>NW_026988423.1:7500000-8125000 GCF_030222135.1 Aotus nancymaae | reverse complement strand
TTTTAAGTGTAGAATTCAATGAATTTTCACAAGTATATATACTATTACCTCAGTCAAGGCATAGAATATGTTCGTTACCCAAAAATTTCCCTTGGGTTTCTTTGCAGTCACTTTTCCCCCTGACTCACTCCATCTCTGCCCCAAGTATCACTGATATGCCATTGCTGTTAAGTTTTACATGTTCTAGAATTTCATCAAATATCCAGCTAGCATTAACACCTCCGATTGCCACATAGATGTTATAATGTAAATTGTTTGTGTGAATCAAATTCAAGTGAGAACTGCATATTCAAAATGATTCACATATCCTTTAAGTCTCTTTTAATTTCCTTCTCTCTCCTCTCATCCTAATAATTTGTTGCAGAATCTAGGTCATTTGTCCTGTAGATCTTTCTGACAATCTAGATATTGTTGATTGCATTGGGTATTTAACATGTTCCTCTGTTCCCTACTTTTTGTAGATGGTAGTTCTATTTAGAGACTTTATCTGATTCTGATTTTTTTTTTTTTTTTTTTTTTTTGCCTCATGCATTTTTAAATGCGTTGACATTCTTTTGATTTTGAGTAATAGAGAACTAAATATGCAAAATAGTGGAATTTATTGACTCATATAACTGAAAATTCCAGGGCATATCATGGATTTTGGGCTCATATCATGTAATAATATCCTGGTTTTTCTATCTTTCTGCTTCACACTGGTCTCTTTTGAGTTCTGGCTTCATTCTCCATGGCTTCTCTGGTTCAAATCCATAGGAAATAAAATTGTTTCCTGGTGGTTCAATTTTATGTCATTGGCAGTCGTTGGCCTGGCTTGGGTATGTGTACATCCTGGACCAATTAATGACATTAAGGAAATATGATATTCTGATTGGCCTGATCAGGGTGCCATTGTGAAGGCAGTTTCACAGGAACCACTTCAACTGTTACTCAATTTAAAGACTTTTAGTCTTGTCCCATCACAGTTGTTTTGCAGAGATAAATTTATTTTACAAAACAGAATTATTAGCGACTTTCTACTATGTCTTTACATACAATAACGTTTTTTGTTGTTGAGAGGAAATCTCACTCTGTTACTCAAGCTGAAGTGCAGTGGCACAATCTCAGCTCACTGTAACCTCCACCTCCAGAGTTCAAGCGATTCTCCTGCTGCAGCCTCCTGAGTAGCTAGAATTACAGGTACGCGACACCATCCATGTCCGGCTAATTTTTTTGTATTTTTAGTAGAGACGGGGGTTTCACCATGTTGGTCAGGCTGGTCTCGAACTCCTGACCTTGTGATCCATCCACTTTGGCCTCCCAAAGTGCTGGGATTACAGGCGTGAACAACAGCACCTGGCTAATAATCATTATTTAAAAACAGTAATTCCATGTAAGTGGAGGTGAATAGATTAGAGTGTGTTTTGGGTAGTAAGATGTAGGGGAAGGCTCCTTAGAACTGTCCCCCAATACTAAGTAGTGGTCATCTACTGTCTCTTGTCAGAGAGGTGAGCTCTGTGGAAATAATGGTAGAGCCAAGTTTCATTACAGGATAAAGTGATCAACAGAGGTCGGGAAAAGGAAGAACGGAGAGTGGGAGGTTGATCGTAGGCCCATAAAGGAAACACGCAGGACACAGGGTGACAATGCATTTAAGGAGTGCGAACACTTCAGGTGAGGTTATCGTGTGGAAGAGCTCAGAAGTGGAACTTGGTCTACTTTACCAGGTTATTTTTAACGTCAACTGCAGAGTACTAGTAATTTCATTTTTTTGGCGGTGACTGCCAGCATCAAAGTGCGGTAGAAGCTTCATGAGAAAGGTGAGGAGACACTGGAGAGGATAGAGAGTCCTGCCGGCGGTCGCAGTTGCGGGTGTCAGACAGCTTCACTCGGCCTGGTCTACCTACGGCTAGCAGAGGCCAACCGGAACCACGCCCCTCCAGGGGACCGGCTCCGCTATTGCGTCACTTCCGGTCCTCAGCGATTCGCCTCCGGGTTAGGCTGAGCCTCCTGCTTTCAGTGACTGGTGGAGCTGCCGCGCTGTCCGCGTTATCTCTTCCCGGTGAAAACGAACCGCAGTGTCCACCGGCGAGGAGCCAGCCCTGTCCCGGACAGAGAAAGACGACGAGGATACCTGGGAGCGGGCGGCGGGCGGCGGCCGGGCTGGGCCGGGCCGCGCCAGTGCGGGCTGGCGACTCTGCTCCTCCGCTTGCTGCTGTCTCTGGGAACTGGGTGCCAGCGCTGAGGGGCTTCCAGCGGACAGGGACCCCCTTCCCCGGCTCCCCTGCCCACCCTGCTGGGGAGGGCGGAAGATGCCGGTGAAGAAGAAGAGAAAATCCCCTGGGGTGGCAACAGCAGTAGCGGAAGACGGAGGCCTCAAAAAGTGTAAAATCTCCAGGTACCATCTCCCCCCACCCTTCGAGCTTTCCTCCTCCCTCCTTTGCTGGACAACGGGAGGAAAAGGAGTCGGGCCCGGCCTACCGGGCTGGGGCTGGAGACAGGTGAGGCCCCTTTGATCGAGCTAGGCGGTAGGTGCCGAACACCGCGAGTCTCCGCTCGACCCGACCTCGTGTTCGAGTGTGTGCACGCTGGCGATTATGGAGAGACTAGAAGAGCCTCCCACGTTATGAGTCTACGTGCCCTGCAGGGTGGGGAACAAATGCATATGTAAATTGCGCTTCAATCCCCCTGCCCCCAACCGACCCCAGTCTACTACTCTCTTATCGCTCCTCTGCCTTTTTCTAGACTTAGAAGTGAGTACAGATCCGCGGATCACTTCTAGAATTTCTTTGTAGAGTGTGAAGAAAGCAGAACATAAGGAATCTTGACAACTGTCTTGGGAATGGTAGAAAGGAAAACTTGTATACTATAATTGGCATCCATATTTAGTATTTGGAGTGGCCTAACCCGAAAGGTCCCAGCAGGAGGCCTTTTAAATTGCTGGAGCCCCAATTTCTGGAAATACAGTGCCTCACCTATGCCAAGTCCCTGTGTGCAGAGTTGGAAAGGCCCTGCATGTGTTTTGTCTTCTAGCATTCAGGACGCTGTTAGCTCTCAGTATAAATTTAATAATTTGTGAGCCCTTGTACTGTGTGTCCTCTTGGTAAGAAGACAAGGCAGAACTATATAGTTGTAGCTCTTTGATCCCTTTGTAGCATATCATGGAGGCATCACAGCAAAATTATATGCTACAAAAAATAATTGCAATTTTGGTGTGAGAATTTTTTTTTTTTTATTTGAGAGCAAGAGTCTCGCACTGTCGCCCAGCCTGGAGTACAGTGGCATGATCCTCTCACTGCAACCTCTGCCTCCCGGGTTCAAGCGATTCTCCTGCCTCAGCCTCCCGAGTAGCTGGGATTACAGGCGCCCGCTACCACGCCCGCCTAATTTTTTGTATTTTTAGTAGAGACTGTTTCTCTATGTTGGCTAGGCTGGTCTTGAACTCCTGACCTCGTGATCCGCCCACTTCGGCCTCCCAAAGTGCTGGGATTACAGGCTTGAGCCACTGCGCCCGGCCGAGAAATTGTTTTTTAAAAAATACCCATATTAGCTGCCTTTTCATCAATAGCTGGCACTTGATATGACAACTTTAGATGCTGCTATTAAAAGAAGACAGTATAATGATAGAGCTCTCCGTAAAGAGAGATCTGCTTAAACTGTGAAGTAGGTGACTTACCTAGTCTGCATCTTCTTTTTTGTAATTGGGTGACTTTTTTCCCTCATTACTGTGTTTTGGTAAAGGAATCTAAGGAGTATTTCTTGGGCTATTAATGTGAAAGATGATATACTTTTCCTATACCTCTTCTTAGCTAACATTAGAATTTGACATGGTTACTTTAGTAGCTTATATTTTTATGAGATATAGGCAAATTATTCGTTTTTGTATTACTCTATCTCATGGCCATCTTAAGTAAATATATCAAAATTATTTCAGCAAAGTATGTTAAGATAGCTGAGCAGGCAGTATTATTAGAACTCAGGTGATACTTTGCACTATCAATTTAAATTTTTAAATATGATACTCTTACATTACTCAATTACAGAAGTTCTAGTATTTCTATATCATTGTAGTAGGGTAATTATTTGAGATCCTTGAAAATAGTTTCTCTGAAGGTCATTAAATCCTAGAGGCCATTTTGAACTTACCAAATTTTATTTATTTTATGAAAAACAATGAAAATGATTTTATGAAAAAAATAGAATGGACAGAAGCTGGGATTAAATAGCCTTGTTCTAATTATTTGGACTGTTATTAACTTTTAGGGGTTTTTTTTGTTGTTGTTGTTGTTTTTAATCTGTGTAATTTAATATACCCTGAGGTCTTAAGTCATCATTTATCTTTAAAAATCTTTTTAATCTTAGATGATAAAACAACTCTTAATGTAACATTTTATTTTGAAATATTGATTCACTAAGTATCAAAATATACTTTGTAAGAGTTTGTTTTAAAATATGTATCGATTACGCACAAATAGAATTTCTATACAAATCAGTAGTAGAATCACAATAAAGATTTATACATTCCCAACTACTAAGTTGAACTTCTTTATAGTCTTGTAAAATGTGGGGACATAACTTACTGATATTTTTGGATTTTGATACTGAATAAAGAGGTGTTTGGGTTTTGTTAGCTGATAATTCTTATGTATAGATTACTGTTTCAAGTTGCAATTACTTAACAACTTCAGTTTTTTTCCAATAATGCCAACCAAAGGAAAAAAAGATCCTTTGTTTAATATGAATTGAAGTAGTTAATTTTGAACTTAGTTTTTCACTAAGAGTTGAGATGTGATAAAAATCTTAGGCATCTGTGTGTTTTCTAAGCTATTGCAGATCCCAACCCCCTGCTAGACTAATAAGTGGAGAGGAACATTTTTCAAGCAAGAAGTGCCTGGCTTGGTTTTATGAATATGCAGGTAATGAAATTAATATAAGAAGATATCAGTCATATGCTTTAAAAAGTTTCTTTGGCTTACTCATTTAACAAATTATCTGTTACAGGCCTGCTATGTATTAGTGCTGTGTACTGGGATCAGGGTCAGGACTAAAGATTGTGGGTAGGCTAAAAATTTGTTGCCAATTTAGGCTATTTCTTTAAAATTCATATTCAGTACATATTTACTGGGAGGGAAGAAACTCATTTACTATTAATAAAATATGTAAACAAAGACAGATTCACTTATTTACATTCATTGGCTAAAGTAGTATTCTGGAAAATAAAAGGTACACAATAAAACATTTTTTGTATTTGATATTGTGGAAAACACAAAGTACATCATAAAACATTTCTATTTAATATTCTTTTTGGAAATTTTCTGAACTAATTCTGAAACTTTTAGGGAGACAGAGTAAAAGATTTAAACCCCTCAGTTATAGTTAGGCAACACATTTACCTTTTCATAATTATCATTTAACAATCCACTTCCACTAGAGATGCAAGGGTAAGTAAGAAAATAAATAGACTGATATTAATACAATGTGATAAATACTATATTCAGAAGATACACTGTGAGAGTTCATAGGAGGAATATATAACCCAGCTTTTGAAGTGTCATGGGAGTTTTCTAGAGGCACTAACTTAACCTCAGCCGAGTCCTGTAAGTGGTGGATGAAGAGCCCTAGGCCCAGGGTGGGGTTGTGTTTTAGAGGTGAAAGTCAAAGCCAGCCAGAGATGAGGCTGAAGAGTTAAGCAAATATATGCAAAAGAACACTTATTTTCCATTTATACTAACTTTCTCATAAGCATATATGAAATTTTTTTCCCCTTAGAATAGTTTTTTTTTATTTTAGAGTTAACCGATTTTAAAGCTTTGCTTTTCTTCTTTTCTCTGTTTCCTTTTTTTTTTTTTTAAAACATCTGCTTCCCTTTTTGGTTTTTGTGGGTTTTTTCCCTTCTTTTTATCACCATCATTCTCCAAATGTTTGTTTAAAATAAAAGTGTCTATGTAGCTATTGCCTTGTATGTAGTGCTCATCCACATTAAGGTCTAAAGTGGTGTACTTTGAACTTGAGATATAACTTTAGGCTAATTGTATGGAATGTGAGACTATTTTGAAAGGGGGCCAGTAACTTCATTGTTGGGATCGGCTGAGTGATCCCAAAAGTACAATTTTAAAATTGTTTAGTAACAGAACCGATTCTTTCTAGACCAGAAATAAATGCTATTACTGGCATCCCAAGACAACCACTAACCCAATTTAAATGAAGGAAATTCATTTCTTACTGACCTCCATTTAAAATGTTGACCCATTATTCCAAATGCCAGTTTTATTGGTATGCATGTTATAGAATCAAAAGGTCACTCATCTTATTTCACTTATAAAGGTTACAAGACACCATAAAAATAGAAAATATTTGCCTCAACTAGGAACTTTTCTAGTTAGCATAAGATTCTAATTAAACATTTGTTTACTGTATTAGCATTTTTAATAGCCAAAATAATAATTGCTATTATTCCAGGAATTGTCCTAAGTATATATTTTTTCTTGTGACTGTTCTATTAAGTAGGTAGTATTATCACCACTTCTGTCCCAACTTTATTTTTTGAGACAGGGTCTCACTCTGTCTCAGGTTGGAGTGTAGTGTTGTGATCATGGCTCACTGCAGCCTTGAGCTCCTGGGCTCAGGCGATCCTCCCACCTCAGCCTTCCTAGTAGGTGGGAGTATAGGCATGTGCCACCACCTCCAGGTAATTTTTTAAATTTTTTGTAGAGATGGGGTTTCACCATGTTGCCCAGGCTGGTCTCAAACTCCTAGGCTCAAGTGCTCTATCTGCCTCAGCGTCCCTAAGTGGTGAGATTACAGGCATGAGCTACCGTGCTTGACCATATCCTCGTTTTATAGATGAGAAAACGGAGACTTAGATTAATTAATTTGCCCCAGATCATATAGTCACAGAAGCCAGGATTCAAACCCAGGTCCTTCTGATTCTAAAGTCCATGCTTTTAACTACTATGCTTTTATGCATTTTTAATTTAAATTTATAATGTTTATAATTATAGTTATAAACATTATTTTATGTTTATTTTTTATTTACACTAATTTTCACTTTTGCAAAGAAAGTATTGGTACTCTTGGTTACCTTGTGTTAACCATTCAATAAATATTGAGTACTTGTTTTGAGTCAGGCATTGTGCTGAGTGCTGGATATATAGTGCTGAGCAAGTCAGACGAGATCCCTGCCCTTGGGGGACTTGCCTTCTAGTGAGGAAGACAGTCAGTAAACAGGTATGTAGGCAAGATAAGTACAGATTGTGGGGCATTATAAGGATAAATATGGTGAGGTTTAGGAATAGAGAATAAGGAAGGGTTAGATGGACTTCAGATAGGCCTCTCTGTGGAGACCACTTTGTACCTGATTAGGGAGGAACCATTTGTTTGCCAAATAAACAGTAACTGTTCTGTCTTGAAATAGGAACGTCCTTATTAAAATGAAGGCAATAATTGTGCCTACTAAGAATAATACATGTAAAGCCCTTAGCACAATACCTGGTATATAGTCAGAATTCAAATATTAGTTTAGCATTACCGCATCAGATTTACTCGTTGTCTGTTTTTCACAATGTTCCAAAATTCACTACTCTTATGGAGCTCATGTTGAAGGCGCTGTGTCACTGAGCATGTTTTTTTCCCCCCTAAGCATCTGTTATGGCTGGCATGGTATTAGGCCTTGCAGATATAGCTAGGAACATTTCTTTATGGTTATAAGGAAATGAGAAAATTGAGGATGTTTTTCTTTTAGTTTTGAAAACATCACTAAACTTGTTACTATGGTATTACATCATGTGTGATAAGGCTGTTGGTTTTGTTCTTTCACAAGAAAGAAACAAAACCTCTCATTCTTGAGTGATATTTAAATTAACAATGATTCAGTAATATACTGCCTATGGTAATTAAAAACATGGAACGTGAAAGGGCAGTTTTAAAGTTTCATAGAGTCAAAAAATAAGGTTGGAATTGCATAGTCCTAAGATAGTACTAGCTGGTAGAGTGAAGTGAACTAGTAGGATGAACAAAATCATTTCTATAGCCTCTTCAGTTGAGTGGAAACCTAATTATCCAGAAGAGTTAATTAAATTTAGCTCCAGAGGTTTTACCCAGAGAGTAGTTTTATTAGAAAGATTGGAAATAATGTATTGGAAGGATTAACATTTTGCAGTCTGGGGAAAGCACATTGGTTTCAGACCTTGCTTTAGACTTAGATCCGTTACTATTTGCATTGCTTTGACTAAGTCAATTAACATTTACAGACCTTATCTAAGTTATAAGGTATTATATCTCTATGTAATCTCATTTGACTTGATTCTAACCAAATTTTAATTTGTAATCATCAAGTAATCCTCCAGTTTCTAGGCGGTGCTATACTGATAGTTCCTTTTTTATTTTTTTTCTTTTGAGACAGAGTCTTACTCTGTTGGCCAGGCTGGAGTGCAGTGGCACCATCTTGGCTCACTGCAGCCTCTGCTGCACGTGTTCAAGCAATTCTCCTTCAGCCTCCCAAGTAGCTAGGGTTACAGGCGCCTACCACTGTGCCTGGCTACTTTTTGTAGTTTTAGTAGAAACAGGGTTTCACCATCTTGGCCAGGCTGGTCTTGAACTTCTGACCTCGTGATCAACCCACCTTGGCCTCCCAAAGGGCTGAGATTACAGGCATGAGCCACCGCGCTTGGCCTATACTGATATCTCTTGACATCTTCTTCAGCTTTCTCTTCTAGTCACTAATGGCAACTTTGAGAGCAAGTTTTCTTGATGCATTAGAAAAATTTACAACATATTCTTATCATGGCTTTAAAAAAAAACATTTGTCTTTTCCCTTAATTTTTAATTGTTTATTTTTTTTTGAGACAGGGCCTTACTCTTGCCCAGGCTGGACTGCAATGGCGAGATCATGGCTCACGAGGAGCAGCCTCAAACTCCTGGGCTCTGGCAATCCTCCCTCCTCAGTCTCCTGGGTAGCTGGGACCACAGACTGGCACCACCACACTTGGCTATTTTTTTCCCCTAGAGACGAGGTCTCCCTATGTTTTCCAGGTTCTTCTGGAACTCCTGGGCTCAAATGATACTCCCACCTTGGCCTCTAAAAGTGCTGGGATTACAGGCATGAGCCATCATGCCTGGCCCCCTTAAATTTTTAAATCTGATTTTTAATTTCTTTCAGTCATATATAAGAATACTCAGTTATGCATTTTTAACACCTTTATTGTATATATATGCCTTTTAAATTACAAAATTAACACATTCTCATTTAAACAATTCTCCAAATATATAAGGAAGAGAAAGTGTCCTATAATTATCGCCTCCTTCACCTTTTAACACATGAATGTATTGTTAGTACTTATTTAAACCCAATCACATTTACCATGTTACACAAAAAACTTCACAGGGGTTTTGGTTTCAGACTATGTGTTAATGTCATCTTAGCAGCTTGGATCTCAGGCAGCAAGAATGTATTGACTTTGTATTGTGCTTGTAACCTAAAGATGGTGCTATCAAAGCTACCTGAACAGCGTTGGTCTAGTCTGGTTTATAAAGCTGGAGGATTTTCATCCTTTATAAAGGAAAATAGAGGCTTCTCTTGACTATTAAGAATTATATTTCAAGATTATATTTTCAAAATTTCATATGGTAAACACATTTCTCTCATATTATTACAAAATTTGTTTTTTAGTCTTATCTAGTCAGAAAAGAGATGTGATGATGTAATTATTATATTTTGGGAATCTGGTAACATTTTGAAAAAATGATAATTGATGTATTGACTTATTAATGTTACTAAGGGCATAAAATAAGGAACAAGTTAAATACCAGTAATTAATTTTTGGACAAATGATAGATAGTAGCTAATTGAAAGATTAAACTTTTGTTTCTACATTAAGATGACATTAATGCTTGCTATTTTAGAACCAAAATGATAAAGAAAATAGCTCTTTCTGGAAATGGAATGTAGTAATTTCCATAAGTCATTATTTTCAAAATATGTTTATCTTTTTCAGTAAATAAATTATATTTGAGTATATTTCAAAATGGCCTGTTTTATAAGTGAACATATTCCCTTTCTGATTACTGTATGAACTTTATGTTGGTTCTGACAGTCTAGTAGATTAAGAAGCTCTAGCTGCCTTGTTTTTTCATATTCATGCATTGTCAAAAATTTTATTCAAAGTAGGCGCTCAGTAAATGTTTTTTTAATGGATAGGTTTGAGTTTTTGTACTAATTCATGATTGATACTAATGGAGTATTTCTTTGCTGCTTTTTAAATTTTCTTAATTTCATATTGTAATGTGGTGCTCAAAGAATACTTCGCAAATTTTAAATTTAAATCTTGTAGCAAATATTTATACTTATCAAACCTATACCAAAATTCAAATTTAATGATTTGCAAAATATTATGGTATATTCATGGGTACCTTTAGCATGATGATTTATGTTTTATGTTGATATTATAACAAAATATGTAAATTATTTTTGTCTTTGAAGGTCCTGATGAAGTTGTAGGGCCAGAAGGAATGGAAAAATTTTGTGAAGACATTGGTGTTGAACCTGAAAATGTATGTTTTATTTCTAAGTAGAATGGCATAAAAGTGGGGTATAGCATATTCATAAATTTCTAAAAATTGAGACACTTTAATCTTGTATGAAGATTTTATTTCATGTTTAATACTGTAAATTTGCATTAAGGTATTTTTAATCAGTTTAAGTTGGGCAAATGTGTTCTTTCTTGATACAAATTTTATATGTAATAGAATAAGAGATTCTACCTTCAGAAACTGTTAGAACTTTTTACTTTTAAGAAATTGGCACATCTCAATTTCTTTATATATAGTTAATTCCAGAGGTTGTACTCTTTAATAGTTGAAGGATGGAAGTAGTTATGTAAAAATGCTCTCCATGATAAACACAGACATGATTATCTCTATGCTGACTTTTCCCCTATCCTTTATGTTCTGTTCTTTCCAGATTATTATGTTAGTTTTAGCGTGGAAATTGGAGGCTGAAAGCATGGGATTTTTTACCAAGGAAGAATGGTTAAAGGGAATGACTTCATTACAGTAAGAAATTTTTTTAAAAAACAAATTTGATGGCCTATTTGAAGATCTTAATTGATATTTTGTGCTTCATAATTTTCAGGAGTAAGGTTTCACCTTAAATCAAACCTGTTTGATTTATAACAATTAGTTTGGGGATTGAAAAAATTATATTGTGGTCTTGGCAAATGAATAGATACCCCATGTTTTATATTCTTTAAGAAAAAAACCTTAGTACAGTTCTATTAAAATTCTTTGATTATCTTCGTGAGTGACTTAAAAGTCCATTATCAAAGACCTATTTATTTACAGTTTGTTTGAGTATAAGGTTTTCCCTCTCTGAATACAGAATTCTACTATCTAAGGAATATATTTGTTGGGCAGCCCTAAGCTCTGGGGCCTCCTCTCTCCCTTCTTCACTTTTATATTTGACTTTAAAAATTTGAAGATAGAGTTACTTTTATGATTTCTTTATTGCCAAGTGAACTTCATAAAGGACAAAAGTAGAAATGTTGTAACCACTTCCATGCGATCTTTACACATTTTATAGTCCTACACTTTCAGTTTAGGATCCTGTCTTTGAACATTTTCATAGAATTGTACCTTATAAAAATAATTTGATTTTGGCTTTCCTGAATGGAGTGTGCTCAATTTCAATCAATTAGTAACTTCATGTTAATTTTCTAATGTCATGTTTCTAATGTTCCTGCAGGGTATTAGTTATCAACATTCTAAAATAGAGGAAGCATTAATTTATAATATTTTTGAGGCAAAAATTGGGACTTAATTAGCTGTGTGGTTTCCTGTTGTGATTATGCTTTCATTAACACATGTAAATATTCTCTATTTTTGGTCTGTCCTTAACTTTTTAAAAAAAAGTATTTGTTTATATGGCACTTAAATTTTTAAATTTGAATTTTCAGTGCCTTAATGATTTATAATTCTCTGTTTTAATAGACATTAACATGTAGATATGTAGATTTTATATATGTATTCTTGGGTTAAAGCCTTTGTTCATGTGAACCAAATCATAATTTCTTGAATGGAATGCAAAATCAACTCTCCCACTTCCATTTTTTTATAGTCTGAGATCCAGAGAGGCTAAGAAAATATTTGGCACAATTCCTTAGTAGTAGTGCTTAGTTAGAACCTAGAATTCAAATTTCCTGATTACCAATCTATAATACTGTATTCCTACTATATTGTTATTTTCTATATAAATTAGCATTCCTTATAAAATAGGGAACTCCTATTTTTAAATTATAGCATTTGCTACCAGTACTGAAGTCTGCCATATATCTAGGTGTCATAATATGCCCAGATAAATACGTCAATTCTGAACTTCCTTGGATTATTTCTCACCATTTAGTTAGCTTTTTAGAGTACGATTAAATATACAAAAGAATATGCAAAGAATATTGATTTTATACAACTCAGTGGGTTTTAAGATTTATGTTGTAATATCATTCATTAATGTAAGACATTTTATTTGTCATTATAAGTGAATTTTGGACTATTACTACTACTACTTTTTGGATACTGCTTTTTGAAGTATCTCAGCTAACAAGTGGCTGTTTATTTTTAAACCTTAAAGTTTCTTATTTATGTTTTTGCATAAGTTGATACTATATAAAAAGTCTTTATATAACAAAAATGTGTCAGCACAAAGCATTTCTAATATATACTCCTGAATAATTAACATCATGTGGTCTTGGGTACAAGAACAGAAACTGACTAGCACATGAACATGTTTGTTTTTTTTTTTTTTTGAGGCAGAGTCTCCCTCTGTCACCCAGGCTGGAGTGCAGTGGGCTCACTGCAACCTCTGCCTACCAGGTTCCAGCTGTTCTCCTGCCTCAGCCTCCTGAGTAGCTGGGACTACAGGTGCATGCCACCATGCCTGGCTAATTTTTTGTGTTTTCAGTAGAAATGGGGTTTCACCTTGTTAGCCAGTATGGTCTCAATCTTCTGACCTCATGATCCACCTGCCTTGGCCTCCCCAAGTGCTGAGATTATAGGTGTGAGCCACCATGCCCGGCTGAGCATGGTTTTTATTAGCACATCCTTCCTATAGGAAGGTCACAGGGTATACAAAATAAAAGCAATTATTCAGCACTTAATATGTCCCAGAAGTTTCTCTTTTACTCTTATTCTTTTCCCATTTGCCTGGAATAACATACTATAGAGCCTTGAAACTACTGAGGAATGCTTGAAGGGAGCATTCTTTACCTGGAAAATAGTTGGTTTTTTCCCCTCATGATCTAGATTACCATGTAAAATATAAAGTGTTTGTCCTCAATTAGCCAAGTCTTATTACTCCTTGAATTTTCTTATAAAAAACTTGCTGTGAATAAAACAGCAAGGAAATTTGAACCAAAGAAGACAAAAAAAATCTGTTATGTCTTAATTTAGAATTTATTCGTTGCTAGGTATACTTGGTTCTATATAATAAACATAATCTTAAAATATAAAACTTTAGTCTCAATTCCCTTGGTATTTTTCATACTTTTATAATTTCACCTGGACATCTAATGATTAATTTTAACTCATAAAACTCTTAAGAGCTATGTTAGTCTGTTAAAAAACAGAGTCTGGTAGTTTAAAACACACTGTTCAAGGATAGTAGACTATAATAATCATGATTAGTTATCTACATTGTGTAATACTTTTTAATAGTTGTTTATTTTTATTCATATAGGCTTTCTGTAACTGAATTGGCTTTCCTTCTTGTGTGAAAGACTTTGTGGGCATATGAACTTGCACGTAAATGACATAGAGTAGCCATTTTCTAAGTTTCAGGGGATGAAATTTCCATATGCTTTTCACATATATTCTTCCATGTAGTTTTCATTTTTGTTTAATAATGGCCAAATGTCCTTGCAAATCTAAGATGTTAATTTTTTTTTTTCCCCTGGAGACAGGATCTGGCTCTGTTACCCAGACTGGAGAGCAATGGCACAATCATGGCTCACTGCAGCCTTGATCTCCTGGGCTCAAGTAATCCTCCTGCTTCAGCCTCCCTAACTGGAACCACAGGAACATGCTGCCACACCTGGCTAATTTTTTTTTTTTTTTTTTAAGAGACAGGGTTTTACTGTGTTGCCCAAGCTGTGTTCTTAACTCCTGGGCTCAAGTGATCCTCCAGCCTTGGCCTCCCAAAGTGTTGCAATTATAGTAAGCCACTGTGCCCAGTATTAATTTTAATTTAATTTTGTAGTTGTTTATATTAGATACCTATATTTTGTAAGGTACAGTATCACTTACTGGTGATCACAGCAAGGCAAAAGATGTAGCTTTTGCCCTTTAGTTATATTCTGCTAGGTCAGGGAAAACAAACATTACAATACTATAACCCAGCCAACCTTTATGGCGCCAGGGATCAGTTTTATGGAAGACAGTTGTTCCACAGATGGGGCAGCGGAGAAAGGAGGGATCGCGTCAGGATAAAACTGTTCCACCTCATCTGGGAAAAGGGGTGCGGCCGGACAGGCGGCCGCCCCCTCGCCCGTCACACAACGCACATTCGTGGGGAACCTGGCGCTAAACCATTCGTACGTAGCAGAGCAGCTCCCTCGCTGCGATCTATTGAAAGTCAGCCCTCGACACAAGGGTTTGTAAAAAAACAAAAAAGAAAAAGAAAAAACAACAACAAAAAATAAGATTAAAAAAAAATAAAAAATAAAAAAAAAAACTGTTCCACCTCAGATTATCAGACATTAGATTCTCATAAGGAGCATGCAACCCAGATCCCTCACATGCATAGGTTCGCACTCCTATGAGAATCTAATGCCGCTGCTGTTCTGACAGGAGGTGAAGTTCGAGTAGTAATGCTCGCTTACCCGCCTGCCGCTCACCTCCTCCTGTGCAGCCTGGTTCCTAACAGGCCCCGGACTGGTACTTCTGCTCAGCCCAGAGATTGGGCACCCTGCTGTAACCATAAACCTAGGTAGAATATGACAAGTGCTAGAGTGGAAATACAAGATACTATGAAAGCACAGATGCTAGTAAGGTCAATTTCAGCTGAGTAAGTAGGTAGATCTTTATAGGTGTGGCCTGTGAACTAGAACGTGAAGAATGATTAGGATTTAGTTGGTTGAGGATATAGGAGAATGTTTCAGAAGAGGGAAATTGTGAGCAAAGCCTTGAGGAGGAAAGAAAGTAAATGTTTGAGGGAAGTAGTTTGATTTCTTAGAATTGTAAGGTACATAAAGAAAATTGCCAGGATAGATTTGGAATTGTAGCTATTTTGAGTGATGGCTCCATTGTGAAGGGCTTTAGCTAATATATTGAGAGAGTTTAAATCTATATTACAGATATTGGGAAACCGTCAGAGATTTTAAAGCACAGGAATCTTAAAAGATTTTTGGGATAATTTTCAATGAGCAATTGTTTTAATAAAGTCATAGTCTCTTTTGAGAGTCTTTGGAGAACTATGGACCTCATCCCATTAAGAGGCACATGTACTGCTACACACAAAAATTTGATGTGCTATCAGGAGGTTGTGGAATTTCTCTTCCTTCATCTGTAGATATGAGGTTCCAAGGATGCTTGGCAAGTTTTTATTCTGGCATACTGTACTAGAGCAGAGGTCTTTTCTTACATCTGCTAG
Organism: Aotus nancymaae; assembly: GCF_030222135.1. NCBI lineage: Eukaryota > Metazoa > Chordata > Mammalia > Primates > Aotidae > Aotus > Aotus nancymaae. The sequence continues at coordinate 8,109,390 of NW_026988423.1, read as the reverse complement.
CTGAAAGTCTGGTGTTGGAGCAAGGGTGAAATACTATGCCAGTGGAGAAAACTGAACATAGACTTTTGAAAAGGGCTGTACTTGATTATTGATACTGAAGAAAAGACAAGACAGCAGCATCTGACAACAGTGTTAGTAACTAAGCTGCCTGCCAGTAGGCTGCAGATTGTAAATCTAGTATCTGTATTGAGCCCCAGACTTTGAAGTTTAAAGGGAATGGTGTGGCTTGACCGTCTGAGAGAGAAGGGAATAGGGAACATTTATATGATTTTTTTGGTCAGAGTGGAAGAGAGGAGTAAAGGAAATGCTTTCTATCATGTCGTTCATTTAGCATTTGGGGCCCAACTACTAATTGCCATTAGCATCCCTCCCCTCTGTTGATGACAATTTCAAAATGCCTCTCTGCACATTTTCAGATACCCCTAGAAGTAGACGGTATTGTTTTGGTTGAGAAAGCTTATTTGGAGGAAGTTCTAAATCCAGAACTTTGTGACACAATTCTTCATGTTACACATCACTGTGTTACAGCACAGTCATTGTTGGGACTTAAGAATTAGTAAGAGAGCCTCACTTAGATCTAATACATACATGAGACTTTCTTCTCACTTAAAAGGTCTTTAATGAAACACAAGTTTAAAAGTCTTCCTTTGTAATCAGATGCTTAGCAATACCAGGAAATTAATTTCCAATCCTAACATTGAAATTAAAAGCCATTTCTTTTTCTAACCACAGTGGCCTTAGAGAATGGTGTATCATATTGTGCCAGTGTTCCCTAAAATCTGTGTGGTTTTATTTGGTCGTTATTCAGAAAACTATCTCTTGCTTTCCATAGTATGCTAGTTAAGTATGCATTTTCTTTTATTACAGAGGAAATATTCTTTTTTCTAAACTTCCCAATTTGTTAGGTATTGATGTTAGTATTTTGGAGCTAGATTCAATATAAGAATTGTATTGCTGTTAGTAACTGCTTGGGTTTGTTGGTTTTGCAATATCTGTTCACAATCTTTATGATACTGATGATAAATGTGGAGGTTTGTGCTTTTATTCTTTTTTTCACTCTTTAAAAATATCTGGATTCTTTCTGCTCAAGATTTTACAATAGACCATTAGGAATGGTATGGCATAGTTTCTACCGAGGTGTGTACTGTAGGTGATTTTTAATCTATTTGCCGCAAAAGAAGCATATCAAGAACTGTGCTAAGCATTTAACACATATATTCTCATTTAATCTTTATGGTTATACTATGAAATTGTTATTGTTATTTTAAAATACATATAACTAAGGCTGAAAAAGGTTAAGTAACTTGCCATGTAGTTATCCTATTAAATTATTATTATTTTAAAAATGAGGAAACAGGCTGAAAAAGGTTTAGTAACTTGCTGACGGCCACATGGCCAGAAATGGAGAAGCTAGAATTTTAACCTATGTGTTTGACTTGCAAATTTGTTTTTCCCTTCACTTTATCTCTTAAGCCTATTGAAATTACATGAGTAAGATTGTAACTTTGTGTACCCATTAAATGTAAAATATTTGGAAAAGATTGTAATTTCTTGGATTATTATCTCCTTGGTGACTCCTCAGTCACTATGTGCTTTGTGATTTTTTTGATCTACAGTTTACCACCAAGTTTCCCCCAGATAGGAATTTTGAAACATTTTATAATTAAATAAATATATTACCTACCCTGTGGTTTATTTTTGGTAGTCACCTTTTACTTAACAAATATTTTTGGTGTGCTATGTGTTGTAGCCCTGTGTTATGCCATGACAGTGATTTTTAAAATCTGGGGGTAAGGAAAGGAAGAACTTTGACTGTAAGGAGGCATCCTTTATCTTCTTTGCCTTCTTAAGTCTCAAGTCTGTTAAGATTCTGCCTGAGATTTTGTATGAAAGATGTGACTCACGTTACTTTTTTAAAAATGTGAAAAACATTACTTTAAAAAAACCTCAAAGATATAGAAGATGAGGCCCTACTTAAGTCATGGTAGGAAAGGGAGTACATGTAACTAGGTACTTAAAATGTAAGACCCTCTGAACATTTTCAAGTGATGGTTGGAGATCTTGAAGACTTCATCTCCATATTTTCAAACAACATTATAGTAGCATGTAATCTGAGAAATTTGTTTTACATATACCCATGGTACTTTCATTAAAGCATTATTTTTCACATAATGAATAATTTTTGCACTAACAGAAATCACTTAGTGAAACAGTAGGTAATGGATTTCTAATAAGTAGTAAGAATAAATTTTTCTGGTTTCCTCATGAAGCATATGATTCATTCATTCATGTATAAGGAATTAGGCCTCTACCAAATCCAGTTGACTTAACCAAATTTTGATTTCCATTTCTGACAATATGGCAGACTGAATGTGTGGAGAAACCGTTTCTCATGTAAAACACTTAAATGCTGGATAACATTTAAAAACATCTTTTTAAAAGTATACTTGGATTTGCCTATAAGGAAAATAATCAGAGGCTACCAATGAGTGATGGTGATTCCATAGAGACATATGGAGCTGGCATTTACCCTGAAGAAACCTACCTCTTCCTAGTTACCTAGTGTCTGGTTGTTGATATGTCATGCATGTTGAGAACAGGGGACACATTTCAAGCAAGACCTTAATAGGATGGGAATTTGATCAAAAACATTGATGACAAACTTATGCAGTGAATGAAGATTTGATGATCTGGACTTGGTTTTATATTCAATTAGAAGTAAAGGGCTTCTACCAGAGAGAATTCCTAGTCCTCCACCTTCTGTCTTGCAGACTTGGGGCTGGAATTCACTGTATGACCCAAGCCAAAAATGTGTTTTAGAATAAGACTCCCCTGTTTGTAATGGAAGCAGTTCTTCTGTAGAGAAATTTTACACAAACCTCAATTTTTGCAGAAAATGTTCCATGATCATTAGTTTATAATAAAAAATCACTAAACATATTGGAAAATCAATCTTAAAAAATGAACTTGAGAATCAGACCCTTTAAGATTAATTTATGAATTATCAGAATTTCCACATAACCATGGTTACAGAAAAGAGAATGATCTCAGATATCAGACTCCAAATAATTAAATTTCTGAAAGGGAAAAACAGCAGATTAAAAACTCAGGGGATGAAATGGAAAGTAGATGTAGTTGACCTGTAAGGATCAGTAGCCTACAATATCTAAGGAAATTAGTGCAGAGGGGCAGAAGGAGAATGTGAAAGAGATGCTAACAGACATGGAAGATGAATCTTTTTACTGTTGAATTTTCAGAGTTCTGTGTATTTTCTAGATATTAGTCTTCTGTTGAATCTGTGTTTTGCAAACATTTTCTTACATTCTGTAACTTTTTTCATTCCCTTAACAAGGTCTTTTGCAGAGCAAAAGTTTTTAATGAAGTCCAGTTTATTAGTTTTTCCTTTTATGGATTGTACTTTTTTGTTTTAAGAGACTCATTCCGTTGCACAGGTTGGAGTGCAGTGCTGCGGTCTTGAACCTCTACCTACTGGGTTCAAGCCATCCTCCCACATCAGCCTCTCAAGTAGTCACACAGGCATGTGCCACCATACCTGGTTAATTTTTCTATTTTTTAGTAGAGACAGGGTTTTACCATGTTGGCCAGGCTGCTCTTGAACTCCTGACCTCAAGTGATCCACCTGCCTCAGCCTCCAAAAATGTTGGGATTACAGGTGTGAGCCCCAGCTCAGTTTTGATGTACTTTTGATGTCAAGTCTAGGAATTCTTTGCCTAGCCCTTTATCTTGAGAATTTTCTCTTAGATATTTTTCTAGAAGGCTTGCATTTAATTTTACATTTAAGTCAGTGGTGCATTTTGAATTAATTTCTGTAAAAGGTATGTAAAAGTTAGACATGTTTGTTTACATTTATTTCTGGGTTCTCTGTTCCACTGATGTGTCTTAACCTTCTGCCAGTACCACACAGTCTGTATTACTGTGGCTAAATAGTAAGTCTTGGAATCAGATAGTGATGCATCATTTTTCAAAATTGTTTTAGCTGTTCCAGTGTATTTGCTTTTTCATATAAATTTTAGAATAATCTCCTTTTTACAAAAATATCTTGCTGAGATTTTGGTTAAAGAGCATATAAATCTGGGGAGAATTGACATTTTTACTATTTTGAGTCTTTGAATACTCAGATATTCCTGATATTAGTAATGTCTTTTTTTGGTCAGTCTTGCTTTGAATACTGGAAGATAGATAATGTCTCTTCATTTTTTTAGGTATTTGATTTTTTTCATCAGTTTTATGTAGTTTTCAGCATATAAGTAAGTCTTTTGTTAGAATTACACCTAAGTATTTTATTTTTACTTCAAGCTATTGTAAATGGTATTTTACATTTTAGTGTCCACATGTTCATTACTATTATATAGAAATACAATTGATGTTTATATGTTTATCTTGTATACTGTGACCTTGCTCAACTCACTTATTAGTTCTAAGATGTTTTCTTTATAGCCCATGATTTTCTACATAGTCACATTATCTAGAAATAGGGACAGTTTATTTCTCTTTTCTGATCTATGTTTCTTTTGCTTTTTTTTTTGACTTATTGCATGAGCTAGAACTTCTACCACTATGTCGATAAGAGTGGTAAGAGTAGGCATCTTTTCCTCTTTCCTCAGCTTAGAGAGAAAACATTGTCTTTCACTATTATGTTACCTGTACATTGCTTACTTATGCTCAATCAAGTTAAGGACACTCCCCTCTATTGTTTTTTGTTTTTTGTTTTTGAGAGTTTTATTATGAATAGATGTTAAATTTTTAAAGTGCTTTTCCTATATTAAATGATAACATCATTTGGCTTTTTTTTTTTTTTTTGGTCTGGTTTTGGTATCAAGGTAATCCTGGCTTTATTAAATCAATTTATCTTTTAATTTTTTAAAAAAAAATATTTTAAATTTTCTTAATCTTTTATGATTTGAGAGAGATTGTGTAGAATAAGTTTTTAAAGCCTTGGTGTAACTCTGTAGTGAAACCATCTGCTCCTGGAGATTCTTTTTTGAAAGTTTTAAAATTTTTATTCTCTTTAATAGTAGGGCTACTCAGGTTATCTACTGTATATTGTATGCGTTGTGGTGGTTTGTATTTTTCAAGAAACTTACTGGTCCATTTTATCCAACTTGTCAGATTTATATGTAGAGTTGTTCATTGTGTATCCCTTACTATCCTTTTGATAACAGTGAGTGTGTAATGATACCCCATTTCATTCCTGATATGGATAAATTTGTCTTCTGTCTTTTTTTGTCAGTCTTGCTAGAGAATTGTCAGTTTTATTGATCTTTTCAGTGTGCTTTGTTGCATTGATTTTTCTGTTTTCAATTTCAGCGATTTCGCTCTTATTTACTTTGTCCTGCTTGCTTTCTGTTTATTTTACTTTTCTTTTTCTGGGTTCTAGAGGCACAAGCTTAGATTATTAAGGCTCTTTCTTTTTTCTCATGTTTGTATTTAGCACTCTAAATTTCCCTCTCAGGAATGCTTTATTTTTATTTCAAAATTTTGATATGTTGTGTTTTCATTTAGTTTAATGTATTGTTTTCCCTTGAGACTTAACTCTCCCATGGATTATTTAGGTGTTTGATGTTTAGTTTCCAAGTGTTTGGAGATTTTGCTGTTAACTTTTTGTTACTGATTTCTAGTTTGATTCCATTGTTGTCAGAGAACATATTCTTTTTTATTTCCCTTATTTTTAATCTGTCTCTGGATTGGTCTATTTAGTTTTATGTTTTGTGGGTACTTGAAAAGAATGTGTATTCTATTGTCTTTGAATGGAGTAGTCTGTTAAGGTCGACTAGATCCTGTTGGTTGATGATGTTAAATTCTATGTGTTTATTGAATTCTATCTAGTGTTTCTATCAATTGCTGAAAAAGGGATGGTGAAATATTCAACTGTAATTATGAATTTATTTCTCTTTTCAGCACTATTAGTTTTTACTTAACACATTTTGAAGCTCTATTGTTTAATGTATATAAGGTTGCTTAGAATTGTTTAGGATTCTATGTCTTCCTGGTGGATTGACCCTTTTATTATAATATAATTATCCTCTTTGTTCTGATCATTTTCTTTGCTCTGAAGTTGCTCTAAGTCTATTTTAATATCATCTAATGTAGAAAGCCACTTTCTGCTTTCTTTTGATGTTTCTATGAGATATTATTTTCTATTGTTTCATTTTCAACCTGTCTATACTATTTGAAGTTAAAGCTTCTTCTAGACAGCATATATTTGGGTCATGCTTTTTTAAATCCACTCTGTCTTATTGGTATATTTAGACTACTAACATTTAATGTAATTATGGATATATTAGGACTTAAGTCGACATTGTATTTTACAGTTCAAAACTTTCCCTTTGTTTCCTTTTTTTATATCTTACAGTTCTTTGTCCTTGGACTTTTTCTTTTGCTGATACTTTATATTTTTTCATTTTTTTATTATGTTTTTGATTACTCATTGAAGCATTTGTTTTATACCTACTTTAAAATGTGTCGGATAATTCTGAACATCTCTGTCATTTTGGTGTTTGCAAGTATTGATCATCTTTTTGCATTCCATTTGAGATCTTGGTTTGACAAGTGATTTTAAAAATTGAAACCTGGATATTTTAGGTAGTATATTACAAAACTCTGGATCTCTAGATCTTATTTAAACCTTTAGTTTTAGCTATATTACTCTAATGCTATTCTGGCAAGAGAAATCAGGGCTGCCACCTTATTACTGCCAGGTATAGGTAGAAATTAAATTTTCTACTCTGCATCCATTGACATCTGAAGAAGGATGTCCCTTGTGACTGCTGGACAGAGATGAAAGTTCTGGGTGCCCACTAGGCTTTTACTGATACTTTCTTGTCTGAAAGGGATAGGGGTGATGGTGATAGCCCTGACTCTTCACTAGGCCTCCTCTATACAAACCTAGGGCAGAAGAGGATTGGCTGCTTGTTACTACCTGGTGAGAACAGAAGTTCATGTTACCCATGTGGTTTCCACCAGCACTGCAGGAGTTGAGAGAGAGGCTTTATTATATACTGGTAAGGGTAGACATTTTAGGTCCGCATTCAGTCTTTGCTGGCATTGGTGAGAGTTGGGCCATAGTTTTTTTGATGGTTTTTAACTAGAGTGTTTATTTTCTAAGCGTTTTCTGCTTCGTGAGGCTCCTCCTTTCTTTGTCTTTTGGCTAAAGAAAAGGCAGGGTTTTGTTGGGGATTTTTGTCTGCCCCCATTGGCGTTTCTGGTTACTAGCTTCTTCAGCTCCAAGTTTGTACTATATTAGGCAAAAATAAACTCAGAGAACTCACCACCATGTTGTTCCTCAGGTTTCCACCTTTCAGAGTCTTATGTTTATTTTCTGTAAAATGTCCAGTGATTTTAGTTGTACCTAGGAGAGAGAAAGAGTAAAAAGTACATTGACTGCATCCCACTCAAGTTACTGCCCCTTTTCCTTGCACCACTTTAGAATCAAACTCTTTGAAAGCATTCGTCTATACTTATTTTCTCCAGTTCCACTCTTTTCATTCTCTCCTAAACCTATTCCAGTAAGATTTCTATCCCTATCACTCCTTTGAAACAACTCTTTTCAAGGTGCCATTTTCAAGTGAATACTAAAAGCAGAAATACACATGCATTTTTGAACTAGAAGATCTTTTATTTTAACCTTTAGGTTTGGGAGGACATATGAAGGTTTGTTACATAGGTAAACTAGTGTCACAGGGCTTTATTCTGCAGATTATTTTATCACCCAGGTTTTAAGCCTAGTACTCAATAGTTATCTTTTATGCTTCTCTCTCTTCTCCCACCCTCCACCTTCAAGTAGACCCCAATGTCTGTTGTTTCCTTCTTTGTATTCATAAGTTCTCATCATTTACCTCCCACTTATAAGTGAGAACAGGTGGTATTTGGTTTTCCAGCAATAGCTTGCTAAGGATAATAGCGTCTAGCTCCATCCATTTTCCTGCAAAAGATATGATCATGTTCTAAATTCTGGCAAGATTGGTCAAGAAAACAACAAAAAAGCAATGAAGATAAATAATGTTAATGCAAATAAGAAAATGTTATAAATAATTTTAATCATATTTAAATAAAATTGTATGTGAAATAATCTAGTTATCAGAGAAGTATGTGACCAAAACATTCAAAAAGAAATAGAAAATCTAAATGGTTCTATAGCCATTAAAAATGTTGGTTTATTAGTTAAAAGTCTTTCTTCCCTTCCTCAGTACTCACCTGAGTTTGGACAGATGCTAATTCCAGGGTTACATAAGCTTTTTCAAAAAACAGGGAAAAAAGTAGCAATTCTCTTTTTATTTTCTGAATCCTATACACTACAAACTTGTTAACAAAACTGGCAAGGAGAGTAAGAATGAAATTTAGAAGCTAGCCTCACTTAGGACATAGCAAAAACAACCCCAAAACCTAGCAATGTATAAAACAGGTAACATGACCAAATTTGACTTGTTCTAGAAATGCAAGGTTTAATTAATATTAGAAATTTGTCCAAAGTGTTTACACATTAATGAAATTATGTTACTACACATCACAGGTCTTTGCATTATTGATTTAGTATAGTCTTAGTTAAATCTGAGAATGCTAGGTGTCTAGAGAGCATGTTGAATACTGAAATTCAGTTTTGAGTGGAACACTGTGGATCACAGTAGATGGCACAATTATTTTTGATTAAAGGGAGTCAGATGGTCTCTCAGAGGTGGCAAAAGGTGACTTAGGTCTTGATGAGTAATATTTTTATCAGCATGTTGGAGGGAACAGTATTTCAAGTAGAAATAGTGGATGCTAAAGCATGGCTGTGGCATTTGGGAACGGTAAGTTATATAGTTAGAGCATGGTAAGGTTATCTGGAAGTGGCAGGAGATGACACTAGAGATTTGTGCCAAATTGTGAAAGGCCTTGACTGTCTTGCTTCTTGCTAAGCAGTGGAATTTATCAGCCCACTGAGAGAAAGCCAGTTGAGATTTTTGAGCCTTCCAAATATTTAGTTGTCACGTCTTTAAAAATAACATGTATGACTTGTTTGCATGCTTTTGCATGTATAACTTATTTGAAGTTAGGTGCTTCTACTGCTTGGCTTTTTGTTTACAAAAATATAGGGATCTGGATTTATGACTGGACCACTTAATATAATGTATTAATTTCCTCTGTGTTATATCCTAAACTTTTAAAACCATTCATGGTTAATCTCTTTCACCAAATTGTTACATAAGAACTTTCCAAAGAAATGGGTGACAAGACCATTTTTAGCTGTATATGTGATAAAACATATTTTAATACATCTCTTTTTAACTTTGATTTTATTGGAATTTTTGAATGAGTTTTTAAGAAAAGTAATTGGACTGAACTTTCATTGATTCTCAGATTTCTTTTTTTCCCTTTTTTTTGTTGCATTGGTAGATGTAAGGCAAGAAATTTGTTATTCTAAATTTGTGAATCAGAGAATTTTAAACCTAAATTAACTTCGTAGATGAACTCACTTTTTTCTTAATAGATTCCTTCTAAGCACCAATGATTCTTTGGATTTTCTTGATGATATAATTGTTTGATATTTCTTTTATTTAAGGTGTGACTGCACAGAAAAGTTACAAAACAAATTTGACTTTTTGCGCTCACAGTTGAATGACATTTCGTCATTTAAGAATATCTACAGATATGCCTTTGATTTTGCAAGGGTAGGTGCATTTTTCATGTTTTGTTGTTTTAATAGCTTTTCATCTTGAGACTATACTTAGGAAAACTTTTTCGCTTATATTTTAGGATAAAGATCAGAGAAGCCTTGATATTGATACTGCTAAATCTATGTTAGCTCTTCTGCTTGGGAGGACATGGCCACTATTTTCAGTATTTTACCAGTACCTGGAGGTATGTATGTTTTTTTGAATTTTGAAAATATTATTTTAAAACTTAGTCTGACTGAAAGTTATACTTTTAATTGAGGAACAAATAGATTTTTAATAGTATGCTTTAAAAAAACTCCTTGAATAGAGAAAAAATTATATTAAAATGTGTACGTATCAGTTGTTATTTTAAGATAGAAGTTCATGTTTATAAATATATTTTGTAGCTAAGATATTTTCAATACTGCCCTCTCCCCATGAAAGAAATCTCCAAGAAATATATTGTAGCACAGACATTTGTCATGCAAAATTAGTTTTTCGGGGTTTTGCCAACTCAAAATGTGGCTGAACAGTAAATCTTAAGTAGAGAAATGATTTACAAGGAAGCAGCTCAAGAGAACATACTGGATGTAGGAAATGTTATATATCTTGATCTCATCGGTAGATTGGTGGTAACACAAGTATATACATATGTAAAAGTTTTATCTTTAAATTAGTACTCAGTGCTCTTATTATTCCTCAAAAATGAAAGAAAAGTACAAAATAGGTGTTATCAATATGTAAATGCCCATGAGGAATCTCTTAGAAACACAAATAGTTTAAAAGAATAATAAATGTTCTAGGAAAATCCAAATCACAAAATAACTTAGTTTACTAAATTGAGTAATTTTTTTTTAAAATACAAATATTTAAATCATTTTTTTTGCAGCAATCAAAGTATCGTGTTATGAACAAAGATCAGTGGTACAATGTATTAGAATTCAGCAGAACAGTCCATGCCGATCTTAGTAACTATGATGAAGATGGTGCTTGTAAGTATAATATAATGTATTCCTGTGAAAATAAAATTTCCAAAATCTTAAATGAGAGTATGCATTTGTGTATTATTAACATAGAAGTTTTAAACTTTGTAATAGTAACTTATTATTTAATCGTGTGAGGGATGTGGGAGAAGTAGAGAGAGAGTTTAGATTCAGCAGTATTATATAAAATCTATGCTGGTAAATGAAATGTTTTTAATTCCTCAGTAACCAAACATTTTAGCTAGATTTAAATAACTTTTGCATCCAGAAGCTAAAATTCAGCTTTGTTTCTGTCTTTCCTGGCATTTCCCTGTAGAAGAAAAGTATAGTCATGATTTTTGAGATATGACAGCAAAACAATCAGTGACTCTAGAAAAAGCTTTGAAGTTATTATATAATATCATGCTACCCATTAACAGTATGGCATATCATGTCAGTATAACTTCTCTCTGAAAACTATAAATTGATTGTGAGTAAACTGATAGTGAAATATTTATAATTTTTCAGTCCCTCCAGTTAAAATATCTGTCCATACTCCATAAAACAGGATTTGAAATAATAATAAATGAATTAGATAAACCAAGTTAATTCTGTAGAAGTATATATTATTTTCCCACCACCATTTTGGTTGGTTGCGTATGTTTTCAGTGTTCAAAAGGGTTACACGGAAAGGTACATTCCTATAAACTTCAACTGAAATTATACACTTTTTTCCTGTGACACTGAAGAAATAAAATAGCAGAAGGGATAACTTTATTTCTTCCTTAATGTATTTTCCCCTCTCTCTACAAGATGGTATAAAATTTGGTATATTATTTTAAGGAAATAATACCTAGTAGCAGTAAGCTGGCAGCCCAAAGGCTGTATATGGCCTGTAGATGTGTATATTTGTTTATTTCAAATCAATATTTAAAACTAGGAGATTTTGTATGAAAATAAAACTTTCAGATTTGTTTGAAAATTTTAAAAATTCCAACAAAATTGCACCTGTACTGCTTTATAGGAGTCAGAGGCTGGAGCCAAGTAGTAACTGTGTTGGCCTTGCTTTTCGGTTTGACATTTCACAGTATGCTACCTAGGCTGTTTTTCACTTGCCAATTATTATTCTACTTGCTCTGCTGTTTTTTTACAATAGAGAAACATGTCTGTCAAAAGCAAGGGAGAAAGACCACCAGAGGATTATGTGTTTTAAAAAGAATAGAGCAAGCCTATTTCTTTGTGGCAATGATTTTTCTACATTTAAACAGAATAAACACTGAACTCATTTAAACTGCCTTCCTGGCAGTTTAATGAATTTGGACCTCTCCTGCATTATAAAAATATATTTTTTAGAATAGTTCTTAACTCATTAGTTAGATATTCATCAGGCACTTGCTTTGTGTTCAGCTTTGTACCACATCCTGTTACTGGAATAAAGTAAGTCTCTATTATGGTCGATCCCCCTCAATAAGATTACACATTTCTTGGGGAAGCAACATAGAAATACTACCTTAAACACTTTTGAGATTGTTTCATAATTAAATGCCAGAATGCCACAGACACTTAGAAAAAGGGAGAGATTAGTATTGAGTCAGGTATTGGAGGGTTCATGAAACACCTTGAGAAGGAAGTTGCTATAGATACCATTATTCCTTGTGTCTTTAAGGGCAAAAAAGAAAAGGCCAATAAGATAGCATCATTAAATGGAATAAGGTGGGCAGAAGCAGAACCACCCAAAGAAGGGAAGGGTCAGGCCTCTGTCATTGCAGAGCTAATGGGGAGTTTGTTTTATAATTGGAGAGATGAGTTCACTGAATTCTGACAAAAATGCTTTCTTTATTTCTAGGGCCTGTTCTTCTTGATGAATTTGTTGAGTGGCAAAAAGTTCGTCAAACATCATAGCAAGAACTATTGTGAAGAAAATGCAAACCTTTTGATTCCCACGTGTATACAAGCTAATGTGATGAGGGGGAGAAAAATCCAACGGGTGCATTTTCATTCATATGAAAGACTTCTCATAGTACTTTTTTTTCCTTTTTTTAAAGGAGGTTTTTCTTGTTACATGTGATGGGCATTGAGCCACACCTCTTCTTAGACTGAATATTAAAAAGTTTTTGTTTTGAGTTATGTTTATAACATTTGTTTCAAAACAATAAAGATTCAGATTTGTGACAAAGGCCTTAAAGTGAAGATGTCCCTTGAGTGTCAGAGTGGTATTTATTTTTGTAAATTTGAATTTTTGGATTTTTGAGGTTACGATTTACCATGAATTTATAGAATTTTCAAGATTTTAAATAGTCTAATATTTGGCAACATAGTCTGCTGATGATATGGCTCATTATAGTCATCTCTACACAATTTGGAAGACTGTTGGCCTTGATTTCTGGGATAATGATTTGCTGATGTAGCTAATAAACATTTCTAGGTACTGGAAAAATGCTCCTCCTCTTAGCTTTGGGTTTCTATAAAAGCTGCCAAGGTCTTATGCAGATGTCTTATCTCAGAGAGTTTAGAATTGGAAAGAGTATGTCCAGTTATTTTGTTTTCTTAACAAGTTGTATTATTATTAAGCTGTATCATCATTATTGTTGTTAGTGGCATATTTATGATATTTTTTAACTGTCATTATATAGGGAGTTTTGTTTAAAGCACTTTTTTTTTTGCCTCAAGAGAACTTTAGCTCTGATGTGGATTTAGTTAAGATACACACAGGAAAAGAAGATAATAGAGTATGGAATCATGAGAGAACTCTGGGTATAAGTGTGCACAATTCAGCAGAGCCATTTACATTGGTAGCTTCACAGTATTGCTAATTATCACAATTTTCTGCCTGTTGGCAATAAAGTGTCTTGAGGAAAGGGCAGCCTTTCCTAATTCATATAAAAGGCACTTTTGTACTAGCAGCAGGCCTGTTTGTACATTCCTTTTCAAACCGTCCAGTATCCCAGTGATACGAAAACGTTGTTCATATTCATAACCCAGTCACAACTTCAGTAACATTTCTAGTGTCACTGTATGAGTAGAGAGAAGTAAAGAGATTATTTTTCCATAATAAGAAAGTGTTTCTATTAGGATTTGAGGTAAAGATTGATTTTTCAATGATGAATTTGTTTAAAGAATGATTTCTCCATATTGATTACTTAAGGAGGAATAACATTTTAAAGTGTTTTATTGTTTGCTTTTTGGTTAATGAGCTGGGAAAAAAATGATTGCCAATGTTTTACTTGCCTTCTTAATAAGATTATTTTGTACAGTTTTGTGAACACCCATAATAGTGGGAGACAGTTTTCCTAAATATCTTACAGAAAAGGGCAATACAAATTGTCCTTTTAAGTCTTAGAATCACTGAGTTATGAACTGAACATACCAGTGGTGTTTGGATTTAATATTATGAAGGATGTTTTAATATCAAATTTATTATAAGGAAAGCATTTATATTTGTAGACCTTTAAATTTATAATTTAATTGACTCTTCAAGGCACATCTTGAATATGTCCATTTTTGTTAAATTCCAAAACATATAAGCAAAATCTTACAAATTCTCCATTTGTAACCTGAACTAATGTTAGTATCTTTTTCATCTTCAGTATTTGAGTAAAACAGGGAACACTTAAAGCTTATAGATGACTTTTTTTTTAAAAAGTATGTACATGAAAGCACAGGCATCCTTGGTGTACCCAGGGGATTGATGCCAGGACCCTCGTGTATACCCAATCTGTACATACTCAAGTCCTACAGTCTTCCCTGTGGAACTCGCCTGTATGAAAAGTCAGTCCTCCATGTATGTGGATTTCGCATCACAGGAATACTGTATTTTCTATCTTTGTGTTTGGTTTAAAAAAATCTGTGTATAAGCAGACCCACACAGTTCAAACTCATGCCGTTCAAGGGTCAACTGTATTTACTTTGCTTACTTATCCAAAGATACCTTTAAGACTTTTCGAGTCTGAAAATGAAATGTACTTTATTTTTTCCTTAAAGTCAACCATCCTATCCTACCCTAGCCATGCTTGCAGTCCAGTACCACTTTGGCCAGGTTTGCTTTACTCTGTTGCTCCATCTAGTTCTCTTAACTTCTTACCCTGACTGATGAGTTACTCTGCCTAATTCATCAGTCAGGGTAATTAGAATTACTCTGCCTAATTCCTCAGTCAGAGTGTGGGCTGTGTCCCTTCTTGTCTTTCCTTTCTTAATTTTCAATAGCATTTAATTTACTGGGAAATTTATGATCAAAATGTTAAGTGATATAAACAAAGAAGACAATATTAAGGACCCTGCGTATAAAAAAGTCTAACTGTTGTGGTTCCTTTTTTGACTAGTTAGCTTTAAGTGCCTTCCCAGGAATCCTGTTGTAAAATTTTCAGAACTACTTCCTTTGTACAGGATGAAATACTGTATGGTGCTGTACAACAAGAAGTTGGGTTTTTTCTTATAGAATATTATACAAATGTAATACTACTAGAAGAAAGTAGAGCCAAGTGTTGATTCTGAACTGTGGGAAAATGGACAAACTGACCCCTCCCCCACCAATCCTTGGGGCCAGTAACTTTTATTAAGGTATGATATTAATACCTCTAGGAAATTGTCAGGGATTCAGGTGACAGTGTATGATGAAAATGGCGTATTGTGTGCTGGTCTGACTGCATTACCATGTTTGTCTTCTATTGTCTAGAATTTCTTATTTTTTAAATGCTGCTGATAAAATTCTTCATATAATACATTTTTGACAGTAATAGCATTTTTATGTATAATGTATAGGTTTTGTTGGTTTTTACTCAGAAGTACTTTAGTGTTTCTTGAACCACAATTCCAGAGCCTTCTTTGGGAATGTTAGATTGAGGAGTATTTCTCTTAAATACAAATGCCTTTCCATCTAGCAAACCAAAAATTTATATTAAAAATATTGAATGCCATCACTCGGGGTCGGGGTGGGAGTAAATTTTGAGATAACTCCAGACTTTTTAAGGCATACAAGATATGTGGATAGCTCAGAATCAGAAACATTATATATATATATGTACATATATATGTACACTATAATGAAATATTTCACTCTGAAGTATTTCAACAAAACATGTTATATATATAGATTATATATATATACACACACAATATATAACTAACGAAACATTTCACTGAAGTATTTCTTCAACAAAACATGTCCTGTCTGCCTACTTGCTAATGTGAAATTATGAAAGGATTTATTGTTCAGTTTGAGGAGAAATTGGCAAAAATGCCAGGTGTTGTTCTTCTGCCCTCTTAAAAAAGTATACTTAAAACTTGTGATAATAATTCATCATCTCATAAAACTTTGTTCTGGCTTTCAAGGTTCCTACAGCTTAATGTTTTAAATGTCTAAGGCATCAAATCAATTGAGGGCATTTTAACAAAAAAAAAAACAACAAAACAACTCAATGCTTGCCTTTGTTAAAGCAAAAGGCAAAACACACACACACACACACACACACACACATCCCACACACACCCACAACCCAAAAGTCTTATTTGACTTATTCCTAAAGAAGAATTCTTACCCCTAAGGAGGAATTCTTCCTTCTTGAGGAAGTATCACTTTTTCAGTGATATTAGAAATCATCGCAAGGAAACATTTTAAAGAAGGGATCATTTTCAGGAGAAAGAGAAATAACAATTTCATTAACTCTTAATAGTTAATGAAATTAAGAATTAATGAAATCAGCTATTAATGAAATTAAGAGTTAATGAAAGTAACTATTAATTCCTCAATAAGAAAGGCTAGTCTGAATTAAGTATTCTGGATTATATCATTGTTTAATGGATGTAGTTTTATTACTTTATGAATATTTGGTAAGAACCAGGTAAACAGATTAAGATTTGTTCTTTTTTGTTAATAGATGTATGATCAGTACAGTGGAAGGCCAAAGAAGCAGTCTAACTTTTACGACCAAATTACAGACTGTGGAATAATGAATTTCTGCCCCAGACCTTGGATAAGTTGTAATTAGTTTAATTACAGAGATTTTTGTAGTGAACTTTTACTTCACCGAAGCAAATCTTGAGATCTTTTAAAGCACCATTTATTTACCTTTTTACAAATAGCAGTCTTAAAACTGATCGATCATACACTTGATGTGTCCACCTTACAATCTTTTACATTATATTAATAGAGATAGTGTTCTGTTTGCTCCTTTTCCTGACCAGTTGTTATTGGTGTGACCATTTTCTTTTTAGGATCAATGAGACATTTTGCTATGTATGCTATGTAATGTATTAGAACTTCTTATAATATGGCTCATTTTTACATGGTTTCTGATTTACCATGTGTTAAATATTTCTTAAAATACATCCAGTAACACTATAGTAAGGTTAGACTTTAACATAAGTATGAATCTTGTCTTATAATGCCAATTTTATTGGAGCATTGTTGTATTTATTTTATGGATCCGTGGTGCATAAATGGGAGTTAATAGCAAACATTTTATTAAAAATGTCTTAACTTTCTCCCAAATTATATCATTTTGTAGAAGTTTTATCCTTCTGGGTTTTTTTTTTTTTTTTTTTTTTTGGCTTTCTGAGCTTTAAGGTACCAATGAATTTTTTCCACAAATTTAATCGGTTTGGTTTTAAAAGTTAATTGGTTTTTGGTTTTAAAAGCTAATAAATATTTGAAGTGAATATCTATAGAGCCAGATATTCCCAAAACTCTATGGGCTGTGTGAATATTAGCCATAATTAACTTTTTTCTTTTTTTGGAGACAGGGTCTCACTCTGTCTCCCAGGGTGGAGTGCAGTGGTGTGATCTCAGCTTACTGCAACCTCCACTTCCCAGGTTCAAGTGATTCTTGTGCCTCAGCCTCCCAAGTAGCTAAGATTACAGATGCCTGCTGCCACGCCTAGCTAATTTTTTTTTTTTTTTTAAATAGAGACGGTTTCACCATGTTGGCCAGGCTGGTCTCAAACTCCTGACCTCAAGTGATCCCGCATGCCTTGGACTCCCAAAGTGCTGGGATTGCAGGTGCGAGCCACCGCACCCAGCAAATTAACTTTTTCATGTAGAAAACAGATCACAGATAAAAGCTCCTCACATATTTTGAAGGTCAAAGGAAAATTTGCTGTTGTTAACAATTGCCTTTGAACCATCAAAGAGGAAAAACTAAGACTATTTGAGCAACTTGTTGAGACTTAAACCAACTTATCAAACTTAGCAGAATTAATTTGTGAGTATTAAGTTAAGTTAGTTTATATAGATACTTCATCTTTTCTGTTCTATCATGCGAATGAAATGGCTTAGAGCAAGTTCATACACAGTTACTTTTATCTACAAATGTAGAAATCTTACCTATTTTGAGATTTACTCCCTGAAACTATGTATATTGAGAGAGTTTATAGAAATATTATCTGAGAAACCTGAGTTTGATTTTCTCTGCGACATTCCTGTTAATGTCACTTTTAAACAAACCACTTAACATATGTCATCTTCAGTTTCTTCTGTAAAGTGCTGATAATAATAATACCTACCAGTATTGTTATGAAGTTCAAATAGGGCCCCCTATCCACAATACTTAGTAGGTGTTAAATGAATGTATTTTGGTACTTGAACAAAAAGTGGTTAGTATGATAGTTTACTTTTTTCCAACAAATTTACTATCTGATATAAAAAGATTTATAGGATTTCCTGTGGTATCGATTATCCTTTTTTTAATAATCAAACAAAATTAATATTCTCCTCTGACTAAATCATTAATTTAACAAATCTCAAGCATCTACTATATGCCAATAAGTATTCTAGGCCCGAGTGTATTGCAGAGCACAAAACAGTTATTTCTGACCCTTCTGGGATTTTTAGTTTAATTGGTTAGTAAAATAGTTTACCATATGATGACAAGGTTATATGGGGAAAGTAAGTTGAGGAAGAGGCTCAGAGAGTGTGTGAGGATAGGATTGCTAGTAAGTAGACTGTACACTGATATGTGACATTGAGCAGAGACCTGAGGACGTGAGTGGTTGTGCAGTGTGGATATCTGGGCAGAGAGCATTCCAGGGAGAAGGAATAGTACATGCTAAGACCCTGAGCTGGTACAGAGTGTAAAGAAGCAGCAAAGAGATCAGTGTGACTAGTGAACAAGAATAGCATTTTAGGGAGAATTAGAAAGTAGACTGAGAGAGATTGGGAGTAATAATCTGCGTGATTGTAGGTAATTATGTAGGGCATTATAGCTCTTTCTCTCAAGAGGTAGACTTTACTGAGTGAGCTAGCAAGCAATTAATGTTCTGATCAAAGCAAGGATGGAAGCAGGTAGTATAGGAGGATAATATGGTAAATCCAGGTGACAAATGGTACAATTTGAGACTAAGAGTAGTGGAAATAAGTGGTCAAATTCTGAATATATTTTGGTGGTAGCACCAGAAGGATGTACTGATGGAATGGAGGTGGGGTATGAAAAAAAGAATGCTCGAGGTTTTTTGGCTTGAAGAATGAAGTGGATATTTGTAAGATGGAAAAGACTCAGAGGAGCAGGTTTAAGGGCGTAGATTGGGAGTTTACTTTTGGACATGTTATCAGATGTAGATAGACATGGTAGACTCGTCTACCAGATGTCCAAAGGAAAATGTAGAGTAGGCAGCTGGATATTTGAACCTGGAGTCCAAAGTAGAGGTCTGGGCTGGAGATAAATATATTTGGAAGTCATCAGTTTGTAATTTTAAGTCAGGACATGGATGAAACCACTTAGAGAGTAAGTGTAGCCAGAGGATAGCACTTAATTGTAGACATGTGATCAATTAAATTCAAGGCCAACTTTTGTGACTTTTCACGTAGAAATAAAATATTAACATTTTCTACCATACATATACAAACCATTAATGTTATAGAAGCACTAAGATTTAAGAAGCAAGATTGATAATAGTTACCAAATACATAAGCAAATGGCAAATTAAGTTGAGGAGGGAATGTCACTTTATTCTTAAAATGAAGCTTTTTGTTTTGAAATAATAGTTTTTTTGTATTAAGAATAACATTTAGAGTGCTAGTTTCTTTTTCTCATAGTTGGAAATTGCTATTCCAATTCAATTTGACAGTTTTAGCACTAGAGGGCAGGCTTACTTCTAGATTTTGAAGAGTTCTAAATGAATTAATATAGCCAAAGAGTGCAGGTTGAGCATCCTTAACTCGAAAATCTGAAACTCAAAATGCTCCCAAATCCAAAACTTTTTGAGTGTTGACATGATGCCACAAGTGGAAAAGTCCACACCTGACTGCATGTGATGGGTCACAGTCAAAATGCAGGGGCACAACAGTTAACTCTGTTCCCAAGAGAAAAATAAAATTAGCCTCAGGCTATGTGTAAAAGGTGTGTATGAAACAAATGAATTTCATGTTTAGGCTTGGGTCCTATCTCCAAGATATCTCATTATGAATATGCAAATATTCAAAGATTTAAAAAAAATCTAAAACACTTCTGGTCCCAAGCATTTCAGATAAGGGATATTCAACTTGTACCTACATTCAATCTCAATGAATGCAGTTGCTTCTTATGTGACAAGCTTACCATCTACTATGTTTTTTTCTAGTGCTGGGAAAGCATAAAATAAGGCTAATCGATTTTAGTACATCTAGGACTGGCAGTTGATATTAATATACATTTGAACATAAAGTCCAAGGAAACTCAAGTGTAGCTGACTATAATTATACTCAGGTTTGATATAGAAGGTCTGCCACCACATATATGAACATTAAAGCCAGTTAGAAGAAAGCCTGGACATAAACATTTTTTCAAAAAAATAATTATTTGCTGGGTATTATATGAGTGGGGCTACAAAGATGAATAAAATATAGTCCCTGCCTAAATAAGCTTTGTTGTAGCATCTTACGGCACTTAATACCTTGTTCTATGTCGAGTTAAATGTCTTTTTCCCTTCAATAATAGAAATCCTGACTCTTATTTTTGGTGCCTCCAAGTGCCCATCATAGATTTCATTTATAGTGGTTGAACATAAGAATAATGAGAGACATGAAAATAAGAAAACCAGGCCAGAGAACTGGGACCTTTGAAAAAAACCTATTTTCACATTTTTACCCTTACAGAGAGGCTTTTCCTATTAACATGTCTAAAGGTGATTATGGAGACAATTCTAACTTTCTCTTTGCTCCCACTTCTTCTTCTAGCCGGCTTTACCCCTATTCCTTAAGAGCAGTTATTGGCAGCCATAGAGAGTGGGAGGTCAAGCCTTTTTTATAGTCATTGCAGTAAACAGGAGAGATGTGGAAGATGGGAGGTTCTCTCTATCTGGCTTACATCATTTTGAGAAGTTTGACGTGAAATGGAACCTTCTGGAATGAAGTTCTTTTTCCCACTTTTCACCTGGAAAGTTTTCCCATACATGGTTCTCTTGCTCCCTGGTCCTTTTAGCATCTCTATTTCTACATGCTAGTTCTATCATTTCCTTGTCTGTAACATGAGGATAATAATAGTTCTTATCTAATAGGATTATTTTGAGGATGAAATAAAATGCATGCAGTAAATATTAGCTACTCTTTGCTATCGAAAAAGCATCAACTGAACCTCACAGGATGGATTTGTGTTCAATAAGTGTTATATATAGTAGAGTCAAATGGAAAAATTGACCCACTAAGATAAATTTTTTTTCATTGATAGATATTTGGGGGGTACATGTGATAATATATATTCATATAATCCAGATAATTGGGATTTCTATCACCTTAAATATTTATGTTTTCTTTACACTAGGAACATTCAAATTCTCTTTAGCTATTTTGAAATGTACAATAGATTAATGTTAATTATAGTCATCTTAATGGTCTATTGAACACCAGGTCTTATTTCTTCTATCTACATAGATATATTTAGAAATGCAAATCTCTTAGGAAATTAATCTCTAATGTCAATGATGCACACTAATTTGTATTATTTGCTTTCTTAATGTAGACGGTATAGTGAAATGATTCCTTAAATGGATGCTAAATATGACTAAATGAGTAATCAATTTACAGTGCGCTTGGCACCAAGTAATAAATGCTCAGTAACATGTCGTTAAAAAATGGATTGGTTTGCTATCATAGGAATGACTCTATATTTTAAAAATATAAATATTAAAAATTATAAAGCCAAAATACTATAATGTCTTATTACAATGATTCTCTTAAATTAGTTTTTTAAAATTAAGTAGCAGGAGCCTATTCCAAAACAAGTTTTATCTAGAAGCACAGTATTAAAAACAGAAAGCTAAAATACTCCAGTTCAAGTGGGAAGCTCCATGTCTTCCCCACTGCTAGTATTATTTCTGAAAAACCTCAGAGGAACCCCTTGCTCTCTAAATAGCATGTTTTAAAAACCACTGCTTGCACATTTACACCTTGACTCATCAAACATATGAACAAAGTAATAGAGTGAGAAAACTGAATTTCTATTGAAGTGATTGGTGTTTGGAATAACATGAAAAATATTCCAAGTATCTTTGGAAATAAGCAGAACTATAAGGTTTATGATAATTCTGTTTAGATTCATTATCTAGAGCTTGTCTTAAAAAGGTTGATATGAAAGAACTACCAAGAGAGACTTGGAGTAGATATAAGAATGAATGAATGAATAAATGAATGAATATCCATGGGCCAAGGCTTTGCTATGCTCTCTTATTACACAGGATAACAGAGTATGGCTCCTAATTTCTACCTTTGAAGATTATGATCCTTGAAACAGCTCTGTGCACAGAGACCATGTTATTCATAGGTGTTTCTCACTTGTTTCCACCACATAATAAGGTGTTTATTGAATAAATGCTTATTGAATGAATGAATGAAAAAATTTACATCTCACTTTGTTCCTAGACTGCAAGTTACTTAAAAAATATGGACTGTGTTTTACTTACCTTTCATGTCCAGCAAATTGAGTTTGCTTACTGAATTAATGAACAAATGTACACATATGTCTGTTAAACGTTTACATATCCATGTAGACTAAGATTCTTGAGGGCAGAAACCATGTCTTTAGCTCTCAGCATAGTGCCTGACTCATAGTAGGTTGTCAAAAACATTTGCAGAACCGATTAAAACTTAAGTCTAAGTAGTACTGGCGCAGTCTCATATAACCTGGCACAGTGTCTTCTAAATAGACACTAAAATTATTTCATAATTAAAGACAGAGATCTCACTAGGCATTTTCTGTGCTAGTGCCAGTTAAATAATATGAGCAACAAACTATAGGAGTTCAGAGGAGAGTGAGTTCTGTGGACTGAAACAGTCAAGGTGGGTTTTCAGAGCAGATGAGACTTGATGAAGCCTGGGGCTACTTTGGTGTTTTAAGAACATTAATTGGGCAGCAGGAAAATCTGAGGACAGGTAGACCACTAAGGAAGGCTGGAAAGAGCCCTAGATTTGGAGTTGAGAAATCTGTGTTCAGAGTCCTTGCTTTGCCGCTTAGTGACTATGGGACCTTTAGAAGATAACTTCACCTCCCTTTTCCTCTTCTGTGAGGTAGAGGTAAGATTGATGTACATAATGATATTGTACTTTAAAATGTTTGTAAAATGCTAAGTAAAACTTAATGCTACGCTTTGAATGTAGTGGGTTCCAAATATTTGTTTAATGACAAAGAATAAATGGTATTGACTAATGAAAATATTGGAGCCACTGGAATGTCACCTTCTGCATCTGGTAGTAAACCTGTTAACACTTACGGAGGAAAAAAAAAGTTAGTATATGAAGCCACTGAATCTCATGATCAGAAGAAAAACTTTTTGAAACTCCTATGAGACTCCAAAGTTATGTCAGAGGTGAATAAGTCATGAGTTTTTCATGCTGATATTATTTCTAAGGTTGCTGCCTTGTTGGAAGAAGCAAACCACAAAATAACCAATTCAGAAAATCTTTTTTAAAAAAAACTTCCTGAAGGATGTATGGTTCATTTGTTCTAACTGCTTGTCACTTTACTTACTAATGAGTCATTTTTTCCCTTAACCAGTAATTTGTTTTAAATTTGGTCATATGATGGTACGTTGACTAGTCCAATGTTACAAAATAATTGGAAAAAAGATGACAGACCACCAACTGAATAAGGGAAATTTGGTTCTTCTTGAACTTCCAATATGTGAATTTAATGGTAAGCTTAGTCTTTATGATGTAAGATTGGATTTATTGGAACTTTTTATGTCCAGAAGTTGCAGCACCTTTTGTCTCTGGAATACCCAAGATCTCTACTGCATCCTGTAGACATTGAGGGTTTCCCCCCTCAGCCTGGTTCTGATTATTTTTAAAGAAACATCCTTTCCTTCTTAACCATTATGGAGACACTACTAACCTTGTATATTTATTAGAGTGCTGATAACATATTACAGTAGCATACTTACATATCTGTTTTCTTAACTGTGAGCTCCTTGAGAGCAGGGACTGTGTGTTTTTGCTTTCATTTCACCAGTACTCAGAACAATCCACAGTATAGAAAACCACTCAATAAATGGAACAAATGAAAATAGATAAATGATTTCACTTGTATAAGATGTCCAGTTATTTTTCGTGTATTTTTTCTTATGACTGTATGGCAGACATTCTAGTACTGTCCTATTTATAATGTTGACCTACTATTAAAGGAATTAAACAAATAGGAGCCAAGACAAGAAATGCATATTAAAACAACTATGGCATTTTTGCCTTCCAAATCGGCACAGATTTTAAAAATTGATAATATTCATGTTTGATGACACAAGGAGACAGGAATTATACTTTGCTGGAGGGAATATAAATTGGCATAGCCTTTTCTGGAAGTCATTTAGGAAAACACATTCAGAAGCCTTAATAGGTTTCATATTTTCTCACCCAGCAATTCTATACCTAGCATCTTAATAAATTTAAAAACTTGCAGAAGATTTTTACCATATTTGATCGGAAAAAAAAGGAATAAATAATTAAATGTTTAGGCATAGAAAATTTGTTGAATAATAGCATATTTATACAATGGAGTACTATGCCATCTTGAAAATTTCACACTATAGTTTCAAAGGGAGAAAAAGACTGGCTTTAAAACAGCATATAAATAGGATATTATGTTTTTAAAATGTATATGTATAGAGAAAAGTCTGAAAGGCTGTGTACCAAAATATGAAAAATGGCAACTTCTTGGTATTAGAATTACCAGGAGTTTTTAGTTTAATTCACTCTATATGCTATAATATCATGAGTATGTATTACTTTTGTAATACAAAAAGTCAATAAAGCTTCATAAAGAATGCATACGAAATCCTCCTTTGCTGATTATACATATCCTCCAATGAAAGAAGAGGGATCAAACTTAAAACATGAATTTTCACTGGGCCCCAGTGTGGCAGAGCATTTTCCCTCCCTGTTTTTCCCGTGTTGTCCATTGTAACTCATAGGATACAGTGGACGCCTGTATAGAAGTAACTGATTCATTCATTCAGGAAATATTTGTTGAGGACCTACAATAGTCTAGGAACTTGGGATATTAGGTAAGTGTTGAATTCTTAAAGGCTAATTGTATTGTGGAGTTTATTTTTAACACTGGAAATTTAATAAAGAGTATCTAGTCTAATCTTCTCTCTTTGGAGACAGGGAAAATGGATCTCAAAGAGGTTACCTAAGATTGGATGTGTAATAAATGGCACATCCTAGACTTAAATTCAAAAATATTTATAGCTGTGTGTACTTTCTGGTCATCTGGGCCTCTGATTTTGTAAAACTATCATCTGCATAAATACAGATTCTTAAAGACAGAAGAAATCTTGTCCTTAATGCTTTTATCTGTTCTACAACATCTTTAATTATAATCCTAATTTGCTTCACTTTGTCTCATAGAATGTGTTGTTAACTGAAGATTCAAACCTGGGGAATTTTCTGTATTACTCATTGTTAAAGTATTTCTCCCTCGAATCATGCTTTTGCTTTATTTTTAACCACTTAAAACCTTTGCTCCCATTTACATCAATGTGATCCTCTTTCCAATTTGGAGGGCCCATTCAGCCAGTCAGTAATCCATGTACCTTGCATATTTATATTATGCACAAAAGTTATGCATCATTTAGACTTTTGTCAACTGCTGAAATACAAATACATCATAATCACAGCACAGCACTACACTACTTTGAATTTCTCAAATAAGCTATTCCTTTACATTCTACTTTCTCCATCTTGAGTCCTTATCTGGCTCTTACTTATCTCCAAAATTCCTAATCCTAGCACAGATATCCCTAACATCCTCTCTTACCTTCTATAACGTCATCGGGCATATTGGATTGTATTATTCTGAACTCCTTGAAACCAGAGACTTAGTCTTTTATCTTCCTGATATATCTATAGGTCAGTGTGAGACCTATCACAGGCACGTAAACATCTCTGTTGATAGAGTGAAGAAATTGATGGAATGAACAAATTTCCTTACCATGTTAAAAAATAAAGGTTACTTTGGTATTATTCTTCCATGCTGGTTCCTTGTGATCACCTCTTTTATCATTATTTATTAATCTGGTTTATATTCTCCTGGGTTGAGAAAATCACTATAAAATTCTGTATTTTTGAAAAACCAGGAAAAATGTATGCCTGCAATTCTCTAGCAGTTGAGCATCTTGTTCCCCATTTTTCCTTTAAGATTAAAGATTATGTTTTGGTTATCATATCTGTACATTCACTGAGAATTCTGGGTTGAGACACTGGAATTCATTTCATAGCAGCAGTGTAATATGGTGCAATGATCACCACACAGGAAGTTGAAGAGAGGATTCCAGTTCAGATGGAGCCACTCATTTGCTAGATGACCTCAAACTAGCCATTTATCTTTCCAGGGCTTCAGTTTCTCATCTGCAAAGTGAAAGCATTGGATTCAATAATGTCCAAGGTCTCTTTCCTCTCCCAGATTCTCTTAAATTCTAGTTTGCTCTCTTAGAATATTATGACTTGATCTTAGCTTTCAAATAACCTAAAAAATTGGACTGTACAGGTCAGCACTCAACCCAACATAGGAGTTGCCTCTTTAATCCTCTGACATGTTCGAGCTCTGCTTCAGTATTTCCTGTAGTTTGATGTTACTTCCATAAAAGACACCTAATTCCACTGAAACAACTCTTATTGCAAGTTTTTTTTCTGACATTGCCCCGATATGCCCCTCTGTCACTTCTATGGATTGATTCTGATTTTGCCCTTCAGAATGGAATTCCTCTTTTTTACTTGATAGACTTCCAGATATTTGAGAATAACAATAATACCCCAGCCATAAGTCTTGTATTTTCCAGGTTAAAAAATTCTATTTCTTTCTGTTTTTTTTTTTTTTTTTTTAAGATGGGGTTTCACCATGTTGGGTCAGGCTAGTTTTGAACTCCTGACCTCAGGTGATCCGCCCGCCTTGGCCTCCAAAGTGCTTGGATTACAGGCGTGAGCCACCATGCCCGGCAAAAAATTCGATTTCTTTGATTGCTTCTCATATGATAAAATGGCTCCTTATTTCTGAGGGAGCCAGTCTGTACTCTTGCACCTCAGTGACTGCCCTGCCCTCCTTCCACCTACAGTGTGCTTCATCCCTTCCTCCATACAGTCACTCATTCAACGAGGCCGAGTTTGGACCCTTTTATCTTCCAGCGAAATGAATTATTCTGCCCTCTGTGCTTCATACATGCTTTACTTTGCTTTTACACACCTCTTATGACAGTTATTTTTATACTGTATTTTAAGTTTTTAATGTATCTGTGTGCTCTGCGATAGCAAGGAACTTAACTGGCTTGTTTACAATGCTAGGAACTTGACAGGTATGCCTGAGTTAAATGAATGAGAGTCTACTTTCTAGCATATCATATGGAGCCTGGCATATCGTTGATGCTCAAAAAGTGTTTTGAGTTCATGAACAAATGCTGTTTGCTTCAAGATACATAAGGATCCTTTGAGTCCTGTTAAAATATTAAACCTAGAACTAAACATAAAACTACAGATGTGATTACATGTGTAGTGCAGAGTATAGGGGGTCTTACACATTCTTGAAGTTATCTTCTTTAATTTCAGATTGACATCCACAGTAACAGAGAAGGCAGATTAAACTAAGACCTGAGTAGTTCTGTTTCTCTTTATTCAATGTGACACTCCCCAGCAGTGTTCATGTCTTCTCCATTCTCTTACTCTGAGCACAACTAAAGAAGCCCTCAGTAGGCCCGGCGAGGTCGCTCATATCTGTAATCCCAGCACTGTGGGAGGCCGGGAGGATCGCCTGAGGTCGGAAGTTCGAGACCAGTTATTAAAAATACAAAATTAAAAATACAAAATTACCCAGGTCTCTATTAAAAATACAAAATTACCCAGGCATGGTGTCACATGCCTGTAATCCCAGCTACTCCGGAGGCTGAGGCAGGAGAGTTGCTGCTTGAACCAGGGAGGCGGAGGTTGCGGCGAGCCGAGATCACGCCATTGCACTCCAGCCTGGGCAACAAGAGAGAAACTCCGTCTCAAAAAAAAAAAAAAAAAAAAAAAAAAAAAAAGCAGCAGCAGCAGCAGCCCTCAGCATCTTCCACTTTCTAAAGCAGCGGGTCCCCAGACTTTTTGGCACCAGGATCAGTTTTGTGGAAGACAATTTTTCTATGGGGGTTGGGAATGGATAGTTTCAGGATGAAATTGTCCCACATCAGGTTATCAGACGTTAGATTCTAACAAGGCACAACCTGGATCTCTGGTATGCTCAGGTCACAATAGGATTTGCATTCCTTTGAGAATCTAATGCTGCCACTGATCTGACGGGAGGCGGAGCTCAGGCGATAATGCTCCTGCCGCTCACTCCTGTGCCGCCCACTTCCTAACAGGTCACGGACAGGTGCCCATCCACAGCCAGGGGTTGGCACTGGGGACCCTGTTCTACAGTTTATTCTGAGCTTTTGTCTTCTGGCTCTGTTCTTAGATCTCCGTGGCATTCTTGCTTTTTTGTCTCTTACGCTTGTCTATGTAAAACATGCTTCCCTTCTTGTCTTTATATGTAAAGACAAAGAAAAAAAATTTTGTGTGCCTATAATGTGGTAACTTTATTTCAAGATCCTGCTAATACTCATGAAAAGCCTTTCCTTAAGATAAAATAATTATCTGTAATACTTGAAGAAAAGTGATCATTTGGAAACCCTCTGTATTGTTTTAAAGTAATACAAACTTCTTTAAAAATAAAAGCTGTGGTTTGATGCAGTTGCTGGCATAGATTTATATGCAATTGCATAAATTATATACTTTGCCCAGAACTACTTAGAATTTTTTTTTAATTATTTTATTCCTTAAATCATGATTTAGAGGGACTATCTTCAAACCAGTACAAATATTTTATAAATAATATCTGGCCGTTTTCTAACCAGTTGAGTAATTTGTTGCACAATAAGCCACCTCACATCTTTCAGCAAGGAAAACATTAAATTTAATATTAATAGTAAAGACATTACACAATGAATTACGACACAATTTAAATTTTCTTTAAATATTTCTTTAGGGGAGGGGACACCCACTTCTACTCAAGGAAGAGAATTTTTACAGTCCAGAGGTCTTTTATTTTTCCACACTCATGATGCCGTGAATCCACAGGGAAGTGGTTTCAGCAGCTCAGCCTCCTTCCCATTAATACTCACAAAGTGCACTTCTCTGGGTGGAGCAGGCTGGCGCTTCAGCTCAACCCAGGTACTTTTCTCTTTGGCTTCCTTCTTTTTCTGATCATTTTCCTACCCACGTTTCAGGAAGCTATCTTGGCTCTTAGAGTGCTTAATGTGCTCAATATGCACATGAATTCTCTTGCCCTTAACTTGCGTGTTTACGACAATGCCAACAGCATGCTGGGTAGCACTGGGACTCTTCCGGTTTTGCCATGGTAACACTGTGGGCATTCCGTTTGAACAGTACCTATTCCCTTGATGTCTACAATATCACCTTTCTTATAGATTCATATGTTTGTGGCCACAGGAACAACTCCATGTCTTCTAAAAGGCTTAAAGAACATATATAGGGTGCCTGTCCTCTTTCCTTTTGCATTTGTTACTTTGGTAAATTATTGGAAGATGGCAATTCCAGCCAAAAAGGCTAGAATGTTATTTCCTTCTGATTATGAAAATGCCCATGGCTTCCACACTTTCCCATTCTTCTAATCTTCCTAAGAAAGTGCCTATAGATTCAGGTGGTGGTCACTGAATGAAACAAGATACAAGCAAAAAAGGAATATAGAGCATAGGTTTGTGAGCGAGAGTAATAGAGAAAAGCAAAGGGAAATGACATCAGGTATAGTTTGCTGTAAGAAAATATGAGTTTTCTACCCCATTTATTTGGTGAAAATAATGAAGAAAAGCCAGTAGGACTAAGGAAAAGTAGGCAAAGTATTCAGACTTATATATGCATGCAGACAGAGTGAGAAAAAACAAAACAGGAAATACTTCTGAAGTGTAAACAAATACTAATTGTGTGGCTTCACTGGAAAATTGTGCATTCTCCAGAAGTCCCAGAGTAATTAAATGGAAAGAATGACAACTATAAAGAGGAAGTTGTCATGAACCGGATTCCAGCCACAACACAATCTTCAATTACCTACTATGCAAATTTAGAAAATTGTTCAATTACTTAAAAAATAGAAATGGTCAAAAAAATCTCAATAATTTTTAATTTTACTCAAAAAGTAAATGAGAGCTCAGCAGAATCAATATTTTAATCAGTAACTACTTTTAAATATAAAATCTAGACACTTCCAGGAGGATATCTGTCCCGTGTATTTATCGTGGATGAGATAAATATAACAAGGGGACTTGTACATCCATTTTGCAGGGTTGCTTGGCCTTCCAAAAGTCAAGCTGGAGCAGACTAGCTTCCAGCAAACCAGAAAAATGTGCCCGTTAATAACTGAGAGTTCACTGTGCTCTTTGCGTTCTTGTAACCCTTATTTATTAGCAGTGGGAAAGAGCTCTGGATTAGAAACCAGGTGATTTGCCCGGATAATTTCCAGGGTTGTCATAACATTCTAACAAGATAGGCATGGCAAATCACTTTACTGAATCTACGATGTTATTCAGTAATTTCAAATAGTGTTAACATCAATACTTAGATGAATATGTGAAATACGTGTGACCAGTTATGAATTTATAGAATTATAAAATTATTGATTGTGAGATATGACTGGTAACTAGTCCAATGAAAATATTGACTTAAAAATTTCTACAACTATGATTAACAGCTACTGACCATTTAACCAACGTTTAAAACCACTCAGTAGTTTGATACCTATTCTTTCAATGAAGAGACCTCTTGCTTACTATATGTGAGGAAGTCAATTTTCCAGAAAGGCATTCTGGTTCATGTTAGAGGGAAACTTGTAATTACCAAACAGGAGTGGAATTTGCATTTAGGTCATTAGTTTTTGCTTAGAAAATTTGAAAGAAAATCAGTTGTCTGAAACTGTAAACACTGTCCAAAAGAGTTACCCTAAAAATCTAGTTGCAGGAAGAAAAACCTGTTGACTTTTTTCTGAACTGCTGGAAAGTTTAGGCAGCAGCAGCTGTAATTCTTAACCCCACTTGACTGGTTACTGATAGGACTGAGCTATACTAAAAACGCAAGACTACAGTTGATATCTTTTTGCATTAGGTCACCAATTTACTCTGAGCTTGCTTATTAAATCTTAAGTGGCTTTCTTCTAATATTGCCCTCCATACTTTTTCTGTTCCACATTAAATGATTTCTCATCCTCTTAGATTGAAGTACAAGTTTATATACTTTGTTTCTCACCAATACTAATAATTTTAAAATGCATACATAAGGCAAATACTCTGTATTAAACATTCAATAAGAATTTGCAGGCCGGGCGTGGTGGCTCACACCTGTAATCCCAGCACTTTGGGAGGCCGAGGCGGGTGGATCATGAAGTCAAGAGATCGAGATCATCCTGGTCAACGTGGTGAAACCCCATCTCTACTAAAAATATAAAAAATTAGCTGGGCATGGTGGCGCGTGCCTGTAATCCCAGCTACTCAGGAGGCTGAGGCAGGAGAATCGCCTGAACCCAGGAGGCGGAGGTTGCAGTGAGCTGAGATCGCGCCATTGCACTCCAGCCTGGGTAACAAGAGCGAAACTCCATCTCAAAAAAAAAAAAAAAAAAAAAAATTTGCTTATTGTAATTTTCTTAAAATTCACATTTCAACTGGTTGAATATATACTGTCCATGGAAAATAAAGGATATTTTTCTAAAGCAGACTTCTTGGACACATAAAAATCGAAGATATTAAAAACGATCAAATGAAATTAATCTTTTTTCAGTTTTAAAAATATTTTCTTTAATTGATAATTATGTATAATTTATAGGGTATAATATGATGTTTTAATCTATGTATACATTGTAGAAAGATTACATCAAGCTAATTACTCTTTGATTTAGAAAGCTTCGTGGGCTGTTAGGAATCCTGAAGCTACAGTGAAAGTTCCTACCTCAGTGTTGTTGGGAGATTAAAGGAATGTATACATTGAAGGGCTTGTAATAGTGTCTAATACATGATAAATGTTCATAAATGTTTTCTATTTTCTTCTAATTATTACTTTAAATAAACCCTGGGGTATTTTGTGAGGAAATCTGTTGCTTACCTAACAGTAAAAGCCATTCTTTCTATATTGGGATTTATTTTCCCCTTTATTTTTCTCTATCTTATTCTCCTTGCTCTTCCTGCCTTTCTTTATTGGTTTTTATTATTGAAAATCTGAGGCAGTGGTTTGGTGACCCTAAAACAATTCAACCTACTCAACCACTTGTTCAGCAGCCTGGGAGACAAAACAGTGTGCTATGTGTTTGCTAATACTGTTTTCCTCTTCTTTCTTACAATCCACATTCTATCCTCCAAGCCCCAATCCTTGCTCTTTCCCCAGGTTAGTCCAGAGTACACTGATATTCACTGAACTAATCCAATGCTTATCATCTACACCACACATTTATTGTTTCCTGTATATAATCAGTTGCCTGTGTTTCATGAGTTTTTGTATTTTCTCTTAAGGGATATTTTTGGTTCCTCAAGATCTTAGGCTGTACAGGAACAAAAATCCCATCCTTCCTGCCCAGACCATCAAGTATCCGCCACAGTGTTATACACCGGATAGATTCTCCCTAGGAAATACTTGATGAGTTGAACCCCCCTACCTCATTTAAATGGTTGTTTTGATATCATGGAGTTACCACCTATGTTGTACAAAGAGAGGAAGTTGTCTACTCATCTCTAATAATTTGTTCTATCATCCAAATGATACTCTTTTATCAGAAGGTTTATCTTAGAGACAAACCTAAATCACTCCTTTTGTAGTTGATGTTACCATCTGGATGAAATGAAAGAAGGAACTGTGATAATTATCATGGTTAATTACTTTGACTTTCAATAGTTATTTCTTTAATTCTTTTTAAAGAGATTTATGTTTTTGTTCAAGGAGTTTTAAGTCTTTGGAGTCTGTGATTGAAAGAGCTATATCCAATTATATCTAGTTTTTATTCTTTTGGTGGTATTATTCGAAACGAGATCTCCATAACGTCTGTATCAGAATCACCTGGGTTACGTAACCTGAAAATTTCAATGGGTCATTTCAGACCTACTGCTTCAGGATATCTTTGTGTAAAGCTGAAAATTTGCATTATAATACTTCCAGATAATTCTTAGACATTTGGGAGTTGAGAATTGTTTGGCTCTTAATATGCTAGAAAGAGAAATGATATTTTGCATTCTTTATTAAATTTTGCATGATGTAGCTTTCAAGTTATTAAATAGGGTATTGCTTGGCTTAATAAGACATTTTTTTTTTTTTTAGTCTGAGGGCCCTCTATCTCTATCTCTCTCTCCCACCCCCTATATACACAGACACACCATCTTATTTTGTCATAGCCCCTGATAGCCATGGTCCTAAGCTCTAATGAAACTCATCTTACATTATACTGTTGTTATAAATTTTTCTATATCTGACATCTTCCACCTCCACCAGATTATGTTTCTCAAGGAGAGTGTGTGTGGTTAGATATACAGTAAATTATGAACACTGAATAAATTTTATATTGCAATTAAACTGCTTCATGTATATTAAATGTATATTCTCAACATAGGAAAAAGCTAAGCATAGATTAATCTTATATTCTTTGTTATCTTTTACCCTCTTAGATATATAGTAAGAGAGGAATGTGAATAAACCAGTTCTGTATTTGATAGGCATTCACTTTTGTTAATTCTTTGAGGTGAGAGCTGAACAATTATTTGGTTTACATATTAAGGTAAAACAGAACAAAATATAAAACAAACGTATACTTAGTCTTTTTTTCTGGATGAATGGCTCAGCAGGGCTCAGCAGGGCTCAGCAAGGTTTTGTTTACAAACCTGGTTTCCATAGTTGGTGAACTTGCAGACAAACCAACAATCTTTTGTAACCAGTGAGCCATTGTCTCCTGACGTTCTTATTTCTGGCCAGAACATGAAGTTGGCAAAATTATCCAAAACATCACATCCTAAACCACTCTAGTTATAACCAAGAAGCTTGATTTTCAAAACAGAAATGCGTAACTGTTAAATCTGCTACATGGAAAATTCCTTATTTTTAGGCAAGTGATTATCATTTTTTCTCTCTGATTTGAAGAATGTTTAGATGGATATTGTTTGGGAGTACAAAATTATTATAAAACAGAGCCCTTATGACCTTTTCATCTATGAGTATACAGCAGACAAATACCTTATTATCTCTAGTTCTGTCTGAGAATAAGAAACCCGTACAATTTACTCAACAATGTGCAAATAAGAAGAAAGAAATCTTAGGTTGAGAATTCAAGATCAAATAAAGTTCTAGAACATGCCTGTGCCCTAGGCTTTTACAAAATCAAGCCTTAGCGATCACCTTCAGACCAGCAAAGTGATGTGACCACCAAGAGATTCTTCGCTTGCCCTTCCACTGTCTTTACATTAGGTCCTGCCTTATTGTCATATTCAATTCATACAAACTGTATCCTGGGAACTGCATGGCAACTTTCATATGTAAAGGGGAGAAGAGAACTAGAATTTATTTAGTTTATTATTTATAATAAACTACAATTTATTAAGCTCCTGCTATGTGCTTAGGACTTTTAAAATATTATCTCATCCAATCCTTATAATTCTTGACATGGATTTTATAAACCTTGACATATGGGAAAATTTAGACTTAAAAAAGCACATGGATGACAACTGAGTGAACCAGTACTCATGGATGATAACTGAGTGAACCAGTACTCAGTGAACCAATATCAGGATTTCTATTTTCAAATCTGGTATGTTTATCACTATTCCTGGACTAAGTACCACAGTGAATCTTTGCTAAGTGAATGAAAAAACTCCATGAAGGTCTCATGAATGTAAGCTTGAATCTCTTTCTTTTTCACTCTCTTTTCTCTACAGTAAATATTTATTCTAATGTATTTACAGATCACCTGATCCAACCTCCTCTGTAAGAAGGAGTAACCTATGAAGTACCTGACACAAAGTCCTCAGCCCATGTTTGCTTTTTTCCAGGAAAAGGAAATCATTAATTTGTTTCATTAATCTGTTTCATTTTTGTGTGCTCTTTATTATTAAAGATATATTTTTTTAACACTGAGATAAAATCTGCTTCCAGGTGAAAGGATGGCATGCTACTGTGGGACAAGCATAGGTTTGGGCTCAAAAAATTGGGATTTGGACCCGAACTTTTCCACTTTGGGCAAGCCCCAACTTTTCTGAATTTTAGTTTTCCTACCTATAAAATGGTGGTAATGGTAGTGCCTGCATTGCCTAACTCAAGGTCATTATGAGAACCAAATGATATAATTAATAAGACAGCTCTTTGCAAACAATAAATCCCAATAGAAAAGCCAGTTGTTCCTATTTTACCCTCTGGGACTTCACAGAATAATTCTACTCATTGTTAAAAAAAAAAAAAACAATGACATGCCTCATTACAACTTCTTTCCTTTAGGCTAAAGAGCTCTCTTTTCTTATAAGTTTTATAAATATAAAATAGAAGGTTTCATGTAAAAACTCCCCCTCATTGCCTCCTGCTAGATCCTCTCTAATATGTCAAATACTGCCTTGAAGTGTGCTACAGAGCTGGACGACAGTACAGAATCATCCTTACCAGCATAGAATACACTTGTGTCATAACTGTCCTTGGCCTGGATATGCTGT
This sequence comes from Aotus nancymaae, assembly GCF_030222135.1. Classification (NCBI taxonomy): domain Eukaryota; kingdom Metazoa; phylum Chordata; class Mammalia; order Primates; family Aotidae; genus Aotus; species Aotus nancymaae. The sequence continues at coordinate 8,073,638 of NW_026988423.1, read as the reverse complement.
TTTGATAATGAAACCTCAAGGTTTTAGACAGTACATATCACTGCTAAGCTATATCGGGTTTGTATATGACTGAGAGTCAGGTCTTTTTTATATTAGCTGCTGTTAAGCTATGTCTTCTAAGTACTGTATTCATGTGGTTGTGTTCTTTTAACCTCAATGTAGATCACTACGTTAATTTACATTTAATTTATCTTACTGGTTTTAGCTCATTATTCCCATCCATTGAGATGTTCTTGACTTCTTATTTTCATCTACCAGTGTCTAGCTATTTCCACAAGTTTTACAACATCTGCAAAATAGTAAGCAGGTTCTTTCTGGCATTAGCCACATTACTGGTAAAATGTTGAATAAGATAAGGTTTTGGAAGTACCTTTTCTTCTCACTAAACATTTTTCTTTAAGCTAGATTATTATTGTCATAGTTAATGAACAGCTCATCACAGTTATTGGTGACAGCACTGCTTCTTCCTAACAGATTGTGAGACCACAGTTTGATCTTCTTAGCATTCCTAAGACTCAATATAATTCCTGACAAATAGTTGCTGCTTAATTGTAATTGAAGAATGAATGAACTGAGATATGTCTATAACTAATATGCTTTGGGCATGGTTATTTAACTAAATACATAGTTCATATAATTTAGCCAATGTCCAACTTACATTTTCTTTTTTGTATTCATAAGGATATTTACTAAGATTTTGTCAAATTTTTTTCTAAATCTCTGGAAGCATTCCCTTGATCTACTGATTTAATAACCATTACAGAAGAAAAGCAGATCCACTAATATGACTTGTTTTTAGTGAAATCATCCATACTCACTTATATTTAATGCCTATTTCCTTCCTGGATTATTCCTATACTTTTTGTGTAGTGACTTTCTCTAAACGTTAGCTTCATGATCTCCTAATTACCGTATGTTCCTCCCTATGGGAAGTACATTTGTGCAACTACTTTCTCTTCCATCATCATCCTCTCCTTTGTTCCCCATTGCGCTCCTTTCCCTGCTCAATCTTTTTAAGTTAAACAGTTTATTCAGATGCATTTTTGAGAATAGAATCTTTATCTTTAGTTCTCCTATTCTTATTCAGTTGCTTTCCTACCTTACTTCTTCCCATTTTTGGACCAAAGTTGAATAAAAGTATATTTATAAGGATGTTGAATAAAATTTTGTGCTCCAAGATTTTATTATACTAAAAAACCACAGAAAGAAACATATTTTTTCTCTATCTAAGCAACACAAAATTTCTCCAACCAATAAAATTACATTTTACTTAAATTCCATTGACAAATCAGTGACTTGATAGTACTCAAATGCAGAGCCTTTTCCTTATGGAGAATTTATTGCAACAGAGATCCATGTAGGGACTTTTCCGAATAATGATGATTTGTGATATTTTATGTCTTCTTCTATGTTTCACAGAAGGCTTAGGAGAACATTCTATTAAGTCATTCTGAATCTATCTTATTTACCATCAGCATTTAGTTCTTGAGTCACAGTTTGGGTTTTGTCACAAGAGAGGGCAGGTTTGGCTTAGGCTTGTTTTCTGGTAATAGAGTTAAATGAGGCCATTGATCAGCATTTATGTTTAGTTCAAGGAAACGTCATCCTCTTGTTTGCTTAAACCATAGACACAATTCTCTGCTATTTCCTGTAATATTTTCTGGAGTGGAAAATATGTGTCATTCTCTTAAAGGCTGTTAAAGACGGAAGTGTGTCCCTGCGAAATTCATACGTTGAAGCCCTAACTCCCCCATGTGGCTGTACTGAAGATGAGGCATAAGGTTGGAACTCTTATCTCATAGAACTGGTCTCCTTAAAATAAGAAGAGGAAGAGACATAGTGTCCTCTCTCCACCACGTGAGGACACGGAGACAATGTGGCCACCTGCAAGTCAGAAAGGGAGTCTTCCTCAGAACCGGACCATACTAGCACCCTGATCTCAGACCTCCAGCCTGCAGAACTGTGAAAAAATAAATTTTTGTTGTTTAAGCCACAAAGTCTGTGGCTTTTTTTATGGCAACCCAAGCTGACTAATTCATATCGTAATCTCTGCCTTTCTTCATATGTATTCCTACATTTTACCATAGTCTGTCAGTCCAAGGGTACCATTAATAGTATGTCACGTTTTGCTCCAGCCTTTCTAATAGTTTATAATATCTTTTATACTTAGGATGCTGCTTTTTTTCCTCCAGTTAAGAAATGTTTGAATTTACACTTAGAAAATTGGATTACTTCATCTGGTGTTTTTCATAAGATGTAATTTCTGAGTCTTCAATTAATAGAAAAAATGTATAAATCATAAAATCCAAAAAATAATGTTAAGAGAGTCTTTAATCGCAGCCCTTTAATTGAGTTCTACCTCAACCAGTAACTAAATTAGTGGGTGATGTACCACTGTGTCTACTACCAGGCAGTGACCTGATCACTCCGCAGATGTGAAGGAAGTTCTGTACTTCCTCCAAGCTACCTCTGAAGCTTTACTAAGTTCATTTGCTTATCAGTTTTTCCTCCTTGAGTGCAGGATCTGTGAAAGGTATTAGTAAAACAATCAAAGTATCTAAGACTCAACAATGCCTCTAACCTTGGAAAATTAATGTAGCCTACTAATTTGTATAATGTTAGAAAGTTAATCTTTTAAAATCAGTGTAATAAGCTTTAAAAGATAACAATGTCCTTTTCATAGTTATTATAGTTTTCCTTAAGATTAAAATAATATAGGTAAAAGTAATTAAAGTAATTTAAAATATAATAAATTCACACAAAAGGAGAAGCATGAATAAAAAGACTTAACTATATGGCTATAAGCAACATGAAAAGGTAAATGGCAAGTTAGGCCAAATATTGGTGACAGGTAGGACAGACAAAAGGTAATTTAATACATAAAATACAGATATTGCAACAAATAATAAATGCAAAAATACTATAAATACAGAAAAAAACTTTAACTATCTTTTAATTAATTTGTTTATTTTTATTTTATTGTATTTCTTGAGACAGAGTCTCACTCTGTCCCCCAGGCTTGAGTACAGTGGTGCGATCTGGGTTCACTGCAACCTCCGCCTCCTGGGCTCAAGTGATTCTCATGCCTCAGCCTCCAGAGTAGCTGGGACTACAGGCACACATCACCACACCTGGCTAATTTCTGTATTTTTAGTAGAGATGGGGTTTCGCCATGTTGCCCAGGCTGGTCTCAAACCCCTAGCTTCAAATGATCTGCCCACCTCAGCTTCCCAAAGTAAACCACCATGCCCAGCTGAGTATCATAACAGCACAAACAAACGTAAAATGCCTGTGTACAAATCTAACAAATGTGTGCTAAAAACCATAGAACATTAATAAGAGAATTAAAAACAAAAACCTATGTAAATGAAGAGATATACTGTGTTTGTGGATGGGAAGATAATTTTGTTAAGATAAATTTTCTCCTAAGATTGAGTTACAGGTGCAATTCAGTTCCACATAAATATCTTGGCATGATATTTTTGTAGAAATTTATAAACTGATTGTAAAGTTTATATGAAAAAAGCAAAAATACTTGAATAGCCCACACAATTTTGGAAAAAACGTCAGGTTGAAGTATTCTCACTACCTGATTTTGTCTTATTGTAAAGTGAGAGTAATCAAGGTAATATGGTATTGGTAAAAGGACAGACTCAGCACAGACTCACAGATAAAAAAGAAAAATAGAGAGTCCAGAAATAGAGCTACACATATATATCCAATAGGTTTTTTACAAAGATGCTAAGGCTATTAAATGGAGAAAAAATAGTCTATTTTAACAAATGGCGAGGGAACAATGAACTATTTATATAAAAATGTATATTAATATTAAATATTCACATATATAATATATACAAATATATTTATATGAATATTAAATATATTTATATGAACATTCAATTGTTCCATATATATTTTGACCCATTTCTTACACCATAGGCAAAAATTAACTGAGAAGGGATTATAGACCTAAATGTGAAACCTAAAACTATAAAACTTCTAAAAGAAAACATACAAGAAAATTGTTTCTCCTTTTGAATAGACAAATATTTCTTAGATGAGACACAGGAAAGTATGAAGCATAAAAGAAATAACTGATAAATTAAACCTAATAAGAATTTTTCTCTTTGAAAAGATACTCTTGGTAAAGATATGCTTTTTGAAGAGATACTATTAGGAGAATGAAAAGATTGAGACACAGACTGGGAAAAATATTTGCAAAACACGGATCTGATAAAGAACTGCTACTAGAATATGTAAAGACACTCACAACTCAATAATAACAAAATAAACAACTTCATTTTTATTTATTTTAATTAATTAATTTTTTAAAGACAGGTTTGCTCCATGTTACCTAGTCTGATCTTGAATATCTGGCCTCTAGCTATCCTTCTGCCTCAGCCTCTCAAAGTGTTGGAATTACAGGTATGAGCCACTGTACCAGGCCAACTTCATTTTTAAAACAGACAAAAGATTTAAAGAACTACTGGACCAAAGAAGATATAAGAATAGCAAATAAACACATGAAAAACTGCTCAACATCATTAGTTAATAGAGAAATGCAACTTAGAACCAGAGTGAGATAACATCACATACTTAATAGAAAGACTAAAATAAAAAAGAAACAAAAAAACAGGAATGACAAAACAAGCCTGAAAATATTAAGTATGAACAAGGACGTGAAGCAACTGGAACTTTTACACATTGTTGGTAGAATAGAAAATGGTACAGTCACATTGGAAAACAGTTTGGCAGTTTCTTATAAAGTTTAATATATGTATATACCCTGCTTCTAGGCATCTAACCACAAGAAATAAAAACATATGTCTACACAAAAACTTGTACATGAAAATTTATGAAGACTTTTTTTTTACTTACAATCACTCAAAACTAGAAATGGTGAAAATGTGCATCAACCAGTGAATAAAGAAACTGGCATTTGAGTACAAAAAAAAAACTGCTCAGCAATACATACAAAGAAAAAAAACTAATATATGAATACATTTTAAATGCATTATGCTCAGTGAACGAAGTCAGATTCAAAAGGCTACATACTGTATGATTTCATTTATATAACATTTTGGGCAAGGCAAAACCACAGAGAAAGAAAACATCAGTGGTTACTTGAGGATAAGAGTTAGGGGGAGGAGGGAGCATGAGGGAACTTTTGAGGGGTGATGAAACTATTCTATATTTTGATTGAATATAGTGATGAATATGGTGATGGTTACATGACTGTATGCTTTTGTTAAAATTCATTGAAAAGGGCAAGTTTTACTTTCTCTAAATTGTATCTCACATTTGATCTTAGGCAAAAAGCCAAGAAGTGATTCTGAATTGCATCTCTACTAACCTGACCAAAAAAAAAAAAAATTAAGGCAAATAAAAAATTGAGCAAAAATATTTTTAATCTGTAGGACGGAAAAAATGTTATTTAATATATACCAACTTTTACAAACTTACAAGAAGATGAATATAACAATTTTTAAATATCCAAAGGATTTAAATTAATCATTTATAGAAGAAAAAATATAATTATCCAAGCAACATGGAAATTTAACCTAACTAATAACAAAAGACTGTGAGTTAAAACATCATACTGTTTTTACCTAGCAAACTGACAAAGATTATAGAAAGATATAATAACTTGTAATTGGAGGTGAAGGAAGAGGCCACTCTCACATACTGCTGATGAGAGCATAAACTGATAACTTTGTTTTGAAAGATAATTTAGCAATGTTTTCAAGACCTTGAAATTTTATAATTATTTTGGAAGGAAATTTTATATCAAATTCTTTAAAATATTAATATAAATATTAAATTAAATTTAAAATATCAAGGCAGTGCCTTAAGAGTACCTGTAAGATTTTTCATCATATCTAATCAGTAGAAATCTAAATGTTCACTGATAGGACATCGGCTATATAAGTTATTTATTTATATAGTGGAATATCATTCAGCCATTATGTTTTAGATAAATAGTTATTGGACATTCTTCACTCAATGTCATGAAATGAAAAAAGCTGATTGTAACACAGTATGAATAATGCGACTCCATATTTATAAATTGATTAATTTAGAGATCTAAAAGAATATGTATTGCATCTATCCATCTCACTAGTTTCTGAGCAGTGGCATAATTATGACTTTTAATATTTCTCACTTATGATTTATCTGTGTATTATAATTTCTCTACAGTGAACTGGCAATATTTTGTTAAAATATATTTAAACAATGTGAAGATTTATTAAAATGTCTCAAATTAATGTTAACCTCATCTAAAAAGACTACTTTAGTCGAGTCGAATTGAAGTCAGGCAGAAAACTTTTAATAATAATAATATTGGGTAGATGCAGTGGCTCACACTTGTAATCCCAGCACTTTGGGAGGTGGGAGGATCACTTGAGCTCTAGAAGTTTGAGATCAGCCTGGGTAACACGGCTAAACCCCATCTCTACAAAAAATACAAAAAATTACCTGGGCATCATGGTACATGTCTGCAGTCCCAGCTACTCAGAAGGCTGGGGTGGGAGAATCATTTGAGCCCAGGAGGTCGAGGCTGTAGTGAGCCATGATCACACCACTGCACTTCAGCCAGGGTGACAGAGTGAGACCCTGTCTCAAATAATAATAATAACAATAACAATATTATTATTATTAATTTCTACTACTAAACACTGCAAAATTCTTTGTATGTCCTTACAGTCCTTACTGGCCTTACAGTAACCTATCAAATAGGCATCATTATATAACAGACAGCATTATATGCCTATGTGAAAAAAATAAGAAAGATAAATAACTTGTCTGCAGTCACCCAATCAATAAAGGATGAGGTATAGGATTTGAACCTTGATTCATTTTTTGATATGGCCTTTGATATGGCCTCAGTTATCCATGAAGCAGTTATTAATTAATTTACAAGTATTTGGTTGCCAATTACTTAATCTGGTGGATTATTTAAATCTCTTTTTTTTGCTCCTCTCTGCTACCTTTCCACATCTTGACTGTCTCTGTTGTGGAAAGTTCATTCTATGCACGACACTCCTGTATGAGATCTGATGTAGATGCGTGTCAAAATTTTGTTTGTATTCAGGGCTTGGGTTATTCATTTGTCTTTGTATCCAGGTAATTTCTGTCTTCCTTTATCATCAGTCACCAAGAGCACTTCAGCATCAAAAGCATGAACCTTTTCTCTTAGATCTTGAGGTATAACAGCTTCTGATGTTTTGACATAAGATTGAATTTTTTCTCTGATTATCAATCTAATACCTGTTCATTTATTGAAAAATTTCTGGACCTTCTATCAGTTAACCATATTAACTGAATCAGGTGGCACTGGAGAGAGGGTATCTTATGACGTGCATTTGACACCTTGGCTCCAGTCTCTGAACAAGGCAGCTAAAGTTGGTATAATCTTGTGTGTGGCCTGGGGAAATGGATGTCTATAAAACCAAGGCAAACTGCTATCTCCTAGTCACTCTTACCACTTGCTTTATTTTCCTTTGTAGCACTTATCATTGTGAGTAATTATATTTTCATGTGCTTATTTGTTATTCTCTGTCCCCTCTATTTGTCCCCATAGAAGCAGGGCCTTAGTCTTACTCATTACTGTATCCTCAGAGCCTAGAAGAGTGCCTGGAATTCAGTAGGAACTTAGTATTTGTTACATGAATGAATAACTACATAAATAAAAGAGTGATCACTTATTAGCCAGGTGATATAGATAAGAGAGAAGAAAACGTGTGGTAAAGGAAAAGAGCTGGGTAAGAAGAGCTGTGGAGAATGGATTAAAATTAAAGAGTTAAAAAAAAACAAACACCTGTTCTGCCACAAACTAATGTTTTCCATATTTAAATGCAGCAAAGGCACCATTAGCACAAAGGTAGTTGTGGAGGATAAAATGCACACCATTGGCATCAGTTGTACATAATTAAAGCATTCTTAAGTTTGGGGGAAAACACCTTCAAAGTCATTAGGAACTAGCCATCCTATCACCAAATTCCAGTAAAGATGAACAATTCAGTACATGCCAGTGCCTGTTGGTTTTAATCCTCTTTTTCCCTACCTCTTTGTAAAGGTCTAAAACAGTGTGACTAGTGATCATGGTTCAAAGGGTAAAGCCAGAGGAAGGCCTGGTGAAAGCAACTTGAAAGACACTTGAAATCTGTAGACCAGTCACTAGCCAGTAGTGTTTCACTTAATTGTATCAGCATTCTAGATCCTTTACATTTTCTGATTGTCGGAATTTACTCACCAATTGCATGCATTCTTTTAGTTTCTGTCTTTGTATCACTTTGATTCAGCTTCCTATAATTTGGCTCATGAGGGGGAAGGGTGAACTAACATTTCTTAACTCCTACTTGTGCCAGATACTGCAGTGAAAACTTTATGTAGGACATCCCCTTTATTCCTCACAATCTCTGCGGGGGAAATGATATTAAACCCATTTAAGAGATGAGAAAACTGGAGCTCAGAAAAGTTAACTATTTGCCTAAAGTCATACAGATAATAAATAACAGAGGCAAGATTAAATGAGTTCTGCCAAAATAAGACAAGTGTTTGTTTGGGGAGATATGGACTCTGTGTTGCCCGTAACAAATTTCCTTTGTTAAATTTTTTTTCTGGGTAAACAATATTTAACAGAGTTAAGTTTAATAAAGTATTACTGTAGGCATATCACTTTACACTCTTTTTGCTAAATCTGTTTTTTCCTGAGTAAAGCACTCCCACCTTTTCATTCATGTATATATGTACTCGGTTCTTTTGCTTCAAAGAATATAGTGGTCTTGCAGACCTTTAAAATGCCAGTAAAATCCAGACTGAATGAGATAAGATTTATGAGAAGTTATGTAATCTAAAATTACATTTCTGAACAACTGGATGCTCAGCCCACAACACCCCCAACCTGGCATGTAGGCTCACAGAGTGGCATGGTTGTGTTTTTTGACGGGGGAGAGAGAAGGTAAGTAAAGACATAAACCTTAGGAGACGTTACGGAAAGCTTTGAAGGGAATCCATCCTTTTCCCCACCTTCTTCCTATGCCCAAGGGCATGGCACCTCTCCGATACCCCTGAGCAAACCCTAGAAGGAGCTTGTCAGGGTCCAAGAGAGTGATGTGTTTCCCCTGACTCTCACCCATAGAGACACGGCCCTCCAGGCTGCATTTACTCCCTTCGATGTCTTCCTGTTTCCTCTGTGGCATGTGGTCCTCCCCTCTCCAAATTTTCAGGTGCAGGATGATAGATTTATTAAAATCTCTCTCACCTCCTCAAACCAGCTCATCCTTTTGTACTCCTTAAAATCTGTGCTAAGAAGCTTCAAGTCATCTGTGACTCTTTACTGTTGTTCAAATATCCAATTATTCATAAAATTCTGTTACTAGTGATTTTTTTTAATTTTTAATATTTTGTAGAGATGGAGGTCTCACTATTTGCCCAGGCTGGTCTCAAACTTCTGGCCTCAAGTGATCCTGCCTCAACCTTCCAAAGTGCTGGGATTACCTGCATGAGTCACGGCGCCTGGGCTGTCATTAGTACTTCTACGGATTGTATTGAATATGCCTCATCCATCTATCCATCCATCCATCCATCCATCCACTCATCCATCCAGCCAGCCAGCCATCCATCCTGTGTGTACCTACTGTGTTCCAGATGTTGTACGCGGTACTGGGAATTCAAGATGATTGACACATGGACCTTGTTTTTGCTTTCAAAAAGTGCAAATTATAGCTCAACACATAAGCCAAATCCCATTGCCTAAATAATTAAGTCCTGATCCTTATTCCTCAATGTGGTGACATTCAGGGCCTCCCACCATTAGGATTTCTAGGGCCTTTCCAGCCTCCTTTTCCACATCTTTCTCCATTAGTATGGTATTCATATAGAACTATTCTGTGACCTTCCGCATCTCCACCCTTTGCTGATGCCCAGACTATGCTTCCCCTCCTGCTGCATCTAGGAAAATTCCTACTCATCCTCCAACATTCAGCTCAAAGGCCAGCTCCTCTTTCAAATTCTATCCGTTATCCACTTAGAATTAATGGTTTCTTTGTGTTCTCATAATACTTATGCTTCAATAATAGAATTTATAACATTAGCTTGGGATATTCATTATTTATAATTGTTGCTTCTCCATTAGATTATAAATACCTTTAAGGCAATACATGTTTATGCATTCCTTTCTTCCTTTTACCACCTTACATGGTAAGTGCTCTGTAAATCTCCTGTTGGCTGTGAGAATGTTAAGCACATCTATACTAAACAGTCTGAACAATACTGAATTGTTGTTGGTTGAGAGAATGACACATACTGTGAGAATGTTCAGTGTATATATATATGTATATATGTGTATATATATATTTTCAGAGTGTGTCTGTGTGTGTGTGTGTATATATATACACTAAACATTCTGAAAAATACTGAACATATTGACCAATACTGAACATATTCTATATATACATACTGAACATATATACTGAACATTTTCAATATATTAATATTCAATATATATTCAATATTCAATATATTTATATTGAATTATCCAGTATTAGCATAGTCAGTGCTCATTTGATTTAATGATACTTTCTCAGTAATTCTATATTTTCAAATTATAGACTATTTCCCCCATCTCTTTCTTCTCCTGCACCCTACCTCCTTCTTTGTGATGTGTAAATTTGTTCCCATCAAATGAGTCTGTTGAGGAAAGCATTTGCCTGACTTGCACTGTTGCTTTGAAGAAGAGGTGCCACGCATTGTATGAAGGACTGACTTAGAAGAGTGCAGATGCAAACCCCGACCTGCCACATGACTTTGAGTTAAACGGCCGTTGCTGCCTCACTTCCTCAGCCGTAACACCAGTGGTTAATAAGGCTTACTTCATAGAGTGGGTTTGAGAAGGAACTGAAACACATGTTGAGCATATAGAATAGTGTGTAGCATATATACAGTGGCACTCAATAAATGTTAGCTCTAATACCATTTCCAGAAAAATACTGTGATGACATTTAGATTTTACAAGAATATAAAGCAGAATAATAACAATTTAGTAAGTTTCTTCAGTTGTACCAAAACACTTTCCAAATTGTGTCATTCAATTAGTAAATCATTTTTGGATTTCCTTTTTTTCTTTTTGAGATGGAGTCTCATTCTGTTGCCAGGCTGGAGTGCAGTGGCCCAATCTCCGCTCACTGCAACCTCTGACTCCCTGGTTCAAGCAATTCTCTTGCCTCAACCTCCTGAGTAGCTGGGACGCACCCCACATCTAGCTAATTTTTGTATTTTTAGTAGAGATGTAGTTTCACCATGTTGATCAGACTGGTCTCGATCTCCTGATCTCATGATCCACCTGCCTCAGCCTCCCAAAGTGCTGGTATTACAGGCATGAGCCACCGTGCCCAGCCGGATTTATTTTCTTGATATGTTACACTTTAAACAAAATGTTACACAAGAATCATAACTTAGAGCTTGAAATGTTTTCAGATTTTCAGGTCTATTAAAAGAAAACTTACCTTCTTATTACTTATCTCCCTTTAGCTAGTCTTCCCTCACGGGCGTTCTCATTGCATTGGCATGCTTTAGCCATTTAGTCTGGTGTCAAAATTCTTTATCATCTTTCACTTAAATTTGATTTCATCACCTTTTAAAGTTTTGTTCACAATGCCACTGCTCCAAAAAGTCTCTGATTGATTCTACCTGACTGACTGTAGAAACCCAAAGAATAGAAACTCTTTGGACCTTGCACTGGTTGCCACATTATTTAAAATGTGTTTGCCATTTCCTTCATAAATCTTCATTATTTTCTTGTAAATACTTTAAGCCTATCTCATAAATTCCTCTCTGAAACTAGATATTCAGTTCTCTGAAGGCTGGGTCATTTTTTCTTTCCTCAGAATTTTCCACACCACTCTTGCAATGAACAATACTGGATGAAATTCCAGTTAAGAATAAAAGATCCCGGCTGGATGTGGTGGTTCACATGTGTAAAATCAGTGCATTGCAAGGCTGAGGTGGGAGTATTCCTTGAGGCCAAGATTTGAGACCAGCCTAAGCAACATAGCGAGACTTCATCTCTACAAAAATTTTTAAAATTTAACCAGCAACGGCCGTTTAACTCAAAGTCATGTGGCAGGTCGGGGTTTGCATCTGCACTCTTCTAAGTCAGTCCTTCATACAATGCGTGGCACCTCTTCTTCAAAGCAACAGTGCAAGTCAGGCAAATGCTTTCCTCAACAGACTCATTTGATGGGAACAAATTTACACATCACAAAGAAGGGGGTAGGGTGCAGGAGAAGAAAGAGATGGGGGAAATAGTCTATAATTTGAAAATATAGAATTACTGAGAAAGTATCATTAAATCAAATGAGCACTGACTATGCTAATACTGGATAATTCAATATAAATATATTGAATATTGAATATATATTGAATATTAATATATTGAAAATGTTCAGTATATATGTTCAGTATGTATATATAGAATATGTGGTGGTGTGTACCTGCAATTCTAGCTACTCAGGAGGCCAAGGCAAGAGGACTGCTTGGGCCCAGGAATTCAAGGCTGCAGTGAGCCATGATCACAGAACTCCACCTGGGCAACAGAATGAGACCCTGTCTCTAAAAAAAAAAAATAAATAATAATAATAATAATAATAATAATAGTAATAGTAATTAAATAGAAGATCCTGAAAAGAAATTTCTAAAAAAAGAATATGAGAGGACTATCACACAACTGTACAGTTGGATGGATGCTAAGAAAGTTTCTCACCAGGATGGGCACAGTGGCTCATGCCTGTAATCCCAGCAGTTTAGGAGGCCAAGGCACGAGGATCACCTGAGGTCAGGAGTTTGAGACCAGCCTGGCCGACATGGTGAAACCCCATCTCAACCAAAAATAACAAAAATTAACCGGATGTGGTGGTGGGCCCCTGTAATCCCAGCTACTCAGTAGGCTGAGGCAGGAGAATCACTTGAACCCAGGAGGTGGAGGTTGCAGTGAGTAAGATCACACCACTGCGCTCCAGCCTTGGTGACAGAGTGAGACTCCGCCTCAAAAAATAAAATAAAGTTTCTCACCAAGAACATTTGACTTATGTATAACATAGAAGTAGAGAATATAAACAAAACTCAAGATGAAAAAAAATCAACTTGACTCTTAGGAGTCAGTTGTCAATGGTATCCATAAATTTATTCACTCATTCTGAATGTTTTGTGAAAATGTTATACTAGGTTCTACGGAAATTCAAAAGGAACAAGGCATTGTCTTTATCTTTATGAAGCTTGCAATTGTGAAATGATGGTTAAGGGGAAGAATTACTAACAATCCACTAGGAAGAATGAAATAAACACTGTAAGAAAGGTTCAAGAGCTTATAGTCAATGAAGACTGGCAAATCTTCCTCACCCCCAAACCTACTATCTCCATTTGTGTTCATATTCTCTAACTTTCATCATTGTTACTATGTATGGATGAATTATCCATGTTTCTATCAAAGCCTAGCCCCTTCTTGTGTGTAGTTGATCTCATCTTCTCTGGCTTACTCAAAGACAGGATTCGGCTGGTTGTGGCGGCTCATGCCTGTCATCACAGCACTTTGGAAGGCTGAGGTGGATGGATCACTTGAGGTCAGGAGTTCATGACTAGCCTGGCCAACATAGTAAGACCCTGTCTCTTCTGAAAATTCAAAAAAATTAGCTGGGCATGGTGGCACATGCCTGTAGTCCCAGCTACTCGGGAGGCTGAGGCAGGAGAATCGCTTGAACCTGGAAGGCAGAAGTTGCAGTGAGCCGAGATCATGCCACTGCACTTCAGCCCAGATGACAGAGTGAGACTCTGTCTCAAGAAATAATAATAATAATGATAAAGTAAAAATAAATTAATTAAAATATATAAGTGATAGTTACAGTTTTTCTCTATTTATAGCATTTTTGTATTTAGGTTGCACCGGGTTGTTTCCACCTTTTGGCTATTGTGAACAACGCTTCAATGACCACTGGAGTACAAATGTCTGTTTAAGTCTCTGCCTTAATTCTTTTGGGTAGAGACTCAGAAGTGGAATTGCAGATCATATGGCAACTCTACACATAGTTTTTTGAGGAACCATCAAACTGTTTTTCACAGGGGCTATACCACTTTACGTTCCCACCAGCAATGTATGAGAATTCCATTTTTTCTACAACCTTGTTAACACTTGCTATTTTTAGTTCTATTCATGTTAGTCATTTTAGTAGATGCGAAGTGGTATCTTATTATGGTTTTGATTCACATTTTCCTAGTTATTATATTGACCATATTTTCATGTGCTTATTTCCCATTTGTATCTTTTCTTTGGAGAGATGTCTTATGCCCATTTTTAAACTGGGTTGTTTATATTTTTGTTGTTGAGATAATATGAGTTCTTTACATATTCTAGGTATTAAAAACTCTTAACAGGTATATGATTTGCAAATATTTTCTCTCATTCTGTAGGCTGTCTTTTTGCTTTCATTATAATGCCTTAGATGTACAAAATGTTAAGTTTTAATGAAACTTTATTTTTCTTTCCTCTGTTGCCCTTGCTTTTGGTGTCATATTTAAGACTGTTGCCAAATAAATGGTCATGAGGATTTACCCTTATTTTTTTCTAAGAGTTTTGCAATTTTTAGTTTTTATATTTTGGTCATTGATTTATTTTGAGTTAATTTTTGTATATGGTGTGAAGTAGGGATCCTTCTTCATTCTTTTTCATATGGAAATCCAGTTGTCTCAGCATCATCTATTTTTTTTTTGAGATGGAGTTTCGCTCTTGTTACCCAGGCTGGAGTGCAATGGCACGATCTCGGCTCACCGCAACCTCCGCCTCCTGGGTTCAGGCAATTCTCCTGCCTCAGCCTCCTGAGTAGCTGGGATTACAGGCACGCGCCACCATGCCCAGCTAATTTTTTGTATTTTTAGTAGAGACAGGGTTTCACCATGTTGACCAGCATGGTCTCGATCTCTTGACCTCGTGATCCACCCGCCTCGGCCTCCCAAAGTGCTGGGATTACAGGCGTGAGCCACCGCGCCCGGCCAGCATCATCTATTTAAGAGAGTACTCTTTCCCCATTGAATAGATTTGACATCTTTGTCATAAATCAATTAATCATAAATGTATGTGTTTATTCTTGGACTCTAAATTTTCTTCCATTGGTCTATATGGCTATCTTTATGCCATAACCACACTGTTTTGATTACTATAGCTTTGCAGTAAGTTTTGAAATTGGGAAGTTTGAGTCCTCCAACTTTGTTCTTCTTTTTCAACATTGTTTTGGCTAATTGGAGTTCCTAGAATCCCATATGAATTTGAGAATTGGTTCTTTCATTTCTGTAAAAATACCTGTTGGAATTTTGATAGGTATTGCACTGAATCTGTAGATTGCTTTGAGTATTACTTATGACTTGGCAATATTAAGTCTTACACTCATGAACATGGGATGCCTTTCCATTTATTTGGGTCTTTTAACATTTATTTCAGCAGTATTTTGTAGTTTCTAGTATACATGTTTTCTACCTTGGTTAAATTTTATTCCTAGGTATTTTATTCTTTTAGATGCCATTATCTATATTCCCCAAGTACCATTTTTTTAAAAATTAGAAAAGACCTTATTATAAATGAAATAGTTCTATTAATTCCTTTTCAGATTATTCATTGCTGGTGTACACAAACAACTGATTTTTGTGTTGATCTTGCACCCTGCAATTTTGCTTAATTAGTTAATTTTAGCTCTAGTAACTTTCTTGTGTATTCTTTGAAGTTTTATTGATATAGGATTATGTTATTTGTAAACACAGATAATTTTACTTTTCCAATTTCAATACCTTTGTTTTTGTCATCTAATTTCTCTGGCTAGAACATTCAGTAAATTATTGAGTAGTGGCAGTGAAAGTGGGCATCATTGTTTTATTCCTGACTTTAGAAGGGGGATACTTTGTCATTCATCATTAACTATGATGTTAGCTGAGGGTTTTTCATAAATGCCCCTTATCGTGTTGAGGAAATTTACTTCTATACCTAATTTTCTGAGAGATTTTGTCATAAAAAGATGTTGAATTTTGTCAAATGCTATTTCTTTCTTAATTGAGATGATCATGTAGTTTCCCACCCCCTCATTCTATTAATGTGATATATTGATTAACTGTCTTATGTTAACCACCCTTGCATTTCTGAGATAAATCTCAGTTATGGTGTATTTTATATATATATATATTTTTTTTTTTGAGACGGAGTTTCGCTCTTGTTACCCAGTCTGGAGTGCAATGGCGTGATCTCGGCTCACCGCAACCTCCGCCTCCTGGGTTCAAGCAATTCTCCTGCCTCAGCCCCCCAAGTAGCTGGGATTACAGTGTATTATATTCTTAATATGTTGTTGGATCCCAGTTTCTTAGTATTCTGTTGAGGATGTTTGCATCTATATTCATAAAGGATATTGGTCTGTAATTTTCTTTTCTTGTGATGTCTTTATCTGTCTTTGATATCAGGGTAATGCTGGCTTTATAGAATGAGTGAGTGTTTCCTTCTTTTGTTTTTTAAAGAATTTGAGAAAGACTGGTGTTAACTCTTCTTTACATGCTCGGTAAAATTTACCAGTAAAGCCATCTTGTCCCAGACTTTCCTTCGTTGGAAGGTTTTGATTACTGATTCAATCTATTTACTTGTTTTAGGTCTCCCAAAATTTTCTACAGTTTCTTGAATCAGTTTACATAATTTGTATGTTTCTAGGAATCTTCCCACTTCATTTAGGTTATCTAGTTAGTTGGTGTGCAATTGTTTATAGTACTCTCTTTAATAGTTTTTATTTTTGTATGGCTGGTGGTTATATGCTCACTTTTATTTTTCATTTTATATATTTGCATCTCCTCTCTTTTTTCTTTTTCAGTGCATCATTTTTAATCTTCCTTATCCTTCTTCCTTCTTACTCCCCTTCATTTATCTTCCTTTATTCTTCCTCCTCCTCAGACCCCATACAGGTCTCCTCATTTTCTGTCCTTTCCCATCCCCCTCCCCTCTACCTCTCTTCTTCTCCTCTCCTTCTTTCCTTCCTTTTTTCCTCCTCTTTCTCTACTACTTCTTGATTATTCCTATCAGAAGGGAAACATGATGTATAGTCACCCACCTTAAAAATAAAACCCTCTCTTGATCATTTCCCTTCCAGTTCCTGCTCCAATCTTCTACTCTCTACTATATAGCAAAATTCCTTGAAAGAGTCATCTATACAGCTATCCTCAATTTCTATTCTCCAATTTTCTTTTGAAGTGAATTCAGTAAGGCTATTACTGATACAGCTCTTGCCTAAGTTAATAATGACTTTGGTCAGGTGCAGTGGCTTATGCCTGTAATCTCAGCACTTTGGGAGGCCGAGGAGGGTGGATCACCTGAGGTCAGGAGTTCAAGACCAGGCTGGCCAACATGATAAAAACCCTGTCTCTACTAAAAATACAAAAAAAAAAAAATTAGCTGGGCATGGTGATGTGTGCTCGTAATCCCAGCTACTCAGGAGGCTGAGGCAGGAGAATTGCTTGAACCCGAGAGGTGGAGGTTGCAGTGAGCTGAGATTGTGCCATTGCACTCTAGCCTGGGTGACAGAGCAAGACTTCACCTCATTAATAAATAAATAAATAAATAAATACCTCTACAGTGCTGTATCCAATGATCACTCCTGTCCTACTTGGCCTATCAACAGCATTAGATGCAGTCAATTAATTCCTCTTCCTTTAAAGACTTTTTTTTTTTTAACTTGGTTTCTATAACATTATACTCTCATGGTTTTTCTCTTATCTTGCTCATCTGTCTTAGGTTTCTTTGATGATTCCTCCTTGACTCGCTGACCAATAAATATTTGAGTGCTTCGTATCTCAATCCTCAAAACTCTTTTCTACCTTCTTTTTCATCCTGAGTGAACTCTTCCACCCTCATCACTTTAAACACCATCTAAACACTCCCAAATGTATATTTCCAGTTCTGACATTCTCTTTGTTAAACTCTAGGATGCTCAACTAACTTTTTAACATCCCTATTCCTATATCTATCATCTCGAACTTAATAAACCTTCTCTTCCTGCTGTCTTTCCCATTTTGGTAAATGCCAATCCCATCTTTCAGCTATTCAGGACAAAGAAACTTCATAGTCATTTAAGACTCCCCTTTTTCTCTGCATCTAATCCATCAACAAATCCTGTTGGATCTTGAAAATATACAGAATTGGACCACTCTCCCCACCTGCACAGTTATCACATCATGATCCAAGCTATTATCATCTTGCTTTATTTTAATAACCTCTTAATTGATCTCCCTGATTTACTTTTTGTCTGTTTTCCACAGTGCATTAGAATATTCTTTTTGAAACCTAAATTGGTTTAGTTATTTCAATACTCAAAATTCTCCAATGTTCTCCTTTCTCACCCTGAGTAAAAACCAATGTCCTACAAAGATCTATATGATCTGTCCCCTGTTAAACCTTTGACCTCATTTCCTACTCTCTGCCTACGTCCACAGGGTTCCAGCTTTACTGATGTTTGCTGTTCTCTCTGTGAGAAGGCTCTCCTCTTTGATAGCCTTGGCTTACTTCTCCGCGTTCAGGAATTTGCAGGCATCCATTCTATCTCCACTCCCATCCTGGGCTTTCTAAGTCTCTTCCTTGCCCTTTTTCTCTATAGCACTCATCATCATCTGACATGCTGTGTTTTACTTTTTGTGTGTTTATTTGCTGTCATCTTAACAATAATTTAAGCTCCAAGAAGACAAATATATATGCTTGATTTTTTAAATTTTTGCTCCTATATCCATGGCACCTACAATATTCTCTAATACGATAAATGATCATCTGCTTTTCACCAAATTATTAACAAATCTATTCATTGTTCAACTCAATCATTTTATAATTGAAGACACTTTGGCCCATAGGGGATAAGTGAATTATTTAGGCTTATGCAAAGATTTCTGGAAAGAGCCTGAACTATGAGTTAGGACTCTTTACCTTCACTTTCCAGATGGTCTAGGAGAAGCAATCACTATAACAAAGCAAAACTCAGAGAGTAGAGTGACAACCTCTTATGTAAGTCTTTCTCAAACAACTTGGCTTCTATCCTCAAAGAGGAAAATCATTTTGGTTTGGTGATTCAGACTCACTGCTCTGGTTTGATTCCACACCCTCTGTCTTCTTTCTGTGTTAGAAGTGATGTGTTTTCCTGGCCACAATTAACAGACCCATCTTTATATTTCCCAACTGAGCATGAAACCACTTCATGCCCTGTTAGTTCTCAGGAACATTTAGGCAATGTCAGATAGAAGTGTTAGATGCTTGGTCATTTGGGATCATGGAACTGCCAAGTTGGAAGGAAACATGAGGCCAACCTGGTTTTATGGCTGAGGATCTTGAAACCTGAGGGCCAGGGAATGAGAGGGAAAGATTACACAGGTTTCCTCACTTTCTGGGCAGTGTTATGTCCGCTAAGCTTTCTGCCAATGATTATTTTTGTACATTTTTTTCTTCTTAAGTAATCACTGAATCTCTTTTGAAACTAGAAACTTAATTTTTAATCTCCAATTATAGGTTATAAATTTGTAGTATTTGAAGTATTACTACAATGCTCAGGTCTTAATTAGCTAGAATGAATGACGCGTTACAAGAATTTTTGAGTTTCCTGTGCCCTGCTCCTCAGACCCCACCCACAGAGGGCTGTCCCTATTGTTTAGCAAGATATGCAAATACAATGTGCTGAGAGGCAGAAATGGAGAGCCAAATATTGCATGTTCTCACTTATAAGTGGGAGCCAAACAATGGGTATACATGGACATACAGAGTGGATAATAGACACTGGAAACTATAAAAGGTGGGAGGGTGGAAGGGGAGTGAGAGCTGAAAAATTACCTTTTGGATCCAACGCTAACTATTCAGGTGATAGGTGCACTAAAAGCTCAGACTTCACCACTATGCAATATATGCATGTAAGAAATCTGAACTTGTACACCCTAAGTATATAAAAATAAAACACACACGGACACACACACACAACAATGTCCTGAGACACCGGAGTAAATGGCTGTGAACCCCACCCCCAAGGGCATCACTAACAGAGATACTACATGGCCAATTTAGTATTAGGTTGCTGCAAAAATCACTGTGGTTTTTGCCATTATTTTCGATGGCAAACGCTGCAATAACTTTTGCACCAGCCTAATATTTATAGGACTTAGATTTGTGAAGTGCTTGACAGTGTACACAGTGTACTTACACAAAGAGTCATTTGATTTCCTTGGCAACTCTGTGAAATGGGTGGGTGATACTATAAGTTTTATAGAAACAATGAGAAAACTAAGATTTAGGATATTATGTAAGTTTTCTACAGTCATTTAACTAGAGAAAGGCAAAACAGCCACTGACCCAAATCTTCGTGGCAAATTTCTAGGATGTAAGTAAAAGCAAGTAGCCCCAGGTGAGCTCAATATTTCATTTTAGGGTAATTCCTAGTGTACTTGACTTTTCTAGCATTTTTCTTTCTTTCTTTCTTTTTTTTTTTGAGATGGAGTTTCGCTCTTGTTACCCAGGCTGGAGTGCAGTGGCGTGATCTCAGCTCACCACAACCTCCGCCTCCTTGGTTCAGGCAATTCTCCTGCCTCAGCCTCCTCAGTAGCTGGGATTACAGGCACGTGCCACCACGCCCAGCTAATTTTTTGTATTTTTTAGTAGAGACGGGGTTTCACCATGTTGACCAGGATGGTCTCGATCTCTTGACCTCGTGATCCGCCCGCCTCGGCCTCCCAAAGTGCTGGGATTACAGGTGTGAGCCACTGCGCCCGGCCCTTTTCTAGCATTTTTCTACCAAGAAGATGGCACATGATTTCTTTCCCTGCCTTTGACCATATAGCGCTGTTGGCCTGTATGGTGACTATTAATTGAGAGCAGAAAAATTGGAGAAATTTATAGGCATGATGTTGCAAATACTCATACATTAAAAATGTACAGTGGATGAATGAAATTTAACCTTTAAAATCAACAACATCATAAAAAGCATAACTTTTAGAAATTTGCTATGGCATCATCATGGTCATTATTGATATTCAAATACTGAATGACCTAATTCATATTCTGGGGAGGAAGAAATATACAGTCAGAAGAAAAATTGTCTATGTAGACATCTCAAAATGAGCAACTCTAAATGTTTTATAACAAAGTGATATATACAGTAAATTCAGATTCAGAACTAATTTCTTGGCAACCTTTGGGATTTGCTGCTGAAAACTTCAAACACGTCTTGTTGATTTAGCAGATTTCCCTAGTTTGAAATTTCTCCTCAGAAGGTAAGAAAAATGAAGTCATTGCTATGATTGAAAGACTGAGCTGGATTCTTTTGTTTAAAAGCAGGAATGCTTTCACTCATTCAGAAATAAAATTGACATTTCAAAGAAGAAAATCTGCAGAATTGAGTGTCTAGCTGGTTATGAAGAATGAAGGAGAATGCTGCAGAAGAATGTTTCCCTGATAAGAACAAACTGGAAGGGAACTTAGCTTAGGGGTTAAGACAATGAGTTGTGCTTTACACTTGTTAAGTCAAGTTGAGGGAGAGCTGACCAAGGGAAATGTCCTGTGAAGGCGTGGACTGTACAGCAATATAAATTTGGGAGCATCCACATAGCAGAGAAGGAAGAGCAGAGGCTTGAGTGGATGAGCTCTCATGGGAAGAATGTAAAGAGAAGAGGCCGGAAGTCAAAACTGAGCCCAATGAAGAGCTCACAGTAGTGAGTTGAGGAGCTACCAAGGAGGTAGGCAGAGTCTAGAGTAGTGATGTCTTGAAAATTGGAACAGGGGAGAGTTCAAGAAGAAGCAGATAGTTATACAAGATCATGGGAAACAAAACCAAAAAAGAGCTTTTGGATTTGATTTAAAAAAAAAAAAAAAAGAATATCATTCTTGATATTTGAAAAGTCTCTTTGGAGGATAAGTAAGAACAGAAATCAGAGAAGAGCCGGGCGCGGTGGCTCAAGCCTGTAATCCCAGCACTTTGGGAGGCAGAGGCGGGTGGATCACGAGGTCAAGAGATCGAGACCATCCTGGTCAACATGGTGAAACCTCGTGTCTACTAATACAAAAAAAAATTAGCTGGGCATGGTGGTGCGTGCCTGTAATCCCAGCTACTCAGGAGGCTGAGGCAGGAGAATTGCCTGAACCCAGGAGGCGGAGGTTGCGGTGAGCCGAGATCGCGCCATTGCACTCCAGCCTGGGTAACAAAAGCAAAACTCCGTCTCAAAAAAAAAAAGAAATCAGAGAAGAGAATGCTAAGGAATAGGTCTTTATTGATGCCCAAAGTCAAAAATGGCTCTGTGATCAGTTTAATTTATATATTTTTAAAAGTCAAGGAGGCAAACCACTATTCAATAACCAGATATCCTGAAACACCTCGTTTTGTTCAAGAATAGGCTGCCATATTTTGTAATCAGAGACCAAGGACCACATAAAATATTTCTCTTAAAACCCCCAAGATTGAGAAAGTTGTGAAAAGTTCCAGTATGAAATGTTTTCAGAAGCTTTCCCCAGCACCCAGTCTTGCTTATTCAGAAGAATATTTGCAGTCAGTTGTTTTTCTAAGCGATGTCTGAATTCTGTCATTGCAACATGCAAAAAGGCAACTAGCTGCTTTCTTCCTGTTTATGTTTTGCTGTTAAGTAATTTAGACCCGAAATAGCCCAACTCTCCAGCTATGTCTTCACAAGCATAGCAAACACCTCAACTTTTATCTATTTATCGTAAGCCTTCACATAAACTACTTATTACTCAGCGATGCCTATCTTTGGCTTTCATTAAAGGAAAGTAGTAACCGTATCCACAAAAACTCTTAAAATTAAGTCATCTTTTCATTATTTAATGCATTCTATATGTGCCAAACACTATGCTGGTTTCTGAAAAGATGAATGAATTCCTTGCCTCAGAGTTCACACTTTCGTAGGGGACAACATGTGCTATTTTTCCTCCAGGGGGAGGAGTACAGTCCAAGAAGATCGATTTGAAGGTGGGCTACAGAGTCCCAGCTCAGCTAGTCACAGGACAGAGAGTGGGGAGAACTCATAGATCTGCCACACCAGAAGAGAAATACTGCTCAGAATTATTTTTACTTTGTCCTTCCAGTCTTTAAGTGGAGGATATGGACCAGAGTGGGAGCCAAGGGCTCTGTGAAGAGCCCCTGTTTACCTGAAAGGGGCAAGACTTATCCTCTGTTCTTTTCACTTGGGAGTGGACATTAATGATCTTTTTCTCCTGCTTATTGAGAAACCAATCATGATTTGCTCTAAACAAGCTAACATGAAGACTTCATTTCCCTTGGTCAGCTCTCCTTCAACTTGACTTAACAAGTGTCAAGCAGAACTCATCCTCTTAACTCCTAAACTAAGTTCCCTTCCAGTTTGTTCTCATCAAGGAAACGTTATTCTGCAGCACTCTCCTTCATTCTTCACAACCAGCTAGACACTCAATTCTGCGGATGTTTTTCTTTGAAATGTCTGTTATGTCTCTTCCTGCCGCTTTTGTGTGCACCACCATCACACAAGTCACACCCTGGATTATTGCACCAATTTTCTGGCTGGTCACACAGAATTTATCTGATCAATCAATATATCTGGTCTCCTTCTTTCCAGTATGCTTGCATCACGGTACTCACCTGGTCAAATATTTTTACTGGCCTTATTTTCATTCAACAGAACAATCTAAATCCTCTGTGTGGTAAGTTCCAGGGACTAGAAGTAGTTGTTTTAGCAAAATTAGAGAGACAAACGGAGAGGGAACACATGCACAAGATGAGGCAACGGAGGTCTTGAGGGCCATAAAGATCATATTAAAGATTCTGGTTTCTACCCTAACATAAATGGGGAGTCTCTAACATATGTTAAGAAGTGAAGGGTATAAATGTAACATGATCAGTGTGCATTAATAAAACAAAACAAAACACCAGCCGGGCATGGTAGCTCATGCCTGTAATCCCAGAACTTTGGGAGGCCAAATGGGTGGGTCGCTTAAGGTCAGGAGTTTGAAACAAGCCTGGCCAACATGGTGAAACCGTGTCTCTTCTAAAATTACAAAAAAGTTAGCTGGGTGTGATGGTGGGCGCCTGTAATCTCAGCTACTTGGGAGGTTGAGGCAGAAGAATCGCTTGAACCTGGGAGGCAGAGGTTGCAGTGAGCCAAGATTGCACCATTGCACTCCAGCCTGGGTGACAGAGTAAGACTCCATCTCAAAAACAAAACAAAACAATAAAACAAACAAGAACAACAATTGCAAAATGAAGAATGGGTTGTAAGCTGGCAATAGTGGAAGCAAAACCACCAGTTGGGAATTTACTGCAATACTGTAATCCTCCCTTATCCATGGAGACTACATTCTGAGACTCCCAGTGGATGTCTGAAACCTTAGACTGTACAAAGTCCTATATATACTATGTTTTTTCAGTATGATAATTGAGATGGCTACTAAGAGACTAGTGGGTGGGTACTGTATACAGCATAGATACACTGGACACAGGAATGACTCACATCCTGGGCGGGGTGGAATGGAAGGGCAAGAGATTTCATTATGCTACTCAAAGTGGCCCAAAACTTAAAACTTATGAATTGTTTACTTCTGGAATATTTCACTTAGTATTTCTAGACCTCATTGGACCATGAACAATTGAAACCGTGAAAGGTGAAACCTGAGATTAGGGAGGACTACTGTAGTTCTGACGAGAGATGATGATGGTTTTGGCAAGTGTGGTGGTGAGGGGTACAGAGAAAACTTGATGCATCTAAGAGTTTAAAAAACACAGTTTCAAGAAACTGAGTGTGGATAGAGACACTGACATTTTTAAAAAGGCCACATAGTGAGAAAGGCGGGAAGAGGCACTCCATATTTCATCAGTGGAACAAAGGAGGGAGTCATCAACTACAGTTCAGATAAATCAGAGAAGATTCCGTAGAAGAGGAGGCACCTAAACAGGGTCTTTGAGGATGATTAGGCATTAGACAGATAGGACAGGAAAGGACAGAACATTCCAGGCAAAGACACAGAAAGATACATCATAGTGCGCTCAGGAAACACTGAATGTTTAAATGTGGCTGACATGGAGTGTGCAAGGGTGAGGCAGTGACAAAATGGTGGGACAAGGATTAGTGTGCATAGCAAGAAGGACTTTGGATTTTATTCTGCGTGGTTGGAGAGTTGTTAAAGAATCTGGGACAGCAAAGGGTCATGATAACATTTGCATTTGCAATCATCACTTCAGTATCAATGAAGAGAATGGGTTAGAGGAAGAATGGACCAGATCCAGGGAGACCAGCTGAGGAGGCTCTTGTGGTTGCCTAGGTTAAATATGATTGAGGACATGATATAGTTTGGATATTTGTCCCCACTCAACTCTCATATAGAAATGTAATCCCCAGTGTTGGAGGTGGGCCTCGTGGCAGGTGTTGGGATCATGTGGACAGATCCCTCATGAATAGCTTGGGCCATCCTCTTGGTGAGAAGTGCGCTCTCTCTCTGAGTTCACATGAAATCTGGTCATTTAAACATGTGTGGCACCTCCCCCACCCCAATTCTCTCTCTCTCTTGCTCTTCACCTCCTGCCATGAGTAAAAGCTTCCTTAGGCCTCCCCAGAAGCAGATGCCAGTGCACCTCCCCAAACTGTACTTTATAGCTTTGTCTAAAGACACTGTCAAGTCTACTATTACATTACCATTGTGAGAGTAGATTCTATGTAGATTTTAAGGCACTTGAAGACAGCATCAAGCTCACAGTAGAAGAGAAAAGAGAAAAACTGGCATGCCCAATGAGAATCCTACCACTGAACCACAAACTGCAAGGTGGGTGGATCATGAGGTCAGAATTCGAGACCAGCCTGGCCAACATGGTGAAACTCCATCTCTACTGAAAATACAAAAATTAGCTGAGTGTGGTGGCGGGCACCTGTAATCCCAGCTACTCGGGAGGCTGAGGCAGGAGAATCATTTGAACCCAGGAGGCAGAGGTTACAGTGAGCCGAGATCATGCTATTGCACTCCAGTCTGGGTTACAAGGCAAGACTCTGTCTCAAAAAAAAAAAAAAAGAAGAAGAAGAAGAAAAGAAAAACTGGCTGCTAATTCATCTTGGTAAATCTTAGGGCATTTAAAGTACAGATGCAAGGTTATATCCC
This sequence comes from Aotus nancymaae, assembly GCF_030222135.1. NCBI lineage: Eukaryota > Metazoa > Chordata > Mammalia > Primates > Aotidae > Aotus > Aotus nancymaae. Next base: position 8,047,474 of record NW_026988423.1, on the reverse strand, counting down.
ATGAGTTGCTCATCTAGTTTTAAAGAGTAGTGAATGACAACCCTCAGGGAAGAATGAACAGCGTCCATTAAAATTGTTCACACCTGCTTGGCAGGTGCTCTGCTACCTTATGTTTATTATATACAATATGTGTCTATCACCATGGTTTTAAACGTCTCAGAGAAACACCTTAGGCAAAATGAGAACACAAACGTAAAAAAAATAATTAGTCTCTCACTGTCTTCTGACTCTGTTGCTTGGTGGATTTTGAATGCCAGAGTTTAAATCACAAGATTAGGGGGAAAGCCTGCACACTATCTCAGGACTGGCTTTTCAAGCATGAGTGTGTACATGGATCGCATTCCACAAGGAGATTTTTTTCTAGGTCTGAGAGAACCTGGGTATATAACAAGAACTCAATATGGTGGTGATAATGATGATGATGATAATATGTTATTTAATTCTCATTGCAACTCTACCAGGTAATATTCATTATGTCAGTTTACAGAAGAAAACTAAAGTACTGAGAAGCTATGAAACATGCTCAAATCACACAGCAAGGAGAGGCAGAGAAATAATTAGACATTGGATCTATTTGATTTTAGGACTATTTATGAATTCATTCATCTGACAAACATTTATTAATCATCTATTATGTGCTAGATACTGAGGCGCAATGTTGAACAAAACAGTTTTTTTTTTTATTGCATTTTAGGTTATGCAAAACAGTTTTGTGCTCCAGCTTTCATGTAGCTTGCAGTCTAATGTTGTAGGAAGATAATCAAATTTACATAATTAGACTGCAAGCTACATGAAATTAATTGTAGAAAATGCTATGAAGAAACATACAGAGAAGCATTTTCAATACATGTAAAGATGTATTTTCAATACATGTATTCAATACATGTAAATATGCTTTCAATACATGTAAAGAATTACCATAGTACTTGGCACAATAGTGCTATTTAAATTATTTAACAACCAATATAGCTTTGCCATTGACCAATCAGAATGTATGCATGACCATAAGAGTGGAGCCAGCTGGTTATTCTGGTGTGTTGTGGCTAAATATCCATGGCACATAAAAACTGTAATTGTGGTGTCTTGCCTGATCAGATCTGGTCTTTATCCCATTTCCCTACGGAAAAGCTTTGTATTCAACAAATACTAACTGAACTATTGAACAGGCAAATGAATAAAGTATTTCAATTCCTGGAGCTCTCTCCAACTATAATTATGAGACATTTTGCTGTTTTTACCCATATTCTAACTAAGCCATCTTAGAGTCCAGGAAAGATCTGAATTCTTGCATCGTTTTGTAAACTTAACCAATTCTTGGAATTAGAGATAATTATCCAGTAATATTTGCATAAAATGCTTAGAACTATGCCTGCCACATACTAAGCACCATGTAAATATAACTATTATTATTGTTGTTGTTACAATTTTTATTATTGCTATGAAACCACTATGTGTTTGCTACTCTTACAGGTACTGTCATAACTTTTAAACATTATACTCAAGACTATGAAATTCATCTATTATCTATGTTCAATAAAACATATTAGGAAGCTATCTGGATAAAAATACTGGAATTCTTAACACTATTTAAAGTAAATTCCAGATGGTAAAAAGATTTGAATGTGAAAAACAAAATTATAAAAACACTAGAAGACACATAGGATGATATTTAATACTACCTTGGAATAGGAAAGGTTTTTCTAAGTTGAAACCAATCTCAGAATCCATTAAAAATAAATATTTTATTCAACCACAAACAATTTTAGAAGTCTCCATGAGAGAAAAACATAAAGTCAATACAATTACAACCTAGGAAAAATACTGCAACTCATTCAGATAAATGACTAATTTCCTTAATACTATAATACATAGAGAGTCCAAATTAATTACTAAGGAAAAGACTGATAACCTAGTAGCTAACTAGCTAAGGATTTTTTTTCGTCTTTTTTTTTTTTTTTTTTTTTTGGAGACAAGGTTTCTTTCTGTTGACCAGGCTGGAGGGCAGTGATGTGATCATAGTTCACTACACCTTAAACTCTTGGGCTCAAGTGATCCTTCTGCCTCAGCCTCTCAAGTAGCTGGGACTATAAATGTGCACCACCAACCTGGCTAATTAAAAAAAAATGTTTTTAGAGACGGAGTCTCACTATGTTGCCCAGGTTGAACTCCCATTTGTCAGTTTTCGCTTTTGTGGCAATTGCTTTTTTTGTCTTTGTCATGAAATCTTTGTTCATTCCTATATCCAGGATGGTATTGACTAGATTGTCTTCCATGGTTTTTATAGTTTTGGGTTTTACATTTAAGTCTTTAATCCACCTTGAATTGATTTTTGTAATTCCTTTATTATACAGATGCCAACATGTCTCTTTCTTTGGCATTCATTTATTTTACTTTTTTCTCCCAAAAGATTACCTGGGAATCCATTAGTAACTGGAGAGTCCTTATTCTGTGATAAACATACTCCGCTAGCAATTCTCTCCTCATATGAAATGTGGAATGGTTTTCAGACTCTTGCTCAACCCTGGAAGATTATACCTAATTTTTTATGTGTGCTTTCTACACAGTGGTGCTATGAACTGATTTCAACATTCCAGAGTGGCCAGACTAGCATAGAACAGTTATATTTTGATCCAGACTCTATATTTATTATAACAGCAACATTGTCAAAAGTCTCAATTTGATTTCACAGTCAAGAAGAGTAAGTAAAAGGAAAAAACAACCCACAGATTGGGAAAAAAATTACAAACTGTATATCTGATAAGGGAATTTATCTAGAATATATGAAGACCATGCACAACTCAATAATAAATAAATAACTCAATTTGAAAAATAGACAAAGGATTTTAGCAGACATTTAGCCCAAGAGGACATATGGATGGTCAATAAGCACACAAAAATATGCTCAACAGCACTAGACATTAAGGAAATACAAACTAAAGCTATGAAATACTGCCTCACATCCACCAGTATTCCAATAATTAAAAAAAAAATAGACAGTAACAAGTGTTAAAGAGGATGCAGAGAAACTGAAACCCTCATACACTGCTATTGGGATTGTAAAATGGTGCAGCCACTTTGGAAAACAATCTGGCAGTTCCTCAGAAACTTAAACATAGAGTTGCCATATCACCCAACAATTTTGCTTTAGGTATTTGCCCAAGAGAAATAAAAATATACATGTTCACAAAAACCTGTTCATAAGTGCTTATAGCAGCATTATTCATAATAGCCAAAAAAATGGAAACAATCCAAATGTCCCTGAACTAATGAATGGATAAACAAATATAGTGTGCCAATACAATGGAATATTATAGGCTATAAAAAACCGAGGATATGGGCCAGGCACGGTGGCTCACGCCTGTAATCCCAGCACTTTGGGAGGCCGAGGCGGGTGGATCACGAGGTCAAGAGATCGAGACCATCCTGGTCAACATGGTGAAACCCCGTCTCTACTAAAAATACAAAAAATTAGCTGGGCATGGTGGTACGTGCCTGTAATCCCAGCTACTGAGGAGGCTGAGGCAGGAGAATTGCCTGAACCCAGGAGGCGGAGGTTGCGGTGAGCCGAGATTGTGCCATTGCACTTCAGCCTGGGTAACAAGAGCGAAACTCCATCTCCAAAAAAAAAAAACTGAGGATATGGATAAACTTGAAAATATTATACTGAAAAGCAAGTCACAAAAAATCACATATTGTTTGATTCTTTTTATATGAAATGTCCAGAATAGGCAAATCTGTGGAGACAAAAATATATCAATCATTGCCAAATGATGGGGTAGGTGCACTGGGGAATGAATGTTTAATGGTTTGAGTTTTTCTTTCTGGGATGATTAAAATATTTTAAATTCTGTTAATGTACTAGAAACCAATGAATTTTACATTTTAAAAGGGCAAGTTTTATGGTACATGAATTATATCCCAATAAAACTATTTTCTTTTTTTAAAAAAAAGCAGAGCCTGTAGGTCAGGGATTCTTCACTATTTTGTGCCATTAATTCCTTTGGCAACCTAGTGTTAAATCCCTTCCTGAATATTTTAAAATATGAAAATAAAACGCATAGTACTACTATCTTAGTTCGCTTTCTGTTGTTTATTTTGCAACAGAATTTATTTCTTACAACGATGAAGGCTGAGAAGTCCCCGGTCCAGAGAGCCTTCTTGGTGGGGACTCTCTGAAGAGCCCTGAGGCTGCACAGGCTATCATATGGTGGGGGAGCTGAGTCTGCCAACGTGCAAATGTGCTAACATGCTATGCCCAGGTCTCTTCTCCTCCACTTAAAAAAACACAGTTCCACTCCCATGAAAACCCATCAATCCATTAACTCTTGAATTCATTAATTTGTGAATAGATTAATCCATTTGTGAGGGCAGAGCCTTCAAGATCCAATCACCTTTTTAAGGCTCTACCTATTAATGTGGCCAAATCGTGGATTAAATTTCAACATGAATTTTGGAGGGGACATTCAAACCATAGCAACTACAAATGAAGGCAATTGACTGAAATACATTTCTATTTGCAGTGTCTTCCTCCTTTGGAAATACTGTCAATAATAAGAGTCTTATGTCTTCATTATTACTGTAGATTTTGAACTCTAATGCAGCGATTTCTATTTCTTTTTGTTTAATTTCATCTTTTTTAATCTCTACAGACTGTTAAGATTTTTTTATTACTGCTATTTTTATTCCATATATATCCCTTTGAACTTTGTTGGAGGTATAATAAACACTCCTCCATTTTATCTGAATCATTGACAGGAATGTTGAAAAACATGTGTCTAGGTTCAAACTTTATGGCCCTCACCTAAAGACCTTTCTACAGTTTAAATATAAATATAAATAAATATAAACCTACACACACTTCCAATAAAGTTGTTTACCCAGAAACAACCAAAATCTCTGTTACTCTCCTTTAGACCACATACTATAATTTTAATCTACAAGATGTAATTCATTCATCTATTGATTAAATGATGCACTAATTAAATGCCTGCCAAAGGCTAGAACATTTGCTAGATGATAGAACTATAATGGTAAAAATGACATGTTCTCTACCCTCAATTTTAGTTATTTAGTGGGAGAGACATTCTGTATAGCAAGGGGAGGTGTGGGAGGAGACTTTGGGCTACTTCAGGGCCAGATCACAAAAGGCCTAACACAGCAAACTAAACATGGCATATTTTTATATCCTGAGAGACTTCAGTACCCTATGATATTTATGCAGTCTTGAAGCTTGATAAACCTGTCAAAAAACTGAAGAGTACTGAATTCGGCATAACTTTTGTTTGTGAACCATTTTTATCTTCCGGTCCACCCTTATTTCTTCCCAGGTGCTTAAAAGCCATAGCTTTAGTAACCCGTTAAATAATTTTGCAGGAATGTGACACATGGATTGAACACCAGAGTAAACTATGCGCAACAAAAAAGAATGCAACCAATTCACTAAGAGAAGCCAGAGGAGAAAAGTAGAAGTAAGACAGGTTGTGTTCAAAACTGAGTTCAAGTTGTTCATAAAGCCATTCTTGGGCATCATGAGACAGTGAGCTGTACGAATTATCCTTTTCTTTTTTTCTCTCCTTCCTTCCTTCCCCTTCCTTCCTTTTTTCCTTTCTTCCTTCCTTCCCTCCCTCCCTCTTTTTTCTTTCTTCCCTTCCCTTCCTTCCTTTCTTTACCCTTCCTTCTTTCCTCCTTCCCCCTTCCCTCCTTCCTTCCTTCTAATGAGATAAGTTTTTGAGACTTGCTATTGAAAGACTTCTAGCTAATATACATATATTGCCTTTTGTACTTTCCTGAGAATGTGTATACCTTCTTAAAGTACAGTGTAACCTCTCCTTCTATGAGCTCTGTTTCTTTTCAACGAGACATGCTTTTGTCTTCCATTGTTTCTACCCATTTCTTTTCATTTTTATCTTGTTTGTTTCATCAGGAACACATTCCTCTTCAAAATCTCAACCACCACTCAAGACTCACATGAAATAATTAAATAAACCACAAAACCTGTCCTAAGCCTATCCAATAAAATGTAATGTTCTTTGAACTCCTCTGATATTTCATTTGTACTTCTGTTTTGATGCTCCTCTTAGAATTAAATGTTTTGAAGACCAAGCATTGTGCTTTCATTTTTTTTATCTGCTCCCACCTACAACAGACCAGGCTTAGTTGTCTACATAATAGTATTTGCTCAGTGTATTTATTGTTAAATTGACAAATTGAAATTATGCTACTATATATCATTGTTTTGCAAATGGTTAAAATATTGGCTAACCAAGTTAAGTGATTAAGAAAAACAGCTATTAAGGAGCAGGGATGAGACTAAAATGGTGCCTGGTGATTAGTAAACACACATTGAAGATTGCTGAATAAAGTCTTGCTTTTATACCATAACAATTTATTGAGTCCCTACCAAGCATCAAGCACTGTTTTAGGTACTAGAAATATGTCAGAGAATAAAATAGACAATTCTTTAACAATATGGAGCTCAAGTGTGAGTCAGAGAGATGGAGAATAGGTAAATAATATAGTTTTATGGGGAAAAATCTGGAAAGGATGGCTAGGATGTATGTGGGGAGGGGATTACAATTTTAAAATTGGGTCGTAAGAAATGTCTTATTTAGCTGCTAACATTTGAGCAAGATCTGAAAGAGTTTAAGAAGCAAGCCATGCAGATGTCTTGAAGAAGAGTGTGCTAGGCAGAGGGAAAACCACAAGCAAAGGCTGTGAGGCAGGAGCATGACTGCTATTTTAGGAACTGAAGACCTTATGGCAGAGAAGAAAGATTATGGTGGGGAAAACTGCAGTATATTAGATCAAAGAGCTGTCCGTGGGGCAATCAAGTACAGTCTTTAATGCGTTAAATACTTTGGCTTTTACTATGGCAATATAGAAAGCAAACCATTGGACAGTTTGAGTAGAAGAGTTTTATGATGTAAACTTTTAAGGATCCATCTGGGCTACGCACTGTGTGAATAAATTGAAAAGGAGACAAGGGCTAAATTTGGTAAATGAGTTAGAAACCTATTGCAATCATCTAGGCAAGATAGATGATTGCTGCATGGGTCAGGATAGAAACAATGGCAGTGATAAGATGATATCTGATTCTGAATATCTATTTTAAGATTACTTGCCCCAATTCCTTACCCTAAGGTAGCAAATAAGCCAATTAGAAAGTTGAGTGGAATTGATTCTAAACAGCCCTTGTAAATTATACCGATAAATTAAGAAATAATTTCTAACACCAAGGGATTTTTGTAACAGATAGGAACCCCTTTCCTTCTACCTGAGAAGCGAAACAGGAACAGTCAATAGTATGAGTGTATTGCTGGTAGAATGGACATGGGCTTTGGAGGTAGGCATGCTGGAGCTTCCATCCTTCTGTTTTCATTGACTAGCTATGGGACTCAGGCAAGCAACTCAAAGGCTTTGTTTTCATGTGTCAGAGAGCCATGATTATGACATAAAATAATGTGCATAAAGTGTCCAGCATAGTGCCTGACACATAGCAAATATACACTCAAGTTGGTTCCCTCTCCTTTCTGCCTTTCCAATTCAGCCTTCCAGCTCTGCCTAGGGATCTTCTTATAAACTCAGTGAAAATATTAAAACTTAGGTGTGCCTTTTGTCACTTTTATAATGATGAAAAATGCAGGCTGGGCGCGGTGGCTCACACCTATAATCCCAGCACTTTGGGAGGCCGAGGCGGGTGGATCACGAGGCCAAGAGATCAAGACCATCCTGGTCAACATGGTGAAACCCTGTCTCTACTAAAAATACAAAAATTAGCTGGGCATGGTGGCGCACGCCTGTAGTCCCAGTTACTGGGGAGGCTGAGGCAGGAGAATTGCTTGAACCCAGGAGGCAGAGGTTGTGATGAGCCGAGATCACGGCATTGCACTCCAGCCTGGGTAACAAGAGCAAAACTCCGTCTCGAAAAAAAAAAAAAGAAAAAAGAAAAATGCATTCAGAAACAGAATAGAAAATAAATCTTTTCACGATGTACTTTCTGAGAAAACATGTTTGAATCTAATAAGACTCTGCTATCTAGTTTATTATCAAAGGTAATAATTTTATTAAGGTTTTAAATGGAAATAGCCCTACTCTTCTCTAATGACTCAGAAGTACAACTGTCTTCCAACAAATTTTATAGGACTCACAAATTTTATCCCTCTTGGATAAAGATCCATTTCCTGAATACTAAGATTTCAGAAAGGTGAAACAAAGTTTAAGGAACTTGCAGTACATTTGGAAAGTTAGCTAGGTCATTTTACATTATGGGAATAAATTTTAAAAATATGCCAGTCATCACTTTAAAAGAAGCCAAGCCTTTAACACAGAGACCTCCACAATTTCCTCTTACATTTATGTACACACCACATTTAGATCTCAATCTCTGTCTCTCTCTCTCTCTCACACACACACACACACACACATACACACTCATAAGCATGCTCTGGGGAAGTGTAACTCTCATATCCCAAAACATTTTACTTGGCTCAGGTGGCTTTTAGAATGTCATGACAGAATAACTTCCCTATTCCATACTTTTCCTTTTCAAAAGCTCTTGTTAGATAGCTATAAATTTCCTATTATACCTGGATAATAAATTAAAGGATAAAAAATTAATTAACCTAGTCCTTTTTTGTCTGCACAAACTAAAAAAAAAAACTTGTTGGTTTTCCCCACTCACTAATTTTTAGACAGCTTTGCATTGCCTGCAAGATTGACCACCGCCTGGTCCCTTCTTAATGATACTCATTTCTGCTGTGATGGTACCTTCCCCTGCAGCCAGGCAAAGTTGCTAGTTAGTTAGTTATACACATGACTCACTCACTCCTTCCTTTTAGTCATTTTCCTGACCATATCCTAGCCTGAATTTTTTCCTTATGTCTCTATGTCATGCCATTTCCTTTATTGTTTCAAAATACTCCTCAAAACTTCATGTGACCTTCCCAGATGTCTGCCTCCAATAATTCCAATAACCCTTTAGAATATATGTGTCTATTTAAAAGTGATGCTACTACGCATCTTATCACATCAAGAAACAGATGATGTTTTTAGCAGAAAATCTGGGAGTGAAATCCATCTTAGAGGTCATCTAGTGTAATCCCTTTGTTTTTTAAGAGGAAGAAAGCAGGTCTAAAGCTCTTAACTCCCTCAGGAACAAAACTACAGTCTCCTGACTCCAAGCCTTGGGCACTTCCTACCGCATCATGCTCTTCCTCCTTGTTTCCCCCATCCAATTGTTTTAATCCAGTTACTAGAACAACTCAACTAGCTCCAGGATAATATTAAAATTTCTGTCTTCCATCACTTACCAGGTGTTGATACCCAGAAGTTACTAAACCTCTTTTGGTCTCCATTTCTTCATTTGTGAAATGGGCACATTGATGGTACCATGTCATGGAGTCACTCTGAGGCTTAACTGAAAAGATCCATGTACCTGGAATATGTGAGATGCTCAGTAAATGTTAATGGTGGTATTGATGATGATGAATATAATAATGAACATAAAACAGTATTTGTACCGGGTTGATTTTGTTTATTCTTTCAGTGGTCTCCTGATTCTTCTTCTACCTTTCTCAAACTTTCTCTGTTTCTTATAGGGCTCTCATAAAAAGTGATTTACATTCTTACTTCCACTTACTGTATGAAGGTCCAGAACAAAGGAAGCCACCAATATTAGAGTCAGCCACAGAAACAGGGAATAGGTGTGGACCATCTATTGGCTGAGATGATAGAAAAGTGAGTGACATTTGATTTTTCACTTCAGAAAACAAGATATTTGGTTGGCAAGTCAGATTTAAAACCTCCAGGAATTAAGTATAATGAACCATCTAATGCTGAAGTGATTTGAGGTGCAGTAGCTGGCTGGAGAAAGAAAGTCGAAGCCTGGACTTGAGAAATCAGGGAAGACACCTGGTGACAGAGCACTTGAGTCAAGGCCTAGGGTCTCAGGTGGTGTAGGGGAGACAGCAGGTGCTCCAGAGAGTGGCCACTGGGTGGAATGTTCTGAGAACACAGAGGAGAGCAGTGTGGCTGGAAGCAATGGCATCACTATGTAATGTTGCACGTACTGTAGTGCAAAGCTTCGCTCTAGCTTAGACCCTCCCTTCTCTCAGATATGCTGATCCAATAACCTGCTGAGTTTTATCCTTCAAATATTTTTTTCCCTTTCCATTTCTACCACTATTTCCTGCATCCAGGCTCTTGTACTCTTTTGCTAGAATATCCTCTGGTCAGTTTATCTTTAATTTCTCTTGGTGTCTGCCCACCTCTAGCACCACAATCAGACACATCTTCCCAAAACATAGTAATTATACTAACAACAGTTACAATGCATTGAGCGCTTAATCACCACAGAAATCCAAAGACAGCATTATTTATCTCCTTTCTCTAAGTAAAGGCTCAGACTTAGACATGTCAAACGATTGGGCCCAGGGTCCCAGTGAAAGTTGGACCAAGAATTGAAACTCATCTCATTCAAACTTCAAGATTCATGCAATACCTCAAATCAGATGGTCCATCTTGCTTAAAATAAACCAAATGCTGCAAATTCATGACAGCTCACTTGCTTGTGGTCTTCTGTTTCCAGTCCTGCACCCTTGTATGCTGTCTCTCTTCTGCCTCTCATCGCTGAACATAAACCAGTGCCCTTTTCCCACATTACACTTCACTTGTACAAGCATGCATACACATACACATGCACATGCACATGCACACAAAAAATCCACTTATGCACCCACTGAGGATTTTATGAGCTTAATGATATTTGAATAGTTCCCAAGAGTTTCATAGTGAACACCTGCATCCCTCTGCAACTCCTGGTTTCCATTTGTTCTCTTTCCTATTTCAATCTTAAATGCTTACCCACTCTAATCTTGATTCTGGGGTCAACAAGAAAATCTCTTCCTCATCCTGCACAGAGCATTACCGCCCACACTCAGACCACAAAATGATTTATGCTTAGACCCCAAGAGGAATGTTGATGAACAGCATTTTCTCCCTCTTCCTACATCGGGAAGAACAAACCACTCTACAACTTCAAGATTATTGTTTTGTAGATAGAGTTACAAGCAGAAAAACAGCATTAGACTTGGTTTAAATTATAATCACTTCCTGTATTCTGAGAGCCTTATCTTTAAATTAGTTTACTTGAAAATTTTAACAGTGAATATACTAGGATATATAAAGATGTGTAAATTCCCATTCTGCCCTTAAACTGCTTAGGAAGGAAATAGACACACCTGCATATAATGTGTCTTGTGGGAGGAAATAGACATACCTACATATAATGACACCATGTTCTACACAGAAGCATGCAAAGAGGAGGTGAACTTTACCTTGGAGATCAGACTTCTTGGAAGAAATGGTACTCCAGTTGAGCTTGAAAGACACCTAGCAGTTAGCCAGACATAGGACAATGGGGAATTACATTCAAGACAGAGGGAACCGCATAAGACAAGGCAAGGAGGAGTAAAAGAATAACATGTTGTGTGTTGGAAAGGAATGATTAACTGTTTAGAAGAATAGGAAGGTGTATTAGTCCATTCTTACACTGCTATAAAGAACTACCTGAGACTGAGTAATTTATGAAGAAAAGAGGTTTAATTGACTCACGGTTCTGCAGGCCGTACAGGAAGTATGTCTGGGAGGCCTCAGGAAACTTAAAATCATGGCAGAAGATGAAGGGGAAACAAGTACGTCATATGTCAAAGCAGGAGAGAGAGAGAGTGAAAGGATATGTGCTACACACTTTCAAACAACCAGATCTCATGAGAACTCTATCACAAGAGTAGTAAGGGGGAAATGACCATGATTCAGTCATTTCCCACCAAGCCCCTTCTCCAACACTAGAAATTAGAATTTGACATGAGATTTGGATGGAGACACAGAGCCAAAGCATTTCAGAAGGCATGGCTGGAGAATTCGGAAGGTGTCAGATCTTAAGAGGGCCTCATTTCTCATGCTAAAGGGTCTGGAAAATACCCTCCAGGTAATGAAGAGACGTGATGTGTTCCAAGCCAGGGAATGGCATAGTCAGGTTTATGATTTTGGTAGAACAGGTTCAGTCAGAGTCTCTGACATAGAGAATAGATTTGAGAGGAGCAAGACTGGGCAGAGAGTTCTGGAGGATAATGCAATTGGGCAGGTTGAGACGGACTGGGACTAAAGAGTAAAACAGGAATAGTGAGGAGGTCAACCTGACAGGTCTTGGTAATCAACTGACTGTGGGGGCTAACGGAGAAGGATTAGGTCAAGATGACTTGAGGGACCCGTGTGTGCTGGTGCCTTTCACTGTGATTACGGGATTCCCTGATTCTCATCACTGAGAACAAGAATAATCAATATAGTTTTAAACATGCTGAGTTTTAGGTAACAGAGAAATATTAATTGTTCACTATCTAACTTCCTTAAGGTCTTTACTGAAATGTCAACTTTTCAGTGAAGGCTTCTCTGCACACTACTCTCCCCAGCAATGTCCATCCATCCCCTCCACCCGTCCACGCTTTTCCCATAGCACTTATCACCCATCTCACATATTTGTTATATTTTAGTTATCTGCCTTCCCTTATTAAAGTGTAAGCTCCTTGAGGATGAGTGTTTTTTGGTCTATTACGTTTACTGCTATACCTTCAGCACCTAGAAGAATCTCTGGTTCATTGTAGGCATTCAAAAAATATTTGAGAAGTGAATGAATGAATGTCAGTGAATATAGGCAATTGATTCATGAGTTGCTCAGAGGTAGCTGAACAGCTGCCTACGGATAGTGAATTCTTGGCAAGTATCACCTTTTATCTGCTTTCATATGTGCCTCTTCCTCCCCTTTACTCTCAAAAAGAACTCTTCATCTTGCTTTTCTATTTAGTTTCATAATTTTATAATGACAGTGGTTCTGATTCCTGGCAAAATCAAGACCTCTGGGAATCTAACCTATAGTTTTCTAAGTACAAACAGACATGCTGGTTAACTCTTGTTTGCTTTATCTTTCCACAGTGGGGCCATATTGGAGTTAAATAAATAAGAAAGTATGCTGTTGGTTTGGAATCTGAATAACTGGTCTGAATACTTTCTATCATAACCAGTGAAATAGAAGAGCCTGTTGAATCAGAATGTGAACATGATTTTTAAAACGTGCAAATATAAAAGGTAATATGATTATTTGTATCTCTACTTGTGCTTGTTTCTCTTGCCTGTCTCAGAAGAAGTGAAACTGTTTTTCCAAATGAATGTTTCTACCTGTGCACTTGATCCCATTTCCACCTGGGCATTCCTTGATCCTCTGATCCCTTGCCTGGACTGCTGTATGTAATAGCTTTCGACTTGGGCTCCTTGCCTCCAGGTTCTGTTTACTGTCCAGCCAGTGCTCACACTATTGCCAGAGGTAGACTTCTGACATACCACTCTGATTATATCACCCTATGCTTCCATTTACCTATATGGAAATTATCTGTGTACCTGTTGCTTTTGACTGGAATGTGAACTCTTAGAAGGCTAGTATCACTTTATACTAGTGACTGACATGGCACCTGTCATATAACTATTCAAAAATCTTTTTGTTTTCCACTTTCTAAATGCTAACTCACGTAAATGTTATTCCAAATCCTCTGTAAATTTTACCCAATCTGCTTTTTAGAAAATTACTATCTCCTTCTTTATGCCTTCTATACTACCCAGCATATAAAGCAGGGTTTTCTGAACAAATCTGTTGTCAAAATGGTTATATCAGAATGTCAATCACTGTTTTTAAATAACTAGGTAACCTGGACAACAGATATCCCTGCTCCCATGTCTGGGACTCAAATCCTTAATTGTGTCTACCCTAGCCTAGAACTTCATCCTGAGCTATGATAAAGCACATTTGCACATTGCTTGATAATTTTAAAAGTTGTTTACTTTTCAGGGCAAGCTAAAAGTTCTCCGAATCAAAGTGGTCACATAAAATGGCCTGTCTATACTGCAGGAGACTTGCTGTTCCCTGAACTCACTGTGATTGCTCACGTTGATACCCTGAGACATGTTTTTCCCGTACTTCACACTCCATTCTGCCCCACTATTCCTCTCCTTGTTAGAGCTTTCCTCCTCATCCTTCAAACCCAGGTAAACAGCTGCCCTTCTATGCATACTTTGCTGCTCTCTCCCACTAGCATGAACTCTTTCCTCTTTTGTGGCTCCAAATGGTGCTATTTGTACCACCTTTAGAAAAGGTACTACAGTCAGAGCTTTGTGTGTGTCCTGTTGGGAGCAAATGTCTTTTTTTCCCTCCTGGCTTCCACGAGGAAACATTTTCCCTTAACCTTCTTGTCTTCTTGTTACTCCTCACTCATCTCCCCACAGAGAAATCACCTGCTTGGTGGATGATGACTTTTGGTTCATGTTTCTTAACTAATTAATTATTAATAATTAATTAATCCTTTGGTGGTCGTGAGATCACATATTTGGTCTCTTTTCTTGTTCCCTCTCCACTCGGAGGTAAGGCCTGAGTTAAGTGTGTCTACTTTGAAAACTCAAGTCTTTCCCTCTGTTGGGCTGTTCCAAGGTCTAGACTGGGAATAGGAAACCCGATTTGGCTTTTACATGTTTATGCTTCAACTGAGTCTCTGTTGGTAATAAAGCTGATATATTACTTATCTATTTCTGTTTTTGATCTTATTTCTCAATTTGTTCAGAATTCTGATGGGGAAGATGATGCTAGTTTACTAGGCCCCTTCAAACTTGTCTTCCCTACATTATCTATTAATCTCTTAGGGTTGAGGCCATATCAGATTTATCTTGTAGCTCAAGGAATAGCACATGGTAACTGTCTGATACATTTTTTTTTATCAAATTAAGAAAACGTTCAAATGAGAAGCTTCAAACTATGCTGAAACAGAGACATGCTGGGTTGTCTTCCTGAACATATTAATAAGGAGCACCAGCATTTCCTTGTGTAATTTTTTGTATGCTTTTGGCATTATTTACTGTTGAGTCAGAGAATTACTCTAAAGCAGTCCCTATGTGACAAATATGACAGAACCTTGAATAGAATAGCAAAGGTCCCAGGGATGGCCAGGTGTCCACACTGACAGCTGAAATGTGCAGTTCTCTGGCCCTGAAGGTCCCCAGTAGAACCAAATTGTGAGACAATAACAGGCCAAATTAACACTGTTATTTGAATCTCACCAGCACTTGGTCCCCACCTGATCACTTCGGATCCAGGCTTTTCACATTCTTTTGTGTATTGTCCAGGTGGTTGGATATCACCTGTACTCAGGGTTAAGCCCACTTCGTGTGCTATTGAGGTAATCATCTCAAAGCCACCTGAACCACTTTCTCTGCTCCCACTGCCTAGATGAAAACACCTGAATTGGTGTTGAGGCTGCTGACTCCTGATGTTCCCACAGTTCTCCATCCTGGATTTGCCAAATGAATGGAGCAGTGTTTGATCCTGTGCTGCACTTTGTCCCTATAAAGGCAGTACAGAGAGAAGAGCTGAGCCCAGAAGACTGTGAATATTGGCAAACAGTTACACTCAGTGAAGGGGAGGAGGAAGAAGGGGGACGATGACCAGTCGGGGAGACCAAATTGACAAAAGTTTCCAGAATTGGTTTGGCAGGGAAGCTCAAACATATTTAAAATTAATTTTTATTTGCAATTCATTTTTAAGGATATCTAGCCTCAGAGATCCTCACAGAGATGTGGGCATATGGATATTTATTCCAACATTATTTATATGAATCACGTCCAGAGCACAGTTTTGGTCAACTGGCAGTGGCAAAGCTCGGATCGCAGCAATGAGTGAGTGGTGAGGAAAAGGAGGCAGTAAAATTGAGGAGAGAAATGGGACGGCACCTTAAAAAGAATAACAGAAGTCCCCACTTGGAAAAACAGGGAAGTCAATATGACTGGGCAGCATGGAAGACAAGGTGGGTGGAGAAGACACCGGGCAGGATTACCTACGGCATCTTCAGCCAGGGATGGAGGAGGGGTTTTAATTTGAATGAGGTGAGAGGATGTTAGTGATACAGTGTGGTTATCTGTTCTTCTGTTGAAAAACATTTTCTGGGCTGGGCATGGTGGCTCATGCCTCTAATCCCAGAACTTTGGGAGGCCAAGGTTGCAGGATCACGTAAGGCCAGGAATTTGACAGCAGCCTGGGCCCCTGTCTCAACAAATAATGAAGTAAATTAGCCAGGCATGGTGGTGCACACCTGTAGTCCCAGCTACTTGGAGGTTGAGGCAGGAGGACTACTTGAGCCTAGGAAGTTGAGGCTGCAATGACCCATATTGTGCCACTGCACTCCAAGCTGGGTGACAGAGTGAGACACTGTTTCAAAAAGAAACAAAAGCAAGTAAACAAAATAAGAAAAGAAAAACATTTTCTTATGCTATTTATTCTTACAAGAACTAATTTTATGACAAAAATGTGGAGTCAGTAGGGACTAGTTATCAGGTTATTACAAACGATTGAATAACCAACAGTCAGCTTAGGTTTTACTACAAATGCATTTTTTCCTGACTACACAATACTGCAATAAATATAAGAATGTAAATTTTCACATTTTACGTTATTACCTTCAGAGAGAATTCCCGAATTAAACAGACTGAATTATTTTAAAAATCGCCATTTTTTTCTTTAAATGTAGCCTGTAATTGCACTATTCACAGTAGCCAAAACATGAGAACAGACTAGATAGCTATCAAAAAAATGAATGGATAAACAAATTGTGATACAGACACCCAATGGAATATTATTCGGCCGTAAAAAGGAAGGAAGTACTAATACATGCTATGAGGTGATGAACCTCCAAAATGTTATGCTAAGTGAAGACAGTCAGATACCAAAAATCGCATCTTATTTAATTTTATTTACATGAGCCACCCAGAATAGGTAAATCCATAGAGACAGAGAGCAAATTGGTGGTTACCAGGGACTGGTGGGAGGGAGCATGGGGAATGACCACTTAATGAGTCCCAGGTTTTTTGTGGGATGAAAATTAAGATTTTGAAATTCAACACAGACGTTAATTCAATATAGGTGGTAAACACTGTAAAGGCACTAAATGTCCCAGAACTTTAAAATGATTAATTTTATGTGAAGTTCACAAAAAAGCTGTTTAAAGACAGTCTGTACATTTCTTTGAGAACACTTATTGTAGTGTTTTCACTTTTATGCTTTGTAAAAGAATGCAATTTATCCTAGTACTAGCAAGGTATAAGAGTTCCAGTTTTATTATATACCAACAGTATTGTTCACAAATAACACTCCAGTTAAAAGTTCTTTGGTTATTTGTATCTCAGCCACATTTTCTCTTCTAAAAATTGTTTCTTTTTGTCTGCCACTTATTTCTATTGAAGTCTGATGCTTCTGTTATAATTCCTTACGTTCTTTGTAAAATAAACATAGTATCTCTTTTTCTGTTCCCTTCCTTGTACATAATTTTCCTCTGTCTGCCTTTTTAAAAACTATATTTTTACATTTTTGTATCATCATGCTTGTCTTTTTCCACTGTGTTGTTCTTTAACCTCTAGGCTGAGAAAGTCATCCTTTTCAAGAAGTCTATAAATAATTGCTTCTCCCCCTAGCTTCTGTATTAGTTAATCCACCAGGAATTCATTTTTAGTAGTTAAAAAATTCTTTGTAAGGTTTCCCTTTTTGTTTTGTTTTGTTTTTGAGACAAAGTCTCACAAAAAGAGCCTCCCCAGTAGCTGGGATTACAGGTGTGCACCACCATGCCCAGCTAATTACTGTAGTTTTAGTAGAGACAGTGTTTTGTCACGTTGGCCAGGCTGGTCTTGAACTCCTGGCTTCAAGTGATCCACCTACCTTGGCCGCCCAAAGTGCTGGGATTACAGGCTTGAACCACCATGCTTGGCCCAAAAATTCTTTATAAGGTTTTCTATCGGTAGATGAGAAGTTCTAATTTCTTGTTTTTATGAGAACAACATAATTTTAAGTAATATTTTCTTAAAATTGAGCACTATGCAGACCCCTTTTTAAAAAAGAACACTGTAAACCAACCCAAACATCCATCAATGATAGACTCGATAAAGAAAATGTGGCACATATATGCTATGGAATACTATGCAGCCACAAAAAAGGATGAATTCATGTCCTTTGCAGGGTTATGGATGAAGCTGGAAACCATCATTCTCAGCAAACTAACACAAAAACAGAAAATCAAACACAGCAAGTTCTCACTCATAAGTGGGAGCTAAATAATGAGAACACATGGACGCAGGGAGGGGAACATCACACACTAGAGGCCTGTTGGGGATGGGACATAGGGGAGGAATAGAATTAGGAGAAATACCTAATGTAGATGACAGGTTGATGGGTGCAGCAAACCACTGTGGCATGTGTATACCTATGTAACAAACCTGCATGTTCTGCACATGTACTCCAGAACTTAAACTATAATAATAATAAAAAGAACACTGTACCGATCCCAAGATGGCCGAATAAGAGGCAGCTCCGGAAAGCAGCTCCCAGCGAGAGAGACAAACCGAGTGGTCTCCACAATTCCAAACGAGGTAGCAGGTTCATTTTGTGGGTCTGGTTGGACAGTGGGTATAAACCAAATAGGGCAAGTTGAGGCAAGGCAGGACACTGCCCCACCCAGGTGGTGTGTGTAACCCACTGGAGGACTGGGGGATCTCCCCATTTGGGCCTTCAGTTCAGATACAGTACTCCACCCAAACCCTCTACAACCCACAGAACAGGAGATCTTAGCCGGGCTGAAAAGCCTCAGCGAGCTGCCTGAAGACGGCAGAGCAGCAACTTTGGCTGCCCAGGCGGAAGCATTGGCGACTGAAAGTCAGAAAGCTGGCTGGCTGGATCTACCCTCCCCGCGGAGGGAAGAGGGAACTGAAAACAGGGAAACAGCCCGTACGGCAGGACGCCCCCCGCCGCCCCCCGCACAAAGCCCAGCAGACTGAAAAAAAGTCTCACGCCAGTTTCGCACCTAGAGAGCCACCAGGAAACATCCAGCTCCACGGGGCCGCCATTGCAGAAGCCGGCCTAATTTTCCTGAAAAAGGCACAGCTGCTCCACTGAACCCGTGGCAGCCCAGCAGCGCCTCTGCAGGCAGACAAAGGAAAGGCCGCCTCCCCAGGCAGCTACCTAAGATCAAAACTGTATAAATCCAATGAGATGGGAAAAAAACAGCGCAAGAGGAGTGAAACACTTGCACTCTCCCAAGACTAAACCAGGAAGAAGATGAAACCCTGAATAGACCAATTACAAGGGCTGAAGTTGAGGCAGAAATTAATAGCCTACCTACTAAAAAAGGCCCAGGTCCAGATGGGTTTACAGCCGAATTCTACCAGGCATACAAAGAGGAGCTGGTACTATTCCTTCTGAAACTATTACAAACAATACAAAAAGAGGGAATCCTCCCCAACTCATTTTATGAGACCAACATCATCCTAATACCAAAACGGGGCAGAGACACAACTAAAAAGGAAAACCTCAGGCCAATATCCAAGATGAACATGGATGCAAAAATCTTCAATAAAATACTGGCAAACAGATTGCTACAGCAAATCAAAAAAGCTTATTCATCATGATCAAGTAGGCTTCATCGAAGGGATGCAAGGCTGGTTCAACATACGCAAGGCTATAAATGTAATTCATCACATAAACAGAACCAAAGACAAAAAACCACATGATTATCTCAATAGATGCAGAGAAGGCCTTTGACAAAATTTGACGGCCCTTTATGCTAAAAACCCTCAATAAACTAGTTATCAATGGAACATATCACAAGATAATAAAAGCTATTATATGACAAACCCACAGACAATATCATACTGAATGGGCAAAAACTGGAAGCATCTCTTTTGAAATCTGGCACAAGACAAAGATGCCCTCTCTCACCACTCCTATTCAATATGGTATTGGAACTTATAGCCAGGGAAATCAGGCAAGAAAAAGAAATAAACGGTATTCAATTAGGAAAAGAGGAAGTCAAATTGTCTCTATTTGCAGATGACATGATTGTATATCTAGAAGACGCCATCGTCTCAGCCAAAAATCTCCTGAAACTAATAAGCAAATTCAGTAAAGTATCAGGATATAAAATCAATGTGCAGAAATCACAAGCATTTCTATACACCAATAACAGACAAACAGAGAGCCAAATCAAAAGTGAACTCTCATTCACAATTGCTACAAAGAGAATAAAATACCTAGGAATACAATTAACAAAGGATGTAAAGGACTTCTTCGAGGAGAACTACAAACCACTGCTCAAGGAAATAAGAGAGGACACAAACAGATGGAAAAACATTCCATGCTCATGGTTGGGAAGAATCAACATCGTGAAAATGGCCATATTGCCCAAAGTAATTTATAGATTCAATGCTATCCCCATCAAGCTTCCAATGGCCTTCTTCAGAGAACTGGAAAAAAACCACTTCAAACTTCATATGGAAGCAAAAGAGAGCCCACATAGCCAAGACGATCTTAAGCAAAAAGAACAAAGCTGGAGGCATCATGCTGCCTGACTTCAAACTATACTACAAGGCCACAGTAATCAAAACAGCATGGTACTGGTACCAAAACAGAGACATAGACCAATGGAACAGAATAGAGGCCTCAGAAGCAACAGCACACAACTACAATCATCTGATCTTTGACAAACCTGATAAAAACAAGCAATGGGGAAACAATTCCCTGTTTAATAAATGGTGTTGGGAAAACTGGCTAGCCATGTGCAAAAAAACAGAAACTGGACCCCTTCCTGACACACTAAAATTAACTCCAGATGGATTAAAGATCTAAACATAAGACCTAACACCATAAAAACCCTAGAAGAAAACCTAAGCAAAACCATTCAGGACATAGGCATAGGCAAGGACTTCATGGCTAAAACACCAAAAGTAATGGCAACAAAAGCCAAAATAGACAAATGGGATCTAATTAAACTCCAGAGCTTCTGTACAGTAAAGGAAACAATCATTAGAGTGAACCAGCAACCAACAAAATGGGAAAAAAATTTTGTAATCTACCCATCTGACAAAGGGCTAGTATCCAGAATCTACAAAGAAGTAAAACAGATTTACAAGAAAAAACAAGCCCATTCAAAAGTGGGCAAAGGATATGAACAGACACTTTACAAAAGAAGACATTGATGAGGCCAACAAACACATGAAAAATGCTCATCATCACTGGTCATTAGAGGAATGCAAATCAAAACCACATTGAGATACCATCTCACACCAGTTAGAATGGCGATCATTAAAAAATTTGGAGACAACAGATGCTGGAGAGGATGTGGAGAAATAGGAACACTTTTACACTGTTGGTGGGAGTGCAAATTAGTGCAACCATTGTGGAAGACAGTGTGGCAATTCCTCAAGGACCTAGAAATAGAAAAACTATTTGACCCAGCAATCCCATTACTGGGTATATACCCAAAGAATTATAAATTTTTCTATTATAAAGACACATGCACACGTATGTTCATTGTGGCACTGTTTACAACAGCAAAGACCTGGAACCAACCCAAATGTCCATCAACAATAGACTGGATAAAGAAAATGTGGCACATATATACCATAAAATACTACGCAGCCATAAAAAACAATGAGTTCGTGTCCTTCATGGGGACATGGATGAATCTGGATATGATAATTCTCAGCAAACTGACACAAGAACAAAAAATCAAACACTGCATGGTATCACTCACAGGCTGGTGTTGAACAATTAGAACACGTGGACACAGGGAGGCAGCATCACACACTGTGGTCAGTTTGGGGCACTAGGGGAGGGACAGCGGGTGGTGGGGAGGGTGGGGAGGGATAACGTGGGGAGAAATACCAGATATAGTGATGGAGGGAGGAAGGCAGCAAACCACCTTGCCATGTATGTATCTATGCAACAATCCTGCATGATCTGCACATATACCCCAGAACCTAAAGTATAATAATAATAAAAAAGAACACTGTAGTCTTTAATGATACAAAAAAATTATTATGTAAATTCCTGTTATGGGTTGAATTGTGTCTGCCCTATATTTTTACACTAAAGTCCTAACCCCCAGAATCTTGGAATGTGGTATTATTTAGATATATGGTCATTGCAGATGTAATTAGTTAATATAAGCTCACACTGGAATAGGCCTCTGATTCAGTGTGACTCACTGGTGTGCTTATAAAAGGGGAAATTTGGACACAGACATATGCACAGGGAGAATGCCATGTGAAGATTGGAGTTTCGCTGCCACAACCAAGAAACTAGCAGAAGCCAGGAGAGAGGGTAGAACAGATCCTTCCCTAGCTTCTCAGAGGATGCATGGGCCTGTTGATTTTGGGCTTCTAGCCTATAAAACTTTGAGATAATAAATGTACATTGTTTAAGCCACCCTGTTTTTGACACTTTGGTATAGCTGCCCTAGCAAACTAATACACTTACATATGCACAAGTTAATGCTAGTTATACAAGTCATGAACCTAGAATTCTTTTACAGCATCAAAGTGAAACACATTTATAAAATACATAAGGCCAAGTTTGAAATGAATTCATTAAGTTGACATAATGTTCAGTGCAATTTGCTGAAATTAGATTATGGCTCCCAGTATGAACTTGTTCCTGACTTTCCTTATTCACGTATGGGTGTAATGCAATTCTCCCACCCTTACTCTAGCCCAGAGTCTTCCTTCACACAATGCTTATCACATCATTTAGTTTTGAACTTGGCATGGTCAGTTCTCTTCTGTTCTTTCTTCAGTCATCCTCAATAATTTTTAAACACAACAGTAATAAACATGAACCCTGAAATTATGCCAAAGTTCCTGGTTACAAGGTGATCATTCAAATAATTTAGGTTATACTCATGTTGATTACTTTTAGATGATCATTAAAATGAAAATAAAAAATAAAAAATTCTCATGGGAACATTGCAGATGCCTAAGAATACATGCACAAATTACCAAGCATTGAGAAATGTCGATTTGGGAAAAGTGCAAACCTGACAGAACGTTTTGTTTGGTGAGGTTTGCCCTGGGAACACTTTCTCTACTCTCCTTTTCAGTTAATCAACTGGATTATTGGGGCCGAGAGATTTCCCATGTGTTCTCACTCTGTTTTGCTTTTCTGTGCTGGTTGATGACTTGAAGTTCTATTTCCCTCTGAGAGAATTCTGAAGATGCTGTCATTGCTTCCCCAAAGTCAGCTTTTTTTTTTTTTTTTTTTGCCACCACCAGGCACTAAACACCTAAGCTGTGAATAGGGTTCAATACAGTGTTCTCATGACCTAATGCAAAGGCTTATTTTTTTAAAAAATGAATAAATATAATAACTTCAGGACAGCCAAGAATGTGAGCTGAAAACAAACCAGTCAAAGACCAACCGGAAAAGATGAATTCATATAAGCATTTGCTGAAAAAAATTAAAAATCCCAACAATGTAAATCTAGACTGCTGTGGTCTCACTTCCCAAAACACCCAGAGTAGGAACCAGAAAGCCAGCAAACCACTTCTCATGCTCTGTAATTTGGAAGACGAGAGAACTAGATTTCACAGCATCTGGACACCTTTGCTCAACTATACTATAAGCACTTTTTTCCTCTTCAGATTTCTGGGAAAACTAGCATTTCTCTAAAATAAATGCCAGATTTTACCCAAACCTGGACCAAAAAATCAAAAAACTCTAGAAAAATTTATTCAAGGTTTCTTGTAGAAATAAGCATCATAATCATTGAAACATTTTAAGTTAATTTCACCAATGCTTGCTAATGGGATTAGTAGACACAAGATGTGCTGACTTACTCCTTTGTACAGTGCCACATCCTGGGGCAGGATGAGAGAAGTGATGTCTTTAAGCTTGAGAACACTTAGCTGATTGCTTCCCAAGGCAGCTTTGAAGTTGACATGATTCAGCCAATCAAATAGTTTTCTTCATGGGAAGACTAGAGATAGTATGTGGCATGGAAAGGAAATCTAAATTTAAATCCTGGAGGACTTTAGATAGACAAATTCTTATATTTTCTTAGCTCTTGCTTTTACATGTGTAACTTGAAGAAATTGACCTCTTTTATAAGATATTTTATAAGAGTAAAATATGTAAAGTGCTTCTGCCTGACTGACAAACATACACATACACATACACACACACACACACACAATATACAAAATCTGTATACTCAAACACAAATATTAGGTAGAACCATTAGAAATTGCTGCTATTAGTCATTTTTGACCTACAAAAATGGCAATTTCATATAGTTTGACTTAATATTTATGTAAAATATGATAGTAGCAAAAAAGTTAGGAACATCACTTCTTTGTCTTAAAGAAAGCATACATGATGGTTAAAATATGAAGCAGCCGGCCAGGTGTGGTGGCTCATACCTGTAATCCCAGCACTTTGGAAGGCCAAGGCAGGTGAATCACGAGGTCAAGAGATTGAGGCCATCCTGGCCAACAGGGTGAAACCCTGTCTCTACTAAAAATGCACACACATAACAAAAATGGCTGGGCTTGGTGATGCAGGCCTGTAGTCCCAGATACTTGGGAAGCTGGGGCAGGAGAATCACTTGAACCCAGGAGGCAGAGGTTGCAGTGAGCTGAGATGGTGCCACTGCACTCCAGCCTGGCGACAGAGTGAGACTGTCTAAAAAAAAAAAAAATTGAAGCACCCATACTTGAAGACATAATGGATAGTGCAATAAGACATATCGGTGCTGCAGTGGGAGAAGAGAAAATGAAAGGGTGGAATAATAGCCATGTGCCCATTCCTAGTGCACATCTAAGAAAGGGCACGGCAAGAGAACTGAACTAGGCCCCAAGCCCATTTTGGCATATTATATGCTGTGCTAACATCAACTCTTCAGAAAAAAGTAATTTGTGATATGAAAAAAGAGAATATGACCAAATACCCAAGGCAAATTAAAAATACTCTTTGAGATTGTCTTGTTATTTATTTTTTAATTCAATTAACCGTGAGGTGTTGTTTAATGTTGATGCATGTCGATGCCAGGATGTGAGTCATAATATTTTGCTCATTAGCCCTTATTTGCTATCCTAAAGGAATGGGCTAGCCCTGAGACATGCAAGATTACAGTTGTTTTTCAGCTTTTCAGACTTGTAATGAACAATGTTCTACCAATTTGCCACCCCCACAATCAGTCTCCTGGAAATAACCTGCTGCTCTCAAGTTTTGTCTCTAGATTAGTGGTTCAGATCTTGACTTTTCAATTAGGTGACTTTCCTACCTGGTGGCCAGATGAATCCTGTGGCTTTTTCCAGTTAGGAGACAGAGTGACCACTAACAGGAACTGGGTCAAACGGTGCAGACTTGGGTCAGGAGTGGTTTATTTATGGCAGCAAGACTAGAATGAGGTCAGAAGGTCAGTTTAGTAGCTGACTTGGAGTCTTACCTTTTGGGCTTAAAAAAAGAAAAGTCCAAAAAATGTAGCTTCACGGGAGCTGGAATAGGGGTCTATTAGAGAAAAGAACTCAAGAGTGATTTACATCCCTGTTTTCATTAAATTTATGAGTTCTTCTGGAATTATGAGTTCAGGGAAACCCTCCAACAGTTTAGCAAATACAGAGATTTCATCACGTTTCCCACCAGACAAGTACAGACCAATGCATTGCTCAATGTCTGTATGGTAAAATTATATGGTGTGGTATATGTAAAAGAGGAAAAGCCGTAAGTGGAGGACATCTTATTCCCCAGTAGAGTGGTGCCAATTGCAGTTGGTGGCACCACTGTGGTTTCCAGGAACTTAAATAAAAATAAAAATATTATTTTAAATGGTTTCCCTAATGTGACACATTACTTCAGAACAGAAACAGCAAAATACTTGACCCAATAATAATATTCTAGACCTTATAATGGGATCTTGATGAACATTTAATTATTTAAAAATTATTCTGTAATTACTTTTGCTTATTTTATCTTGTTTTCTCCTGATTGGCTTATTTATTTATTTATTTTTTGAGACCTCACTCTGTCACCCAGGCTGGAGTACAGTGGCAACCCCTGCCTCCCAGGTTCGAGCAATTCTCCTACCTCAGCCTCCCAAGTAGCTGGGACCACAGGCATGTACCACTATGCCTGGCTAATTTTTTTGTATTTTTGGTAGAGACGGGATTTCACAATGTTGGTATGCTGGTATTGAACTCCTGACCTCAGGTGATCTGCCCACCTTGGCTGCCCAAAGTGCTGGCCACCCAAAGTGCTGAGCCACTGTGCCAGCCTTATTGCAGTTTATTTTATGAGAATGAGATCTAGGTAACAAGCTGTATTTATTTTGACTTGGTATTTTTTTTTGCCCAAGATTTGAGAAACTCTGCCCCAGTAATTATTTAGGATATGTTTACCCAGAGGTTGATTAAAAATGTTGTGTGGAGATAACATGTCAAATATAAATAAGTATCCACTTTGGGATGTTATTTATTTGTTTGTTTGTTTGTTTTGAGACAGAGATTCATGCTGTTGCCCATGCTGGAGTGCAGTGGCACAATCTTGGCTCACTGTAACCTCCACTTCCTGGGCTCAAGTGATTCTGCTGCCTCAGTCTCCTGAGTAGCCAGGACTACAGGTGCCTGCCACCACACCCAGCTAATTTTTGTATTTTTAGTAGACATGGGGTTTCACCATGTTGGCCAGGCTTGTCTTAAACTCCTGACCTCAAATGACCTGCCCACCTTGCCCTCCCAAAGTGTTGAGATTACAGGCATGAGCCACTGCGCCTGGCCTGGGATGTTATTTTTTATCTAAACAAACTGGCTAACCTATAAGAAAAAGATCTTTAACAGAAGTAGTAGTAGCAGTAATAGTAGTAGCAGAAGTAAAGACATGGTCAATTTCCGAAATATGTAATACAATTAAATGCACACTTTACTTCAAGATGCCTACTGGTGATTATTGTATAATGTTTTAGTGTGTATCAGTAAGTGAAAAGCATTGGAGTAACGCCTCACTTAGGAAATCTCCTGAGCCCAGGACAATTCTCATTATCTCCTACCTTGGTTCCTGGGGTCATTTGCTGGTGAAGGGTAGCAAGATATGCCACACTGAAGTATACTGCTTTGCCACAAAGATTCTTTTTAGCCAAAGGCAATTGAGAAGAAGCAGATACAAGAAAGGTCTCTGCCCTCCTCCTTTCTGCCTAAAAGCGGGATATAAATTTGTCAAGGTGATCTCCCTTCCCTCTCTACCAGGAAAGATAGAAGTTAATCACCAGAGACCACGCTAGACCTTCATTATCCTGAAGACTGCACCCAGAGTAGTCTACATAGCAAACCTTACTAACCAACCTTTGTCTATAATTACTTTCCTTATATATTTGCTCTCAAACACTGGGGCCTGTTGGGGGTGGGGGGCAAGAGGAGGCATAGCATTTGGAGGAATACCTAATGTAGATGACAGCTTGATGGGTGCAGCAAACCACCATGGCACATGTATACCTATGTAACAAACCTGCATGTCCTGCACATGTATCCCAGAACTTAAAGTATATTTTTTAAAAAAGAAGAATATAAAAGATAATACAGGATGGGCAAGGAGGGAGAAAGCCAAAGTTAGCAATTCCCAAATCACTTATGTGATTTCCTAAGTAAGGTGTCACTCTAATACTTTTCTCCTACTGATACGCACTAAAACATTTTACAATAATTACCAGTAGGCATCTTGAAAATAAAGCGTGCATTTAATTGTATTACAGATTTCTGAAACTGACCAAAAGAATAGTCACTAAAAGAATCACTTTTACTAAGAAAGTTTCTTCTTGGCTAATTTGTCCCTCTACTACTGTTCTGCATTATACACACTGACATAGAAGTTAAATAAGAAGAATGATGATAATAGCTAATGCTTATTTTGTAACTTGAATAACTTCATTTAATTATGTAATAATACTTAATAAGTATGATTATAATATTATTATTCCCTTCTTACAGATAAGGAAACTGAAATTCAGAGTTTGAGGAGAAAAAGAGAGAGAGGGGTGCATATCCCACAGAAAGAACACAAAACTAAAGATCAAAAGGGAAAATATCAAGAGGTAAACACTCAAGACTGAAAGATTCAGAAGATCTGTATATAACATTTGGTCAATTTCAAAAATATATAACATAATCAAATGTGCACTTTATTTTCAAGATGCCTGCTGGTTATTATTGTAAAATGTTTTAGTGTGCATCAGAAGGTGAAAAGCATTGGAGTAACACCTTTGTTCTTTTTGTGTAGGATTGTCTTGACTATATGGGCCCTTTTTTGGTTCCATATGAAAATTAAAGTAGTTTTTTTTTTTAATTCTGTGAAGGAAGTCAATGGTAGCTTGATGGGAATAGCATTGAATCTATAAATTACTTTGGGCAGTATGGCCATTTTTATGATATTGATTCTTCCTATCCATGAGCGTGGAATGTTTTTCCATTTGTTTGTGTCCTCTCTTATTTCCTTGAGTAGTGGTTTATAGTTCTCTTTGAAGAGGCTCTTCACATCCATTGTAAGTTAATCTAGGAGCTGGTTTTTTGAAAAGATTAATAAAATAGATAGACTGCTAGCCCGACTAATAAAAAAGAAAAGAAAGAAAAATCAAACAGACACAATAAAAAATGGTAAGGGGATATCACCACGGATCCCACAGAAATAGAAACTACCATCAAAGAATATTGTAAACACCTTTACACAAATAAACCTTCAGAAAATCTAGAAGAAATGGGTAAATTCCTAGACACATACACCCTCCCAAGACTAAACCAGGAAGAAGTTGAATTCCTGGATAGACCAATAACAACTTCTGAAATTGAGGCAGTAATTAATAGTCTACCAACAAAAAAAAGTTCAGGTCCAGACAGATTCACAGCCAATTTCTACCGGAGGTACAAAATGGAGCTGGTACCATTTCTTCTGAAACTATCCTAAACAAGAGAAAAAGAGGGACTCCTCCCTAACTCATTTGAGGCCAGCATCATCCTGATACTAAAACCTGGCAGAGACACAACAAAAAAAGAAAATTTCAGGCCAATATCCCTGATGAACGTCTATGCAGAAATCCTCAAGAAAATACTGGCAAACCGAATCCAACAACACATCCAAAAGTTTATGCACCATGATCAAGTTGGCTTCATCCCTGGGATGCAAGGCTGGTTAAACATACGCAAATCAGTAAACATCACGTTAACAGAACCAAAGACAAAACCACATGATTATCTCAATAGATGCAGAAAAGGCCTTCGATAAAATTTAACACCTCTTCATGCTAAAAACACTCAATAAACTAGATATTGATGGAACATGTCTCATAACAGTAAGAGCTATTTATGACAAACCCACAGCCAATATCATACTGAACGGGCAAACACTGGAAGCATTCCCTTTCAAAACCAGCACAAGACAAGGATGCCCTCTCTCACCACTCCTATTCAACACAGTATTGGAAGTTCTGACCAGGGCAATCAGGCAAGAAAAAGAACTAAAGAGTATTCAAATGGAAAGAGAGGAAGTCAAATTTCTCCATTTGCAGATGACATGATTGTATATTTAGAAAACCCCATCATCTCCACCCAAAAACTCCTTAAGCTGATAAGCAACTTCAACAAAGTTTCAGGATACAAAATAAATGTGCAAAAATCACAAGCATTCCTATACACCAATAATAGACAAACAGGGAGCCAAGTCATGAATGAAATCCCATTCACAACTGCTACAAAGAGAATAAAATACCTAGGAATATCTTTTATATTCTAACAGGAATAATAGCCAACCTTAGTGGAAGCTGTGAAGCAGCTGAGTATTTTTGGGAAGTTAATAATTCACTCAGCACATACCATGCCTGCAGTCCCCTTTCCAGGAGGAACTCCTTACACACTGGCTATACGTGTCTATTGACCACTGTAACATCATCCTGGTCACCTAATTTAGCCAGTACCCTTAACCCAAAGGTAACCATTATAGGCTTGCCAGAAAGCTTTATGCAGGAGGAACAATTCTATATTGGAGAGTGTCTAAACTGAATTATTCAGAACTTCTCTGTTAGAGTACATCACATACACACACACATATACCAGAGTGCGTAGAAGAAGTAGAGAGACTGAAACACCTACAACTAAAAAGGTTTTAAAAGCAGACACTTTGAAGCAATAGAAACCAAGAACGAAGGAAAACTGGGAGAGTCAGGGGTCAGTTCAGGCAGCAGAGAGCTAAGGAGGAGCAAAGAAACAGAAGAAAAGAGGCATGAGTGCAGCTGTGGCCCTAGGCTAGTCTTGGTCTTTGGTGGGAAGAACAGCTAGAGCTGATTGGACAATGACACTTGCCATGGCAATGTGAAAGAACTTTTCGTTCTTCACGAGCACTGCCTAGATGATGTAAATATTTTAAAGGTAATGCGGCCTTCATAAATCCCTTCAAGTATTCCCAGATAGCAACCACTTGGTCAATCTTTGGGGTAAGCTGGCCCTTGCAGGTGACCCCACACATCACATTTTGACTTCTTTCTCTCCCTTTTCTTCCTTTCTCTTTGACTAGCAGATAACCTGCCAACTCTTGCAGGTGTCTGCACCTGAGCATCCCAGCAGCACTCGTAGCTTAAACATGTTTCACACCTGTAGGCACCTTTCAGGTTGGCCTTTCTGTAAAACCCCAATGCACTGTGCACTCAAAGGTAAAGACCGGTGAGGAGAAAAGTCAAAGAGAGGACTCCTGTGAACATGTCAAAACAAGGAAGAATATGACTTATCAACTGGAAAACAACTTGCTTATCTCTACATATTTTCCACATGTGCCATTTCCTCTACTCAGATGTTATTTACTCTTTCTCTGCTAGTCCAAGTCCCTTACGGTTTTCAGTGGCCCAGTGTCAGGTGTAATTAAGTTCCTGCACATTTGTGTGCTTTTACAAGGCCAAGTTTTTATTGATGCTGTTTTCATCATTAAGGTCATGAGCTGCATGAAGTTCCCAAAAAAGGCAATTTTCCTTAGAGCTACAGGCACACAGGCTCAAACCAATCCACCAAGTCAGTCAATATTGTAAACCATACATAGTAATATATTTAATCCCTATATAAATATTATATATTAAACATTTTACCTTAAACAAAGAGATATTTAACATAAAGAGAAAAGGGGGTAGGAAAAAGGGATTAATGAACCAACCCAAGGAGAGCAACATGAACAAGAAGAGTGTCTTGGGCTGATCCAGATGCTCCTCAACATCTTGCAAGGAAGAGTCTTTGATTTGGAGAGAGCCTTTGGCGGCACAGGCCGGGTTTTGGTCATGAGTCACAGCAAAACAGTGCCCATCTCAAGTTGGTGAAGTCCTGTTTTTTCTAAATAGCCCTGGAGTCCTCTGGTAAGGATTAATAGTAAAGAATGTGTGCAGTTTTACCTTTCTCTGGGCGGGTGCAGTCTCTGTTGATTAGGTGAACATTTGGTCCCTGTTGGCATAATGTCTTTTGAAATGTAAAACTGAGTCTTTTTCTAAGATAGAGTTGCTATGTCAAGGTTGCTCCATTCACTCATGAAATCCCTGCAGAAGTAATCAAAATTCACTACCTCCAGAAAGTGTTTCCCGGTTCACTGAATTCTACCTCATCTGCCCTTAGCTCTTCATTATTTCTGTTGCCTTATATTAGAATGTGTAAGAGAAACACTGCTTGGTAAAAAGGATTTTGACCATTTGTTTTCCCTTGTTTTGTTTCTAAAGGATTATGTCTCTTCTTGCATGTCTTCTAAAACTTTAAGTACTCTATGCATAATTAATGCTCAGTAAATATTAACTCATCCTCAGTAATAACAAACAACAGCACAAGTACTGACACTAATGAAAATTATTGAGAACCTACTCTGTGTCAGGTGAGGTATGTTTGCTTTACTTATACTATCTCTATTCCTCATATTGATATGATAGGTAAATATTTTTCATTCCTAGTTTACAGATGAGGAAAATGAAACTCAGAAAAGTTAAATAATTTGCCAAAGTCACACAGGTTTTAAGTCATGCCATCAAAATTAAACTCCGTACTTCTTTCCATTATCCCACTGGTTAACATTTTTAGGTAATCTCTGCTACTAGGGGACTCTGTGTCTCAAGCACTAGTTGCCTATAATCTAAAATGAGTTTTCACAATAGTCTATTTTAAAAATATTTTGCATATCTGAATTTAGAATTTTCTGCCTTAAATGACTTTTAAGAAACAAGTCACTTATTTATTTGTTATCTATAGCTTTTCTTTCTTTCTTTTTTTTTTTCTTTTGTGATTTTGGAAAACCCAGTGGTGATTCATTCATACAAAATACATTTCAAAGCTTTTATTAAAGGTATGCAGCCCCCTCCTTCTTGCCTTAAGGGCATGACTCACAAACTCTTCTTATCATTTATATTTTAATTTAATATAGGCCACAAATATTGTCTAGAATTGAAACCAGAGAACATGACTCACATTATTCAGTGACTCTTTGTACTTTAAAATCTTATCAATGTAAAAAAGATTGTAAACACCTCCTTGAAATTGTATGTATTAATGTTAATGGTATAATAATATTTAGCTTACTAATATTTTAACTGAATAAGGCTTCTTACAGTTTAAATTGGATTTGGGTTGATGTGACTTTTCTGTTTAATCCATCCATCAATCAAGTAATTTTTGAGGACTGGCTTAATAAATTCAAGAGTTAAAAAATAATTGTAAGTAATATGTGGCTCACAGAAAAAACAATTATAAGGAAATTAGGTTCACAGAGAACTCTCTTCAGACAGACGATTAAAAATAAATCTCTAGAGCTCCTCTTGATTATATATTCTGCTCAGAGAGTTGCTTGCATCATACTGCTGCACTTGTTTTCCTGGGACTCAAATATGTATGTATCAAAAAGTCCATTGCATTTATGTTACAAAGCAAAGAGCAGATAAAAGCATTTTGCAACAGGTAATCAGGGTTAGTCTGGTCTAGGATGGCAGAGAAGTTACACAGACCAACTAGGTTAGCACCATTTGTCTTCTTATATCTCTACCTCTCTAATATCCTTTACCCTAAAAATAAACTTTAGATAACGGTAATTCAATATAGACCAGAGCTATTCACAAGAAACTGACAAATTGATGCTCCAATGGTCATTTGGATTGAAAAACACACTACTAGGCAAAAACATGATTATTAGAGAATCATATCCAATAATCTATATATTCCTTGCCATTGAGAAAAATGTACTACATATATGAAAATCAAGAGCAGAACTTCTCTTAGTTTACTTGAAGGCAGAGCAAAGGGCTATCGGTGATTCTAAAGGATGGTTCTCTTAGGCTGCTGTGTTACTCTTTCTTCCCTTACAGACCAGATATCCCAATGAGAGCATGCTAGATATTGCTGCAGACAAATTTGTCTTTATGTCAATGCTTAGCCTGCTTAAATTATAGAAAAGATGGCAAAGAATATGAACAGACACTTCTCAAAAGTAGACATTTATGCAGCCAACAAACATATGAAAAAAGCTAATCATCACTGGTCATTAGAGAAATGCAAATCAAAACCAAAATGAGTTGCCATCTCACTGCAGTTAGAATCTCGATCATTAAAAAATCAGGAGACAGGGTTACCCACAAAGGGAAACCCATCAGACTCACAGCAGATCTCTCAGCAGAAACCCTACAGGCCAGAAGAGAGTGGGGGCCGATATTCAACATCCTTAAAGAAAAGAACTTTCAACCCAGAATTTCATATCCAGCCAAACTAAGCTTCATAAGTGAAGGAAAAATAAAATCCTTTGTGAACAAGCAAGTACTCACAGATATCATCACCACCAGACCAGCTTTACAAGAGCTCCTGAAAGAGACACTACACATAGAAAAAAACAACCAGCACCAGCCACTCCAAAAACGCACGAAATGGTAAAGAGCAGCAACACAATGAAGAATCTGCATCAACCAATGGGCAAAACAGCCAGCTAGCATCAAAATGACAGGACCAAACTCACACATAACAATATTAACCCTAAATGTAAATGGACTAAATGCCCCAATCAAAAGACACAGACTGGCAAATTGGATAAAAAGCCAAAACCCATCAGTGTGCTGTATCTAGGAAACCCACCTCACATGCAAGGATACACAAAGGCTCAAAATAAAGGGATGGAGGAAGATTTACCAAGCAAATGGAGAGCAAAAAAAAGCAGGAGTTGCAATTCTCATCTCTGATAAAATAGACTTTAAAGCAACAAAGATCAAAAGAGACAAAGAAGGACATTACATAATGGTAAAAGGATCAATGCAACAAGAAGAGCTAACGATCCTAAATATATATGCACCTAATACAGGAGCACCCAGATACATAAGGCAAGTTCTTAAAGACTTACAAAGAGACATAGACTCCCACACATTAATAGTGGGAGACTTCAACACACCATTGTCAATATTAGACAGATCAACGAGACAGAAAATTAATAAGGATATCCAGGACTTGAACTCAGACTTGGAACAAGCAAACCTAATAGACATTTACAGAACTCTCCAGCCCAAATCCACAGAATATACATTCTTCTCAGCACCACATCACACCTACTCTAAAATTGACCACATAATTGGAAGTAAATCACTCCTCAGCAAATGCAAAAGAACGGAAACCATAACAAACAGTCTCTCAGACCACAGTGCAATCAAGTTAGAACTCAGAATTCAGAAGCCAACCCAGAACCGCACAGCCTCATGGAAATTGAACAACTTTCTCCTGAATGTTGACTGGATAAACACTGAAATGAAGGCAGAAATAAAGATGTTCTTCGAAATCAATGAGAACGAAGACACCACATACCAGAATCTCTGGGACACATTTAAAGAAGTCTCGAGAGGAAAATATATAGCAATAAGTGCCCACATGAGAAGAAAGGAGAGAACTAAAATTGACACCCTATCATCAAAATTGAAAGAGCTAGAGGAGCAAGATCAAAAAAACTCAAAACCTAGCAGAAGACAAGAAATAACTAAGATCAAAGCAGAAATGAAGGAGATAGAGACACGAAAAACCCTACAAAAAATCAATAAATCCAGGAGTTGGTTTTTTGAAAAGATCAACAAAATAGACAGACCACTAGCCAAACTAATAAAAAAGAAAAGAGAGAATAACCAAATAGATGCAATAAAAAATGATAAAGGGGATATCACCACAGATGCCACAGAAATTCAAACCATCATCAGAGATTATTACAAACAACTCTATGCACATAAATTAGAAAACCTGGAAGAAATGGATAAATTCCTGGACAGTAGTCTCCTCCCATGCCTAAACCAGGAAGAAGTCGAAACCCTGAATAGACCAATAACAAGGTCTGAAGTCGAGGCAGCAATTAAGAGCCTACCACCCAAAAAAAGCCCAGGCCCAGATGGTTTCACAGCCGAATTCTACCAGACATACAAAGAGGAACTGGTACCATTCCTACTGAAACTATTCCAAACAATCCAAAAAGAGGGAATCCTTCCCAAATCATTTTATGAGACCAACATCATCCTAATACCAAAACCCGGCAGAGACTCAACAAGAAAAGAAAACTACAGGCCAATATCCATGATGAACATAGATGCAAAAATCTTCAATAAAATACTGGCAAGCCGACTACAACAGCACATCAAAAAGCTTATCCACCATGATCAAGTAGGATTCATCCCGGGGATGCAAGGCTGGTTCAATATACGCAAGTCTATAAATGTAATTCACCACATAAACAGAACCAAAAACAAAAACCACATGATTATCTCAATTGATGCAGAGAAGGCCTTCGACAAAATTCAACAGCCCTTTATGCTAAAAACTCTCAATAAACTAGGTATCGACGGAACGTATCTCAAAATAATAAAAGCTATTTATGACAAACCGACAGCCAATATCATACTGAATGGGCAAAAACTGGAAGCAATCCCTTTGAAATCTGGCACTAGACAAGGATGCCCTCTCTCACCACTCCTATTCAATATAGTACTGGAAGTTCTAGCCAGAGCAATCAGGCAAGAAAAAGAAATAAAGGGTATTCGATTAGGAAAGGAGGAAGTCAAATTGTCTCTATTTGCAGACGACATGATTGTATATCTAGAAGACCCTATCGCCTCAGCCCAAAATCTCCTGAAACTGATAAGCAACTTCGGCAAAGTCTCAGGATACAAAATCAATGTGCAAAAATCACAAGCATTTCTATACACCAATAACAGACTTAAAGAGAGTCAAATCAAGAACGAACTGCCATTCACAATTGCTACAAAGAGAATAAAATACCTAGGAATACAACTAACAAGGAACGTAAAGGACCTCTTCAAGGAGAACTACAAATCACTGCTCAACGAAATAAGAGAGGACACAAACAGATGGAGAAACATTCCATGTTCATGGTTAGGAAGAATTAATATCGTGAAAATGGCCATACTGCCCAAAGTAATTTACAGATTCAACGCTATCCCCATCAAGCTACCAATGACCTTCCTCACAGAACTGGAAAAAACCACCTTAAACTTCATATGGAACCAAAAGAGAGCCCGCATAGCCAAGTCAATTCTAAGCAAAAAGAACAAAGCGGGAGGCATCACACTACCGGACATCAAACTCTACTACAAGGCTACAGTAATCAAAACAGCATGGTACTGGTACCAAAACAGAGATATAGACCAATGGAACAGAACAGAGGCGTCGGAGGCGACACAACATATCTACAACCACCTGATCTTTGACAAACCTGAAAAAAACAAGCAATGGGGAAAGGATTCCCTGTTCAATAAGTGGTGTTCGGAAAACTGGCTAACCATATGCAGAAAGCAGAAACTGGACCCCTTCCTGACACCTTACACTAAAATTGACTCCAGATGGATTAAAGACTTAAACATAAGACGTAACACCATAAAAACACTAGAAGGAAACCTAGGCAAAACCATTCAGGACATAGGCGTAGGCAAGGACTTTATGACCAAAACACCAAAAGCATTGGCAACAAAAGCCAAAATAGACAAATGGGACCTAATCAAACTCCACAGCTTCTGCACGGCAAAAGAAACAGTCAATAGAGTGAATCGGCAACCAACAGAATGGGAAAAAATTTTTGCAGCCTACCTGTCTGACAAAGGGCTGATATCCAGAATTTACAATGAACTAAAAAAGATTTACAAGAAAAAAACAAACAAGCCCATTCAAAAATGGGCGAAGGATATGAACAGATACTTTACAAAAGAAGACATACATGAGGCCAACAAACATATGAAAAAATGCTCATCATCACTGGTCATTAGAGAAATGCAAATCAAAACTACATTGAGATACCATCTCACGCCAGTTAGAATGGCGATCATTAAAAAATCTGGAGACAACAGATGCTGGAGAGGATGTGGAGAAATAGGAACACTTTTACACTGTTGGTGGGAGTGTAAATTAGTTCAACCACTGTGGAAAACAGTGTGGCGATTCCTCAAGGACCTAGAAATAGAAATTCCATTTGACCCAGCAATCCCATTACTGGGCATATATCCAAAGGATTATAAATCGTTCTACTATAAGGACACATGCACACGAATGTTCATTGCAGCACAGTTTACAATAGCAAGGCCTGGAACCAGCCCAAATGCCCATCGATGATAGACTGGACAGGAAAAATGTGGCACATATACACCATGGAATATTATGCAGGCATTAAAAAGGAGGAGTTCACATCCTTCGTAGGGACATGGATGAACCTGGAAAACATCATTCTCAGCAAACTGACACAAGAACACAAAATCAAACACCACATGTTCTCACTCATAGGCGGGTGTTGAACAAGGAGAACACATGGACACAGGGAGGGGAGCACTATACACGGGGGTCTGTTGGGGGGGAGGGGGGATAGTGGGGGGGGTGGGGAGTCGGGGAGGGATAGCATGGGGAGAAATGCCAGATATAGGTGAAGGGGAGGGAGGCAGCAAATCATACTGCCACGTGTGCACCTGTGCAACAACCTTGCATGTTATTCACATGTACCCCAAAACCTAAAATGCAATTAAAAAAAAAAAATCAGGAGACAACAGATGCTAGAGAGGATGCAGAGAAATAGGAACATTTTTACAATGTTGGTGGGAGTGTAAATTAGTTCAACAATCATGAAAGACAGTGTGGCAATTCCTCAAGCAAAGACTTGGAACCACCCCACATGCCCATCAATGATAGACTGGATAAAGAAAATGGGGCACATATATACCATGAAATACTATCCAGCCACAAAAAAGATGTCCTTTGCAGAGACATGCATGAAGCTGGAAACCATCATTCTCAGCAAACTAACACAAGAACAGAAAACTAAACACCGTATATTCTCACTCATAAGTCGGAGTTGAACAATAAGAACACATTGACACAGGGAGGGGAACATCACACACTGGGGCCTGTCAGGGGTTGGGGGCTAGGGGAGGGATAGCAGAGGGTGGGAGGATTGGGGAGGGATAGCATTAGAAGAAATATCTAATGTAGGTGACGGAGTGATGGATGCAGCAAATCACCATGGTACGTGTATAACTATGTAACAAACCTGCACGTTCTGCACATGTACCCCAGAACTTAAAGTATAATAAAAAAATTATAGAAAAGAAATAAAAATTTGTAGAACTCTACAAAAAAACAAGAGAATGAGAAAGTTATTACTTGAGAGATTCCAATAATTTTCAAAAATAAACAAAATGATAATATTGATGTTTCAAAGTTCATTTCATAAAAATCTGCATTTAATACTTATTTATTTATTTATTTATTTATTATTATTATCATTTTTGAGACATAGTCTTGCTCTATTGCCCAGGCTGGAGTGCAGTAGCATGATCTTGGCTCATTGCAACATCCACCTCCCGGGTTCAAGTGATTCTCCTGCCTCAGCCTTCCGAGTAGCTGGAACTGCAGGCGCCCACTCCCACACCTGGCTAATTTTTGTAGTTTTAGTAGAGATGAAGTTTCACTATGTTAGCTAGGCTTGTCTTGAACTCCAGACCTCAAGTGATCTGCTCACCTCGGCCTCCCAAAGTGGTAGGATTACAGGCGTGAGCCACCTTGCCTGGCCCTGGTCTTTTATTTTTGAAAACACGTTTGGGATTTATAGCATTAAAAAAAATCATTGAAATTAAGTAGTTGATGCATTGCAAATAAAAACAATGAATGTATTATAGAATATCAAATTTATAAACATTTGCTAAATATGTTTTATCTTTCTCAATATTTGTTAAATATGATTTATCTTTTTATCTTTCTACATTTGTTAAATATGTAATATATATTTTTTAAATTAGTTGTTAAAAGAAGATATTAAAATACAAAAAATATAACATGAAGAAAATAGAATCAATTGTAAAAAATATATATAGTTAGATTATTTTTAAAGGCTGTATTTTAAAAAACAAATTACTTCAAAGGTTTTATTCCTGAGTCATGAAAACTGATAAACTTTCCAGTGCTGAAAAAGCTCTTTCTGATTCTACAACAGTTTGGGAACAGTTGAGGAGACAGCTATAAGACTCCAGATATTTTCCGCTGATACTCTCAGCTTGAAATAACACCACTATTTATCTCATAGCTTTGAAGATATCTCTTATTTATTTATTTATTTTAGTTGAGACTGAATTTTGCTATGTTGCCAAGGCTGGTCTCAAATTGCTATCTGTGATTACAGGCATGAGCCACCATGCCTGGCACAGGTATCTTTTAAATTAACCTACCCCAGCTGGGGTTGCAATCTTTTCACTGTAGTTTTGCTTTCAAAGAAAGTACTTTATGTTCACTTTCATAGTCTTTAGTTCACCTATAGATGAAGATCTAGTATTTCAAGTTTTCTGTATTAGTTTCAATACTATCATGTTAATACCCTACATTTTTGGAAAATCTTCTTCTTTGCTGTCATAACTCAATAAAGTGTCTCCACTAACTGTGTAAGGTCAGTTATGAGTAATAAGAATAAAGTGCTGATATATTTTAGTAATTTACACTTTAAAATTTATTTCATATTGTAGGTGTTTTTTTTTTTTTTTACAAAGTCACTCTCCTTTATAATATGTTTTCTTAGAGAGAAAGAGGTAGAATTATGGCTGGTGCCCTGTGCAGTTCAAGGCCGTGTGCACACGTCCCACCACTTGGGGCCAGAAACAAATAACCTTACTTAGATCTCATTGGAAAACTATCTTCGGTCACTAGTAGTTTCTGGTTCCCACTTCTTGAGTTAACACTTAAGTTCTGAGGGGCTTCATTTTAGTTTTTGGGATTGTGATGTGCCTCAAACCCCATCAAGTGACTGGATTTTCTAAGAAAATGAGTAACGGTAGAGCAAACAGATTCAAAGTCATTAATTTAATTTGGGTATGACAAAATACCCTGGGAGCAAATGAAGTATTAACATAAATGTCTCAATTTCTACTAGTTATGCAATATTCTTACATTTTCAACTGCAAGTACTCTGAAGTCAGCACAAACTGACAGGTGTAGGACTTTCCAAAATGTGTAAAGCATTTCCTACTGGGGGAAGAACGGACCCAATTCCACCCCTTGCTTGATCAGATTCATCAGTTTGCATATTTGTACGGGAGTCCAATCTGCCTAATCATTTCTGTTTGCCAATGTTTTGGAAAGTTGGGAAATAATTTTGGTTTTGAAAAAAAACACACAAATCCTCAATGATGCTTTACCAGGCAATGGCTCAATTCCTACATCTGGATTGTATTATCCCATTTGGGGTTGACTAATGATTAAAATGGTCCTGGCAGCAAGGTAATTAGATGGGTTCCCACACTGAGGCACGCTCATAGCAAAGGCCCTTGGGTCATGACTTTTTGGGAAAATTCTTCCTAGTCTTATAGCCCTGTCTAGTTCTGTACATAACCTTACCTAGATGTCCGGCACAGACTCACTGTAGTAAATAAGAGTGAAAACACAAAGACAGTGCTTGGCCCTTCAGTGACTTCCTAATAAATGCCAATTCCCTTCTAACCCATCTCCCTTCCTCCCTTTCTTTTTCTTTTTCTATTCCTTCCCTCCCTCCCTCCTTGGCTCTCTCCCTTCCTTCTTTCCTCTCTCCCTCCCTCCTTCCTTCTCTTCCTCCCTTTCTTTCTTCCTTCCATATAAAGGGACAAATTACAAGTTGCCTGCTGCTAGCCAATTTTAGAGATGAAATCCTAAAAGAGTCAAAACTTACATTCTAGGTTTAAGGACATTAAGGAATGATGCCTTTGTTTTTACCTAAAAAAACTTTTACTTTGGACAAAAGAATATGCTATATTTGCTCTGTACTTGAGAAGAAAGTAGTGTAAATAAAGTAAGGATAAGAAACGAATCTGCAGAGGTAACAGGTCCCTCCTATTGGTGTTTTCCTAATTTAGCCTGTAGTTCTTTCATTTAATGGTCATGACTGTGTGCTTGCTTTCTAGCATTATTTGAAAGTCTTTCATCAACTTCCTTTGAGATCAACACGGAGACAGAGGAGAAACTCCAAGCTCCTGCGGAACATACCCCAGCATATGGCAGGCCTTCTTTGGTCTAGAATCAAATGGCCAACTGGATGCTGAAACTTTAGCCCTGGGGAAGCAGCCAAAGTGTGAAACTCCTGACGCAGTGGAGTATACTTTTTTTCCCTAAGAAAATGAAGCAGCTAACTGGTATCTTGACCTACAGGTGAATGTGTCGCTTAAAATTGTTTCTCTATACAATGTGAATGTTGCTATAGCTGGCAGGATTAGCTTTTGCGGATCACATCTTTATGGGTTAAGAAGTAGTTTGGGATGATACAGAGTATCCTGGACTATCCCAGCCAAGCAGCTGAGATTCTAATTCCAGCACCAAGTTTATCACTTTGTGTAATTTTAAGGAAGTTTCTCAATGTCTTTGAACTGTTTTTCAACGTAACGTAAAGGAATTAGGCTAGATGATCTTTGGAAGTGTTTTGGGGATCTACAAGTCTATATTATCCTCAAATCACTTCTTTGTATTCCATACCAGGCTTTATCTCTGTTACTTGAATCCTGAGTTAGTAAGTCACTTCTAAGTGGCTTAAAATACCTTTTCAATAAAAATTTTAAATTACAAAATATGATAGAGTACTAATGGTTTTATATTTTTCTTGTGGAATAATTATCACTGAGAATCGAACTTTAGGAAAAAGCTAAAATTAGTTGTCTCTTCACTGTGGTCGCTTGCTACAACAAATCATCTTACAAATGTAGAACGTTCAGAATCATTGGGTGGAGCTGATTCTTTCTGAAGTGAGATCCTAAATAACAACTCAAATGAAGTGAAGGATTAAGACATGAGCCAATTTCTAGCAAAAAAAAAAAAAAAAAAAAAATCTGTATATATTTTCTAGAGCCTTTGCTTTGTCTTTATTTATTTATTTGTTCATTCATTCAGCACATTTTAATATAGCGCCTAATATGCGATAGGCATAGGAAAGGCCTAATCTAATAGGGGCTAATCTCTAGGGATATAAAGATGAATAGGAAACTCTTTTTTTTTTTTTTTTGAGATGGAGTTTCTCTCGTTACCCAGGCTGGAGTGCAATGGCGCGATCTCGGCTCTCCGCAACCTCCGCCTCCTGGGTTCAGGCAAGTCTCCTGCCTCAGCCTCCTGAGGAGCTGGGATTACAGGCACGAGCCACCATGCCCAGCTAATTTTTTGTATTAGTAGAGACGGGGTTTCACCATGTTGACCAGGATGGTCTCGATCTCTTGACCTCGTGATCCACCCGCCTCGGCCTCCCAAAGTGCTGGGATTACAGGCTTGAGCCACCACGCCCGGCCAGGAAACATTTTTGCACTCAACTTCAAGTACATCTGAAAAATATTTCTCTACTAGTGAATGTCTTTTAAAGTAAAGTCTCATTGATTTAAAGGCAGCTAATAGAGTTGAATATTTTATATAGTGTGCATAAAACTCATTTAGCAAAATGCTGGAGAATGAATACACTTTAAATTCTTTCTATGTTAATGCTTAATTTTACTCAAAAAGCAAATCAAAGAAAGTGATAGCTAATTCTTTCTTAGGGTTTATGAACTGGATGATTCTTTTACCTTTTTTATAACAATATTTTTTAAATGTGTGTCTAAGAACTCTGGGAATATCAATTCAACCTTTTAGTATACCACTACTTGGTCTACAGCACAGGTTGAAATGTTAATTTATTAGTCACACTCAATTATCTCTTGCCTTGTACTTCAAGACATTCAAACATTTTATAATAAATGGAATTTCACAACCTTATTTAAAACTACTAATGTCTTACTAAGTTTTTCAACCTTGGGTGATTATAGAGCAGTTTAGATTTTCTAAAACCAAGACCACATAAACACATAAAAAAACACATAAAAAATAAGGCTCATAAACACAAAAAATAAGGCTGTCTCTAAGGAAACTTTAATATACCACGCTATACCTTAGATTTCTGATTCCCTAAGTAAAAAAAAAAAACATCAAAAGAATTTATTTATTTTTATTTTTTTAAGTACAACAGTATTTAAAATGTCATATTTAGGGCTTACTGAAATGCCTCTCATAGGCATGTATGTTGGTCAGAATAGTGAATTACATGCCAGATTCACCCTCTGAAACTGTGGACCGTATCATCCAAGCAGCATTCAAGGTTTGGAGTGAATTACTTAATTTCAACAGGCTTTTCTGGAATACTGCTGAGATCATGATCTTCTTTGGAATCTCATTGTCTGTCTTCAGAGACAATAATGAATAAACAATTTTCTTTGTTGAAGATTTCCCATTTTTGAATACCCTCTATGTGAAGTGATAGGCTTCATTATTGTATTGATGATTTTCCCACAGTTATTTTCTGAGTTCTTTCCCTTTTAGAACATGGTGATTTCTCCCCATTTGACAAGCCCTGTTAGCCAGCTCATGCCTTTTCTCCTGGTAAGGACCTGGAGATGATGTTTACTTAGATGATGATGAAGTCTGGACAAATGATTCCAAAGGTAAAGATGCATATTCTTCAGTTAGGATTTAATGCCGTCATTGAACTTTAAGAGTGGTCAAAGTTACAGAAATCTCCCTTTTCAGAGAAAACTGCTTTGTCCATGTTATGTACATAAGTGGTCAAAATATTGGGTGTTCCAGCTCATATCTCTAAATGGCAATTAGGGCAAAAAACAGAGTCAAACAAAATGCTTTGTGAGGTCTTGGAGGGTTAAGCTAACACCACGGGAATTGTGTGGTAACACTATAAGGTTTGACTTGACCCAGTTTTTTTCCCTTAGTGGTTGAAGAAAGTGTAACAGAGTTTACCAATTGTCAATCATTTAAACTGCAGTGTGGTGAAAATATTTACAGTGATTCACAAACAAAACATATTGTCATACATTCCGATATAAGACAATAGTCTTTATTTCATGTTTTGCTGCTTTATTTTATATTCCTATTCATTACTGACATTTTGACTAAATGTTATACTAAGATGTAGGCAATACAGGCATTACATATCTATTTACAATGTCTCTACTTTTTTATTCGGGGTAAAATTGTCATTCTGTCTATGAGCTGACATACAAAATGCTTCTCATAGTAACCTAATGACCAGTAGAAAAGCTTGCTGCAAAAACTCCCCAAAGTTGGGCAAATGTGGAATTAGGAAGGGGTGTGTGTGTGTGTGTGTGTGCGTGCGCGCGCGCGTGTGCATGTGCGTGCACGCCTGTGTATCATTTACATACTAATACTTATGTTTGCCAAATATTTTCTACCTGATGGCTTACTGAATCAATAAGAATTATAGTAATTGACATTTTTATTGT
Organism: Aotus nancymaae; assembly: GCF_030222135.1. NCBI lineage: Eukaryota > Metazoa > Chordata > Mammalia > Primates > Aotidae > Aotus > Aotus nancymaae. The sequence continues at coordinate 8,002,790 of NW_026988423.1, read as the reverse complement.
TTTTATGTGAATATTGCTAAATGCTTTGAAATAACCTAAAGCCTCAGATTTGAATTTCTCTTGTGTGTCTATCTATTATTGCTGGAGAATCAGCAATTGTTTTCACAATGCCAAAATAAACTTTGAACAAACTCCATTATCATTAATTCAGAGCTTCATCTTTATAGCTACCACACATTGAGCATTTCCCATTTTCCAGGTACTTTGATATGAATAATGTAAACAACAACAAAAGCTCACCACTACTGCCGTTATTGAGCTCTTATAATGTGCCAAGTGTTTTACAATTGTATTTTCACACTAACCCTGTAAGAGTAGTTTTATTATCCTCACTTCACCATGAGGAAACAGGCTTTGGTATGTCTGGTTTCAAGGCCTATATTTCATTACCAGTTCTGCTATTTCTTTTACACATCCCAAATTAGTTAGAATTTCAGACATTATATTAGATTAACACAAAAGTAACTGTAGATTTTTCCATTAAAAATAACACAACAGTTGTGTCATGCCTATGAAATGGAGATTTTCCTTCACCCCTTCATGGAACTCACGGAACTCACTCAAGAAATGGGTGGCTTGTTTACTCAGCCTGCAGCTCTCAACCTCTTGCAGGAGGGGCAGCAGGCAGGTGAGTGGGTGGAGGGGCTGGATGAGTGCTTCCGGGTGCTGGCAGGAGCACAACTCTGTGCAGCCCCGCGGCAGCATCTTGGGGGACCTGCAACCCCCAGGTCCCCAGAGGGTGCGTGTTACAATGTGCTCTTTTAGCTTTGCCATCCACGGATGGTTTAAATGTTTAACAACTCAGTATGACAGCAGTCTGTATCCCGTGCTTTTGTCTGGCATCCAAGAAGAAATCAGGTTGCGTGAATGAATTAAAGATGGTAAATGTAGGGGATTTTATCGTAGATGGAAGTGGCTCTCAGCAGGATAGAGAGCTGGAAAGAGGGTGGAGTGGAAAGGCGGTCTTACCCTGGAGTTCAGCCGTCCTGAGCCAAACTCTTCTTTGAGGTCCTGCCATCAAGCCATCTCTCTGAAGTCAGGCTAATTCTCACTGATGTCAAGCTGCTTCTTTTCTCTCCTTCTCTACCACTCTGCTGCCAGTGGAGCCTGGGATTTTTATGGGTACAAAATTGGGGGTGGGCTGGGCCAGGGTGGTTTTGGAAAAGGCAACATTCAAGCAGAAAAACAGGGATGTAAAGTTCTCACTTTGGGCTGTGGGTCCAGGCTTGAGGGTGGGGCCCTCGCTGGGCACTGCCCTCTTCTACCCAGGGTTTCCCTGCCCTCTGTCTGTATCACCTATATATTGTACTTTTTTCCTAAAAGTAAAGTGGGTCATGATTTTTCTCTTATCCATTAGTACCTAACAACTGAGGAGTCAAAGGCCAAGCAGAATCACTGATGGACTCTCAGTGGCTCCAACATGCACCCTTGGGTACTGTGCCACTGAGGATGGTATCCCTACAGGTTCCGGCTTTTGTCCTTCTTCCTTAAATATTCAACAGAGGAGGGATGTAATTAATAAGCCTTGAAGAATCAATGTAACGAAATCCTTTAGGAGAACTCTGATGTTATGGGACATTTACCTAAGTCATCAACTTCGTCTTTCCTTGTAGACTTTAACATGTTTGCTGTGGTGCCTTGGGCCTCTATCACTCCACTTCCCCTGAGGCTCTGATGTACCCCATTCTACATCCACCCTGGCAAGAGAAAATGATGCTCTCTGAGGATGATGTCGAAGGCATCTAGATTCTCTATGGTTTGCTGAAGTTTGTTCTTCTTTTTCTAGAAGTATTCATTTGCCTTGCTCATTCCCTAAAACAGCTTTTCCCAGTCTGTGTGCTGCGAAACTTCAGTATATCTCTACCTCTCTTACATTCTCAGGACGTCATGAAGCTCTCAGAAGTCCTCTGGAAAAGAGACTCCCTCATGATTGTTTAATTCAGTATCTCCCAAACTTACTTGCTCACGGAAATTTCCCATCCTTCTTTGACATATGGTCTGAAGCCTCTTTCTTCTTACATTTCACTTAGACGTTGTAACTCAAATGCTAATAATTATTAATCAGAGACAGCTTGAAGCAAAACAAGGGGCTATGTTGGGTCACTATTTTCTTATTTTTAGGTCCAGTAAAGAGATTATTCAACAGCCACATTCCAGGGAAATGTGTTTCGGACTTTATACTTGATACCATCACATAGTTACGAGGGGGAAGCTTATTTTTAGGACACATAGGTCAAATTTTGGACCTAATACTGTATCTTCTTTGGGAGATATAGAGTGGAATAGCCTGGGAAACATAGTCCACTTTGCTATTTTACAAATTCCTTGGCTCAGTTTCCCTCCCCACTCTCCTCCCGGTTCACTCTGCTCCTGTGCTCCAGCACACATTTGTTTCCACTCCCGGAATGGAAGCTTGTTTTCACCTTGTGTCTTTGTGCTGTGCTCCTTTTGCCTAGATGAATGCCTTTTTCCAAGACATTTGCATGGCTGGACCTTTCTTCTCCTTCAGGTCCCAGCCTTAAATACTTATTAGAGAGGACTTCTTTGACATTTGATTGAAAGTGTTCATCCTCCTCACCCTGGCTCCAATCGCTCTACAGAATCATTCAATTTTTTATTCTTAATGACATTGACAACTCTCCCCAAATTGCTTTTTCCAATGTCTCTTTTATCTTCCTTTTAAGATGTAAGAGGCTTTGTCTAGATTGTTCACTCTATATCCCCTGTGCTTATAGCGGTGCCCAGTGGGGTGGGCGCTATGTAGATTAGTTATTGTGAATTAATGAAACATATTAGGTGCTTACTATGTGCCAGACATTGTGGCAAATGCTCTGAATCATTAGGTCATTAAATCCTCACATAATCTATAAGGTAGGTACTGTGATTATCCCACCCATATATGTAAGTAACTTTCCTTAATCTGCTCCAGCCACACTGGACTCCTTGCTGGCTTCCTGATACATACCAGGCACATTCTTACCCCAGGGCTGCTGTTGTCTCTACCTAGATCATTCCTCCCCCAGACAGCTGCATAGCTCGCTCCTTCACTCCCTCAGGTCTTTCCTCAAACATCACTTCCTCCGCAGGGCCCTCCCTGGCCTCCCTATATAAATTGCAACATTTCCCCCCACCACCCTGATCCTCCTACTCCCTCTCCTCTTCCTTCTAGTTTTCTCCTTAGGAAAATACTATGCATTTCTCTAGTAATTATATCTCTCCCTCCCTGCTAGAGTGTTAGCCTCATGATAACCAGGATTTTGATGTGGTTTTCTCTCTGCTGTATCCTCAGTGCCTACAACAATTCTAGGCATATGGTTAGCTCTTAATACATATTTACTGGATGAATGAATGGATGAAACGCCACTCAGCCTGTTAAGTGATGGAGTCTGAAATTGAACCCAGGTCTATCTGACCCAAGGCTGTGCATTCTTTCACTATGTTAAACACTGCCCCACGGATGCTTATTCAGGCCTGGTGCTGTGGATCTCGCAGCCCCCAGTGGGCTTCTCCTGATGATGGTGCAAGCATTCCTTTATTTTGGCTTTTCTTGTGCCAAATTTAATACACTTTTAGAAAATTTTTTAAAAGATTTTTTCTCTTGCAGACTTCTATGGTGGCTTTGGGATGATCTCTCATCTCTAATTGATACAATCTAATTATAATCTTGCTTTTTAAAGATTAGATTTTTCTGGTCTGACCCAGTTCCCTGAAGAAGAGCCATTGCTAATCCATTCATTTTGGGCCGCTTTCCCCAACCAGATTAACGTAGTTTATGAAGATCCTGTAGAAGATTCACCCTCCTCTTCAGAGGTGAATGCCTTCTACCTCTGTTGGGAAAGGCAGGCTCCTGTCAGAATGTATGCATCTGTTTTTTCCACATACTGCTCCTGCTAGTCTCGTTTGCTGGATACATGGAAGCCCTGCAGCCCCAACTATGTTCTCCATTACAGTTAGGGTGCCTTCATCATGTCTGGAAGTCCATCTTTAGACATTCGGTTCTTTGAAGCTTGGAGACTTGTTATCCTTTCAATAATTACAAATACAGCTCAAGTCTGTAATCACAGCACTTTGGGAGGTTGAGGCAGGCTGATTGCTTCAGCTCAGGAGTTTGAGACCAGCCTGCGCAACATGGAAAAACCCTGTCCCTACGAAAGCTAAAAAAAATTAGTTGGGTGTGGTGGGATGCACCTGTAGTCCCAGATACTCAGGAGGCTGAGGCGGGAGGATCGCTTGAACCCAGGAGGCAAAGGTTCTAGGGAGCCAAGATTGTGCCACTGCACTCCAACCTGGGTAAAAGAGTGAAACTTTGTTTCAAAATAATAATAGTAACTACAAATATTTTCAAGAAGAACAAGGCCACTTTAAAGTTTCCACCATTGGTTGGTGGTCCTGTAGGGAGGTTAAGACAGCCAGGGCTAATGTTCTGAGACAACAGAGGGCAGGACAGGAGATAGTGATTATGTAGAGATGAATTACCAAGGTGAGGGGAGACGGATGAAAATTGACTGAAAGATGCTGGAGGAGAATGTGTCATCCTTTGCACTAGAATGTCGGCTTTGCAACAGCAGGAATTTTTCTCTGTTGGTTACAGACACTTTTATCTTCAGAACCAAGAACAGTTTCTGGCAGTGAATGAGTGAGCTAATGAATGAATAAATAAATTAATGAATATAATAACCCTCTCCACAGCATTTAGTATAACTTAGTGGATGTTATAATTAGTAATAACTTACAGAGCCATGTAGTGGGTTTAGCTCTTTACCTGCATTATTTCATGAGAGCCTTCATGTGACTCTTCCTTGACAGAGGAGGAAGGGAAGGTTTGCAAAAATGAAACAAACTGCCCAAAGTCAGGGAGTTCATAAAAGACGGAGTTGGGATTTTGGCTGGTGCATCTGACTTCAAGGCATGGCCTGTGCGCTTAATCCCTACATGACTTCATTGGTTTAGTTGAGGACTGGATCACTGGAGAGGTAAAAGAAACAAACATCCATCCATACTTGAAAATATTTCTTTGTAATTTAAATGTTTGTTTATGATATTTCTTGCCTTACACATGTTAAGATAGACTATAGGCTAGATAAATCAATAAATCAACTTTAAGGAGAGAGGTGTGTGTGTGTGTGTGTGTGTGTGTGTGAGAGAGAGAGAGAGAGAGAGATGGTCCCTGACATACTGTAGCTGAGTACCCAATCTTTAAGAGAAAAAAATGAATTTTTTTTCTCTTTTCTCTCCCGGCCCTTTTACTTAGCTTTTGAGCAATGCAATTATAACCTGTACCTTCTCTCCACCAGGCACAGCAAGGCTATCTAACTATGTGTTTACTTAGAAGTTCCACAGATGGAACCTTGCAAACCAGGTGCCTCTCCACCGGGAGATTGCCTCCATTTACAGCTTACCTATGCCTGTGATGGCTCCAGGCAGACCATCCAATAGATAAGACATCCAAGCAAGTCAGGAAGACCCTGCACCTCATTGTTTCCTCCGCTACGGGCCATTAATGCCAAGAACTCCTCTTCTGCCCTGAAGACTGAGGTGGTGTCCTCAAGGCAGAAGCCTGTGCTGCCTCTCTCTCCAGCTAGCTCTGAAATAGGTCACTTTCTTTCTACAAGACCTCACTCCTTTTAACTGGATTCTGCAAGCAGTGAGCGACTGGACTTGCGTTCCATTACAACACGATCATTTGGCTTATGATTTTTTGACTTTGCAGTGGTGCAAAAGATATATGCATTTAGTAGAAACTGTACTTTTAAAATTGAGAATTTTGAATAACTTTATTATAAAATGGGCTTTGTGTTAGATGATCTTGCCCAATTTTAGACTAATGTAAGTGTTCTGTGCACATTTAAGGTAGTCTGGGCTAAGCTATGATGCTTGATAGGTTAGATGAATCAAACGCATTTTTGACTTACGATATTTTCAATTTATGATGGGTTTATTTGGATGTAACTCCATTGTAAGTTGAGGAATATGTATACACACACACACACTACACATACACACTTAATACACATATATGTGTATGTGTGTGTGTGTGTAGTGTGTGTGTGTGTGTGTACAAAGGAAGGTTATCTCAAAAATCTGGAGATGTTACAGTTCTTCTTCTTCTGGAAAAAGTTTCTATTTCTCAAACATTATTTAATAACGTTACATTATGTTTTTGCGTATTACTTTTTAAATCAGAGAATTTTCTTTTTTAAAAATATGTAACAACCTCTACTTTAGTGAATTAAGGTAACAAGGTGAGACTAGGTTGTTTTAAAAATAGACTTTTGCTTCATTGTTTAAATATTAGGGATCTTTAAATATAACAAAATTGCTTGTTGTTAAAACTACTAAAGCATTTCTCCATTTTCTACCTTGTTTAAGTTTCTATTATTCACTACCAAACAATCTAGATTTTTTTCTTTTTTCAAAGACATCTGGGAAGGGTTGGGCTAGAATGTGTGTTCTATTCCCGGTTGTTTTCTTTCGGAGTATTTGGTTAAATCTGGCCAAGGTGGACATTCAGTAACCACTCTTTTTTAACCAAACACAATAAAAATTAAAATTCTTTAGGAGGGGAGCCCAGGAAATTAGGACTTGACTTTCAGATGTTATACTCCAGTAAGAACCAAAAATAATTTCTTTTACTTCTTGTAAATTCTATTAGTAACTTTTGAGGATCAACTCAGTATAAGTATAGCATCTCTGAAGAGCATGTGATTTAAATGTTAAAAGTAAATGACCTCCTAAGTTGACCAACATTTGCTTTGCAGCTACAGCATCTAAAATGAGCCCTTCTTTGTTTTGTTCCAGACCTGTGGATGATACCATGATTGACTGCACAAAAGTAGTGCTAAAATTCAAATTTTAAAATTTAGCTTTTTTTTTCTTTTTTATTTTTTTTGGTGATGGGGCCTCCCTATGTGCCCCAGGCTGGCCTCAAACTTTACTCCTGGACTCAAGCAATCCTCCAACTAACCTCAGCCTCCTGAGTAGCTGGGATTATAGACACACCCTTTGCCCAGCTAGTTCTCCTTTTTAATACCATGTAAGCCCATTTTGTGAGGTTATGAAAACAAGAGAAATCAGAAGGTAGAACAAAGCAACCATCAGAGAGTGCATATAAAAAATTATAATTTCTTGCACTTGCAGAGTAAAATAACTTACATTTTAGAAAGATAAACATACTGCTAAGTGTCATCAACTATGAGTTTTTACTATACTCTAAACTGAAGCCAAAATCTTGATCTTAATGGTTCTTTGATTTATAGATTTTTCATAATGTTAACCCAACTCAAATGGCCAGTTGTTTGCGTTATTCCTAATCTGGGACCTCCCTGTGCTTTACTATCTGGCTGTTCATAGACATTTTTGGTTCCCGTTTGGGTGATGTTTTAACTCAGACACTGATGATGACCTATGTTTTAAAAAGTCCCATATTGCTAATGTCTGAATCAACAGTAGATATATAATCCTACTTTAGTCCACTTTTGTTTGTTCATTCTACAGGTTTTGAAATTTCCCAGTGATCCAGCAGACTTGTTAGAACCGTTTTTAAATACCAACTCAGCCCCATTGTGTTAAAAATGGTATCTGAAACCACAAATCATTCCACGGTGCTAACCAGAAGGCTTGACCCTGAGTTTAACAATTAAAACCTGAGGTAAGGACTTGTGTTGACAAGCAGTTTGCCAACACATTATGATGTGATGGCACATCCCCATCTCCATCTAAAAACACTTTTCCATGAACAATATTATATAACCTTTCTGTGTTTTTTTTCTTTTGTGCTGATTATGTTCTTTTTTTTTTTTAAGACGGGGTTTCACCATGTTGGTCAGGCTGGTCTTGAACTCCTGACCTCAGGTGATCCTCCCACCTTGGCCTCCAAAGTGCTTGGATTATAGGCATGAGCCACCACGCCAGGCCTGATTATGTTCTTAAATGGAATAAGAAACTAGCAAAATAGTAAAGTTGTTTGATAATAAATAGGATTTTTAAAGTTGAAAAACAGTGGCATTTATTTTTATTTGTCATTAAAAATGTTTCTTTATGGGGGAGGTAATATTGTAATGATTCTAAGAAAAAGGCCCTCTTCTTATCCTTCATTTCATTTCCCTAGAGACTAGCATGGTGTTCTATATGGTTGATGCTCAATTAATATATTCATTAAATTGATAGCTAAAGAGGCTTCTTTTCTTCTACTTTGAAGTGACATTTCTACAAATATGTGAAAATCTATAAGAACAGTTAGCCTATTTATTTTTCTGTACTTTCAAATGTCGAATAAAATGACATTTGTTTTCCAGCTTCTCAAGCACTTCTTATGTAATGATATTTTTAAATATTATGAAAATTTATTTGTAAAAACAGATGCTTCTAATGAACTAACTTCTGTAAGCTTAGTAGATGAATCAAACTTTTTTGCATATTTTTTCACTTATCTCAAAATTAAATACTATGATACAGTAAAGCAACTTAAAATAAACTATTGCTTTGCATTGCTGATTGAGCACCAATCTAATTTTGAACTTATTGGAAATAATCTATTTGAAAGGGTATATTTGGCTGTATTTTGGATAAAGGCATAGTAAATTTCCTTCAAATGATCGCATACATGTTGTAGGCTTCTCTGGTTTTCTCTAAGGTTACTGGCTACTCTAGATTATAACATTTTACTCATATGTTAGAATACCCATTTTGTACTCACCCTAAAGCTGCATTTATGCTCCTTCTCTTTGTCTTAATGTGTTCCTAACCTGAGCATCATTTTCTTTCTGACTCTAAGTCACTTAAATTAACTTGCATTTCCAATCATTTAAAGAAGTCTAATAAAGTCAAAGATCATGGTCTATATTGCTCTACCCATTTGCTTCTGCAGGGGACCAAAGATGGCACTTTGATTTCATGGTACTGAATGTGTGACTTCTGAAAGGAATAATAGGGTAGAGGCCCCTAGGACTATTTTCCTGAGTTGTTGGACCAAGAATACTTCTATTATTCAAACTTAAAATTAAAAATTGAGAAGCTTGAAATTAGCTTACTGCAGTCCTAGTTTTCTTGGGCACTCCTTGAAGTGTGGGAACCAAACAGCTCAGCTTTTAAGAAAATATCTGAGAATGGATAGGGTGGAGGTCATAATTGGATGGGGACGGTGGTCAAGAACATTGAGTTTTGAGTCTACTGGCCTGGGTTCAAATGCTGGTATCATTCATAAACTATATGATTGTATACAAGTATTTAACTTTTCAGTGTACCAGATTATTCATAGGTAAAACGGAAAACAAGCCTTCTGACAGGACCTATGTGGTTGTTGGAAGGATTAAATGAGATACTGCCTTTTAAACCTAGAATGCAGTAATCCCTCAGTATGTGCTAGCCATTATAGTTGTTGCATTCCAATGTAATTCTTCTACCTCTGCCTGGATCTTTAGGGAATTTATGCAAGACTCCATATTCACTGAGAGGTCATACCAGTGTGTTTAAATTCCAACAATGGGACTCAATCCTGTGGTTGTGCTATAGCACCTCCAAGTCTTCAAGTTTGGTTTTGGTTCAATTTCATGGGCTTCAGGTAGACACAATATTTCCCTCTATAGTAACTATAGAGAAAATGCAGTTTATAATTTACCAGGCTGTAGTAAACATTCGAGAAGCAGTACTAAGTCTTTCTTTGTAGAAGTAAACATGCCATCTTGATATACTTATTATTTGAAGAAGTAAAAGTAGCTACTTTCCTACAGGAGAAATAAAAGATTTTGCTAAGTGAAGTAAAAATTTACTACTCTCTGCTGCTTCTTCCCACAGTATCCATAAATATGCTGAGGCCGTTATTTTGCCAGATGGGTTTGAGACTCTGCTGAAACAAGAGATGCTCTCATTTATATTTCCCTCAAATTCTACCACAAACCACACTTGCAAGGGAAAAGAAAAAGTCGCCATGTAAGCATGTTTATCTTCAAGGACTAGGAAGTGGAAACCTATCCATAAGTGATGACTCACCATTGCAGGCCTATAAAAGTAAAGGTACTCATCTGTGGAAAGACTATAGCCTCCAGGCATCACCACTCAAGATGCATCCAGGAGTCCTGGCTGCCTTCCTCTTCTTGAGCTGGACTCATTGTCGGGCCCTGCCCCTTCCAAATGGTGATGATGAAGATGATTTGTCTGAGGAAGACCTCCAGTTTGCAGAGGTAGAGTATCTTGCCAATCCTGATGATGCAGTTGGTACAGCTCAGATATTTCCTTCTCTTTTAAAAGCAGTTCATCTTGGTCTTTTTTCTAGCGCTACCTGAAATTATACTACCATCCTACAAATCTAGCAGGAATCCTGAAGAAGAATTCAGCAAGCTCCATGGCTGACAGGCTCCGAGAAATGCAGTCTTTTTTTGGCTTAGAGGTGACTGGCAAACTTGACGATAACACCTTAGATATCATGAAAAAACCAAGATGTGGGGTTCCTGATGTGGGTGAATACAATGTTTTCCCTCGAACTCTCAAATGGTCCAAAATGAATTTAACCTACAGGTAAATCACAGGCTATGTTTCTTTCATATTTGTTAGCCTTTTCTTATGGTATTAAATATCTAATATTCAGTAGGCCGTACTATTTAATTGGCAGTTAAGTTCCAGAATAGTTTTAACATGGTTACCAAGAATGCCTCACAACATCTATTACTGTTACATTAACCCAGCATTGTTTTTTAGTGGATATCTCAAAGTATTTCTTTTAGAAATGAAATCAAAGGGAAATAAAAGTAGATTCAAGAAAATTTACAAATGCAGTACATTAGGTGTACTTATTACAATGGTGATAAAGATGAAGAGTGCCGCTCTTTATAGGAACTTTACAGAGCTATTTCATTTATTTGGGCTGTATCAATGTAATCCAAACTTTTAGCATATAAAATAAATTATATTAAACATTGGAATATTTTAAATTTAAGATGCCAGGTGGTCAGGTATTTGGAGATACTAAAATGTCTGACTGAATTTTTGACTTTTTATTCTTGCATGGCATCATAATTAATATATTATTTCAAACAATAAACCTCTAGTAGAAATTTCAAAGAAATCATTGGATTTTGAATTGAAAAGCAATATGCCTCGAAAATGTATTCTAAAATAGCTCTCACCTTCCAAAAAGTTAATTGAAACTTTCTCTGTTAAATAGAATTGTGAATTATACCCCTGATATGACTCACTCCGAAGTTGAAAAGGCATTCAAAAAAGCCTTCAAAGTTTGGTCCGATGTAACTCCTCTGAATTTTACCCGACTTCATGATGGCATTGCTGATATCATGATCTCTTTTGGAATTAAGGGTAATGATGCACACTTGTTTTTAAAACTTTTTTATGTTCTAATTCTCAGCTGGTTCCATTTAAAAATTCTTTCTTTCAATCATTCATTACTTTTTAAAGCATTCAGCACTAATTTACCAAACACCTGTGCTAAGTACTCCTGGATGTGATAAGACTCCTAACTCTTGCTTTTGTGTATAGAGCATGGTGACTTCTACCCATTTGATGGACCCTCTGGCCTGCTGGCTCACGCTTTTCCTCCTGGGCCAAATTATGGAGGAGATGCCCATTTTGATGATGATGAAACCTGGACAAGTAGTTCCAAAGGTAATATTCTTATAAATATATAATTTATGTGTTATTAGATCAGACAGTAAACACACTGGCATGAAGTTAAGATACATAAAAGTTAAATATATTTGGTATTTGGCTATATTTTCTAAAAAAAAAAAAAGTTTATCTCAGACATATGCGTGTCTCCACAAGTGACATTTCTACAAATTGATATTCCACATTAAAAAATGAACAAAATCTACTTATTCTTTCACTGTGGCTTAAGAGATACTAATTAACTTTGAAGTAGTACCAAAATGTTTATGTTTGTCAGTCAACATATTATCACCGCAAATTACCTTTGGCATGTTGAAGAAGTACAGTTTATTATAAATATATAAAAACTACCAGGGCTGGATCTATGGGTCATACATGAATTAGATGTGAATTGAAATAGTTTTTTCCTTGGTAGAAATATGTTCAATCAAATTTCTGTTTCCCATTATATGAGTTTCTTGATTCAGTCTTGTCTATGTATTATAAACACCATTCTTAAAAATCTAGACAGTCTTACTCCAAACAGCATGAAACAGACAAGATGATGGTTGTATTTACAAGAGCAAAATGAAACTGAGTGTTGAATGAAATCAGTGAATAGTTGAATCTTCAAGTCACAGAATAATTGGGAATGTTAATTTAGGAAGAAAAGCCATAGATTGTTCTAACTAGGACTTAATTATGACAAATAGAGGTTGTCTTTATAGACAGTTTATTTTTATTATTCATTTAAATAAAAAAGGTTATTTTTCCAAAAAATAAAATGGGGCTTATGTGATCAGTGTCTCAACTCTAATACCTCCAATCTGTCTATGGAGGGAAAAGTGAAAATTTATATATTTATGTTCTGAGTATTTCACAGATAAGAATGGTTTGAGGAAGAAGGAATAATACCCAGCATTGTTAAGACAGAATCACAGCCTCAAATTTATATTTCTGTATAAATTCTGGGTTTGAAATATTTAATTGAAGTGAATGAAAACATCCTCAAACAAATCTGGATTCATTTTTCAGCTGAAAGCAAGAGTGGTATCCATTACTAGTCATTCTGATGAAGTATTAGTTAGCACTCAGATTATGAGACCTCTAATTGCTCTCATGGTCTGCAAGATTTGCTAAGTTGATTCATTTTCTTCATGCACAGGCTATAGTTGCAAAGGGTATTTAAGGTCAAATGGAATCCACTGGCTCCAGCTTTCAGGTGATCTGAACAAAAGTAACAACAATCCTATTGCCTTACATATCTTATTTTTCTTTTAGTTTTTATTACTCTCTTTTTTCCAGTTTGAAATACCTGTATTAGGAGGCTCAGAATTGGCAGACAGAATGATTAGAGGAAACAATGTAAATACAGTGACATAGTGGCCTTCTAGAGTAGAGGAAAGATGGCTAATCATGTCTAGAGTTTCTGTTTCTCCAAACCACAGAGTCTAGAGACATTCTGGAAAGAATCATTTGGTTGGAATTTGCTCCCAAGTGTATACACAGAGAACCTGTTTAGTGCATTCTCCATCCTTGGTACCATCCCTTTGGATGCAGCGTCCTGATTGGAGGATGTTTGGGCAGCACTCTAGCTAGGTATCACCCTGTGTGATTTCCCCACTCCTCGTTTAAGGTAATCTCTGTCCACTTCCCTCACCTGACCTAAAAATACCAAGAGCAAAACAGGACTTCTAATATCTTCACAGTAAATCCTTATTAATTACTAATTATACGAGAGCAATCTGTTGACATTCTAATTGTGGAGACAGCTATAATAAAAAAGAACACTATTTATAAGGATTAAATCAATACTTCGAATCTTCTTTCAAGTGACTGAATATTGATTTTAAAAACTAAGAGAATGAAGAGAGAGAAAAGAGTATATAGCCAAGAAAGAAACATACCAAATAAATAAAATGATATTCCTTTCACTACCTAGTCACTGGGACCCCTTGTTTTCTCATCGTTGATTGGTTTTCTTACAGGCTACAACTTGTTTCTTGTTGCTGCCCATGAGTTCGGCCACTCTTTAGGTCTTGACCACTCCAAGGATCCCGGAGCACTCATGTTTCCCATCTACACCTACACCGGCAAAAGCCACTTTATGCTTCCTGATGACGATGTACAAGGGATCCAGTTTCTCTATGGTAACTCAGTTATAGAAATTGAATATGATCAGTTACAAAAGCAGAATAAGTCCATGCATCTATTTTCTAAATTTCAGTCATGCTGCAAAATGATGTTTTGGTACAGTAAAGTGCATATATGGCAAAGGTTTCATAATACTACAATACCGTATTTTTACTGTACCTTTCTTATGTTTAGATATGTTTAGATACACTTAATGCTAACCATTGTGTTACAAGTACCTACAGTATTCCATAAAGTAACATGCTGAACTGATTTGTAGCCTAGGAGCAACGGACTGTAACATATAGCTTGTATGCGTGGTAGCCTATATGTCTAGGTTTGTGTAAGTACACGCTACGATGTTCACCCAGTGACAAAATTGCCCAACAACACATTTTTCAGAACGTAGCCCTGTCATTAAGCGACACATGACTCTGCTAACTGAATTTACCACTGTCAATGCTGCTTTCTTGATTTTGTTCTTAAAACCTAGGAAAACATACCCATTTTTCTTTCCAAATCTAACTACCCACTCAAATAGAAAAGATTTCATTCTCCAAACTCCTTCTATTTGTATTTTATACATTGCAATGTGCATTTGATACCCTCAAAACACCTCTGCAATAAGAAAGAGAAATATTTTATTCCCCATTTAACCAATGAAGAAATTAAGCCCTGCAGAGTTTAAGTAGCATACCTATAGTAACACGGTTGGTGGTGATAGTGAGATTCTAAGGCATTTTAGAAATTCCAAGTATTCTTTCAACCAGTCTAATCTGCTATGGTAGAAACCACTCAAGTGGCATGTGTTAGTTTTTTCTTTTGTTTTGCTTTGACTTTTTGAGATGGAATCTTCCTCTGTTACCAGGCTGGAGGGCAGTGATGCAATCTCGGCTCACTGCAACCTCCAACTCCCTGGTTCAAGTGATTCTCCTGCCTCAGCTTCCCAAGCAGCTGGGATTACAGCAATGATCCACCATGCCCAGCTAATTTTTGTATTTTTAGTAGAGACGGGGTTCACCATGTTGGCCAGGCTGGTCTTGAACTCCTGACCTCAGATGATCTGCCCGCCTCAGCCTCCCAAAGTGCTGGGATTACAGGCGTGAACTACTGTGCCCGGCCAGCCTGTGGTAGTTTTTAATCAACATCTACAGTAACCATGGTAAAAAAAAATTCTTCCTTTTCAATCTCCCCAAATTTTCAATAATATTTACAAAATAATTAAACCTCAAACCCAAACATTTATTTATAGATGATCTGTTATAAATAGAGTTAAAGCCACAGTGCACAGTCATCAATGTAAACACTTCTAGAGCACATAGTTCAGAAAACTTGCTCATGCCACTCAACCCATTCTTTTTCCCTCTAGATTTGAATCTATCACAGTAGCTAGCAGAGGCATGGGCATGAACTTGAGGATGGCAAAGGGAATTTGCAAATTTATTTTGCAATTATTATTTCTGTGCTATTGTGACTCAGGAGCTGATGAAAGAACTAGTATAAACTAGACAGAAAAAAAACCAGTGTAGGATTATTATTGTGTACTGTACCCCCATCCCGTCTGCACTCATGGGAGCTGGTTGGAAAGTTACCAACATGTGGCAAGTCACGTAAGTGCTGAAAACCTGGCTTGTCACCGAGATACAGCTGCACAGTGGCAAACTGGTGAAGCAACGTTAGCTGATGTTGACAGCTGGTAAAATAGTCAAGAGGAGGAGGTGAGATGAGGGGTTTCACAGAGAAAATACAAGGGGAATGTAATTTTCAAGAGCAGTCTGTCAATAGATTGTGCAAGGTGTAGGAAAAGTTTTTTCAAAGTCTTGCTTTTTTCCCTCATTTTTATCATCACCCTCAAGAAACCTAAGTTTGTAGTTCTAAAGAATCTCAAGAAGTCTTGAAGGATGGAAGCGGAGGGGAGGAAGGAAGGAAGATTACTCGGTATTTGCACCATAATGTAGGAGCCCCAGTACCTACTGCCCTTCCTGGAGGGAACCCTCTCCCACTGTCCATCAACAGATCAGCCTGTTGTGCTGTGACCCAGGTCAACATTAATGTCACACTCATAACTTCTCTTTTGCCTTTCACAACTGCAGGTCCAGGAGATGAAGACCCCAACCCTAAACATCCCAAAACGCCAGACAAATGTGACCCCTCCTTATCCCTTGATGCCATTACCAGCCTCCGAGGAGAAACAATGGTCTTTAAAGACAGGTACTCTTGAGATTCTTTCAGAAAGTCTGTATGCAACAAACATCTGTGAATCTGTTTCTGCATATCGCCAAAACATCCTGTCAGACTTCCGAAGGCAAAGTTAACAGTAAAAATGGGCAGGCAGTTTATTTACGTATTTCAGATGTAGATGATTGATGGATTAATGTTTTACTTTTCAATGTATAACCTTGACATTGTGCAGCTTCTTTTCACATCTCCAGTTGTAGTTTTTCTTATAAATATAACCAAGTAAATCTAGAAATCCAATTTCTTTTAAGAACAGACAAGCATTGAAAGTAATTGCTATATTAATAATTGGTTACTCGTTATGTCCATGCGGATTCGTTTTGGTCTGGAAAGACTTTGATTCTGGAAACATATGTTGGAATTTGAGGGATGGAATGAAATGAACCTAGAAATGCAACATAAATTTTTAATTTCTGCATTGTTCTAGTATGCTTATTTGTTCATTCATTTATTCATTGATCCCTCATCTGTGATCCAATAGCATTTTTACCCACTCTGTTATAATTCTAATTACATTGTACTCGTGGGGTAGGGGGTGGTTCTCATGTATCAGTTTTCCCAGGCCATAAGATCATGGAAGACATAGTTCATGTAACTCATTTCTTCTTTCTGGAGCCCAACACAGTGCCTGGCACATTTGCTTGCCTCTGGCAAGGTATCCAAAATTAAGCAAGAAAGGGATTCAACCCACAAAGAACTTAGAGCCCTCACAAAGGCTCTGTGAGATTTCAAACTTGAATACCTTGCGCTAGTTAGGATAGTACAACTTGTCACTGGCACTTAAAGGGAAATGGAATTATTTTCTCTTCACAGGTGGGAGGGATTGGTTGTAACTAACTTATCTGTGTTGATGCAGAGAGAGGTGGCTAGCAGAATAGAAATATTGCACTTTAAAAATGTGACAGAAAACTCCATTTTTACTTTCGTGTTAGATTCTTCTGGCGCCTGCATCCTCAGCAGGTTGATGCGGAACTGTTTTTAACGAAATCGTTTTGGCCAGAACTTCCCAACCGTATTGATGCTGCATATGAGCATCCTTCTCGTGACCTCATCTTCATCTTCAGAGGTAAGCCTTCCACAGAGGAGGCCTCGCACATGACAGGGGAGGCAGTGCTGACCTTGATGCCACTAGAGATCCAGTAAAATGATCACTATGGAAAATATCCTAAATTAAAGACCAAGTTTTAAAAAAATGGAAGCCAGAAAGCACCTAAAACCATCTACTGTGTGTCTCCAAATTTAACATATGAAAGGTCTACATTATTATACTTATATCCACTCTTTCTTTCATATCAATCATGTCAGTTTTTTCTCTTAGTTCCTCTTAAAAACTGCTTATTGAGAAAACGTTATAACAATATGTATTCTGAAAAAGTGGAAAAAATATTATCCATAATTCTTCCTTCTGAAAAGTCAGTTTATTTCATTTGCTCATTTTCATTATGTAATACATATTTTTACATATTTATTTTCATAGTACAGATATATTTTTATATTCTATGACTTTTCTTGACACAAAATTATGACCAATTTCCAAACTGCTACTTCATCTTTACAGTCATAATTTAAAATGACTACATAACATTCTGCTGGCATTGTTTCTGTTGTTCAACTATTTATGATATTAATGTTATAATAAAACTACCTTTTAGAGAAGAAAATAACTTTCAAACCAGTATGAAATTTGAGTTTTCAATCTAATTTACCTTTCTTACTCTGTTGTTTATGCATGTAGAAATTTTAATGTATTTTTTCACCTAGCTTTCAACTTAATTCAGAGATAATGAATTCAGAGCCAATGAACTCCCAAGTTAATTGTGACATTTGGTTAGCTATACTCATAATTAGGAAATTAAGATCCTAAATTTTATTTTTCATTTGAAGAATGCTTATATTTTTATGCTTCATAAACATGATGACTGCAAATACTAAATATTTTATTAATATTTCTAAATGTATAAATGGGCCTGTCTTTAAGTACATGTCTACATGTATAAATCCTAATAGATTCCCTTGGATAATAAAACTGTTATTTTACTTATCCTAGGTAGAAAATTTTGGGCTCTTAACGGTTATGACATTCTGGAAGGTTATCCCAAGAAAATATCTGAACTGGGTTTTCCAAAAGAAATTAAGAAGATAAGCGCAGCTGTTCACTTTGAGGATACAGGCAGGACTCTCTTCTTCTCAGGAAACCACGTCTGGAGGTATGGGAGCAACATGCACTGACCCATCTGTGTCATAGCTACAAAGTGCCTCAAACATCTGTCACCACCATACATTATTCCTACACACTATTGTAAGTGTCATACTAGTCATTCATTTTTATTCTATGTCAGCTCTTTCAGGCAACTCCTCAGACGTATACTTAAAAGTCTCAAGCTCTCTTGAAAACACACACACACACACACACACACAATACTCGCCTCTTCTCAAACATTCTTTTCTTAGCCATTTGTTGTGCCTCAGCCATCTTTGGCACCTCTCTTTTTTTTTTCTTTTTTGAGACAGTCTTGCCCTGTTACCAAGGCTGGAGTGTAGTGGTGTGATCTTGGCTCACTGCAACCTCTGCCTCCTGTATTCAAGCATTTCTCATGTTTCAGCCTCCCAAGAAGCTAGGATTACAGGCATGTGTCACTATGCCCAGCTAATTTTTGTATTTTTAATAGAGACAGGGTTTTGCTATGTTGGTCAGGCTCCTGACCTCCAGCACTTCACCTGCCTTGGCTTCCCAAAGTGCTGGAATTAAAGGTGTGAGCCACCACACCCAGCTGGCACTTTCTCTTTCTAATCTTTCTCCTGGACTCTCTTTCTTGTCACTTTCTCCTAATTTACATGTAGCTCCATCTTCTGTAGCCAAAGAGGATACCAGTATGAGTACAGGAAAAGATTGGTTCAGAGAAGGCCCTCCTGTCTGCAGAGTCACCTGATCCACTGAAGAGGTTGACCAGGAAGCTGACAGCTTGATAGTTTATGAAGTTAAACTTTCTGAAGGGCAAGTGAAGCTGGAATATTTAAAACATATGTAAAGATTTAGGCAGCAATGACATCAACAGCATTTAGGAGTCCAGATTCAAGTCTATATTTGGGAATGAGAATATCTCATCAGTACTCTACATTTGAAATGTTTAAAATGGAAACTTTCCTCCAACTCTGCATACACACAGTCACACACACTCATGCATACCTGCACACACACACACACCTGTATATCTCATCTTTGAAATGCACTGGTGCTGCACTTCATTTCCTACCCTCCATAAGAAATATATGGTTTAGTTGGAATTAATTGCTTACTGCATCTCAAATATGCTGTTTTTTTAAATACCCTCTTAAGCTTTTCTTATACAATTTTCTTTGCCAGGAGATCCTTTCCTGCATCTCTCACTCTTGAAATTCTACCTACTGTTTAAAGTTCATTCGAAATATCATTTCATCTACAATGTCTTTTTCTTTTTTTTTTTTTTGAGACAGAGTCTTGCTTTTGATGCCCAGGCTGGAGTGCAGTAGCACGATCTCGACTCATTGCAACCTCTGCCTCCTGGGTTCAAGCGATTCTCCTGCCTCAGCCTCCTGGGTAGCTGGGATTACAGGCACCCACCACCACACTTGGCTAATTTTTGTATTTTTAGTAGAGATGGGGTTTCACCATGTTGGTTAGGCTGGTCTCAAACTCCTGACTTCATGATCCACCCACCTTGGCCTCCCAAAATGCTGGGATTACAGGTGTGAGCCACCACATCCAGCTACAAAGTCTTTTTTGATTTCCTCATTCAGAAGTTATTGCCTGGTTTCCTGTACTTTCATGACAGGAACTTCCACGACATGTCATGATTACTTGCTCATGCTTAACTTCTGTTCCCTGGTGTTGCAGTTATGTACGTACACGCCTTAGCTGTCTCGGTAGTTCAGTGGTTCTTACCTTATACTTGTTTGAACATACCTCCAGGATATACAAAAAGCTCTCATCAGTAACAGTAGTGGCACCTTATGGGAGCCTGTTTTCCTAAGTTAATTTTAGGATATGTTTGCTTGGTTAGGGTGTGGGTGTGGGCAGGGGAGAAGGAGCTTGAAATATGCTGTTATGGAAGGGGAAAGCTATGCTTCTCTCACTACCTTTAGTGTTACCGTAAGCTTCTACAACTTTTTGGTACAGAAATTAAACCTTAAATATTTTTGTAGCCATTACTGTACTTAGCAAGTTGTCTTACACATAGTGGGAGATCAATAGATCATTGTTATATGCACAAACATGCATTTATTTCACACTTAAGAACACTTTCCTTATGATATGCTTTTATAACAGATACATCATTTGTGAAATGGAAATGAGCCTGTAACTCTCTTTAAAAAGATGGCTTTCAGCAATTCAACGAATACTCATCAAGCACCCACTGTGCATTCAGTATGCTCATTCCTAATTTTAAAAAGCTACCAGATGTTTTAAATGGAATTAAACTTTTAAAATTCTTGTCAATTTTGAAAGATGCCATTGTACCTATA
The DNA here is from genome assembly GCF_030222135.1 of Aotus nancymaae. Lineage (NCBI taxonomy): Eukaryota > Metazoa > Chordata > Mammalia > Primates > Aotidae > Aotus > Aotus nancymaae. The sequence continues at coordinate 7,982,321 of NW_026988423.1, read as the reverse complement.
GTATTATTTCTAAGGTACCTTCTAAGAAATGTAACTGACTTACAAGTTTCTTTTCTTATTAAATAGATATGATGATACTAATCAGATTATGGATAAAGACTATCCGAGACTAATAGAAGAAGACTTCCCAGGAATTGGTGATAAAGTAGATGCTGTCTACGAGAAAAATGGTAAGTAGTTACATTGTGTTGACTTTAAAGAGGAGCTTCTGTAGCCCCTCAAAACTCTTCTCCGTACAAAGGATTTTTATCTAGGACCTAGATATGCTAATAAATGTATGGCAGTTAAGAAATTAACCATTCCTGTGTGACTACCTACAAAGACAGCAAACAAAAAAAATAACCTGCTTAGAATAAATAAGAATTTTACTTAATGATTGCTAATTCTATAAATAAGAGATGCTAAGCCTTCAACATTACTTTAACCTATGCTTAAAAATGCCAAAATGCAAAGGATATTGCCAGAATTCAAACTGGGCATGGAGTGGAAAGTAATTCATATATGAAGACTCATAACTACCATAACTATATAGCGATTTTTTACTTTAATTATGTTCTCAGCATTTTTCTTTTTTTGAGACAGAGTCTCTCTCTGTCACCCAGGCTCGAGTTCAGTGACACAATCTTGGCTCACTACAACCTCTGCCTTCTAGGTTCAAGACATTCTTCTGCCTCAGCCTCCAGAGTAACTGGGATTACAGGTGCCTGCCACTATACCCAGCTGATTTTTGTATTTTTAGTAGTGATGGGGTTTTGCCATGTTGGCCAGCCTGGTCTCTAACTCTTGGCCTGAAGTAATCCACCCGCCTTGGCCTCCCAAAGTGCTTGGATTACAGGCCTGACCGCACCGCCTGTAATCCCAGCTACTTGGGAGGCTGAGGCAGGAGAATCACTTGAATTCAGAAGGCAGAGGTGGCAATGAGCCAGATCTTGCCACTGCACTCCAGCCTGAGCAACAGAGTGAGACTCCATCTCACAAAAAAGCAAAAAAAACAAAACGAAACAAAAATCGATAATCGGAGTAGCAAAATTGAAACTCATGGCAAGATTCGAGGTGACAACTTAGGAGAGCTAGGTAGATTTATACCTTAAAAGAACAATTAAAAAATAAAAATAAAAAGATAAAAAATTTATAAAGGAATAACTATGAGCAATACATTAAAGCCCGAATAGAGTTTAGAAAGAAAAAGGTTGAAATTCCTACAAATGGGATCTGAGAGACTGGATTCTTAATATTAACTGGATTAAAACCTGATTATTTTCAAACTCTGAAATTGTCTTTATGCTTTTTCTTGTAGGTTATATCTATTTTTTCAACGGACCCATACAGTTTGAATACAGCATCTGGAGCAAGCGTATTGTTCGCGTCATGCCAGCAAATTCCATATTGTGGTGTTGATTGTCTTTTTAAAAACTGTTATTTAAATCCTGAAGAGCATTTGGGTTAATACTTCCAGCAGTGTGGAGTGGGGGAAGGAGAGCTATCAGGAGAGAGCTTGGTTCTGTGAACAAGCATCAGTAAGTTATCTTTGAATGTGTCGTGTCTATATGACCATGCGTGGCTGGAACCACACTGAAGAATGTTAGAGTAATGAAATGGAGGATCTCTAAGGAGCGCCTGATTCTTGTTGCTGTACAGAAGCAACGGGTGATGGTATTTCCCACATCACAAATGGGACACATGGTCTGTCAATGAGAGCATAATTTTAAAATATATTTATAAGGAAATTTTACAAAGGCATAAAAGTAAATCACATTTATATAAATAATAAATCATCCTTACTAAAAAGTATAAAATGGCATGAAAATTGAATTTTGGGAGAGCCATACATAAATAAACCAAAGGAAAATGTCTGTAATAAATAGACCGTAACTTCCAAATAAATAATTTTCATTTTGCACTGAGAATATTCAGATGTACGTGCCCTTCTTCACATAGACACTAAGAAAATATCAAAGTTACTTAAGACAGGAGACAAAAATTGAGAGAAAAGTAGATGTGGCCTTTAGATTCTGTTCAATTTTCACTTTTGGCCATGACTCAAGGGCTGCTCTCATATAAGACAAATATTCCTTTGCATACCATAGAAGATAATGAAGAATGATATCTTTTTATTAAAATATTTCAGGTTTTTCAGAAGTCACACATTACAAAGTTAAAATTGTCATCAAAATAATCTAAGGCCATGGCATCCCTTTTTCATAAATTATTTGATTATTTAAGACTAAAAGTTGCATTTAACCCTATTTTACCTAGCTAATTATCTTAATCGTCCAGTTTGCTTTGGATATATAGGCTATTTTCTAAAGACTTGTATAGCATGAAATAAAATATATCTTATAAATTGGAAGTATATATTAAAGGAGACACATGCAAATTTTTTTTAAATAAACAGTCTAGTAGATTGTGATCCCTTGAGATACGGAATGATGCTTTTCTCTGTATTTAAAAAAATCCCCCAGCACTTCCCACAGTGCCTACTGATATTTGTGGAGGGTGCTTGGCACTTATTGAAGATATGATCAGCCATCAAGGGAAGAACTATTGTGCTCAGAGAAACTGTTCATAAACTCAAGCAAAGAAAATGAAATGCATATTTGCAAAATGTGTTAGGAAGTGTTTATGTTGTTTATAATAAAAATATATTTTCAACAGATAATTGCTATGTGGTATATTTTGTCTTTAGGTATAATTTCAAGCTTTCCTCACCCAAAATGCCAATATTTTTATTTTTGGAGACAGTTTTGCTTAGTTGCCTAGGCTTGAATGTAGTTGTGCTATCCCATTTTTTTTTTTTTTTTTTTTTTTTTTTTGAGACAGAGTCTCTTTCTTGTTGCCCAGGCTGGAGTGCAGTGGCGTAATCTCGGCTCACTGTAACCTCCACCTCTCCGGTTCAAGCGATTCTCCTGCCTCAGCCTACTGAGTAGCTAGGATTACAGGTGCCAGCCACTACAACTGGCTAACTTTTGTACTTTTAGTAGAGACAGGGTTTTGCCATGTTGACCTGGGTGGTCTTAAACTCCTGACCTCAGGTGATCAGCCTGCCTTGGCCTCCCAAAGTGCTGGGATTACAGGTGTGAGACACTGCGCCTGGTCAATTTTTGTATTTTTAATAGAGACAGGGTTTTACCATGGTGGCCAGCTGGTCTTGAATTTATGAGCTCAGGTGATCCACCGCCTTGGCCTCCTGAAGTGCTGGGATTACAGGAGTGGGCTACCACACCAGAACCCTTCTTTTTTTTCTTTTTCAAAAAAGATACTTAGGCCAGGTGCAGTGGCTCATGCTTATACTCACAGCACTGCTGGAGGCCCAGGCTGGAGGATTGTTTGAGCCCAGGATTTTGAGATCAGTCAGGGCAACATGGTGAAACCCAGTCTCTTAAAAAAAAAAAAATAGCTGGGGGTGGTGGTACATGCCTGTAGTCCCAGTTACTAGGGAGACTGAGCTGAGAGAACTGCTTGAGACAGAGAGAGGTCAAGGCTCCAGTGAAATGTGATCATGCTACTGCACTCCAGCTTGGGTGACAGAGCAAGACCCAGTCTCAAAATTAATAATAATAATAAGCCAGGTCCCAGCTACTCAGGAGGCTGAGGCAAGAGGATCACTTGTGCCCAAGAGGTTGAGGCTACAGTGAGCTATGCTTACACCACTGTACTCCAGCCTGGGTGATAGAGTGAGACCCTGTCTCAAAAAATAAACAATCAAAAATAAAAAAAAAGTTTAACTTGATTTTAGAAACACTTTCCCTACGTTTTACCATTTTCTTGTATGATACTTCTCTCTCATAGATACACAGATAGGCAGACAGATACACCATAAAGGTATATAGATAAATACATATAGTCAAGATTGTTTCTTAACTTTCATCTTTACTTCAGTCTCAATTCAAAATTCCAAATCTAATTGGTGTTACCTTGATCAGTGTCCTTCCACGGTAACCAAAGCATCAACTTCAAATTATAGCAAATGTCTATTTGGAGTTTACCACTGGGGATGGGGTAATACTAAAGAGAGCTGATTATGAACTGAGCAGATGGTCCTAATAGAGTCTTCTATGAAATAGGTTACAGGTAAAACACAGACAGCCAGTTTGTACAGATATTCACGAATGGGGTTGAGAAGACCAAATGAATGCTTTATAAGAAGTAAAATTATATTCACAAATTAGAGTGCATTTGCCTAGAACTAATGTACTAGGCAAATGCACTGTCTACAAATTGAACTGCAGCTAGTAACAACCTCTTCATAGATAATAAGGGGCAAGGCTTGAAAAACTCCTCAAAGTGAACCAATAGCACACTTGTATTTGGAATGAGAGAAGCTGACAAGATCTTATATTGGTGTAACAAATTTTGCTCTTAGAATTATCCTGGGAGAACTTTTGTATTAAATGATAATTATTGTCTGGATTTCCACATCCTCATGTCAGAATAAAAACATCAAAACATATATAGCAGAAAGATAGCCATCAAACCAAGCCACCGAATTTAACCCACTCCACGTTTAGAAAAAGAAAGTGCAACTATCTGCACACACAGTTTTCTCAGGGCCAACAGGAGTGGATTAAGCCCTGGTCACAGATAAAACCTTGATTTACAAATTCATCACGAGGTTGTGCGATTTACAATACTTCCACTGGGTGGCACCAGCAACACCCTTTTAAAACACGTTGAAATGGTCAGAGAATTCAAATAAGTCACAAAACCAGTGCTTTGTTCTTTAATATAAGAACTTAGCCAAATCGCTAATTGTTTAACTCCTGATTTTATGTTACTGACTTTCAAGTAAGATTTAACAGCTATAGAATTCAAGAACAGCTTCCTTTGGGTTACTTGGTTTTTGTAGATGACTTCCCCTCACTGATCTCTTAGAGGTGAGTCCGGATTCTGTGTAATTCTGACTTGGTGGCTTGATTAAACCACCAAAACCTGCAGCATGTGCCCCTTAGAGCTAGGGTTTGTGAGTCATCACAGACCCCTGGGTGACAGACTCCAACATGAACTAAAGATGCACAACATAAAGCCAACAGAATCAGCACTCCAAAGAGAAACCAAACCAGCACTGTTCTAGCACCAAGAGAGAGAAAAACCCAAACTACCAAGCATGATAAATTATGTTTTCTAAATAAAAAAGTGGGCCAGGCTCGGTGGCTCACGCCTGTAATCCCAGCTCCTTGGGGGTCTGAGGCAGGAGAATTGCTTGAACCCGGGAGGCAGAGTTCACCACCAAAAAGGCAAACAATTGCTGATTACCTGAGGTCAATGGCGCATTTAGAGGAAGAAAGGCTTTACAGTTTCATGGTTTAGTTTTTCTAATTTTTTGGACTTTATAGCTGCCTGGTGTATTTAAGTATGCGAAATGCTGATGTAAGATGCCTTGATTTTGTTCTACCTCACTGCTCACAAGACATTCAAACTGAACTGCTGCTAATAATGATCTCTGGAAAATAAAAAATGTGCTGAGTTTATAGCAACAGCATGGCCATTTTTCTAAGAGTTTATCATGATGTCTTAATTGACCTAAATCGTCAAAACTGCCAGAGGTGTGTGAACCAGAGCAACCCCATCTTAGATAGCAGCTGGGTCAAACAAGGCTGAATCCTACTGGGCTGCATTCTCAGACGTTTAAGGCATTTTAAGTCACAGGATGAGATAGGAGGTCGGCACAATATATACAGGTCATAAAGACCTTGCTGATAAAACAGGCTGCAGTAAAGGAGCAGTCAAAACCCACCAAAACCAAAATGGCCACGAGAGTGACCTCTGGTGGTCATCACTGCTATACTCCCACCCGCACTATGACAGAAGTTACCCTATATGGTCTAAAAAGGGGAGGCATGAATAATCCACCTCTTGTTTAGCATATCATCAAGAAATAACCATAAAAATGGGCAACCAGCAGCCCTCAGGGCTGCTCTGTCTATGGAGCAGCCATTCTTTTATTCCCTTACTTTCTCAATCAGCTTGCTTTCACTTCGCACTGCTGACTCGCCCTGAATTCTTTCTTGCTCAAGGTCCAAGAACCCTCTCTTGGGGTCTGGATCAGGACCCCTTTCCTGTAACAAAACTATACCCTAAAATTAGATTCTGTGAGAAGAAAAATTTCTCTTTCATACATGAGCCTGAACAGGTAAAATATGTCTCAGTTGTACACATATGCAGAAACATACACACACACGTATATGCAAAATTCATCGAAACCACTCTAGAATTACTCATTCAATAATGTCATCACACATCAACTGGGCAAGGAACAATTGTAAGTGCGCGATATCCAGAGCATTCTGTCTTTTAAATTTTGGTTGCAATGACACTGGACTTACTATCCAAATCCACCTGTTATGTCTTACAGTTCTTTATAAGTGAAGATATTCATGCTCTTTTTTCATAATTTGTGCTGGATTAAAGTACATTGCCCAAGCATCTTTATCTGTGTCCCATCTTTTGAGCCAAAAAATATGTAAAATTAGCAACTAAAACAATGTTTTGGTTTATTTGTTTTTAAATTGTTACATACTCCCCCAGTAGCCTTCCTTTTCTGGACAACCTTCTCTTTCCTTTATTAGACTGGGCACTAAAAGCCCGTACAGGTCACAAGCAAAACCATTCATGCAGCCCTTCCAGTTCTATCTGAAAAGAAGCGTTGTATTCTGGAGTTAAGAGCATCAGCCTTTCTGGCTGGTATCCTCTAGCCAGCTTGTGCCTTGGCTCAGTGAGTGCCCAGTTCCTTGTGGCTTTGCTTCCAAAACAACACAAGGAAAAAGAAGTCTGTGAGCTGTAAGCGCTTCTGAGCACACGGGGTACAATGTGTACGCTAGCGCTGGCTCAGTTTTTGGCCAACTCTAGTTCAGATTATTTTGAGCTGAGCAGAGGGCTGGCACTCAGCACCAGCTGTGCCTCCAGCCACATCCTTTTTGAGCACACTTACAAGGATTTATCCCTTAATAAATAAGATATCTCCTAAATACTTGCATTCCCAATTTTGTAGGAAACATCTAAATTGCTTTATGGTTTGAAAAACAGCAAGGTAAGATAAAGGTTAAGGAAGCAGAGTCTCAAAGAAGTGAAATAATGGGCAACATTTGGCAGTCGTGGTAATGGAAGTTGGGTACTTGGCAACAAAACTCACCCAGGCATTATGTGGGATTAACTGGAATATGAATTAAGGGCTGAGAGCTATTTTATGAGAATTGCACTGTACACTCTGTATATGTAATATGCTTCTACTTGGTATTTATGTTTAAAACATTTCCTGAAATCTTTCAGTGGGACAGCTCTGGGGACTAGGGGAATATGACAATATTGTATAATCTGTATTTATATAAGATACAAAAATGTAGAGGAACATATTTGATCATCTGATTTCAGTTCCTTCATTTTACAAATAAAAACTGGGCCGAGAGAGGAAATGATCTTTTCAAGAGCACACAGTAATGCTGAAGTCTAGGCCACAAGCATCATCCACTTTTCTCCTTCTATCTTGTTAATTCCTCTACTCTCTTCCACAGGCCAGGGCATAGATTGTCTATCAGGGGGCATGGAAAGTAATTCTACTGTAATGACACCACTAGTCTGATGGCATCCATGTCCCAGAGTCAAGGGAAGCTGAGCTAATGTGTCCATATTATCTTGGATGATGGTCGGGTCGCACCAGGTTCTCAGCCTTTGCTAACTATCTTCTCCCCGCTGTTGAGACTGCTTGACGGTGACTGATCTTAGTCAAAAGAGATTGAGGGAGTTGCAACTCAACTGCCTGGGGCTCAATGAAAAATCTTTGCCTGAACAACTCTGACTTTGTATATAGTCTTGAAAACTAGATATCTGTGTTTTTCCCAAGATTGAGTCCCCACTTTTGCTATAGCATAGCAAACCGGACCTCTCCTTTATTGTCTATGCCAAGTCTCTCCTTTTTATTTTTGTTCTATTTTATTTTTAACTTTTATTTTAGGTTCAAGGGTACATATGCAGGTTTGTTGTATAGGTAAACTTGTCTCACAGGGGTTTGTTACAGATTATGTGTCATCTGGGTACTAAGCTTAGTATCTATTAGTTACTTTGTCTGATCCTCTCCCTCCTTCCGTCCTCCTCCCTCAAATAGATCTGTTGAGGGAGTGTATGCTGTTGCCCTTTTTGTGTCCATGTGTTCTCATGATTTAGCTCCCACTTATAAGTGAGAACATGTGGCATTTGGTTTTTGGTTCTTGCATTAGTTTGCTAAGGATAATGGCCTCCAGTTCCATCCATATTCCTGCAAAGGACATGATCTTGTTCTTTTTGATGGCTGCATAGTATTCCATTGTGTATACGTACCACATTTTCTTTATTCATTCTACCACTAATGTACACTTAGGTTGATTTCATGTCTTTGCAATAGTGACTGGTGCTGCAATGAACATAATGCGTGCCTTTGTCTTTATGGTAGAATGATTTATATTCATTTGGGTACATAGCCAACAGTGAGATTTCAGAGTCAAATGGTAGTTCTGTTTTTAATTCTTTGAGAATTGCCAAGCTGCTTTCCACATGGTTGAATTAATGTATACTCCCACCAACAGGTATAAGTGTTCCCCGTTCTCCACAACCTTGCCAGCACCTGCTGTTTTTGGACATTTTGCTGATAGCCATTCTTACTGGTGTAAGATGGTGTCTCACTGTGGTTTGATTTGCATTTCTCTAATGATTAGTGATATTGAGCTTTTCTCAGCTGCTTGTTGTCTGCATACATCTTCTTTTCAAATGTGTTCATATTATTTGCTTGCCTTTTAATAGGGTTGTTTGGTTTCTGCTTGTAAATTTGTTTATGTTTTTTATAGATGCTGGATATTAGAATATTAAAGTCTCTGCTTTTTAAATACTCTTTGCCTAGTGGATCCTCCTTTTTTTTCAGACAGGAATCTTGCTATTTTGCCTAGGCTAGAGTGTCGTGGTTATTCATGGATGCAATCATCATGCACTACAGCCTCCAACTCTTGGGCTCAAGCGAAGCTCCTGCCCTCAGTCTCTTGAGTAGCTGGGACTATCAGCACCTGCTATTGTGCCTGGCTTCTTTCCTTTTACTAGACATGAGAAGGTCAAGTTCTGGTTCCTGCTGGAGGTTGGGTCCCACTATTTATTGATGAGAGGCTGGACTCTGCCTTTAGTGAAGAGATAAATATTGAGACAAATCCATACAACAATCTCACATTGTACTCTATTTCAGACATCTTATATTTTTCCTCTCCCTTTTGCCTGTAGCCATAAAGTTGACTTCTTTCTTCAGAAAGAAAATAGCTGTCGCCTGGGTGTGGTGGCTTATGCCTATAATCTCAGCCCTCTGAAAAACTGAGGCGGGTGGATCACCTAAGGCTAGGAGTTTGAGACCAGCCTGGCCAATATGGGTTTAGTAGAAACCCTGTCTGTACTAAAAATACAAAAATAAGCTGGGAATGGTGGCTGGTTGCTGTAATCCCAGCTATTCGGGAGGCTGAGGCAGGAGAATCGCTTGAACCCAGGAGACAGAGGTTGCAGTGAGTCAAGATCGTGTCATTGTACTCCAGCCTGGCCAACAAGAGCAAGACTCCGTTTCAAAAAAAAAAAAAAAAAGCTGTTAACTACAAAGACCTGCACCCCAACGCACGTGAGTCCACGCCCCATAGCCTTGCTTGAGGCATTGTCAGCATAAATGTCCATGTCCACCTTTATCATTCCAGCTTCCTCACTGCCATCTCCTGTAACAATACATGTTCTTTGACCTCCTCAAGGCCACTTTTACCAGAGCCCAGGCCTGTCCCTGACACTTATGAGGCCCCTCTTCCAGGCTGGTTCTTCTCTTCCCATCCCTGGCTTTGGTCTGCATTGCGAGGAGCCTCAGGTGCGAGGGTGTGGACATGCCACCTAATGATCCCTCCACACCTGCTGACCCGGTAGCCCACCGGCCACCACGAGGGTGTGCACAGCATTGAGGGGCTCTACCCTCGGGAGAATGAGCCTGTGGAAGAGGGTCATTCTCCTGGGTTCAAGTGATTCTCCTGCCTCAGCCTCCTGCCTTATGTAGACCTCCTGAGTCTCAGTTTCTAAACTATGGTTGATAATAGTAACAAAAATGTATACTATTCTGTGTGCCAGAGATGTCTACATGCTTCACATGTATTAATTAACTTATTGTCACAAAAGTTCTATTTTTGTTTTTATTTTATGAGTGAAGAAGAAAGCACAGAGAGGTAAAGAGACTTGTCCTAGTTCACACAACCAGTATGTGGAAGAACTGGGACTTGAACCCAGCCATTCTATCTCTAGAGCTGTGCGTTAAACTGAAAGAATGGATCTACAGCACTTAGCAGACTTCTTGGCACATAGCAAGTGCTCCATGAGTCATGGCTGCTACTTCCTCAGTCCTGCAGGAGGCTGGTAAGGGTGGGTCATGGGTGGCAGAGGTATGCATGAGGGGTCTAACTAAAGCAGACACAAAGCACACCCTCAACGCCAGTATCTGAAGTCATTCTTTCAGGTTTACAGCTGTGGTCCTCAAGTGCTTCGTCTGTCTGTACAACCTCAGGGTCACTTCTCAGTTTAGACAAATAACTTAAGTGCTTGTATATCTACTGGTATTTTTGAGAATATGAAGTTCTGTTTTAAAAATTCAAAAAAAATCTGTCTAGAATTAAAAATAAAAACATGAATCATGGTTTTTTATTTGCAACTAATAAGTCCTGCCTCCCTTCATTTGGTTCTGGACAGAGGGTTCTTCCTTCATGGGTGGTGGAATCTGAAGACCCTCCTGCCCTTTGTGAGGACCATTTGACCAGCCAGCTACTGAACTATCCACACTAACGGTGATTATTGGCATGGGAATATGGTTGCTTAGAAAATAGGAAAGAATGTCCAAGAAAAGATGCATTATTATTTGTCCACAGAATAGAGTTTAAGCCTTGTTTGAGGAAATAGTTTTTCTTTACTAGATATCTTAGTTAGGCTAGTTTTAAAATTTATCTGTATTTCCTAAGCATATATAAAGCCAAGGGGGAATGGCCCCGTGGTTTCTAAAATACAAGGAATATTAGCCAATCATCAGGAATTTCTCTCAGGGAAAGGTAAGGACCAGACGGGATGATGGAAGGACTGCACTTGGGATATAAAACATCTGAGACTTGCTGGATCCTCAGGTGGGCATGGACAGAAAGAGCTGACATCCAATTTTTCCGTGAACCTATTTATTCCCCTACTTACACAACTCGGCCATGCCATACGTCCCAGTCAGCTGAAGAACAAGGTAGTCATTTTTCCCAAACATGTGCCTGACTTTATTTCTACGTCAATAATTGAATCAACTCTAAGGATTCATAGAGTAGCTGAAAACACCAAATCCTCTTGAGCCTTAACCCATTGTTTTAAAACCACGTGGAGTGATGTAGTCATTCCACAGACAGCACATCGATGTGGGCACACCCTTAGATCATCATCATGTGTCTCATGCTACCTGGAGGATATGTTAATTTCTCTTTCCCAACTCCAGGAGTAACTGACAGTTGATGCTATCAACTCCCAATTCCTCCTTCTTGGAAAAAGGAAGAAGATAGTTGAAGGTGTTCCCTTTGGTAGTATAATCATTGATGATTCTTTACTTAGTGAAGAAGGATTAAGATTTTGGACCCGGGGGTAAAAACACACCCTGTGGATGCATAGTTTTATACCAGCTGAATGCCTGTTACTGAACATGAAATCATAATAATCAGAACTGAGTCAAGTTTGAGAAGGCTCTCAGGATATATCCTCGAGGCTAATTCCCATAATTGGAGCTCTCAGGAGGTGGGCACACAACCATTAATAAAACTGTCGTCCAAATTTCTTAAAATAAAATTTAACTCTGAGTTTTTGTTCATTGCTTCCTAATTCACTAGGGATAGTAATACTGTGTATATAGCAAATCAATTCTGATTACGAAGGTTATTGGTGTATTTCTCAGGGAGGATCTAAAATTAGGTTTAGGGTCAAAACTGGGCCAAGCTACTAATGTGAGAAGTTTAAGTAAAAAGAGCCAAGATTGCATACAAAAGACACTCCAACAGAAAAAAAAATTAAAAGTATTAGGACATATTTAGTCCATCATATGAATTGACTGGCAGGTTATAGTTTCAATATATCAGATTATTTGCTCTGTATAATTTTACTACCTAGGGGTAAACAACACTCATGGCAAAGTAGGTCGCTGACCACTGGGAACATACTTGGTGATCAAAAGTAGATGGTTTGGGGAATAACAGGTCCCTGAAATGGATTGGGCCTCTTTTCAAGCACAAAACCTTCCTGTCTTCCAGTGACTCCCAGGGTAGCTTCTCTCCAAGGTAGTATAGTTCTATTGCGATATCTAGACAGTCAGTCTGCTAAGAAAAGTAAAGACAGGTACTCATTTTATCTATGTGGCACTGAGTAGTTCCGACCTTTACCTGTGACAAAGGACAATGACTTCACTCAGTATGCCCTCCTGGAGTGGCAGTCCCCATTGTGGTGGTTCCTGTACCCAGGCTATGGTGACGAGGGGACTGTGATGATCACCTGCAGGCCAGGGCAGGCTATATGACCTTGAATGAATCCAGCAGGTTTTCTGCTTTGGTGAGAGTCATGCTGGCTACAAAGCTTCCTGGGTTCATGATCTTATTCTAACTCAGAAACATTCTTGTGTATGAAATGCTAGTCGCTGGGTTAGAGGAGGGTTTAGATGACAGAAGCTGACTATAATGTGCAAGGAAAAAAGGAAGAGAAATGGGAGGAAATAAGGGGCCTTGGATTGGAATAAGAGAAGAAAAAGATTGTATTCTCTGCAGCTATTCACCCTGCTACAAACTGCTGTGCCCAAAGGGCACTTGGGAGATGTGCCTCCCACCACAAACGGGCACATTAAATAGTGCAGAAGTGGAATATGCTGTCTTGAGTGTGTGTGTATGTGTGTGCTCATCAGGGGAGCTGTAACATCCACCTAGTCCTATTTTCCGGCAGCATGAACCACAATAAGAGCACACACGACGAGCCTAGAGCACAGTCACTGGAAGATTGACAGCTCAAGACTATAGAAGTGGTCCCAGAGCCTCTGCGGATCCGAAGATACACATTGAAATTCCCTCTTTGGAGATACCCAGAATTTTTTGGTGTTTTGGTCACAGCCGCACAGCAGTCAAATGTGATAATGCAGCACAGTAATGCCAAAAAAATAAAATATCAAAGTTTGAATTTGAACTCCAGAACTTTCACGCTCCTCTGTATTTCACATTCTTGTGCATTAAACTGAGGATAGAAATACTTGCCTTGCCTACCTCACAGGGTTGTTCTAAGGATCATATCAAATAGCATTCTCAAAATATGTAAAGGATAAAGTATGTTTTCACATGAAGTGTTGTTGGTTATTCCTAGATCCCAGTTTCTTCTTTCCCTCCTTCCTTTTTTCTCTTCCCCCCTCCCCTCCTCTCCCCTCCCCTCCACACTCCCCCTCCTTCCTTCCTTCCTACATTCCTACATTCCTACTATCTTCTAAGATTTCCAAAGGCTAAGTGCTGTGCAACGGGGAATTTGGCTTCCATCACTGGATATTGTTTAAATCATCTCTCTCTGAATGAATTCACTTATACCTCCTCACATTTAAATGGAAGGAATCATTGGGTAACAAACACTGACAGGAAGGAATACAAGCACAGCAAGTTCATATGGTATATTTAGAGCTGATTTATCATATAGAAAAGCATCTTTCAGATACTCTAGACTAATATATATTTCGTCCCTTCCTTTAGTTTTTGCTAGTCCTTTAAAATCTATTTCTTCAAAATCTTTTGACTTTGGAATTAAGATATCTTATGTGTTGTGCCAATAAATTTAGAAAAAGACTTTTGTCATTACATGATGTCTAAGCCAGTACAAACCAGATAGGGAAAATACAGCCCTGGAACAAGCCGAATCTTGTAGTTCATTTGTGGTTTTAAAATGATTAACTTGTAGGAAAGGAAAACCAATTATACTGCAATAAATCTTATTACAAAGAACTTTAAAACAAGCACATGTTTAATTACTAATCTAGACATTTTTACTCACTCACAGCCTTCCTTGCCTTTCATGTGGTAATATATGTAATTTATTGACCGCTTTGGAAAATCTATTTTGCCATCAAGTTCCAGTTCCAGTAAATGTAATATGATCCAGAGGATTGAGAGGAAGAGGATGATGAGGCGTACAGACCCCTAGTCTAGTGTGACTCTAAGACACTGCTCCTATTTCAATGAGCAAACATTTGAGTATCCCCTAATTTGTCCTTAAGCCTAGTTGAATGAGCAAGATAGATAGGGACCCCTCTATCCTGTTACCTTTACAGAGCATATAAAGTTATGCTCTATCAGTTACTGACTGGAGGAGTCTGCTTAGTAAAGGCCTAGGCAACCTTACACATGGAATTGAAATGCCATTTCTTCAGGAATTCAGAGAGAATTCTCTTATCTTCTTCTTCTACAAAGCACATTGCTTTTGCTTTTCTTCCAGCATTTGTATCTCCCATTAGCTTGCAGAAGCGTTGAGCGTTGGGATCACGTCTTGTGCCTACAGCTCTGCCTTTTACTTAGAATGTTCTGACCCAAATTGGATTGAGGCCTGACCTCATATGGAACTATGAGGCTCCACATAACACGCAAGTTCTATAGCACAATGATGGTGCCAACGTTTCTAAATGAGTCAAAGCCACAACAGAAATGGTAACCGTAATGGGTTCATCACTGTCACAATAAACAGGAAACTTCTGGGGGCATCAGTAGGGAATGCATTTGATTCTGATAGACTCTCACAGTGTCCTCAGCTTTCGTCTCCCTATCTCATCTAGATGATATGTTACTCGAGGGTGGAGGCACTAATTATCTCTTATTCTTGATGATTCTTTTCTTCTCTCTCCACCCCAATGCCAAAGGCTACTATAGCACATGTCAATGCCCGGTACATAGTTTATGAACTGCACTGAATCTGCTTCTGACACGTGATTAATTCCTCCGAGCTTTGTTACGTGGCTTCAACCCAAAGCCCTACTATCCTACTGAGACTGTGCTTTCCAAGTTTCCTGAACAGCTGTGTTTCCTTATTGTCAAGCACAAGACTCTTTATTCCTCATGTCTGACTACTTTTGGACTTTGGAGGATGGTTAGGGGTGGAAGCTTTTGACACTGCTGACATCTCCCTGCATTTTGAAGGTCCTGATATCCATAGCTTCTCTAAGGTCACACTTGATTGGTGTTTCTCTTAGTTCTATTGGTTCTGTGATTTTTTTCTTCTGCTTTCCTATGAATGTTCCCTAAGTTTCTCTCTTCAGGCATTTTCTTTCTCCTTGTAATCTTGCCTTTTGCTGCCTAATGCACTTCTGGCATTTCCAATGGCCCGTTCCCGAGAAGACGTCACCTCTTAAGGTTATATCACTAGCCCTATCTTGATCTGAATTTTTAGTGGCTGTTGCAACTCTCCACTTGAAGGTCTTGGTGGTGACACTGAACTTCACAAAGCAAGACGGTACCTGATTGGTCTCAGTTTGCTTCACCAAGGTCACTCACCTCTTGTCACTTACCTCCTAATTTCTTCCCTGTTCTTCGACCACATTGGTGACTTTCTGTTCTTCACACCTATTAAGCTCATTCCTGCCTCAGGGTCTTTGCAATTGCTCTTCCCCTTTGGGGCCTGCCTACCTTGGTTCTCCACAGCCTGGCTCCTTATTCTTAGCAGCCTGGGGGCAGCTGCCTCTCTCACGGCACTCTGTTCTACTTCCTCCATAGGGTTTATCACTCTCTCACTGTAGCTCTGTCACCTGTTTGTTTAAAGGCAAGTTCTGTGAGACTGAGTATCAGTCACATTGTAGCCTTAGCACCTAGCATCCATTAGACATCCCATTACCGAATTCTGCATTAGGAAAACCTGGGTCTTAGTCCTTGATCTGTTACTGACCACCTGTGTACCGCTGGGTAATTTACTTTGCCTCCTCAGATAATCGTGTTCTCTTCCGTAAAAAGATGGAGCTCTGATTTTAAACCACTTTCCATGCACCATCTAAGAGGCCCCGTTAGGTGTGTGTCGAGGTTGGGGAAGTAACGAGAGGCGGCCTGAGTAGGAAGTACCTGGGACCCTCTGACCCAATTCTACCTCAACAAGAATAGTTTTCCTTCTATTTTGCTACACATGTTGGACTTCCATGTAAAATTTCATGTGTAGAAAGGTGTCCACATTAAAATTAAACATACAAAGTTTTAAAATCACTGATTCTGATGATTATTAGGCCTTTTTCATCTTGGATTATAATTTTATCCAAAGCAGCTTTCCTGTCCTCCCTCCTAGTACTGTTTTTGGTTTCGTCACACAAATCCAAAACTTCAGAGTTATTGTTGACAGATTCCTGTTCCTCCCCTCTCCCCGCAGCCCATTGCCTAATTGTCCTAAATGCCTTCCTCATCAGTTTCTTATTTTTATTCCCATCGCCTAAGCCCTGGGTCAGGACCTGACAACCTCTTACCTGGACCACTGCAATGACCTGCACACCGTCCTCCCTGCATCCTGTGCTGCTCATCCTTTCCCACATAGTTACCAATTCATCTTTCTGAACAATATTCTAGAAGTTTTTGTTTAAAATCTTCAGTGGCTTTTTTATTACCTATACGGTGAATCTAGATGACTTACCCAGGAGGCTGTCCTAGACAAAACACAATCTATGCCTACCATGTCCACGGTCCTCTCCTCACAGTCCCATACACAGGGGTCGCCATGGTCTGTGCCACAGGATTCCACTCTCCTGGCCAAAGCATCTGGCTAGACATGTACAGTCTGGACAGTGACCTCCAAGGCAACCCAGGAAAAGAACCTTGCCTAACAGGTGTTCTATATTGGATAACAGTCGATTGACTAATCAGATGCTCTCCATTGGAAAACTTAAATGCAAGTTTGAGGGAATCCACAGACATCAGGATACAAAAGAGTGAAGAGAAACAGAAAGAAGATGTGTCTAGCAGGAGCTATGAGTCAGAAGTCATGAGTGGGTGAGAAACCATCATGCAAAGAGAGGAGCAGAGGGAGTTCTTTGCCAGCGAGAACAGAAGCGGAAATGGAGATAGGGAGTGGCTGACCTGTATAGATGGACACGTTGTATACGCTACTTTCTCCATGAAGCCTCCCTCTGTCACACTAGACCAACCTCATCTGCCTTCTGAACACAGTACTTAACTCCCCTATTTTGTCTTTAATTCCATTTTGTATCTTCTGGGGCTCTCTGAATGCAAGTAGTAGAACTGAATTCTAGCAAAGGATGCTGGGTAGTTCACAGAATTGAAGGATATCAAGAAGGACAGGATCCAGCAGAATCCTAATATCTTAGGAGCAGACACCCAGACTTCCTCTGGCATTCCACTGAGATGATTCTGCTCACCTGCTCCCACCTTAGACTACTCCACCCAAGAGTCAAACTCCAGGAAGAGGGAGCCACAGTCTCTCAGTTTAAGACCATCAGCCACCCTTGGTGGTGCAGTGTAGGGGTGAATAGATTTACAGCCCATATAGCATAATGACGTGGGGGATAAAGAAGGGAAAGGTCCTCAAAACAGAAGTGGAATGCTTTTACTAAAAGAGATAGGACATTTTGCAGGCAAACAAAACAAAAACAGATGTGCAGTACATACCATTCATATTTCAAATAATCATATTTCAAATAATCATGAAATATGATTATTTGCAGAATTGTCTTTTCTCCACTAATGGAGGCAAGTAATACATGTTATTTACTTTTCTTTGATTCCTCAGTAAGTACAATCTTGTTACTAATGGCTAACATTTGTGGAAAACACACAGTGAGGCATGCATTATGCTGAGTGTGTTATGTCTGTTTCATCTGATTTTCTCAGCAGATAGATATAATAATTCTATTATTAAACTCACTTTATAAGAGGAAAAATCATGGCATGAAGAGGTTAAAAATTTTCTTAGAAACACAGCCAGTAAGAAATAGAATTAGGGTGTGGACTTTTGTGTGACCCCATGTTCTTAACCACTCTGATGTACTGACTCCACAGTATATGAAATGATTGATATATTTCTAATAAAAGTATTTTCCTTGCTTGTTCAAAAAATCTTTTAGACAGGTGCGGTGGCTCACGCCTGTAATACCAGCACTTTGGGAGCTCAAGGCGTGTGGATCACAAGGTCAGGAGTTCAAGACCACCCTAACCAATGTGATGAAACCCGTCTCTACTTAAAACACAAAAATTAGCTGGGCATGGTGGCGCGTGCCTGTAATCCCAGCTACTCAGGAGGCTGAGGCCTGAGAAGCACTTGAACCCAGGAGGTGGAGGTTGCAGTGAGCCCAGATCACATCATTGTTTTCCAGCCTAGGTGACAGAGCAAGACTCCATCTCAAAAAAAAAAAAAATCTTTTAAAACTTCATGTAGTCTTGTACACATCTACAACTTAACAGATCTGGTGAAGACTCAGAGAAAAGCTAAGGAGAGGTAGCAAAATAGGAGAGAAATGGCTGAGAAAAGAAAGCCAAAAAAAAAAAATTATGATGTGAAAAACCCCAAAGTAAGCCCCAGTGTCCATGGAAGAAGAGACATCCAGGTTGCTGAAAATAAATGAGACTAGCTGGGTGCAGTGGCTCATGCCTGTAATCCCAGCACTTTGGGAGGCTGAGGTGGGCAGATTACCTGAGGCCAGGAGTTCAAGACCAACCTGGGCAACAGGGTGGAACTCTGTACTTGAAAATATAAAATTTAGCCAGGTGTAGTGGCACATGCCTGTAATCTCAGCTGTTCGGCAGGTTGAGGCATGAGAATCACTTGAACCTAGGAGGCAGAGGGTGCAGTGAGCCGAGATTGGACCACTATACTCCAGCCTGGGAAACAGAAGGAGACTCTGTCTCAAATAAGTAAACAAATAAATAAATAAATAATAAAATAAAAGAGACTGCCAACAAGGACCTTTTGTAGACGGAGAGAACGTGGTTATTTTTACTCTAACACATAGAACAGATCAAAATGTTAAGTAAAACCAACAAATTTTAAATACAGTTATAGTTCATATGAAGGTGAACTATCTGGGGCCTACACCACTCTTGCCAGTTTAAGTTAATGGAGCTCTCCACCACCCTCATCCTGCTGAGGGGCCTGGAAGCAATTTCAGCTTGCTTCACTTCCTCAGTCTTCATATTCTTAGAATGTAACTTCCTGCATCTAGTCCCCAGAGAATTGAAACCATCAAGTTTCTCAGGCTATTGCTGGACATGGCCACTGAAGGGACAAATTTGCTTAAGATCTCAAGTGAGTCATTCGTGTTCCTAGAATGCAGGCCTTAGAAGGGACAAAAGACAGCATGGGCAAAACTGAGCTGAAATGAATGGTATCCAAAGGCTTTTGTGACTCAGGTGGTCATGTTCTATGCACTGACTTTACAACAAGGAATCACAGTTGTAGCCCTTTCTGGGTTCCATCCAGGGGATCTCAGCTAAGGATATGCCCCATAGCAGGGTTACCCACATTTGAAAAAGATGACAATGGAGGGCAGGGAGTTGGTTCTATGGAAGTCGGTGGTTTCCTCTGTCCCTGTGACTCATCTAACCCATGTTCTGACCATAACTTCCCTCTGCCTTCATGCTCTTTCAGGCATTTTCAAGTGCTGGGCATAGGGAAACCCCGGACTACCCAGAAAATGAGTGTTCATGGTGAGGTTGCTCAGAGACATGAAGAAGATAGGTGGAAGCTCTGGAGGCTCACGGCCATGCCATCCCCGAAGCTTGACAAGAAGGATCCCCAGACTGGGCCCCATACTTTAGAGTGTCTTACACATCAAAAAACACAGAAATATAAAGATGCTTTAAATTTCGTATCATAGGAAGGTTTTTGAAATTTTGCTCCCCGTTTGAGTGAATGGCGTATGGGAGAAGGAGGTGCAAGCTGCATTGGCTCACGGAGTCAGGACAGACGAGGCTGAGAGTGTGGCAATATATGAACATGGATGGTAGAGAGGTCAAGTTTAAAACTGTCTGCCTCAAATTACATGAAGCGGGGATCTATGCAGATGAGGTTACCCAGATATCTTTGTTCCCTTGCTCTTCCCTGCTGGGGTCATGTAATTTGGGCAGGTGCTTAGAACCACCTGGAAATCTTAGGTCAGAAAAGTGAGGCACTGGAGAAGGTCATCTATGCACTGCAGGGCACTTGAACTAGTAAATTCCCATTCTAGGCTTGGGCAGGTCTAATCATGCCATGGTGTCAGAGCCCAGCCTCCAGCCTGCCTTCCCCTAAGAGAGCCACATTAGCAATCGGGCTGACAGGCTCAACAGCCTGTTGGTTGGGGGTCGGGGGTGAGAGGTAGTGAAGGGATAGGATAAAGTGGAAACGGGGACAGGGGAGTCCACACAACTTTGGCCTCTAGTCTGTGAGGATCACATCTGAGGAATAAGCTGCAGGTTGTCAGTTGTGAATAAGAGCTGAGCCATGGGCATGGCTTGACGCATAACTTCTAAATATTTAGACACACAGTCAGTAGGTTTCCACTCGCATTCTTACCCTTTACTACTCTCCAGTATTTGGGGTAGTCCCCGACCCAGCCTTGCTTCATAATCAAAAGCTCCTGTGCTCACCGACTTCCTATAAGTGGGTATCATTACTTTCTACTTTAACTTTCTATTCAAGGAGTGATATAACTTTTTTTTCCATAAAAGGTATAATTAGCAAGTAGGAATTGTATATATTTAAGGTGTACAACTTGATGTTTCATATGCGTATACATTGAAAAATGATCACCATAATCAAGGTAGTTAGCATGACTGATCACATCCTGTAGTTACTACTTCCCTCCTTTCTTCTTTCCTTTCTTCCTGTGGTGAGAACACTTTAGACCTACCCTCCTAGCAAATTTCAAGTAGACAACTCAGCATCATTAACTGTAGTCATGATGCTATACATTAGATTTCAAAAAAACTCATTCATTTTGCATAACCAAAGGTTTGTACCCTTTGCCCCACATCTCCCCATTTCCCCCTCCCCCAGTTCCTGGCAGCCTCCATTCTACTCTCTGCTTCCCTGAACCTGACTTTTTAGATTCCACATATAAGTGAGGTCATGCAGTATTTGTCTTTCTGTGTCTGACTTATTTCACTTAGCATAATGTCCTGCAGGTTTATTCATGTTGTTGCAATTGGCAGGATTTCTCGCTTTTTTATGGATGAGAACTATTCTGTCGTGTCTCTTTCTGTGTGCATATATGTGTATATATATATATATATATATATATATAATTTTCTTTATCCATTTATTCATTGTTGGACATTTAGTTGGTTGCTATATCTTGGCAATTGTGAATAATGCTACAATGAACATGGGAATGCAGATAGTTCTTCAGAATCCAAATTTTGTTTCCTTTGGGCATATACCTAGTGGGAGTGACTAAACTTTTTTTTTGGGATGGAGTCTCACTCTGTTGCCCAGGCTGGAGTGCAGTGGTGCCATCTCCACTGACTGCAACCCCTGCCTTCTAGGATCGAGCAATTCTTGTGCCTCAGCCCCCCAAGTAGCTGGGACCACAGGTGCCCACCCCTATATCTCACAAATTTTTGTATTTTCAGTACAGTTGGAGTTTGACCATGTTGGTCAGGCTGCTCTCAAGCTCCTGACCTCAAGTGATCCACCTGCCTTGGCCTCCCAAAGTACTGGGATTACAGGGATGAGCCACTGCATCCAGCCAAAAGTAACCAAACTTCTAAGGTGGACTTGTACTGATCCTACTTCTGTAACTATTGATTCACTAATCTGTACATGTCCAAGCTTCCTCTGAGAGAGAATCCAATTCATTGACCAGTTGCTATTCAGTATGGAGCCTCTCTGCTGGGAAGACCTTTTATGGCTATGTTCCAGAGACTATTTTTCCCACCATGCGTGCCTTGGGTGAGGGATAACTCTTTGAGCTAATCACCTGTGGTCACAATGGCAGGTCACATGCTTATATCAGCATGGTGACTTTTCCTTGGGAAACCTCCGAAGAGGCTGTAAGCAGAGGAGATGCTCGGCTCATGCCCCGTACGTGCTCTTTCCCCCATCCCTTACCACTATCTTGGCCACTGAATGCGATGCTTGCACTAATTTTTTTTTAAGGTCATTTGAGCAATTATTGTCATTCCCACCTAAAATATGCCATCTGTGAAAATGTGTGAGAATGTAAACTAAACCATCTGGCTCTTCTGAAAAAAAGGAAGAGAAAATAAGAACTCTTCCTACTTCAGTGTATGACTTAGAGCCTTTCACATTATTTAGGAAGATGTGGTCAGCTTCTTTTACTGTAAATTTACTATGGTTACAGTAATACCTTATGTGTCTGGGTCATTTCCTTTACAATGATCAAAACAGTCATAATAAAATTAAGACAGTGGAAAAATAAGTTGTTTCTATATGTAGACAACACATAAACTCCTTTTCATTGCATAATAATTCAGACAAGTTTAGTGGCTATTTTTGTATAATCTATAGAGAAATATAGAAGGTTATAGAGCTTATATCATCATGTCCTTAAGCTGACCTAAATATCAGATTGGTCATTTTTTAGTCTAGTAGTGCCACCACACCTAGCTAATTTTCATATCTTTAGCAGAGACTGGGTTTCATCATGTTGGCCAGGCTAGTCTTGAATTTCTGACTTCAGGTGATGTGTCTTGGCCTCCCAAAGTGCTGGATTACAGGCGTGAGCCATCATGCCCGGACTACAGTACATTTTCTTTTCTTTTTCTTTTCTTTCTTTTCTTTTCTCTCCCCTCCCCCACCCCTCCCCTCCTCTTCTCTTCCTTCTCCTCCCCTCTCCTCTCCTTTCCTTTCTTTTCTTTTCTTTTGAGACAGAGTCTTGTTCTGTCACCCAGGCTGGAATGTAGTGGTACAATCTCTATCTCAGCTCACTGCAACCACTGCCTCCCAGGCTCAAGTGATTCTCGTACCTCAGCCTCTCGAGTAGCTGGGATTACAGGCATCTGCTACCATGCCTGGATAATTTTTGCATATTTAGTGAGATATAGGATTTCTCTATATTGGCCAAGCTGGTCTCGAACTCCTGACGTCAAGGGATCCGCCCACCTCAGCCTCCCAAAATGCTGGGATTCCAGGTGTGAGCCACTGTGCCTGGCTAATACATTTTCTTTAACCATCCGTCGATGGACATTTAACATGTTTCTACCTCTTGGCTGCTATGAATAATGCTTCACTGAACATGAGAGTGCAAATACATGCTATTTTTAGTTGTTTTGAATAAATATTCAAAGTGATACTGCTGGATATTTGAATAAATATTCAAAGTGATGCTGCTGGATACGGTAGTTCTATTTTTAATTTTTGAGGAATCTTCAAACTGTTTTCCACAGTGGCTGCACCGTTTTACATCCCCACAAACAGTACATTAAAATTCTAACTTCTTCACATCCTTGTCAACACTTGTTATCTTCTGCTTTATTTAATGATGCTATCCTAAAAGGTGTGCAGTAATATCTCATTGTAGATTTGATTTGCATTTCTCTGATACTTAGTGATGTTGAACATATTTTCATATAGTTGTTGGCCATTTGTATGTCTTATTTGGAGAAATGTTTATTCAATCCTTTGCCCATTTTATTGAAAAAATCGGTCATCAGTTATTTTTGTTATTGAGTTGTAAGAGTCTCTTATATATTTTGGATATTAATCCCTTAACAGATACATGGTTTGCAAATATTTTGTCCCATGTCGTAGGTTGACTCTATTGATAGCTTCCATTGCTACACAGAAGGTTTTTAGTTTGATGGTGTCTCACTTGTCTATTTCTGCTTTTGTTGCCTGTGGTTTTGGGGTCACATCCAAGAAATCAATGTCAAGACCAATGTTATAAAGGTTTCTCCATGTTTTCTTCCAGAGGTTTGATAGTTTCAGGTCACACATATGTCTTTAATGTATTTTGAGTTGGTTTTTGTGTATGGTGTAAGATAAGGGTCCAAATAAGTTTTTTTGCACGTGAATAATGTTTTCTCATTTTTTTAAATTGAGTATTGAAATCTCCCATTATTACTGTATTATTGTCTATTTCCCTATTCAATTCTATCAATGTTTGCTTTATATAATTAAGTCCTTGGTTATTGGGTGCATATATGTTTATAACTGTTCATCTTTCTGGTGAATTAAAAAAAATTTTTAATGTTATCATTAAGTGTCCTTCTTTGTCTTTGTAATGTTTTTGACTTAAAGTCTATGGTATCTCTCTTTGAGTTCACTGATTCTTTCTTCTGCTTGACTAAGTCTGCTTTTGGGCTACTATAACACAACACCTTACACTGAATGGCTTATAAATAACAGAAATTTGTTTTTCGAATTTCTGGAGACTGAAAAGTCCAAGGTCAAGGTGACAACAGATCTGGTGTCTGGTGAGAGCCCACTTCCTTCAGTGAGGGACATCTTTCCACTGTAACTTCACATTGTATTCTGCAGCTCTAGAATTTTTGTTTGGTTCTTTTATATATTTTCTATCTCTTTGCTGACATTCTCAATTTGTTCATGTATTCATTTTCTTAATCTCTTTAAAAGCATCTTTACATCATTATCTTGATTTTTTTTCAGGCAATTCATATACATCTGTTTCTTTAGGGTCATTTTTTGGAGGTTTATTTAGTTCCTTTGATTGGGCCAGGTTTTCTGTTTCTTTGTATGCCTTGTAACTGTGTTAGAATCCATACATTTGAAAAAACGGCCACCTCTCCCAGTCTTTATGGGCTGACTTTGAGCAGGAAAATACCTTCACCAAGTATCTTAACTAGAGATTCTGCTGGGGAGCTCTCAAACTTTTTCTGTGGGTGTATTCTCTCTGCATTTGAGCACATGAATTCTGAATTAGAGGGATTTGCCAGTTTATTTTTGCAGGAGCTCATAAAATCTTGCTCCCTCTGGTGACTGCAACACTGAAGGTTTTCTGGAGCTGCTCCAAGCTGCCATTTCTCTTGGTGTTAGCAACCTCCAGGCTTGTAGCACATTCCAGGTCCTGTCAGTGCTCTGAGTCTAGTGATACAGAAACCAGTGCCTTGGGCAGCCCCCAGAATAGATGGAATATAAACATACATGTAATTCTCTTTCTACCCCAAGAAGGAGGCTATGGAGCTGTATTGGCCTCTATCTGCTATACCACAGGTCCTCCTAAGCCGTATCACGCTGCCTGACTTTTTAGTTGTCATTGGTCCCTATACCTCTATATTGTCAGGTTCTGTCGGTGCTCTGAGACAGGTGAGACAGAAACCAGTCCCTTTGCAGCTCCCTGCAAAACCAGAACGTTGAACACATGCTCCAACACTTTTCCTTCCCAGGGAAAAGCCAGGAGTTGGTGGTTTTCTCCTACTTATTTTGCACTGAGCCAGGAGGAGCAAGTACATCACGTGAGTGCTGCAAACCTTCACCTTTGTTCTCAGCAGCCTTCAACCTGCGCGCTATCCTGTCAGCACTCACATTCAGGTAAGACAGAAACCAGTCCCTTGAGCAGCCCCATGAAAGTCTGAATGTTGGATGTACTGGCTAGTCTTCTCGTTCCCTCCCCAAGCAGAAGCCAGGAACTGCAAATTTTCTCCTGATCATTCACACTGAAGTGGAAGAAAGGACTACGGCGAGTGAGTGCCATGAGATTTTCTACTGGCTGCAGGGAGGCTGGTATTGCCTTCCCTCGAAGTGCAGGAACCTCCTAACTGGCTTCTGGTTTTCTTATGAGGGGAACTGATTTATGTATTCTCATTGATTCAGTGTCTCCCTGCGGGGAAGTAGAGTCTGGCGCTTTCTGTTTTGCTATCTTGCTAACATAACTTCTTAAGTGGTTTATATCTTATGGTTTGCATCTTAATTTGCCAACACTCAGGAAAGTATAAATTTTACTGTATGAAAATTATACGTAATTATGTGTGTAAATTATCCTTGAATGAATATGACTTAAAAATAAATTAATTAGTAAGAAATTAACATATCAAAAAAGTTTTTAAAATTCCATACAACTATATAACCTAAACTCTCCTGGATATTCGCCCTTGATACTCAGCAATTTATATATCATTAAGTTCCATTTAAAACATGGCTTTGCCTGGCTAAAATTTTCTTTTGTTTATTTATATTTTTTTGGAAGAGATGGAGTTTCACCATGTTAGCCAGGCTAGTCTTGAACTCCTGAGTTCAAGCAATCTGCCCACCTCGACCTCCCAATGTATTGGGATTACAGGTGTGAGCCATTGTGTCTGTCCAAAATTTTCTGATGTATGGTCCATGCTTATCTCTGCTTTAAATATTTTTCCTTTCTATTCTCAAGTATGTTTTTAAACAAATTCTAAAATTTTCAATACCATGGAGAAGTCATCATACAAGGTTCATAATTTCTAAATAAAAAGTAAATTTCATTCTACATTCATCACTGCTTTCTCAGTGCCTAAGAAATGTCCGGTACATAATGTTCAGTAATTAAAAAATATAAATGAATAGAATGTTTTTTGACAATTCACTGTCAAAGTGGTTAAGAAAATTAGGCCTCAGAGTTAGCTCCTGTTTTTAAATCTTGACTTTGCCAGTTAGAAGCTGTGTGGCCTTGGACAGTGTGAGGCTCATTACTTCTGTTTGCAAAAAGGGATAATAATAATAATGCTTATGTCACATGTAAAGTGCTTGGTTTAATGAGAGCCTAACAAATGACACATTTCCCTTGTCTAAGTGTAGTTATTCAAATAATAATTTCTCATCAATTCTTTTCTACACATTTATCTTAATTGGCTGATTACTAGCAATCTGTGTTCATTCCAATCAACTCTGAGGAGACTTGAAATGCCAACTAAACTGTTTCTTTACAGCATTTTACTTTTACTCTCAAATACAATTATATTACTCATTTCCACTTTCAGTAGTTGATAGAATCTAGCAAATGACTAGCATAAACTAGGCCTTCAATAAACGTCATGTTCCTTAATCACATATTTATACCACTGTTTTTCACTTTCTCAAAGTTCTTCACTTGGCACAAGAACTACAAGAGACTGGAGCCATCTGATCTCATCTATTCGTATATCATTCCACGTGCTTTCCTCTTCCCAAGCCTGACCCTAGCAGGCTTCTGGTCTGATTTCCTCTTGTTTCTCTAGTTCTAGTTTCTGGGAGGCAGCCTCTGCTCCAGCCTCTGACTCTGTTCTCTTGGGTTCCTCACCTTAGCTCTCCTTACAACCACTATTACTGTTGAATCATAGGACATCTTTCTCCTCCATGCCTCACCCACCATCCACTGTCATAAAAGAAAAGCAACAATTGGTATCCTGCAGGGCCAGGCGTTGAGTGTGTTTATTATATTTCCTTCAGGCTGCTGTTTTATTTTTATTAACAATAATTATATATGTATGTATAGTATATTTTTAAATATATTTATGTTGTAGGAAAAACCAGGTTCTTGTCACATGACCAGGAAAGATTAGGCTTGCAAACACTTTGAAGGGTGAGGAAGAACAGAATTTATTGGGTGAAAAGGAAAAACAACACAGCAAAATGCAACGAAGTCCTGCTACAGGCTCTACACCTCACCAAGTAAATCCCAGGTTTCCACACAGAACGGGAGGGGCCGGGCTCCTTCCCACTGCAAATTGCGCAAACTTCTGTGGCTCCACCCCACTCTCCCAGTAAGCAGGTTGGTTGGAAATTCTCCAGGGACCTCTTTATACTTGGCTGTCTCATTTATACGTAGTAATATATAAAATTTAATATTTCTATAATAATTTAATTTATTTCTCTGGCAAATATTTATATACTTATCATAGGAAGAAAATATTACAGGCATTGTTGAAGTTCACCCTTATCTATGAATCTAAACATTTTCTTTTTGAACTAAAGGTTTGCTCATTGCTCAAGGGTGATGTTTATGTGACTGAAAATTACTTGGTAAAATTTAAGTAGGTCCTAAAGAGTGTGATGCTGAAATCAGCTTAGGAGTCCTTCTCTTCTTCCTTTGAAGCATGCCTACCAGAAGCTTCTGGTAGGGGCCAGGCTTGATAACTGCTCATAGTTTTACTCCTACTCTAGTTATCTTCACTTAATGCAACTCGAAATTTGCATAAATCAACAAAGCTTCAGAATGCATTTCTGCTGCTCTCCAACAAGACCTGGAGACTGATGCTACTTCTATATGATAAAAGCAGGTAGATAATTTAGGTTTATTGAGCCATAAACTTTTGTGACAGAACCAATTTCCTTCTTTTTCATTCTTCACCATTTAGGTAAGGCATATTTTTATTTGTTTGTTTTATAGCATAATATTACATTAATTTTGCCTTGAGATGAAGTCAAAATTAGCAACGGAAAGTTTTCTTTATCTTGTAGACTCTCCATCTGAAGAGGAGCCTGATGCTGGACAGACCAGACACTTCATTTCCAGTAGAGCTAGGGCTGAGCAGAAATTGATGGGGCAGGAGGGGATGGAAAAAAGACCGTAAGAGATGGAAGGGATCTGATGCCATCCCTTCTGAAGCACATTCCATTCCAGACAGAAAGGTGATAAAAAAAAAATGGAAGGACTATTTTAAACCAATGGCTCTCAAGCTTTCATCTGTATCAGAAAACATAGATCGTTGAGTCCCATCACCAGAGTTTCTGAAGCCTTAGGTCTAGGGCCACTGGAGAATTGAAATTTCTAGAAAATTTTCAGGGTATGCTGGTGTTGCTGGACTGGGAATCACGTTATAAGAACCACTGTCTTATACCAATCCCAATACTCCAGGTCTATGCATAAATGCATAATGTAAGACTCTCTTTTGGGTAACAAACTGAACTTCTGTAAGCTTCTGGATATTATTGTCATAACTATGGGTTACACATTGCAGTGGGATCATTATAATTCCCTTAAAATATTTTAACCTGTGTTCAAAAACAAAACTTTTGGCATCCAACTTAAACTATCAAAGCCCCAGCTCCCATAGTCTTGGCTCTTTTAGAATTTGTTTAGTGGGTTTTCTGGTGAGAACTAGACAGCCCCCAAAAAGCGCTGGCTCCCCTTTATCACTGACCTTTGCTCGAGTCACTTTCTAGACATTATTAGAGGGCAACAAGAAATGGAAAAACACATATTAAACTGATATCCCACATGCTGACTGATCCAGATTCAAATGGTAACAGAGACAACTGGAGACTGAAAATCAAATGGCTTCCTGTTGATAGCATCCTGGTCTTGCCGCATACCTGCTGCTTTTGTGTTCTCATTTTGAATACAGAATTTCTGCATTTTGAAAAAATTATACCATGTGACCATGGATCAATTGCTATAAAGTTGAATTTGTATAAGGAGCATGCTGTGTAACCCAGGAAACACGTTCATCCTCATCGTAGTAATAATGCATTTCCTGTGTGCCAGGTGCCATACTTTTTATGGGTGATATTTCATGTGCTCCTCAGAATAACCCTGCGAATGGATACTACACTTATACAGGAGGAACTAGGCACAGAGAGGTTGAGGTATGTACTGAAGGTCACACAGTAAATGGCACAGCCAGGATGTGAGCCCAAGTAGTCTGCACCTGTCTGAGCTCTTAACCACTAAGTATACTAGACCTGATTCTACAGTCTCAGCTATTTTATCTCTGGCTTCATGCCTTCAATTTCTCTTTTAAAATTTTTCTTTTATTTTTGGTACAGAGTCTTGCTCTGTCACCCAGGCTGGAGTGCAGTGGTGAAATCATGGCTGGCTGCAGCCTCAACCTCTTCAGCTCAAGCCATCTTCCCACCTCAGCTTTCTGAGTAGCTGGGACTACAGGAATGCCACCACGCAGAGCTTTTTTAAAAAAAAAAATTTTTTGTAGAGAAAATTTCTTGCCATGTTACCCAGGCTGGTCTCTAACTCCTGGGCTTAAGTGATCCTCCTGCCTCTGCCTCACCTCTTAAAGTACAGGAGAGAGACACCACTCCCAGCCCAGGAGTGCTGCTCTGTCGCCCAGGCTGGAGTGCAGTGGCATGATCTTGGCTCACTGCAACCTCTGCCTCCCAGGTTCAAGTGATTCTCCTGCATCAGCCTTCTGAGTAGCTGGGATTACAGGTGCCCACCACCACACCAGGCTACTTTTTGTATTTTTAGTAGAAACAGGGTTAACCATGTTGCCTAGGTTGGTTTCGAACTCATGACCTCAAGTGATCTGCCTGCCCCAGACTCCCAAAGTGCTGGGGTTTCAGCTGTGTGCCCCTGTGCCTGGCCCCAGTTTCCCTTCTTGAAGCTCTGCCATCTTCCTCATGTGCTCCACTGCTCAGTTTCAGAGTTGAGATGGACTGACCCAGTCATGATCTTCCAGTCCTTCCTAATGTGTCTTCTCATAGGTGCACCTCATAGAGACAAAAGCACTCATCTTATGATGCCACAATTAGTTGGTTACATGGCCATCTTTTTGGGGGGGACTCTTTAAGGGGAGATGTCTTATTCCTCTGTTATATCCTCCACTACTTACACTAGATCTGGTACATAGGAAATGCCAATTAACCAAAGATATATCACAACCCTTTCTCCACACTCTTTATTCTCCTTCATTGCTTTATTTTTCACAGTACTTAGACCTCTTAATATACTCTATATTTTTTAATTTAAAAGTTTTGTTTACTACTTGGCTATAAGTAGTAAACTTTTTGGTTTTAATAGATAGGACGATTTTCCAAAATGGTTGTACCAATTTACATTCCTACCAGCAATGTATGAGATTCCAAACTGCTCCAAATCATTGCCGACCCCTGAGATTGACAAGTCATTTTAATTTCAGTCAGTCTGCTGATCTAGGGTAGTGGTATTCCACTGTGGTTTTAATGTGCACTTTTCCATTAGCACTTTTTCATGTGCTTTGTGGTCATTTGTACAGCCTGTATTGTGATGAGGCTATTGTGTTCAAGTGTTTTGCCTATGTCTTTTAAAAGTTGTGTTGTCTGTCATTTTCTTATTGATCTATAGATGTTCTTTATATATTTTCTACATGAATTATTTCTATACAAAAGAATTTATATATATTTAAAATGGACTCAGCCATTCATTCCTTTTTAATAAAAATATATAAATGCGGTATAATAAATACATAATTGACTCAGCCAATTCACTCCTGAGTTCAGGAAATTAGTAATGTGATCAGTTATATGTGTGCATACGAATGTTTGTAGCAACTTTATTCCAATGTTCCAAAACTGGAAACAATAAAATATCCAGGAGAACTATAAAAAATTCAGCATATTTATAATATAGACTATAACAAAACGAATAATAAATTTCAGTTATGTGCTACTACATGATGAATCTCAGATAAAATTTTGAGTAGAGGAAGCTGACACAAAACAGTATCTCCCATATAATTCCATTACTGTCTTTCTTATATATAATTTCATTAATTATATGGAAGGTAGTGTTTTGTGTCCGACTTGCTCTAAAAACTAATATACACTGATAAAAATCAGATTAATAGTTATCTTTGGAGAGTTATTATTTTTAGAAGGGAAACAAGGAAACCTCCTGAAAGGCTGACAATATCACATCTCTATCTTGATATGGGTGTCGATTACACAGGTACACACAAATATGTAAAAGTTAATTAAACTGTGCCTAAGTTTGTATCTGTTATATCCCAGTTAAAAACCAAGTTCTTCAAGAATGTTTTTTAAAATATATATATATATTTAAGTCAGGCACGGTGGCTCATGCCTATAATCCCAGCACTTAGAGATCACCAATCTGCGGAGGCAGGTGGATTGCTTGAGCCCAGGAGTTCAAGACAAGCCTGGCCAACATGGTGAAATCCCATCTCTACAAAAAGTACAAAAATTAGCTGGGCATGGTGGTGCATGCCTGTAGTCCCAGCTACTCAGAACTGGGACTGAGGTCTCAAGAATCACTTGAGCCTGAGAGGTCAAGACCGCAGTGAGATGTGATCGCATTACTGCACTCCAGCCCTGGCAAAAGAGCAAGACTCTGTCTCAAAAAATAAAATAATATATGTATTTCCTGCCTCCTCCATCTTGCCTCGTGAGGGCCAGAACTTCTGTCTGTTTTGTTACTATTGTATACCCAGTGTCTAGGATAGTACCTGTTATATAGCAGGTGTTCGATACTGAATGAATTGACATGCTAATAATGCATATGTGCCTGCTCGGTGTCCTTATTGAAATCGCACCCTCTGTTAGACACAACCAGACTTTTATGTTTTATCTACTTCAAACATCCTCCTGGTTAATTAAATCACCTTTAGAAAGGATTAGTCTGTAGAAAGAGCCCACACAGAGATTTGTGTGAGAAGGAAAACCACACTGGCATTATTCTGACAGGCAGATGTGCAGTGATGTGTAGTTCCCGGGGCTTCAGAGAACACCACAGCACATTTCCAGTGAACATGTCTAGACAACTGAGTAGTTGAATCATATGCACAGTTACAGGAACCTGAGGAATCGTTGGCCTGTAATCAAGACAAGGATTTTAACGGGAGTTCAGCAATGAATCTAAAAAAGGAAGAGAGTGAAGAGGAAGAGTGAAATATATACAAAAACTTGATATAAGGCAAAGGTGGCATTTTAAATTTTATTGGGAACTTGATCGTTAGTTTGAAAAATAATATTGGGATAATTGGTTATGCAGAAAATAAGTTAGTTTCTTATTCATGCCTTGAATGAATTTAAATTCTGGATAGATTAAATATCTAAATGTAAGAAAAAAATATTTAAAATATTTTAAAAATATTTAGGAGAACTACCTGTATCTGTAAGAGTACGGGAGACACATGCTTTAAGCATTATAGGAAGTCTAAAAGCCAGAAGAGAAAAGATGAACAGGTATTTTATATATAGGTATATATTATATATATATACACATAATATATATACATAAAATATATAATATATACACATAATATATATAATATATATACATAAAATATATAATATATATACATAAAATATATATATACATAAATATATATATATGTTTGGAGTGAATATAACAAAGAGTCAATTTTCCTTATAAATATAAGAGCTTTTAAAGATTGATAGGAAAGAAAGAAAATAACCTAATACAAAAATTTGCTAAATATATGAACAGAAAATTCAAAGAAAAGCATGTAAGTAAAAATGTTAAATCTCCCTAGCAGTCATAAAAATACAAATTAAAACAATACGATGCCATTATTTTATCAATAATTGGCAACAGCGATTTGTTTTTCCATTTTTCTTGGTTCTATAGGGCTTTTTAGACATACCCATTAAATGCCTTTGGAAGAGGCCAGGTGTGGTGGCTTGTGCCTATAATCCCAGCACTTTGGGAGGCTGAAGAGAGCTGATTAGTTGAGGTCAGGAGTTTGAGACCAGCCTGGCCAACACGGTGAAACTCTGTCTCTACTAAAAATACAAAAATTAGCCGAGCATGGTGATGCCCACCTGTGGTCCCAGCTACTCAGGAGGCTAATGTGGGAGGATCGCTTGAACCCAGGAAGTGGAGGCTGCAGTGAGCTGAAGTCGTGCCACTGCACTCCAGCCTGGGCAACAGAGCAAAACTCCATCTCAAATAATAAAAAATGAAAAAAAAAAAATCCATGTCTTTGGAGGAATAAACTGCAATTTAACATTTCGTCTGAGAATTGGAGGACTGATGGCTAAAAACTTCAAATACGTAGTGCAGATTAGAAATGTGACAAGGAAGAAAGGCAGCTCCTTAAAAATAAAAATGCAGTACCTCAGTCTCCCTCCTACTCCTAGCTTATAGGATGAAACCCACTTTGAGATTCTGCTTTTAAATGCCCTATCTCCACAACCTCCATACATTCTTGCCTCTCAATATTTGCTGGGAACAAAATCTTAAAGGAATGTTTTTATTTAACACTTACTAAGTAAAAATTAATGAAACTTGTAACTAAGGCAAAGAGAAGATAGCATGCCCTTTTTTTAACGTTTATTTTTTATTTTTGTTATTTATTTACTTATTTGAGACAAGGTCTCGCTTTGTCACAGGCCACCTTCTGCGCTGAAGCTGTGCTCCCTCCCTCCTCATCTTCCCAAATAGCTGGGATTACAGGAGCCCGTCACTATGCCCAGTTGATTTTTGTACTTTTAGTGGAGACAGGGTTTTACCATGGTGGCCAGGCTGATCTTGAACTCCTGGTCTTAAGTAACCTGCCTGCCTTGGCCTCCCAAAGTGCTGGGATTGCAGGTGTGAGCCACTGCACTTGGCCAGCATGTCCTTTTGATTGTATTACTGAGCACTGTGTAATGGGTCCACCCAAGGACCTGCTTAGGGGAATGTATTTTTATTTGACTTGCTATTCACTATTAATTAAAAGTCTAAACTTTGTGAAGTTATATATTAATTTGTAAGTTTTTGTCTGTTAGCAAAATGAATGATTTCTGTTCAATAGAAAAGATAATCCTAATGATTATGGTTCTATTGTCCTGTAGGATATTAATCAATCTTTAAACCTAATCTAAACTTATTATAACATTCTTTTTCAAATTTTTATATATACTGAGTTTCTCAAATATTCTTTGGATCAGCTTTATCATCATGCTAATTCTCTCATTAATGAATTGAACAAATCCTCATATAAGTCATGTTTTGAATTTTTTGAAAATGTCCTTTGGCCAGGCATGGTGGCTCATGCTTGTAATCCCAGCACTCTGCGAGGCTGAGGTAGGAGGATCCCTTGAGTCCAGGAGCTCGAGACCAGCCTGGCCAATATGGCAAAACCCTGTCTCTAACAAAAAAACAAAAATTAGCCAGGTGTGGTGGCATGCACCTGTAGTCCCAGCTACTCAGGAGGCTGAGGCAGGAGGATGGTTTGAGTCTGGAAGGCAGAGGTTGCAGTGAGCCAAGACTGCCACTGCACTCTAGCCTGAATAACAGAGCCAGATCCTGTCTCAAAAAAAAAAAAAAAATTAAAAATTTAAAAAAAGAAAATATATTTTGGCAGTCTCTTTTTAAAATTTTACCCAATCTTCAAAGCCCAGCTCAATGCTTGTTTTAGTCTGTTTTCACACTGCTGATAAAGACACACCCCAGATTGAGTAGCTTATAAAGAAAAAGAGGTTTAATGAACTCACAGTTCCACATGGCTGGGGAGGCCTCACAAGCATGGTGGAAGGTGAAAGGCACATCTTAACATGGCAGCAGACAAGAGAGAATGAGAGCCAAGCAAAAGGAGAAACCCCTTATCAAACCATCAGATTTCATGAGACTTACTCACTACCATGAGAACAGTAGGGGGGAAAGTGCCACCATGATTCAATTATCTCCCACTAGGTCCCTCCCACAACACATGGGAATTATGGGAGCTATAATTCAATTCAGGTGGGGACATAGCTAAATCATAACAATGCTCATTTTTTCCCCAATGAATATACATATTTTTTAATTTCAAAAGGTTTTTGGGGAATAGGTGGTATTTGGTTACATGGATAAGTTCTTTAGTGGTGATTTTTGTCAATACTCATTTTCACAAAGAAAACTTGCTTAACTCCTCCAGATGATCTCTTTCTGCTCTAAACTCCTATAGTAGTGTTTTTCAGCTAGGCATCCTAGGGTTTCTTGAAGGTGTCAGGGAAGTTAGGGAAGGAAGAAAGATGAAAAGTGAAGGAAAAGAAGTAGTGATGGTTGACCAAATGGAGCTTATGTTCCTTTCCCTCTCCCTTCCCCTCCCCTCCCCTCCCCTCCCCTCCCCTCCCCTCCCCTCCTCTCCTCTCCTCTCCTTTCAGATGGAGTTTTGCTCTTGTAACGCAGGCTGGAGTGGAATGGCACAAACTTGGCTCACTGCAACCTTTGCCACTCAGATTCAAGCAATTCTCCTGCCTCAACCTCTTGAGTAGCTGGGATTACAGGTGCCCACCACCACACCCTGCTAATTTTTGTATTTTTAGTAGAGACGGGGTTTCGCCATGTTGGCCAGGCTGGTCTTAAACTCCTGACCTCAGGTGATCCACCTGTCTCAGCCTCCCAAAGTGCTGGTATTACAGGTGTGAGCCACTATGCCCGGTCCACTGCTTTTTTATATATTGCTTTTCTTATAAAATAATTTGAAATCCCCTGTCCTATAGCAGGAGTCAGAAAACTGTACCTGTAAAGGATGGGAGAAAATATTTTCTAACTACCCAATTGACAAGGTATTAATAGCCAAAATATGTAAGGAGCTTAAACAACTCAACTGCAAAAGAAATCACAAGTAATTCAATTTTAAAATGGGCAAAAGATCCAAATAGACATTTCTTAAAAGAAGATATACAAATGACCAACAGTTACATTAAAAAATGCTTAATCATCAGAGAAATGCAAATCAAAGTACAGTGAGATGTCACCTCAACTCAGTTAAAATAACTTTTATCAAAAACACAGGCAATAACAAATGCTGGTGAGGATGTGGGGAGAGGGAAACTCTTGTACACTGGTGGTGGGAATGTAAATTAGTACAGCCACTAGGAAGAAGAGTATAGAGATTCCTTAAAAAGCTAAAAACAGTGGTGCCATATGATGCAGCAATTCTACCACTGGGTATATATTCAAAAGAAAGAAAATCATCATATAAAAAAGACATCTACACTCCCATTGTATTAGCCCGTTTTCACACTGCTGAAAAAGACATACCCAAGATTGGGCACTTTACAAAAGAAAGAGGTTTATTGGACTTAGAGTTCCAGATGGTTGGGTAGGCCTAACAATCATGGCAGAAGGCAAAGAAAAGCAAGTCACATATTACATGGAGGACAGCAGGCAAAGAGAGAGCTTGTGCAGGGCAACTCTGATTTTTTTGAAACCATCAGATCTCATGAGACCCATTCACTATCAACAGAACAGCATGGGAAAGACCTGCCACCATAATTCAATCATCTCCCACTGGGTCCTTCACACAACACATGGGAATTATGGGAGCTACATGATGAGATTTGGGTGGGGACACAGAGCCATATCATATCACTCATGTTTACTGTGGCACTATTCACAATAATGACAATAAGGAATTGACTTAAGTGTTCATCAATAGATGAGTAAAGGAAATGTGGTATATATACAGAATGGAATATTATTCAGCCAAAAAAAATATTAAATCCTTTGACCATGTTTGATTTTGGTAAAATAAAAAAAAAAAAAAAGAGAAAGAAATTCTGTCATTTGCAGCAACATGGATGGAACTGGAGGTCATTATGTTCACTGAAATACTGCATGCTCTCACTCACGTATGGGACCTTAGAAAGTAGATCTCTAGCAAAGACATGGAATCAACCTAAATGCCCATCAATGGTAGACTGGATAAAGAAAATGTGGTACATATACACCATGGAATACTGATATGGTTTGGCTGTGTCCCCACCCAAATCTCACATTGAATTGTAATAATCGCCACATGTCAAAGGTGGGGCCAGGTGACATCTTACATAGTGTTCTCATAGTAGTGAATAATTCTCACAAGATCTGATGGTTTTAAAAATGGGAGCTTCTTTGCACAAGCTCTCTTGCCTGCCACAATGTAAGACATGACTTTGCTCCTCATTTGCCTTCCACCATGATTGTGAAGCCTCCCCAGCCACATGGAACTGTGAGTCAATTAAACCTCTTCCCTTTATACATTACCCAGTCTCAGGCATGTCTTTTTATTATTATTATTGAGATGAAGTCTCTCTCTGTCACCCAGCCTAGAGTACAGTGGCATGATCTTGGCTCACTGCACCCTCTACCTCCCAGGTTGAAGTGATTCTCCTGCCTCAGCCTCCTGAGCACCTGGGATTACAGGAACATACCACCATGCCCTGCTAATTTCTCTTTTATTTTTAGTAGAGACAAGGTTTCACCATGTTGGCCAGGCTGGTCTCAAACTCCTGACCTCAAGTGATCCACCTGGCTCAGGCTTTCAAAGTGCTGGGATTATGAGTGTGAGCCATTGCGCCCAGCTCTGGTATGTCTTTATTAGCAGCATGAGAATAGACTAGTATAGTAAATTGGTACTGGTAGACTGAAGTGCTGCTGTAAAGATACCTGAAAATCTGGAAGCAACTTTGGAATTGGGTAACGGGCAGAGACTGGAATTTCAAAGAGTTTTCAGAGGGCCCAGAAGAAGACAGAAAGATGTGGGAAAGTTTGGAACTTTCTGGATACCTGTTGATTGGCTTTAACCAAAATGCTGACAGTGATATGGACAATGAAGTCCAGGTTGAGGTGGTCTCAGATGGAGATAAGAAACTTGTTGGGAACTGGAATAAAGGTGACTCTTGCTATGTTTTAGCCAAGAGACTGGCAGCATTTTGTCCCAGCCCTAGAGATTTGTGGAACTTTGAACTTGAAAGAGATGATTTAGGGCATCTGGTGGAAGAAATTTCTAAGCAGCCAAGCATTCAAGAGGTGGCAGGTACTGTTAAAAGCCTTCGGTTTCACGTATGTACAAAGATAGATATGTAATTGGAACTTATGTTTAAAAGGGAAGCAGAGCATCAGAGTTTGGAAAATATGCCTGACAATGTAATGTAAAAGAAAAACCTATTTTCTGATGAGAAATTCAAGTCAGCAACAGAAATTTGCATAAGCAGTGAGGAGCCAAATGTTAATCACAAAGACAATGGGGAAAATGTCTCCAGGGCATTTCAGAAGTCTTCAGGGCAGCCCCTCCCATCACAGGCCTGGAGACCTAGGAAGAAAAAGCTGTTTTGTGGGCTGGTCCTAGGGCCTTACTGCTTTGTATAGTCTCAGGACTTGGTGCCCTTCCTATCAGCCATGGCAAGAAGGAGCCAACATAGAGCTCAGGCTATTGCTTCAGAGTGTGCAAGCCCCAAGCCTTAGTGGCTACCATGTGGTGTTAGGCCTATAGGTGCACAGAAGTGCAGTATTGAGGTTTAGAAACCTCTGCTTAGATTTCAGATGTATGGAAATGCCTAGATGTCCAGGCAGAAGTCTGTTGCAGGCTGGAATTCTTTATGGTGAACCTCTGCTGGGACAGTGCAGAAGGGAAATGTGGGGTCAGAGCCCCCACACAAAGTCCTCATTGGGGCACTGCCTAGTGAAGCTGTGAGAAAAGGGCCACCATTCTCCAGACCTGAGAATGGTAGATCCACTGAGAGTTTACACTGTGTGCCTGGAAAAGCTCCAGACACTCAACGCCAGTCTGTAAAAGCATCCAGGAAGAAGACTGTACCCTGCAAAGCCACAAGGACAGAGCTTCTCAAGATCATGGAAACTCACCTCACCTCTTGCATCAGTGTGACCTGGATGGGAGATCATTTTAGAGCTTTCAGATTTTACTGCCCTGTTGGATTTTAGACTTGCATGGGGCCTGTAGCCCCTTTGTTTTTGCCAATTTCTCCCATTTGGAATGAGTGTATTTACCCAACGCCTGTACCCCCATTGTCTCTAGGAAGTAACTAACCTGCTTTTGATTTTACGGGCTCATAGGCAGAAGGACTTGCCTTGTTTCAGATAAGACTTTAGACTGTGGACTTTTGAGTTAATGCTGAAATGAATTAAGACTGGGGGACTGTTGAGAAGGCATGATTGATTTTGAAATGTGAGGACATGAGATTTGGGAGGGTCCAGAAGCAGAATGATATGGTTTGGCTGTATCTCCCCTCAAATCTCACCTTTGACACCACACCTAATCCCCACGTGTCAAGAGTGGGGCCAGGTGGAGATAATTTAATCACAGGGGTAGTTTTCCTTCATACTGTTCTCATGGTGGTGAATAATTCTCACTAGATCTGTGAGCTTATAAATGGGAGTGCCCCTGCACAAGCTCTCTTGCCTGCTGCCCCATAAGATGTGACTTTGCTCCTCATTCACCTTCTGCCATGATTGTGAGGCCTCCCCAGCTATGTGGAACTGTGAGTCAATTAAACCTCTTTCCTTTATAAATTACCCAGTCTCAGGTATGTCTTTATTAGCAGCATGAGAACAGACTAATACAAATACCATGCAATCATAAAAAAAGAATAAGATAATGTCCTTTGCAGAAACATGGATGGAGCTGGAGGTCACATCCTTAACAAACTAATGCAGGAACAGAAGACCAAATATTACATATTTTCACTTATATGTGGGAGCTAAATGATGAGAACACATGGACAGATAGAGGAAAACAACACACACTGGGGCCTATATGAGGGTAGAGGATGGGAGGAAGGAGAGGATCAGGAAAAATAACTAGTGGAAACTAGCTTAATACCTGGGTGATGAAATAATCTGTACAACAAACACCTATGTCACAAGTTTACCTATATAAAAAGCCTGAACATGTACCCCTGAATTTAAAATAAAAGTTAAATTTTTAAAAAAGAAAGTTTTATAAAGATAGAAAGTAGAATGGTGGTTATCAGAGGCCAGAAAAGTTAGGGACAGTTGTAATGAAGAGAAGCTGATTGTGTACAAATGCACGGTTTGATATAAGAAATAAGACCTAGTATTAGATAGATCAGTAGAGTGAGTATAGTTTATAATAATTTATTGACTATTTCCAAATAACTAGAATAGAAGAATTCAAATGGTTCTAGCATAAAGACAAATATTTAAGGTGACAGATATCCCACATACACTGATATGATGTTTACAAATTATATGAGTGTATTAAATTGTCAGCTGGGCATGGTGGCTCACATCTGTAATCCAAGCACTTTGGAGGCCAAGGCAGGTGGATCACCTGAGGTCGGGAGTTCAAGACCAGCCTCACCAACATGGTGAAATCCTGTCTTTATTTAAAAAAATAAATAAATAAAAAATAGTCATATATACTTCTACACTATGTATATCTATCATGCATCAATTAAAAAAGAAAACTATATCTGTAAATAGATTACAAATATTTTGAACTTTGTAGGCTATATGGTCATTGTTACAACTACTAGACTCTGCCATTGGGGGCTGAGTGTGATGGCTCACACTTGTAATCCCAGTACTTTGGGAGGCTAAGATGAGAAGATCACTTGAGGTCAGGAGTTTGACACCAGCTTCACCAACCTGGTGAAACCCCAACTCTACTAAAAAACAAAATACATGCACCTATAGTCCTAACTACTCAAGAGCCTGAGACAGGAGAATCTCTTGAACTTGGAGGTGGAAGCTGCAGTGGCCAAGATCATGCCACTGCACTTCAGCCTGGGTGACAGAGTATATTAGTCCATTTTCACACTGCTGATAAAGACATACCTGAGACAGGGCAATTTACAAGTTCCACGTGGACTTACAGTTCCATTTGGCTGGGGAGGCCTCACAATCATGGTAGAAGGTGAAAGGCATATCTCATATGAAAGCAGACAAGAAAAGAATAGCCTGTGCATGGAAACTCCCCTTTTTAAAACAATCAGATCTCATGAGACTCATTCACTACCATGGAACCAGTGCAGGAAAGACCCACCCCCATAATTTAATCACCTCCCACCAGATTCCTCCCACAACACATGGGGATTATGGGAGTTACAATTCAAGATGAGATTTGGGTGAGGACACAGCCAAACCATTTCACACAGCGAAATTCTGATTCAACAACAACAACAAAATCAATCCTGTTCTTAGAGAAAGAAAGCAGCCATAGACAATATATAACTGAATGAGTATGGCTGTGCTCCCATAAAATGGAGCGCAGATTTTATGGGAGCACAGCCATACTCATTCAGCCATACTCATTTTATTTATAGATACCAATATTTGAAGTCCATATAGTTTTCATGTATCTCTTTATATTATTTTCATTTTGATTTTTTAACCATTTAAAAATGGAACCTGGGTCAGTGACACGTGCTGTAATCCCAGTACTCGGAAAGCTGAGGCGTGAGGATCATTTGAGCCCAATTGTTTGAGACCAACTTAGGCAATATAGTGAGACCCTGTCTCAAAAAACCAAAAACAAACAAACAACACCCAACAACAATAAAATAAAATAAAAGTGGAAGGACCATTCTTAGCTTGCAGCCTGGATTTGGCCTGTGGCCCATAACTTGTCAAGCCATGTCTTTCTAAAGGGTTTACAGTCCACCTAATTCTTTACTAAGTCATTTGCAGTTATTGTTTCATGTCAAGGTCTTGCGTCTTTAATTGGGTTGTAAGTTTTCTGAGGGAAAACTTACATCTCATACTTCTTTGTAAATGCATAAAAGACCAAGTTCATTGGTGAAAAGCAAGTGTGATAAATGTTGACTAGAAGAATCAATTTTGCCCGTGATGATCTTGGTGAAGGAAGCTGTGCATGGTGGGAGATTGGTGCTTTAAATAGGTGAAAGATCTACGCAGAAACAGAACAGAAGCCTCAGGAAAATCCTTGAAAGACAGCAAGAAATGGAGTTCGATGCAATATTGAACTTTTATTAAGATGGAGAGCAACTAGGAAGTCAATGTCTCTGTTTCATCCAAGCCATGAAATCAAAGTGAAGTCAGGCAGTGAAAGCCAAACTCCTGTGCAGTTGCATTTCTGCAATGCTTCAGTATATCTTTTTGGATCAAAATAGTCACAAAGGAATTAATAAGCATTTCTACAACTGCTCCTTTGGCTACAGAGCACCTTACTACCTTTGACCTAGTGCTCCAATTGGCTCTTCAAAATGCAATCTGAAATTCATCATTTTCAAAAAGCCTTTCCCTCTTTCCACTTCACTCCCATTCCCAACACAGGTACACACATACACACACACACACACACACACACACACTGCCTTGAGCAGGCCTTCTCTAGCACAGGGATAGTTACTCTATTTCTGTTTACTGTGTCTCAGACAGTGGCTGATGCACTGGAGGTCCTCATTTAGTTGTTTTGTTCATTGGTTTTTTGGGGTGTTTTTTTGAGGTAGGGTCTCAGTCTGTCACCCAGGCTGGAGTGCAGTGGCATAATCTCAGCTACTGCAACCTCCACCTCCTGGACTCAAGTGACTCTCCCACCTCAGCTTCCTAAGTGGCTGGTACTACAGGGACACACCGTCACACCCGGCTTTTTGTAGAGATGGGGTTTCACTATGTTGCCCAGGCTAGTCTCAAACTCCTGGGCTCAAGCAATCCACCAGCCTTGGTCTCCCAAAGTGCTAGGATTACAGGTGTGAACCACTGGGCCTGTTTTTTTTTTTTTTTTTTTAAATGTAGTTTTTAAATAGAACTTCTTCAAATCCAGCCATTCAGAGAAGCACCTCATTTTTAATGTATTTTTATCTTTGTTGCCTAGGAGCAGGGAAGAAGGGAAAAATGGAAAAGAAACTAAAGGCAGATTGCAGCGCAAATCCTCTGTAGATCCTTCCTTTAAACACTAGAGCAGTGCTCCTCAAGCTACCATTGCTGGACCTCACCTCTAGAGTTTCTGATTCAGGAAGTCTGGGAAGGAAACCAATATTTTACATTTCTAACAAATTCCCAGGAAAGGCTGATGCTGCTGGTCTGGGACCACA
This sequence comes from Aotus nancymaae, assembly GCF_030222135.1. Classification (NCBI taxonomy): domain Eukaryota; kingdom Metazoa; phylum Chordata; class Mammalia; order Primates; family Aotidae; genus Aotus; species Aotus nancymaae. Next base: position 7,938,971 of record NW_026988423.1, on the reverse strand, counting down.
GTTTGAGAAACAGTGCTTGAGAAGCTGAGCTCTACTACTGCTCTCTACCATGAAGAAGTTTGGGAAGCGTGTCTTCTGACTTAGTGACTTCCATTCCTATCATCTACGTTCCGTCTCCAACCTCAGATTGCTGATTCCTCCTCCCAGCCCCTTATTATCATTGTCCTCTAGGTAGCTTGCTTTCAAACACCAAAAAAAAAAAAAGCACATTAGAAGGTTTCATATTGAAGTAAAAAAAAATAGTAAAGCTTTCTTTTACAATAAAAAATTAACCTTTAAAAGGGCGTACAGGCCAGGCACAGTGGCTTGCACCTTCCCAACACTTCGGAAGCCCAAGACGAGAGGATCCCTTGAGCCCAGGAGTTTGAGACCAGCCTGGGCAATATAGTGAGACTCCACTTCTATAAAAAAAAAATGTAAAAATAAAATATTTTTTAAAAACAGGGAGTACACTTGTGTGAGCTAATAAAATGAAGCTCCAGGAAGAGAGCTTCAGAGCTTACGGGTGAAAAAGAAGCTTTGCCTACAGGAAATTACACAATCCAAGTCACACCTACCACTTGGGGATACATCCATCTCAGGGCAGATATTAAGGTATTAAAGCTCTGCCTGGACCATAATTTTATATCACTATCATTTGAAACCACACATCTTGAGTTCTGCTTTTTGTAGCTCTGTGGTAATAACTGGGACCCTAGGCAGAAATAAAGCAAAGTCACAATTCCTAGGCGCTTGGAAGTCAGGGAGATGGGACTGTGGCTGGGAGTATCTGAGAAGTGGAGGGAGGTTAAGATCTGGAGAGCTCAAGGGGCAGAGGGGAAGAGAAAGTTCTTTCTTAGGAAGAAGTAACTGCAGCCGCAGAGTCAGAGGGATAGGGATAGAAGGTTGGCTGTGTTGGCTGCAGGGAACTGTGGGAGAAGAGGCGAGAAAAGAAGGAAGGTGGCAGAATGCAAGGACTTTGACAAGCAAAGAAATTTGACCTGGATAAATTGGGTTCTGATTGTATCTTTCACAATCTCCACAAGGTGACCAGAATGACATTTCTAAATGCAAATATGACCATGCTTTGCCTCTGCTTACGTTCTTCAGTGGCTCCCAGTGCTGTCAGGATTGAATTGAACTCCTTAGCAGAATCTGGGCTCCTGCATTCCTCTGCAGTTCCCACTCCAGAAACATCCCTGTCCCCATCTCTCTCTCTCTGTCTCTCTCTCTCGCGCGCGCGCGCGCTCTCTCTCTCGCTCTCTCTCTCGTGCTCTCTCTCTCTCTCTCTCTCTCATACACAAACACACTCTCTCCTTCAGCTGTCTTGCCTTGGTCCTTCTGGGCTTTGCACACTCTTTCACTTCTGTGGGTTTCAGCTTCCGCACCCTCTGCCTTCCCTCACACTCTCACCTGATTTAAGACTCTCTTTATTATACTTATTCTAGGACTCAGAAGAAGGGTGTTGCTGGGCATGGTCGTGTTCTCTGTGGTCCCAGCTACTCAGGAGGCTGAGGTGGGAGGATCTCATGAGCTCAGAAGGTTGAGGCTACATGATAGCTATGGTGGCACCACTGCACTCCAGCCTAGGCTGCAGAGTGAGCCCTGTCTCAAAAAAAAGAAAGAAAGAAAGAAGAAAAAAGAAAGGAAAGGGTGTGTGCCCCACCTGTGTGCCTTCTGGGATCCATGACTCTCCATGGTCATTCCTGTAAAGCCCCGGGGGCAGCAAACAGAGGATAGGTCTTTTTCAGTTGATTGTCATGATCTGTTTCCCTCTGTCTGCCCTATTACATTGTGAGTTCCTTGAAAACAAGAACTACATCCCTAGCACCTAAAACAATGCTTGACACACAGGTAGGGAATATTTGTGGAATTAATTTTGAAACAATGATATTATTTTTAAAAAAATACGCCTTGAAATTTTGAATTAAAAATTAATCTATAAATTCAGAAAATACAGAAAAATCCAAAGGAGGAAGTAAAAATCACTTGCAATTACTCTGCTCTGAGATAATCCCTTTCAGTTTATTCTGAGAATGTTTGAGAAGTTTTGAGAAAAGGAACACTATGTAAAAAATGAAATGTAGGAAAAAAGTTTCTGAATGAAAGAAAAAAATTTCTGTGTGTCTTGCAGAGAATGGAATTAAAAAAATAATTAGGACATTTAAGACTCCAGGTATGAGACGTTAAACTTATGGACTAGTTGGGACTAGGAAAGGAACTAAGATGAATTATTATGAAAGGAACTAAGATGAATAATTAATGTGATTAAGTAGTAGATGAAATAACAGGACTTGAAAATTGGTTAAAGGTGGTGGTGGGAGGGGAATAGAGTAAAGGAAGAATATCAGATGACCATGAAAGTTAACACAATGTTTAAGTAAATGAAAGATTTGGAGATTGGGTAAGTGGAAGTATTCTTCACTCTCTCCCTTTATCGTGTATCTACTGGGCACATACTGTATCCCAGGCACTGGTCTAGGTACTGGGATCCATCAATGAACAAAACAGCAAAACCCATAACCCTTCTGGAGCTTCGGTTATCGTGGTGAAAATGATGGTACCAGTTAGAGAAACAGGCAGATTGAGATTGGGAGATCAATCAAGAGCATTTAAACAGTCATTTAAAGAGTTTTGAAAGAGCCTGTGTCTTCCTTTCATTCCCTGAATGTATGTGTGGGCTGACGGGGTAAAGCATATTCAGGGCTGCCACACCAGAGTGAAATGGGGTCTTTCTGTCCAGAAAAGAGAGAAGACAGGTTGCTGGAGAGAGGGGAGTCAAAACCCCTAATTATGCAACGGCTGTTGTTAGGTTCGTGCCAGATGTACATATGGGTGGAATTCCTTCTTGAAAAAAACTGAAATTAGTTTATCTCTGAAAAGAAATCCCCCAATAAAAAATTTTATTAATAGTCAATAGTTGGAAAAGCTCCCCCGCCCCCAAAATTTAAGAAACTTCTGAATGAAAATACTAAATAAGGCCAGGCGCAGTGGCTCACATCTGCAATCCTGGCACTTTGGGAGGCCAAGGTGGGAGGATTACTTGAGCCCAGGAATTTGAGACCAGCCTGGGCAACAGAGTGAGACCCTATGTCTACAGAAATTTTAAATATTAGTCAGGTGTGGTGGCACACATCTGTAGTCCCAGCTACTCGGCAGGCTGGGGTGGGAGGATCACTTGAGCCTGGGAGGTAGAGTCTGCAGTGAGCCATGACCATGGCATTGCACTCAAGCCTGGGCAACTCAGTGAGACCTTGTGATATTGTTTGGCTGTGTCACCACCCAAATCTCACCCCGAATTGTAGCTTCCATAATCCTGTGTATTGTGGGAGGGACACAGTGGGAGGTAATCGAATCAAAGGTGCAGTTTCCCGACACCAATCTTGAGGTAGTGAATGTCTCACAAGATCTGATGGTTTTATAAATGAGAATTGCCCTACACAAGCTCTTTTCACCTGCCTCCATGTAAGATGTGACTTTGCCCCTCCTTTGCCTTCTGCCATAATTGTCAGGTCTCCCCAGCCATGTGCAACTGTGAATCAATTAAACTTCTTTCCATTAGAAATTACCTACTCTCAGGTATGTCTTTATTAGCAGTGTGAGAACAGACTAATACACCTAGTTTCAAAAAGAAAAACTAAACACTAAATCTAAATAAACAAAATGGCCTGATTTTGGTTTCATGAGCATATTTACTTTGTGAAAAATCATTGAGATCAGCACTTATTATTTGTACATTTTTCTTCCTTTTTTTCTTTCTTTCTTTCTTTTTTTTTTTTTGAGATGGAGTCTTGCTCTGTTGCCCAGACTGGGGTGCAGTGGTGTGATCTCGGCTCACTGAAACCTCCGCGTCCCGGGCTCAAGAGATTCTCCTGCCTCAGCCTCCTGGGTAGCTGGGATTACAGGCACCTGCCACCCGGCTAATTTTTGTATTTTTAGTAGAGATGGAGTTTCACCATGTTGGTCAGGCTGGTCTCAAACTCCTGACCTCATGATCCACCCACCTTGGCCTCCCAAAGTGCTGGGATTACAGGCATGAGCCACCATGCCTAGCCTATTTGCACATTTTCCTGTATGCATATAATACATCAACAGAAATTTTACCTAAAAACATTCCGGTTCCTTAACTAGTTAGTGGGCTGCAGCCAGTTATTAGGACCCTTTAAGCTGTGTGTTCCCTAATACCAACACCTTAGTGTCATTATGAGCTTGTAAAAATAATGTGTATAAAATGTCGGCCCTACTTCTTGACATACGAAATGCCCTCATTCATGTGAGGTCCTTATTTTCTCCAGTTTCCTTATCTTACACCTTCACCAGTGTTTTCTTTTTTTTGACAAGGTTTTACTCTGTTGTCCAGGCTGGGGTGCAGTGGCATGATCACAGCTCACTGCAGCCTCAGCCTTGACCTCCTGGGCTCAGTTTCCGAGTACAGGCAGGAGCCACCACATCCGGCTAATTTTTGTATTTTTTGTAGAGATGGGTTTTCGCCCCATTGCCTGGGCTGGTCTTGAACTCTTGAGCTCAAGCAATCTGCCCACCTCGGTCTCCCAAAGTGCTAGAACTACAGGTGTGAGTCACCGTGCCTGGCCTTTCACCAGCTTTCTAGGTATGAGTTCCTAATGAAGTCAAAGGGAGATGCTACTGGACCCGATGCACCAAGGCTGAAGAGCAGAAGACAGAATATCTGTGCCCCAGAGGGAGCCAATGCCAGCTAGGTCCTGGGACTCCTGAGTAATAGGGAAAACAGAAAACGATCCCTGTCATAATTGAAATGCAGCCAAACACTGCTGCTGAAGTGCCAATGATAATACAACGATGAGCAGCTGAAATTACAGGATTTGCTCACTTCGCAGATTTTCCCCACAGAAACGTAGAGGGGTAAGTCAAACAGATGGCAATATGAAATATCAAAACAGTGGGTTTTCCCAGGGATGATTATAGCAGGGAATTTGGGTTTACTTTTTGGTACCAGTCTTACAGGAATGTTCGGTTGACTCATTAAAATCCAATCAATGACTATTTTCATGTGTGCCATCTTCTGACACAGGATTTGGGGGAATGGTCATATTCTGCTGTCAGCAGCATGTGGTGTTAACTTGCTGTTCTTAACATGCTTTCCCCCGAGTTTTCTATTCTCCCTAGTTTGGTGCCATCAAAGGTAACCTGATCAATCAATGCTCACCTAGCAAGGCAATTTCCATGCTCTAAAACTTCCCCTGGGTTACTCCCTCTGAGGCTCAGGAACCTGCGTCTACCCTTGGGTACCTTCATTCACCATAGCCCTGGCCGGAGGTGGCACTGTGTGGTGCTAACGTGGTCACCATAGGGATCCCCTCCACATCACACATAATTGGTTCAGTGTTCCTCCATTAACATCCCATCTCTTTAGGGTAGGAGATTCTGGTTTCCATGAATACTGTGCCACCTTAGACACATGTGCGTTGGATTTTGTTCTTTGTAGATTTCTATTTTTCTTTTCTTTTTCTTTTGTTTTCTTCTTTTTGACATAAGGTCTCACTCTATCCCCCAGGCTGCAGTGCAGTGGTTCAGTCACAGCTCACTGAAGCCTCAATCTCCTGGGCTCAAGTGATCCTCCCACTTTAGCCTCCTTAGTAGCTGGGATCTCAGGTGTACACCACTATGCCCAGCTATTTTTTTTTTTTTTTTTTGAGATAGAGTCTTGCTCTGACACCCAGGCTGGAGTGCCATGGCACAATCCTGGCTTACTGCAACCTCTGCCTCTCAGGTTCAAATGAGTCTCCTGCCTCAGCCTCCCAAGTAGCTGGGATTATAGGTATCTGCAACCATGCCCAGCTAATTTTTTTATTTTTAGTAGAAATGGGATTTCACCATGTTCCAGGCTGTTCTCAAACTCTTAACCTCAAGTGATCTGCCCACCTCCGCCTCCCAAAGAATTATAGCATTTTTTGTAGACTTAAGATCTCACTGTGTTGCCCAGGATGGTCTCCCAGGCTCAATCAATCCTCCTGCCTCAACCTCCCAAAGTCTTGGGATTTCAGGTGTGAGCCACCAGAACCCAGTTGTTCTTTGTGAGATTTCTTAAATGTAAAGCATCAATTCCATCCACCTGTCACTTAAATAAAAGGACATTTATTATTTAAAACTACATATGAAACAAAAGCTACTTGCTCCAAATGTGATAGCATATATGTGGCTGGGTGACAAGGTTCCAGCCTTGGTTGAGCAGAACATGTGATCTTGTCTGGCCTTATGTCTTATGGTCTTGGGCTTTCTTCTGACTTTCAGGGGACAGTGAAGAATGAGACACAGATACAGGAAAAGTGACATACGGAGTTTGATTTCCTAACCTCAGCATCTCCAGCTCATTTCTTTATTATTACTACAGAAACGGGGTGGCACTTCAAAATGTTTCTTGTCTCTCACCCCTCAGTCTGAGCATATGACATAACTGCTCTTCCTACCCTATGAAGGTGGGGACAGACAAGTGAACTCTTGGCTAGAGTTTGGAACTGATTTTTGCCCTTGAAATGTAGGCCCACAAGGCAAGTATAAGAAGGGTAGGGAATTAAGACTGCATGCATCATCCAAGGAATGATTACACCCGTTATCTCTGTAAGAATGAGGCTGGGTGTGGTGGCTCATGCCTATAATCCCAGCACTTTAGGAGACTGAGGTGGGTGGATCACGAGGTCAGGAGATCGAGACCATCCTGGTTAACACAGTGAAACCCCATCTCTACTGAAAACACAAAAAATTAGCCAGGTGTAATGGCATGGGACTGTAGTCCCAGCTACTTGGGAGGCTGAGGCAGGAGAATGGCTTGAACCCAGGAGGTAGAGGTTGTAGTGAGTTAAGATCACGCACTGGGCTCTAGCCTGGGTGACAAAGCGACTCTTAAAAAAATTAAAAATAAATAAGTAAATAAAAAGAATGAGAACTGGACAGCTGGGCACAGTGGCTCATGCCTGTAATCTCAGCATTTTGGGATGCTGAGGCAGGTGGATCACATGAGGTCAGGAGTTCGAGACCAGCCTGGTTAACATGTCGAAACCCCATCTCTACTAATAATAAAAAAATTAGCTGGGTGTGGTGGTGCACGCCTGTGGTCCTGGCTTCTCGGGAGGCTAAGGCAGGAGAATCACTTGAACCTGGGAGGTGGAGGTTGCAGTGAGCTGAGATCGTGTGCCACTGCACTCCAGCCTGGATGACAGAGCTAGACTGTATCTCAAAAAAAAAAAAAAAAAAAAAAGAGAGAGAGAGAGGAGCACTGCAGCACTGACAACGGCAAACGGCAAGCTTATGAGTCAAGTGATATATGAATGATAAGCGCTTGATAGTTATGTGACATGGAGGTGAGCAACCACTTCCATAGTGGGCCTCAAACTCACCCAGGTCAGGAGGTAAAGAAGGAACGTGTCCAGTGGCCTGTGAGGTGCCTTGTACTTTCTACAGAAAAGGGTGTCAGCAATTTGTGGCCTGGCTTCACCTTCTCATCTGCCTACCTTTACCACCCTGAGTCCATACTCTGTTATGGGTCATCATCAGGAGGAAGAGTTTTGGGCATTTGGGGTTGATTACAACCATAAGAGAATCTTCTTGGTTGTGCAAAATTTTTCTCAAATTCAGGAAATTGTTACCTAGGTTCAAGGCCACTAAAATTACATGCAGTTCTTTAAAATGTCAGTACGTTTTTGGGGAGGGGTTCGATCACTTTCATGAAATTTTCAAAGAGACTCATGATCTCCAAAAGATTTTGAACTATGGCTCCAGTAAATCACTTGACAGTGGGACAGAGAAGAAACAGAAAATTGCCTTAGCAAATCTTCAAAAGTGAGAGAAGAAAATTGATACAGTGGAGCAGACTTAAGATTTCCTTTCTATTGTGGAGGTAAAAAACTGGAAACAGTATATGGCCATCAATGCAGATAACAGATTATGGTATGTTCAAACTGTGAGATATAATAAAGATATTTCATTATGATGAAGACATTTGTTCTACACCAGTTGATTTGTAGGATTTTCCATGATGTGATCAAAAAGTGAGAAGAGCAAGAATCAGAGAAGTCTTTGTAATATAATTCCATTTTTATAGAACAAATCATGACAAACTTCCTTTCCCCTTACGTGTGTGTGTGTGTGTGTGTGTGTGTACACATACAATATCAACAAGGAGAAAAAATCTAGAAGACCAGATATCAGATTGTTAATGGAGAGGAACCAAGAGCAGGTGAGGGTGAGTTATTCAGTGAGGGCAGCAAAGGAGAAAGGGGATGTTTGTGGAGAGGCATGGAAGAATGGTGATTCGAATGTTGGTTATCTCAGGAGAATAGCATCTGATATTTTATTCTATTTTGCATATTTTCTGAAGTTGATTCTTTTAATTTATTTTGTATAAAAAAATAAATTGAGATGAGGGTCTCACTATCTTGGCCAGGTTGGTCTTGGACTCCTGGCCTCAAGTGATCCTCCCACCTTGGCCTTCCAAAGTGCTGGAGTTACAGACATAAGCCACCACGCCTGGCCCCTGAAGTTGATTCTTTACTCTTTTTCTCCCCTTTTTATAATTCAACTATTATATGACTGATGTGTATTATTTATATAATCAGAGAAAACTTAAAATTTCATGGTGATAAAAATTATTTTTATTTCAGGTAGCAATTTTCATTCTCTGTGCATAATTCTAGTAGTCATGAAGTTCACTATTTTCAGAAATGAGACATGAAAAGCACATAAGACGTGGTTTCTGTATCATGCACCCTAGTTGGGCAGATTCAGCAAGGATGTGGCATGTGGGTAGGTGCCAATGTGAGTGGCACCAATGGAGTAGCGTAGCAGTTGGGAGGAAAGTAACTTACTAAATTCAGCTCAGTGGATTTAGAGAAGGTTGGAATGTGAATATTCTGTTCAGGGTCACGAATGCTGAGGCAAGAAGCACAGAGCCTGCTAGTAACATGAATGGGCTTTAAGTGAAGGAATAGGCCATGAGATAAGGCTTCATGGGAGTTACTGCACCAGATCTGAGCCCTGGATTACAGACTGCACTTTGATTAATGAAAAACAGCATCAAAGTCCTCCAGAAGCCGACATGAACATGGCTAAAGAAATGGAAGATTTTCTTGAACTTCTTGAACTCTGCCGAAAACACAGTTGCTTATTTGTCACTCACTATGAGATATTTTGTGTTTGCAAAATGAATTCTAAGCATGATTCAGTCTTCTTTGCAGGGCTTATTAATCATCTGGTGGACTTGGTATTAGAAACAAGGAAGTTCCTTGCTCTCTCCACAGTGTGGATGTTCTCAGAGCTGACTTGGATTGGAAAATCCCAAGAGATTTGTTGTTCATAATGAAACTAAGATGTGAAACTTGAGCTCCTGAAATGCCCTGGTGCTAAGGAAGGACCTCTCTTTTTCATCTGTGTTTGTCTAAGATAAGTTAGATGACCACTCTGGGCAAAAAAGAATTCCACTTCAATTTGATAAAGCTATGCTCAAGTGACTTCATTCTGTTCCATTCTCTCTCTCTCTCTCTCTCTCTCTCTGTGTGTGTGTGTGTGTGTGTGTTTCTATTATTTTTCTCCTTCCCGTCCCTGAATCACCCTCCTTCTCTTCCTCTCTATGGGCTCATCTGATTCTCCAGCAGAATGTGCATGGTTTATTTTTGGTCAGGACACTTGCAAAAGCAGGCAACCTGGGATCATATCAGGGCTTCCATTGCAAGAGTCCTCACTCAAAAACTTTTTATTATCTCTCTTCTTTACTTTTTTCTTTTTCTTTTTTTTTTTTTTTTTTTTTTTTTTGACAAGTTCTTGCTCTGTCACCCAGGCATTCACTGTACACCTCCACTTCCCAGGCTCAAGTGATCCTCCCACTTCAGCCTCCTGAGTCCCTGGGACTACAAGTGAGTTCTGCCATGCCCAGCTAATTTTTTGTATTTTCTGTAGAGATGGGTTTTCACCATATTGCCCAGGCTGGTCTTGAACTCCTGAGCACAGGCAATCCACCAAACTCAGCTTCCCAAAGTGCTGGGATTACAGGTGTGAGCCACTACACCTGGCCCCAAAAACTATCTCCCTTGCAAACTAGCCATAATGCCCCCGAGACTTCCAGTAGAAAGTCCACGCACGGCTCTCCACATTTTCCAGAATTATTTTGAATTTACGTCTTTCAGAGTTGTCTATAGCAATGAAAATACCCACCATAGGGGTAGCTCTTTAAGGAGTCATTGAACAATACTTGTGTAAGGAATGACTGAAAGGTAGCTGAGACCAGGCGTGGTGGTTCACACCTGTAATCCCAGCACTCTGGGAGGCCAAGGTAGCCGGATCATTTGAGTTCAGGAGTTCAAGACCACTAACCCTGTCTCTACTAAAAATACAAAAAATTAGCTGGGTGTGGTGGCAGCTGCGGGTCCCTGTAATCCCAGGTACTCCGGAAGCTCAGGCAGGAGAAACACTTGAACCCAGGTGGTGGAAGTTTCAGTGAGCCAAGATCACACCACTGCATTCTAGCATGGGTAACAGAGTGAGATTCTGTCTCAAAAAAAAAAAAAAGTCAGTTGAGAGCAAAAGAGGCTTCTGAGAACGCTGATTTACTTGGAAAGTGGACTGCCTGCTGCAGAACAGTGAGCACACGCCTGTACGAGCCAGTGATAACTCCTCCATGCTCTCGCTTCAGTTTATTTAAAGTCTATCGTCACTTTATTAACTGTCTAGTGATATAATTTTTTTTGTGGTCTTTGAAGGCTAAAAAAGGGTTTACAATCCATGAAGTTTATATACTTTCTTGAAAAATGTGGCAAAACATTTAGAAAACTATGCTTAAAATATACTAATAGTAACAATAAGAAGAATGACATTAATGATAATATAGCACACCTACTATGTAAACAGTACCATGTTAAGTATCTCTCCTGTGTATGTAGTATGTGTGAATCTCAGTTCAGCTGGGCCACATATATTGCATTTTTTTTCCTAAAATTATTTTTATAGTTTTATATTCATTTATTTTTAGTTTTTTTCACATTTTTTAAAAAATTTTTTGACCCTTCAAAACTTGTTTTTTTTTAAATTAACATTTAAATGGATTACACATCTTCTATGATCAAAATATGGAAATGTACATGAACAAAATATACACATTTTTTGGGGATGCCTAGGGAAGAATGGTGTCAATCAAATTCATCCAAGGTTTTAAGCAGCAGCATCCATGCAGCCAGGGCATGGTCAGCATCTGGGGACAGAAGTAAATATCTGCAATTCATGCATCCCTTTGAATTCTTTTTTTAGTGACTGATTAGCCATGTGCTACAGCTGGACAGTTCTCTTCTGATTAAATTCTTCTGATTCAATTTTAATTTCATTTTAAATTCAATTTAAATTAATCAATTAAATTACATTTCTATTTAATTTCAACCTCCTGAAATGTCAGTGACTTTGATCGCTGTAGCTCAGGAAAGCTTTTCTTTGAGAATCTGGGTCACTTTGAGCTCCCCTTCAGTCTGGGAGGCAAACGTCCGATAGATGTAGTGGATCTTGCTGAGCAGAGGTGTTGCTATGCCGGGTTCCATGCTGCCATGTCTGGCTGATGCCTACATTTTTAAATAGAGACAAGGTCTCATGATGTTGCTCAGGCTGGTGTCAACTTCTGGGCTCAAGAAATCCTCCCTCCTTGACCTCCCAGAGTGCTGGGATTATAGCCATGAGCTACTGCACCTGGCCAAATTTTATTTTCATTTTTTTAAATAAAGATAGTGTCTCACTTTGTTGCCCAGGCTGGTCTTGAACTTCTGGCCTCAAGCGATCCTCCCACCTCTGCCTCCCAAAGTGTTGGGATTACAAGAGTTAGCCACTATTCCCAGCCACTTCCCTAAAATTTAACTTATGTTCTGAGCCTCCATCCCTTTGGGCCAGAAGGAAATTCAGCCTTAATCATCTGGAGTTCCATCTCCTCCCTATTGGTCCACCTAGCCCGCATATCTTCTCAGTTCTGCTCACTGCTGCCTTTGTGGCATGCTTGCCTCAGGGAAGTTAGAGGCACCAGGCCCTGCATCTCACTTCCCTGCTGCATCCTGTAATGATTCCTTCTGTGGTCCCACCACAACCTTGCAGTGCTGCCATGGAGTGGGGCTCAGTTCTTCCTGACACCCAGAACCCACGGACTCTCCCACCACTCTCAATATTAACTCACTTCAGGAGAAACTATTCTCTTCCTAAACTGTATTCACTTTAGTCTATTTAGGCTCTTGGAAAGAAGTAAGAATGTGAATAATGTGCTCGGGGTCACAAATGCTCAGATAAGAAATGTGGCTTCTCTCCAGCATTTCTCTGAAGCTGGGACTCCAGGAGAATGATTCACTTCCCAAGTAGAAGAAAAAGAGACCCACTGCATCGTCCCTGGCATCCACCTGCACACCCTACCTTTTTCAAGTTCTGTGATCTGACCTCCAGGACCCTTTGGTGAGAACAATGGCTGGGTGTGGTGGCTCACGTCTGTGATCCCAGCATTGGGAGGACAACGCAGGTAGATCACCTGAGCTCAGGAGTTTGAGACTAGCCTGGCCAACATGGTGAAACGCTGTCTCTACTGAAAATACAAAAATTAGCTGGGTGTGGTGGCATGTGCCAGTAGTCCCAGCTACTCAGGAGGCTGAGGCAGGAGATCGCTTGAACCTGGGAGGCGGAGGTTGCAGTGAGCCAAGATTGCACCACTGCACTCCAGCCTGGGCAACAGAGGGAAACTCCATCTTAAAAAAAAAATGAGGATAATAACCTTTGCCTGTAGTGGTGCAGGCCTGTAGTTCCAGCTACTTAGGAGGCCAAGTTGGGAGGTTCACTTGAGCCTAGGAGTATTAGCGAGCTATGATCGTGCCACTGTACTCCAGCCTTGGCAATAAAATGAAACCTCATCTCTAAAAAAATAAATAAGTAACCTTTGCATCTTTATGCTTTTGTGATGATTAAATGCGACAATGGATTATAAATTCTAGGACATACTATCGCTGTTCACTAATATTTATCTTCTCCCTTTAGCCTCAGAGGAAAACATCATGCATGTAAGTCTGTAGCCAGGTGAGACTCTGGTTCTCCACCACTGTATTCCTGGTGTGGTGCCTAGAACTGCCTTGAAGTTAGTAAGTGCTCAGTAAACATGCATGAATGAATCTAGCAGGAAAATAGGGTCCAAAGGACATCCGGAGGGAACTTCCGTTGTGGAACAGTCATTACAGGGAGGATGTGTTCCTAAGATTCATGAAAGCAAGAACTGGTCTTAACCACAGCAGGAAGGAATCTGTTCTTGGAAGATTGGCAGGAAATCTCTTGAGAGTGTAGGGTGTAAGGTACAGGGAAAAGAAAGCTACTAAAGATACAAAGAAGTGAAAGAATGTCTTCATTGGAAATAAAAATAGGATACTACACCCACATTTTGATTCTCTCTAGGTCTTGTCTCACCAAGTGTCCCAGATCGGTCAAGTGTGAGGAGATCAAGACCACTTGGGCAGCCATGGAACACTGAGGTGATTACCAGCTGAGGTCTTGGAGTCAAGATGACTTGCCTTGGAATCTTAGCTCTGACATTGTATGACCTTGGGAAATCACTTCAATCTCTTTAACACTTAATTTCTTGTTTGTAAAATTGGAATAATAATGGTAGCTACTGGAAAAGAGTTGTTACAATGATTCCATTAAATAATAGGGAAATGTTTTTAGTCTACGGCCTGACACTTGAGGGGTCAATGATTGCTATCTTCCTTTACTGCACTCTTAGGCAAACCTCAAAGAGGTTGGTAAAGGGGATGAGAAAGAAGATCAACTATCTGCCCAGATGTCTCTCCTGTGGTAGAAAGGACTATGAAATGATTCTGACATAGGCCCAGATTGGAAGCTGAGGGTCCTAGCAGAGACATGGCTTCCAGGGGCCACACTGAGGAAATCAAGAATCAAGAGGTCACTGGCCATGCTCTGTGTGAAGAAGAAAGTAGCTGACTTTAGAGTTCCTCATGAGAAACTGCTGAGAGGAGCTTCCTTATCATAAGGCAGATTTTGTAGCACCAAGCTTCCAAAAGTATCTAAGGCTCTATTATATTTTTTCCTTCTTTAGCCAGACACTAGGACATTCCAGGGTATATCCCTGATACAATCACCTGCAGTCATTTGTGCAAATCTAAGTATGTCATCAGCAAGAACCAGAGGGAAGAATTCTTCCAAGACACATAAAGAAATCCCTTTCACCTTTGGGAGGCCAAGGTGGGTGGATCATGAGGTCAAGAGATCGAGACCATCCTGGTCAACATGGTGAAACCCCGTCTCTACTAAAAGCACAAAAAATTAGCTGGGCACGGTGGCACGTGCCTGTAATCCCAGCTACTCAGGAGGCTGAGGCAGGAGACTTGCCTGCACCCAGGAGGCGGAGGTTGTGGTGAGCCGAGATCACGCCATTGTACCCCAGCCTGGGTAACAAGAGTGAAACTCCGTCTCAAAAAAAAAAAGAAATCCCTTTCACACACCAGGAGTCTGTCCATGGAGGAAGAAAACTTCTGCTAGTTCGCCTTTTCCTTTTATGGATGAAGAAATGGAAATTCAGAAAAGGGAAGTGAATTGCTTGAGGAGACATCCGGGAGGTCTCCTGACCCTCTCCTGACTTACTGCTACAACATATTTCATTTTGTCATTTAGATCTTTCTTCAAATTTGGGTCATATGAATATCTTTAAAAAAAAAAAAAAAAGATAGGTCTTGCCATGGTGCCCAGGCTGGCCTCGAACTCCTGGCCAAAGGGATCCTCCCACCTCGGCCTCCTGTGTAGCTGGGACTACAGGTGTGAGGCACCCCTCCAAGTTCTATGAGTATCTTATTACTGCAAACACTACAGAAATAATACTGTGATACACACTTTCTTTTTTTTTTTTTTTTTTTTTTGAGACGGAGTTTCGCTCTTGTTACCCAGGCTGGAGTGCAATGGCGCGATCTCGGCTCACTGCAACCTCCGCCTCCTGGATTCAGGCAATTCTCCTGCCTCAGCCTCCTGAGTAGCTGGGATTACAGGCACGCACCACCATGCCCAGCTAATTTTTTGTATTAGTAGAGATGGGGTTTCACCATGTTGACCAGGATGGTCTCGATCTCTTGACCTCGTGATCCACCCGCCTCGGCCTCCCAAAGTGCTGGGATTACAGGCTTGAGCCACCGCGCCCGGCCGATACACACTTTCATGCTTTTTAGTTAAAGCCATGCTGTCGCCTTTGCTCTTGCAGGTGCCAGGAGTAAGTAGACAGTCCTAGGAATATTGTAGGTGAATCTGGGTTACCAGGGTGGTAGCAATAGTCATCTGTTCTCTGGAAGACAAACTTCTTCCATCTCCTCCCCTGCCATGGCCTGAGCAGTACCCTGCTGCTAAGGTGCCTTCTGCTGCTAGGGCTCCCCAGGAATTGGCCCAGAGCACCTCTGAGAAGCATAATGTTTAGAGCCATCTTAGCCAGTTGTGTGGACTTAGACAAATTAACTTGTCCTATACTGTACATTATAAGGTAGAGACATGATGACGTATACATGTGCACTGTTAGTGAATTGTTTATTTTCCTGTTCTTGCTCTCTAACAGCAAGGTAAATATCTGAGGGTAGAGAGAATGACTCAAGCATCTCTGAACTGCTTTGACTTTGCAGCCTGGTGCAATGGAAACAGCAAGGCTTTGGAAACAGACTTGGCCTCAGACCTCAGCTATGCTACCTACTAGTTGTGTGGCTTTGGGTAAGTTATTTGAGTTGTTTCCTCATC
The DNA here is from genome assembly GCF_030222135.1 of Aotus nancymaae. Classification (NCBI taxonomy): domain Eukaryota; kingdom Metazoa; phylum Chordata; class Mammalia; order Primates; family Aotidae; genus Aotus; species Aotus nancymaae. The sequence continues at coordinate 7,923,236 of NW_026988423.1, read as the reverse complement.
CATAAATGACTATTGTGAGGATTAAATAAGACTTTGCACGAAACAGCTGGCAGCTGTTAAAGCCTTTCCATAAATGTTGGTTCTGTTTCCTTTGTAATACATAGATCAGGGTTTTTCAACATTTATTACTACTCCTGATAAAGAGGCTTTGTAGACACTTTAGAGATTTCCCCCATAAAAATTTAATAGCAGAGATACACTGTATATCTGCTCATGTGTTGAATGCATATCTGTCCATTATACACAAAAAAGATTCTTTTTTTACCCTTGATGACCAATTTTTCACCCAGCTGGGGGTGACATCACCCACACTGAGAATGCACGTCTTCATGAAGTAGCCTGTACTCTACATTACCAGTCAGTCAGTGACCCATGACACCAGTTTCACCTGGTCTGATGTGGCATCTTGCCAGAGGATTGATAACAATTTTCTGGAAAACATTTATAAAGCCAAGTGATTTGGATTTCGAGATATTATTTAGATCACAGAAAGCAAGTCTGTTAAACTTTGTGTCATTAAAGGTGACATTCTCATCAGGGAATGACCAGCTGTATTTGTAGGTTAAATAGACTCAGAGAAAACAAACCAATGGCTAGAGAGGGGAGAACAGATCAGAAAGAATCTACATAGCTCTCTGCAAGAGTTAGGCAAGATAATTTTTAAATTAGATAATTATTATTTTTTCTATATTTTTCTCCTTTTCTTTAAGCTTCACTCAAGCAGCCAACAGACTGTTGCCCTGGCCACAGAGGTGGGCCAGAGCAATGACTAAATCATAACACACTCTTATGTGTCCCCTACCACACCGACCAGATTGTCCGTCTACAATCAGGAGGCAGGAAACTTGTGGTGTGATTTGAAGGGGTGTTCAGTAGAATCTGTCCTCACGCTGCCGCACCACGGCTTGCAGTTCTACCTTTGGAATTTTATTGCTTGACTCGTTAATGTTTTTAGTGCTTAAATATTCTCTATTGAGTAAGAGACAGGTTCTGTGCAATGAGACAATTAGGTCAAGAGGGAAGGAAGCTGAGGTGATGGGCAGATAGATTCCAGAGGTAAACTTTTCTGATCTGTTAAAGTTGAAAAGAGTTAACCCACATCCTACCAACCTAGGCAATCTAGGAGGTAGGAAAGTTTGCCTCTGGAATCTATCCAGGTACCCAGTTGGGACTGGGCTTCAGCTCAGAAGTCTGAAGATGATAACTCATAGAATCAGAATCTAAGCTGGGACAACACGTGGAACAAACAGTGAAGTATCATGATATTACAAACTTTTCTTTGCTACATGTAAGATCTCTGTATCACATTTCCCTGGGGAGCTAGATTCAGTTTAGGCCGCATCTATCTACTCCAGCAAAAGGATTTTAGCTAATCTTTCAAAATTTATTTTAAAAATTTATTTTATCTGTAATGAATATAAGGAAAGTATTATAATGAAAATCAAGAATACCAGGCTTTAAGAAAATATATTTTAAGTCCTCTTTCTCTTTTAGTTGCTTGATATTTCTTTTACAAGGGGATATTTTGTAAAATAGGTGGAAGTAGGGGCTTATTTATCATTTTGATTATATATACTCTGAATTGCTTGAGTGATGGACTAGATGCTAATTGACCCATTGTTGGTCAAATAAGGTCATGCTTTCTTTGCATGTTTTTGAGATAAATCAAAGGATGATATCAACTATGAGTCACTCATAGGATTCACATTCACAGAGCCTGGCCTAAGAGGTATATAAAGAGGAACGTTTCAGGAACTTAGGCTAGAAAGGAACAGAGTAAACTGAGTTGATCCACTTAGAAGTTTACAATGAAGTTTCTTCTACTACTGCTCCTGCAGGCCACTGCTTCTGGAGCTCTTCCCCTGAACAGCTCTACAAGCCTGGAAAAAAATAATGAGCTATTTGGTGAAGTAAGTATGGACACTACAGTATTTATCTAGCTTGATGTTTGTCTTTTAAGATTTATTACATTAACCACTTTTTTTGTTTGTTTGAAGTATCTGTTGAAAATTGGTCTAGGAGGCTGTCTGCTTTCAGTATTAAGATTTTCTTTGCCAAAGAAGAATATAAAAAAGAGGTATTGGTTTTGAAAAGAGTGTTATGATATTGGCAACTGAACTTGTTCCTTTTAAAATCCTTTGGCCAAGAAATTTCCATTCAATATAATTGGAGTTCACTTCTGTTATGGTATTTTACACTAGTCATTAAATGCCAGGTAATAATCTGAGATCTGAACAATGGTTTCATTAATATACTCACTTCAGGCTGCCATAAGAATCTAAGCATATTCCCTTTACCCTCAGTCATCTCAGATACATCTTTATAGCTTTTTTTTTTTTTATGGAGATGGCCACAGAGGTGGGCCAGAGTGGTTGCCCACTCTATGTTGCCCAGGCTGGTCTGTAACTTTTGGGCTCAAGCAATCCTCTGCCTCAGCCTCCCAAAGTGATAGGATTACAGTCATGAGCCACTATGCTGGGCCTATCTTTATAGCATTTTTAATGGATTTTTTTTTTTTCAATTCTTAGTTTCTTTTCCTTAATTAAAAGAGTTTGGTCTCCCTATTCTCTAAGATTATTGTAACATTGAATTTATCATAGTTGTCTATTTTGTTTAGCTTTGAGTTTTTAAGCAAGAAATTTGTATCCCAACTTATAATAATAATATTAATAAAAAATGTATTTTTTTTGAGACAGAGTTTTATGCTGATACCCAGACTACAGTGCAGTGGCACAGTCTTGGCTCACTGCAACAGCTGTCTCCTGGGCTCAGGTGATCCTCCTGCCTCATCTTCTCAACTAGCTGGGACTACAGGCACGTGCCACCACTCTCAGCTAATTTTTGTATTTTACTAAGATACAGGGTTTTACCATGTTGCCCAGGCTTGTCTTGAACTCTGTGGCTCAAGCAATCCTTCCACCCTGGCCTCTCAAAGTGCTGGGATTACAGGTGTGTGCCACTGTGATCGGCCTGAGTGACCAAGACAGACTTCCATCTCTTAAAAATAAATAAATTTTTAAGAAGATATTTCCACTGGGATTCCAGGAATATGGCTCACTGCAGCTTCTACCTCCCAAGTTCAAGTGATCCTCTCACCTCAGCCTCCTGAGTATCTGGGACTACAGGCATGCACCAACACTCTGGAATAATTTTTGTATTTTTTAGACAGAGGAGGTTTTGCCATGTTGTCCAGGTTAGTCTTGAACTCCTGGGCTCAAGCAATCCTCCTGCCTCAGCCTCTCAAAATGCTGGGATTATAGACCTGAGCCACTGCTCCTGACTGACATGTCTTTGATAGCACAAAATTTACGATTTTTTTCCCTCATTATAACTGTCCAAGCAATAATAATCTAACCTGTAAGATGTGCAAAATTCCTGGTCTGAAAGCATCAGTGTGCAATTTAGTCATATACATGGAGCTCCCAACAGAAACTTTTCTGTGTGCAATTTTGCATTACTGAATGGATTTTTTTCCAGAGATACTTAGAAAATTTTTATGGCCTTGAGAAGAACAAACTTCCAGTGACAAAAATGAAAGCCAGTGGAAACTTACTAAAGGAAAAAATTCAGGAAATGCAGCAGTTCTTGGGGCTGAAAGTGACTGGACAATTGGACACATCTACTCTGGAGATGATGCACACACCTCGATGTGGAGTCCCTGACGTCCGTCATTTCACAACAATGGCAGGAAGGCCGGTATGGAAGAAACATTATATCACCTACAGGTAATGTCGGTGTATATTGCCCTGTATTTTCTACTTTCCCGTAGGTCTGACTCCTAACCTGAACCAGTTAGACACAGCCCTATATCTGGAAGTAGGTAAAGTAACCTCCCTCAATTGTTAATGCTATCTCTGTTAAAATTCATTTTCTCGGCCGGGCACAGTGGCTCACCCCTGTAATCCCAGCACTTTGGGAGGCTGAGGCGGGCGGATCACAAAATCAAGAGATCAAGACCATCATGGCCAGCATGGTGAAATCGTATCTCTACTAAAAATACAAAAATTAGCCAGGCGTGGTGGCATGCACCTGTAGTCCCAGCTACTCGGGAGGCTGAGGCAAAAGAATCACTTGAACTCAGGAGGTGGAGTTTGCAGCAAGCTGAGCTCATGCCACTGCACTCCAGCGTGGGTGACAGAGAAAGATTCCATCTCAAAAAAAAAAAAAATTATTTTCTTTAGAAGGAAGAATTGTTCACTCAGGGGTGAATCGTTTGGCTTGCCAGTCCAAAGTAGATTTTAAAAGCTGCAAATGGAGAATGAAACTAAATTTACTATAAAAAAGAGACAGGGGGAAGTTTATAGAGTAGTCAAGATGGAAAAATGCAGAATCTGGGAGCAGGAGCAAAAAGCATAAGCTTCTATGAAAGCAAATCCTTTACCCTGATGACCTGTGAGTTTTAAATAAGAAGAATATAAGTTGGATTTTGGTTAAGAAGGAAGTTGTCCAAGGAAAAATGTTTCTGCACTTAATGAAGCAAGTTTTAAAATCTGGACTCTTGATTTATGAAATGATCCATCTTCCAATTGTGCTAGCAAAAATGAAGTATTATAAGACAAAGTTAACATGTGCTTTCCACACATTTTTTCTCTCTTTTTGCTGATGAAGCATCGATAATTATACACCTGATATGAACCGTGAGGATGTTGACTACGCAATCCAGAAAGCTTTCCAAGTATGGAGTAATGTTACTCCCTTGAAATTCAGCAAGATTAACGCAGGCATGGCTGACATTGTGATGTTTTTTGCACATGGAGGTAGAGAACTTGTACTTCATCTTTGTCATTTGGCATGATCTACAGGATGTACAGAAGGACTAATTTTCTTTCCTTTTCCAAAAGCTCATGGAGACTACAGCGCTTTCGATGGCAGAGGTGGAGTCATAGCCCATGCTTTTGGACCTGGATATGGCATTGGAGGGGATATGCATTTTGATGAGGATGAATTCTGGACTATAAATTCCAAAGGTGGGCAAAAAAACTAAGCAAACAGGAAAGGAAAACAACAAAAACCCTAACAAATTCAAAATTCTGGTTTCAAAACACTACATTGTGACAAATGATTACATGATGAAAAATCTTGTTCTGATTATAATTTTGCCTCTAAATCAAATTTAACACTTTGTATGGGCCTCAATTTCACCCTCTGTAAATTGAGGATATTAAACTAGATCATCTTGAAGATCGGCTCTGACAATCTATGAAGATTCTATGAACTATGAGCTGGTTCATCAGTATAAACTCAAAGGAATCTTAAGAAGCATAATATGAAAAGGTAAAAGCTGTTATTTAGGTGATTCGGGTTTTTTGTTTGTTTCTTTTTGTGACAAGGTCTTGCTCTGTCACTTAGGCTGGCATGAGGTGTCATGATGCTAACTCACGATAGCTTTGAACTTCTGGGTTCAAGCAATCCTCCCACTCCAGCCTCCCTAGTAGCTAGAAGCACAGGTGTGCACTATCCGCCTAGCTAATTTTTTTATTTTTGTAGGGACAGGATCTTGCTATGTTGCCTCAAGAGATTCTCCTGTCCCAGCCTCCCAAAGTGTTAGGATTACAGGTGTGAGCCACTGTGCCCAGCCTAGGTGATTAGTTTTTCACAGTGAAATCCATAAACTCAAAAGCAAACACATACTAATTCTGTGTTTGCCAATAATTAGAGGATAAGATGGTCATCTGTGTGATTATTATGCTGACAATTTCTTAGATTCATAGTGAACAAGAAAGCAAAAGTTATAGAGAATCTAGATATTCCTATAGAGAAACACAAGATTATACAGTCATGTATTCTCATGTGGTCTTGGGATAAAAACTTCAGAATGCCTAATTGAATATTTAACACCTTGGGAGCATTTATAGGACTGTAACTTATCAACCCCTTCAGATAGTTGACATGGGGTTAACTAAACTCTCCTGTTATTTCGGGTAATCACTAGCATGGGAAAATCCTAGCCATCATGTCGGAAGCCTTTTTAATTCTTCCATTGGAAATTTTAGATTCTATGACTCCCTCATGTGGAAAGTAAACGGGGAGAAAGTCATCAAGGATATTCTCTACTCGCCATCCTCCTCTCTGGGTGATACTGCACATATTGAATGTCAATATTTGTTTAGATACTATGTCCACCAGAAAGACTGTTTTAGTACAACACATAGCCTAAGGCTTAAAGTTTTTGCTGAGAAGAGGACTTTTATATTGTCAAAAGACAGATCATGTAGGATTAGGTACTTGCTGAACTGCAAATCCTTAGCCAGACATGTTATATGTGCCTAAATGTTATCCAAGGTTATTTGGGGGATTGCAACCCTTTCATCTTAGGATACTTGTGCTCGTTAGCCTCAAAAAATGTTTTGGAATTCTAATGAACCTTAGAAGAGTAATTTAATACAGCTTTCTGTAGGTAAAGGAAATTAAGACCAAGAGAAGGTTAGTGGCTAGTTTGTGGAAAAGCTGGGCCAGAACATGCATTCCTACCTCTTAGCCCAGTATTTTCCATCTGTCCATGTTGCGTTATTTTTTAATTGGATTGATTCAATACTTTCAAAAAATCAAGTTATTTATGACAATTATAACTTAAAATGCTTATTTTCAGCCTGTTTTGTTGTTGTTTGTTTTTGAGATGGAGTCTTGCTCTGCCACCCAGGCTGGAGTGCAGTGGTGCTATCTCAGCTCACTGCAACCTTCGCCTCCAGGGTTCAGGCACTTCTACTTCAGCCTCCCCACTAGCTGAGATTACAGGTGCTGTCCACCACACATGGCTTTTTTTTTTTTTTTTTTTTTTTTTTTTTAGTGGAGACGGGGTTTCACCAGGTTGGCCAGGCTGCTCTCAAACTCCTGACTTCAGGTGACCTGCCTGCCTCGGCCTCCCAAAGTGCTGGGATTACAGGCGTAAGCCACTGAATCCAGCCTCAGCCTGTTTTCTTTTACTCAGTAAATTAAATAAACAAATAGGTTAATGCTTGCTGACCTATTTAACTACAGTATTGGGTAATGAGGCTATTTGAGTACAGAGATGAAAAGGACACAATCTAGTGAGAAACAGAATACAAACATAAATCCATTATTCTGAGATGAGGATCAATGGTGGTGGCTCATAGGCATATTATAGGAATGGAGAAAAGGATAAATTCAGGTTTGGCTAAATTGTAAAAACTTTGCTGCACCCATGATACAGAAAATTCTTGAAGGATTTGTGTCTAGACACTCTCCAAGAGGGAGGTGTAGACTCTTTGCGCTTGGGTACGGGAGAGTATTTCAAGGTCAGGTTCTGCAGCTAACTGATGTGTGACTCTGGGGAAGTCAGTTCTTCTGAACTACAATTTTGTCATAGAAGAAGACAAAAATGAAGGCATTGGACTAGAAAACAAAAATGTTAGTCAGGAAGTTTCAAATATTCTGCAAATTGAGATATTTGAGAGCAGGGACGTATCTCTCTCTTCTCTTACCTACAAAGGTGCATTCTCTAGGACGTACCACAAAAATGAACAAGGAGTTCTTATGGGACTCAAAAGAAAAGACAGAGATTAAAGACAGAGTATTTTAATCATTGATAAAAATGATGAAGTCTGAATGGGGCGCAAAAGATAAGACAGAAAACACTGTAACTTGGTAGTCCAAATATGTCTAAATTATAAGTATAGACTTTTTTAAGAATTATTTTTTTCTCTTTTTTCTTTGTTTTTTTACATTCTTTCCTTGAGTCATATAGACTCTTTAATTTTATTTAGAATCATGTGTAGTAAAAGCATGAACATTAGAGCCAAGAAATTTGGATTTAAATCTTGGCTCCAGCACTTAATTTGATTAATCTTATTGATCCTGTTTCCTCATCTGTAATGGAGAGCACAGTGGCTTTCTTTCAGATGTGTGAGAATTACACATAATGTGTTACATTTCTTGGTGACTCACAGCACCTGAAGCTTAATGATAGCCTTACATTTGGGTTTAGGAAAAGACGATTGCTAAAGACATTTTTTTCTATATCTAGTAAAGCTTCATGAAGAGTAAAACCAGAACTGAGTCATGAGAGTTGAGAATTATTTAGAAGCAATGAAAACTTTTGAAGGTAGCTGTGAGTTATTCTAGAAATTTTTACAACAGAATATATTTTATTTGTCTCCTAGTAAAGCAGTCCTTAACCAGAGGCAATTTTGTCGCCAGGGGGACATTTGACAATGTCTGGAGACATTTTTTGTTGTCAAAACTAAAAAGGGATTTGCTACTTGCTTTTAGGGGTAAAACCTGAGATTTCTAAATATCTATAATACACAGGACATCCCAGACTACTGGCCTATAATGTGAGTAGTGCTGAGGTTGAGAAACCCTATTCAAAAGGGTATAGAAATAAGTAAAAGATTCTTAAATGTTTCTTTTTCACTGTGTCAGATATTATGATATTGTCCAAGATGATAATGCATTTCACAGCTTTCTGTGTTTTGATTGGTTTCTTCTTAGGCACGAATTTGTTTCTCGTTGCTGTTCATGAGATTGGCCATTCCTTAGGTCTTGACCATTCCAATGATCCAAACGCCATCATGTTCCCCACCTACAAATATGTTGATGTCAGCACATTTCGCCTCTCTGCTGATGACATACGTGGCATTCAGTCACTCTATGGTGAGTTGAATTTTTTTATCATTTTGCCATATAAAGATACTCACTCTTATGAATAATCTAACAATATCTATATTTGGATAAAACTTTAATATATGTGTTTTGAACTCCATAAAAACCCTGTGAGGTAGACGACACAAGTATTAGCTTCATTTTACAGATGAGGACAAGAGACCTAGCATGTTAATGTCAGAGCCAGAGACAGAACCAGAGGCCTCAAGTCTGGTGTTCTTTCTATCCAAGATACCACTGCCTTACTGAAGAGGGCCTGCATATTAAATAATTTATTTTAACTGGAAAAGGAAAGTAAAGATAATCAGGTTTTCTTCCTCCATGATATTGCAACCATATGGATAAAAACACCTTACTTTATGCTTCCTGTAAATGTTATAGAATGCTTAAATTGATTTTGATACAATGTTCATTAAGAAAATTTAGTATTTAAAAATAACAGTTCTTCCTCCTCTGAACTAAAATGCAGATTTTGTTTTCTAATGCTTCTTGAAATGTATTTTCAGGAGGTCCAAAAGAGTACCAACCCATGCCAAAGCCTGACAATTCTAAACCAGCATCCTGTGACCCCAATTTGAGTTTTGATGCTGTCACTACAGTGGGAGATAAGATCTTTTTCTTCAAAGACAGGTAGGATCATTTTCATATCTAACCAATATTAAAGTTTCTGCCTTTACATTTTTTTTAAATCAGAGAACAGTGGAAAATAATTGAAAATGAAATAGATGAAACTTGTAAGCAAGGACTTGGACTTGATTCTCTAGGCAATGAGGAGATCTTAAAGGTTTTGAAGCAGGAAGACAGGTGGGATTACATGTGTGTTTTAGCTAGAAAACCGGTGTGTAAAAAAGGATTTGCAGTAGGAATCTGGGATGGGAAATTAGAAGACAGGAAACAGAAGCCAGACTATATTAATCATAGATAAAAATGGTGAGGTCTGAAACTAAGACTGTAAAAAAGTACCTATGCAAGAGGCTTGATTTCTCAGTTCTGGAGGAGAGAATTCCAGGATAACTTATGGATTCTTCCTTAGAACACAGACTGAAGCAGGTATTGTTGGTAAGGAGGGAGAGTTAGGAAGATTAACCTTTGTCAAGTAAGACAAATACTTCCCATTTTTGAGATTATAAGACTGAGACACTTGAGCTTAGGTGACTTCCTTGAGGTTACAAAACTGGTGAGTGGATTATAGGGTCAGGCTAGAAGCTTAGATCCCTGGATTCCAAGCTCCAGGGTATTTCTGTTTATCAGGTTACTTGTTAAAATCATTTTTATTACCAAAGAGTTGATTAATATTCTTTTCTTGTGGATCCATGGACATCAGACAGCCATGGAACAGAATGTGAAGACAATGGAAAGAAACACTGGGTCTTTTCACAGGTGCTTCCCATTCACATGCCACGGTTCTTGAGTCTACACTGTTTTTAAACATGTGTCAAATGTCTTTCATGCCAGGTTCCTCTTGGTGACGTTTCCTCAGAGGCCAAAGACCAGTGTTAGTTTAATTTCTTCCTTATGGCCAACCTTGCCATCTAGCATTCAAGCTGCTTATGAAATTGAAGCCAGAAATCAAGTTTTTCTTTTTAAAGGTAATTCTAATCTTTAGTTTTGTCATTGAGTCTACTTCAAGGAAGAGAATAAATTAAGAAGAGATTGATACCTTTTAATAGATATAGACCAAAAGGCACTCTAGATTTTATTAATGGTGGCTCTGAACTATAAGCTAAAATAGCCTAAATACCTAAGTAATACATACAACTTTCGGAAAAAGTTTGTAAACTATAAAAGAGCAATACTTGTGGAAAAAAAAAACCATAGGAACCATAGAAAATAGACTATGTTCAAGATAAATAAGCAATACATTTTATAACTGTGGGAAAGGAATTATGTTGTTTGTAGTAAATCAATATTTTCTTATTACTCTTTCTGTATAATTCAAATGTACCCCTTTTCTTTGTCTTCACAGATGACAAATACTGGTTAATTAGCAATTTAAGACCACAGCCAAATTATCCTAAGAGCATACGTTCTTTTGGTTTCCCTAACTTTGTGAAAAAAATAGATGCAGCTGTTTATAACCCACATTTATATAAGACCTACTTCTTTATAGATAACCAATATTGGAGGTGAGCTTTAATGGTTGGTCATTTGACCCCTCAGATTGTGAAACGGGCATGGGATGGGGTTTTCCAGAAAGCACCTTTTCTGTACAAGTTCCCAAAGCTCCTTGACCTTCCAGGGAGAGAGAATAAGAGAACATAGGACTGAAATAGTTATTGTCAACCTGGTTATTTATGTTCTTGATTTCTGATATATGAGATGGTAGATAATGTGTTTTTTTTAAAAAAATACTTAATAAAATGTCACGTTATTAATCATAATGGAAGCACACCGGAAAACAGTGTCATAGATGTACAAGACCATGTATTTAATCTACAGTTAGTTTGGAGGGTGTATGGATTTTCAGACTCCTTTCTATAATCACTAGATTCAAAAGACAAAATGAGGAAATTATCCTCTAAATGACAGGAGGTCTTGCAAGTTCTTCCTTAAAAGAAAGTCACATCCTAGTCAAGAGAGGATAGGAGTTCATTTGAGTGTCTATCTCTTTTGTCTCAAGTGTCTAAATTTTGAAGAAGGAGAGGATTTTCTATTCCTTCTTCTGAGTAAGCCAGTCATTTCCTAGATTGCTTGCCTGGTTGACATGAGACATGATATATATGTTAAGCTTACATTTACAATTATTATTTTTTCTTAAACATTTAAAACTCAACATCTAATTCCAATTGAATACCTCATGCTTATGACTTGAACTTGACCACTAACCCTTAGCCCTGTTTGAGAAACAAAACTTGATTTTAGCAAATAACACTTTCTAAAGAGTGTCCAGATGGGTGTGGTTTGCTGTAGCCTGTTACCATGAACATTGACATTTCCACTCTGAACAGTGGCTCTGTTTAGTTTTCTGCTTCTACTTGGCCCAGGAGTTTCCCTTTAAAGGCCAGCGAGAGAGTGCTAAACAAGCCATAAATGCTTAGAGAACCAAACTGAATAGAAACAAGGTAACAGTTAGATTCAGTTGCCACTTGGAAGTCTAGAGAGAAACAAAACTCTTTTCAATTGCTGGTAAAAGAATTTAAGAGACAAACTAGGACCTGACCATAGAGCCTAGAAATAAAAGAGTTTATTTTCAATTTCTCTTGAACATGTGTGTTTAAAACCCTTTGGTTCCCTGGCTCTTAGTCCCTTGACCTATTTATGATCTTCTTGGGGGAAATAGGTATTTTCGTCTCAGTGGAAAGCTTTGAAAAGAAGGCAATGACAGGCAGCTGAAGAACTGGTCACTGGGGCGAATGCTGCAGCCAAATCACCTTCTATGCCAGACTCTATAAAGCAGGACAAAGCACTGGTGGAAGTATCATGGGGTAGTGGGAAAAAAACTTAACCAGAGTCAGGAAACATAGGTTTGAGTCCTATAGGGACTTAGAGGAAATCAGTGAACTGTTTAGGTCCTTGGTTATCTTCATTAGAACAACCTAAGCCCTTTTGGGATGAGGCCTTCAGTAGAGAAGGTGGGTTTGTGGTGCATGTCAGGAAAGCCACTTTCTGATTGAGTTCCTGCTGGTTATTTCTTTGCTCAGGTATGATGAGAGGAGACATTTGATGGACCCTGGTTATCCCAAACTGATTACCAAGAACTTCCCAGTAACTGGGCCTAAAATTGATGCAGTCTTTTCTAAAAACAGTAAGTAGTTGAGAAAACCATGAAGATACTGGAAATCCCATTTCAAAACTATAAATCCTCTAAGATTAGAGAACAGGGCTCCAAACTGGAAAGAGACAGGTCTCTGCAGTTCCCCACAGGGCCACAAGGAAAAACTCATGCAGTACGTGGCTCTGAAGAGGAGAGCTAGAATGAGCAGGGGCTAGCGGCACAAGTGGTGTATTCCCAGGGTTGTCTGGCAGGCAGCGGGAATGCGATTGTTACTATTTCCCGTGTTTCTGAGTCTCTGGAATTTCCTTTGACCTCATCAGCCACACAGTATGTGCAGGCAAGGACATGGCAGCCAAGACTTGGGCAGTCTGGCATCTCACCCTTTCCTACACTTTGCACTGTAGTCCCTTCTGCCCTCATAGGCCCTCATGGACTGAGGACTGAGGTGGGTTGAGAGAAACTTGAGTTTGTGCCGTATGCCTTCAAACAAGACCAGCCTACGCAAGTGTTCATGGGGCCAAGATTTTTCACTTGTATTCCCTCCCCTCCCTAGTGTTGTTTCCTCCATCAGGGCCCCTGTGCACCCTACCTGGGTCCAATATCCTGTCTCATGAATCCTCTACCTGGAGTATGACTGGCTGTAGGTAGATGTCTGGGGGGCACAATACACAGCCCAAGGGTCCCCAACATTTATAGTCTCAAATCACATCTCATCTTTTTTTTATTTGTTATATTTTGATTTAAAAATAGAGATGGGGTCTTATGATCTTGGCCAGGCTGATCTCAAACTCCTGGCCTCAAGCAGTCTTCCCATTTGAGCCTCCCAAAATGCTGCAGTTAAGGGCATGAGCCACAGCCCGTAGGTCATCTAATCCAGACAAGCTATGAAAACAGATCTATGTTGTTGGTGGTTTTTTTTAAAGAACTACAGGGAGGAAACTAAACTATTTAATTTGTTTTCATTTTCAGGATACTATTATTTCTTCCAAGGAGCTAACCAACTTGAATATGATTTCCGATCTCAACGTGTCACCAAAAGACTGAAAAGCAATAGCTGGTTTGGTTGTTAGAAATGGTGTAATTAATGGTTTTTGTCAGTTCACTTTAGTTTAATAAGTATTTATTGTATGTTTGCTATGTCCTCAGTGTACCACTACATAGAGATACATATCATAAAAATAAAATCTATAAACCATAAATTATTCTATAAAATATGTAATATTTTTCAATTTTGAAAACTTTAATTGTCAATTTTTTCTTGACTCTACTATTGAGTTTGAAAATAGATACCTTCAAAGGCCAAGAGAATTGTTTTTGGAGCATGCTCTGTAAGTTGGTTCCTAACATCCTTGGACTGAGAAGTTATAATTACTTCTGGCATAACTAAAATTAAGTATACATATTTTTGCTCAAATAAAAAAATTTTAAAAAGCATTCATTTTTTAGTATTTTTTCTTGAGAAACAGAATGTGTATTTTGAAAATAACTCTGAATCTACTCCTAAATAAAAATAAGTCTCCCTGACTATATCAAGGGATGAATATGGCAAGTGGAAAAAAAAAAAAGCTTAGATTTCTTTTGATCACTTGGGTAACACCACCTGTGTCCTTGGTCTCAAGGCAAGAAAGCATCCTCTAGGATGCACATGACCCCAAGGAGGACCTATAGAGTATGGGCACAGACTGGAGAGAAGGGATGAAATGGGAATTTTCCATTCCGGTAAAATCCACAGTCAAGTCTTACAGTGTAACTGCTGTGTGACCTTCACAACCAATTAAATCTAAGCTTCCTTAAATTTTGGAGGAAATAAAATTAGGAGGTACCCACCCCATAGGTTTATTGTGAAAAAGAACACAATGCACGGTGAGCACATCCTTCTGGTAGCGTGGCCTGTCCTGTTTCCGTTTTCTCCACTAACTGACACATAGTCCCCCTATCTTCTGGGTTGTATACATTGTACAGCTTTCACTTATAACTTAGGGGTTTGTGGAATGCTTTTTAGTTTTAAATTTATTGGTACATCATGTTGATTGATGTACTTAATTTATGCAGAAATTTTTCAAGTTGGATGATCATTTTTGGCTAGTGGAATGAGCTGAAATCAGGGAAAATATGAGGCTCAGAAAGTACCTAGAGGGAGATGAGCTCTTTGTCCTTCATGTCTCAGATCCATTTTTTTTTTTTTGAAACGGAGTCTCACTCTGCCACCCAGGCTGGAGTGCAATGGCACGATCTCAGCTTACTGCAACTACTGCCTCGTGGGTTCAAGTGATTCTCCCACCTCAGCCTCCCGAGTAGCTGGTATTACAAGTGCCCGCCACCACACCCAGCTACTTTTTGCATTTTTAGTAGAGATGGGGGGGTCTCACCATGTTGGCCAGGCTAGTCTTGAACTCCTGACCTCAAGTGATCCCCCCACCTAGGCCTCCGAAAGCGCTGGGTTTACAGGCATGAGCCAGTGTGCTCAGATCCATTCTTAACTCAAGTATGTGCTCCTTCAGTATCATTAAAGTTGTCTTTGCAAAGAGTAGAATCAAGTCATCACTAGAAGAAATGTTATTCCCCACAGGTTACTAAATGCTAGATTTCCCTGAAAAGAAGAAAATTCCTACAGAATCAGTATCAAAAGAAAATGGAATGGTATCTGGGTGAATTGTCTTTGGCCTTAGGTAATTCAGGAAGGAGCTGTTTCTCTTAAATGCTGGCTGAATAGGAATAGAAGTCCAGAGTCACTATCATGAATGTTCATGAAGATGCCTTCAAAGACTTAAATGCGAACCTTTCTTCCTTTTCTTCTATCTATGTTATATTTTCGAATTTTGTTAAACAAATCCTTATAATGTTAACCATGTTCCAGGCACTGTTCCAAGTGCGGTATATACACAAAAAAATAAAATGAAAATAGCTCAGTTAATCCTTATTACACATGAGGTAACTACTATCATTCTCATTTTCCAGATGAGAGAAATAAAGCATCAAGAGTTTTTAGCTTGCTCTAGGTCAGGTAGCCTTGGAGCTGTGATTCACAGTCAGGCAGCCTGACCCCAGAATCTATGTTATTAAGATTGAGCCTTTTAGATTTATAAAGTGGAAAAAGTTAAAGCTAAAACTTCTGGCATTTCACTCTATAATGTTTTGCATTTTTACTTTTCAATTAAAAGTCTTCAAAATGTCTTAAGATTTGTGTGTATATCCCATCTGGGAAATATCATTTTTTCTCTGGGAAATGAAGGAATATTATTTCATTGATGTCAGGGAAGAAAATTCCAAGACTTGGAAATTACACGTGTCTTTACAATTGAGGGCTGCACACTGTCTAGCTACTTTTCTGGAGTAACTGGTTTTATGAGGGTATACATCTTTGACTTTTTATTGGGTAGACCATTCTATAAATCTGTAAGGGTAGAAATAGTAGAGAACTGATAGCTACACAAAAGGTTCTTTCTATATCAGTGCAAATAAGTCTTACTCCTTAGGGATAAAATTGATTTGTGCCAGATAGAAGACATACTCTTAAACATTACATCTTACTGTCCAATAAAGATATTACCTACTTATATCATTAGAAAATTTATTTCAGCATTCCTTACTATATATATATCTGTTCTTCAGGCCCTTCTTTGAACTGATTCTTTAACTCACTAGCTAACATACTGGAAAGACTATTAAAATAAGTCTTTTTTAGACTATTACTTATTATAATAGTCTTTCCAATATGTTAGCTAGTGAGTTAAAGAATATCTTTAACAAGTTCATTTCATATTTGCATAAAATCATATTTTTGAGCCTTTAAGATTATATTTTAGCACAAATTAGTCAATAAGGAAGAGAACAGGACTGTCTACCTTGTGGACTACAAATAGAAAAAAAATTAGTAGGCGGCCGGGCGCGGTGGCTCAATCCTGTAATCCCAGCACTTTGGGAGGCCGAAGCGGGTGGATCACGAGGTCAGGAGATCGAGACCATCCTGGTCAACGTGGTGAAACCCCATCTCTACTAAAAATACAAAAAATTAGCTGGGCATGGTGGCGCGTGCCTGTAATCCCAGCTACTCAGGAGGCTGAGGCAGGAGAATTGCCTGAACCCAGGAGGCGGAGGTTGCGGCGAGCCGAGATCGCGCCATTGCGCTCCAGCCTGGGTAACAAGAACGAAACTCCGTCTCAAAAAAAAAAAAAAAAAAAATTAGTAGGCAATTTCTCAAGCCTGTCAGAACTGTAGTTTCGTCTTTCTGATTCTTCCTCTCCCCTTATCCTGTAATAGGACAGTGAGGAACCTGTACCTTTGCAGAAGAAAGGAAAGGATGTACCACGTTTGGGCTGCATAACGTTTCCTAGATTCACATTTTTGATGTTGCTACTAGATTTTAGTTGTGATAGGCATGGAAAATTCGAAGATGACTAGGAATCTATGTCTTCAAAGGCACAAAATATGGTAAAGACAAAAAAAGACATGTAAACACATTATAATGCAGTGAAATAAGTAGACCAATAGAAGCATTTACTAAATATAGAGATAATTGTATCTCTGCAAAAAGATTTGGGGGCCACAGAACACTTCCTTTGGGAAACAACATTTGAGAAGTGTTTTTAAAATACGAGAGAGATGTGATAGGTGGAGATGTAGGCTAAAGGGACTCCAGATGGAAACGGAGCCTCCTCAAAGACTCACTAGAAGAATATTTTTGTAAAATTGGAGCATGAAGTAAAAAGGTAAAAGATGAGAAGGAGATGAGATATCAAGTCATGAACAAAATGTATTGTCACAAAACTTTATGTTTATGCAGTTAAATGATATGGCTTTACTGAAGACATTTTAATAAGGATAAATGACTAAACTGCATCTTAGAATATCTTTTGAATGGAAATATAGAAGCTAGATCAGAAATAATTAAGGCAATGTTCAGAGAGGAACAACTGCCATAGTACTGTACTAGTCTATGCAAGAAATACTAGAAATCTAAATTATAGACATGGGGAAGACATGTCAGCAACAGCTAGAAGGGAGAAATAATAAAGTTTGGTGACTGCTTTTTCATGTGGAGTATGGCTGAAAAGGAATAACATCTGGTGATTATTTTCAGCATCTGATTTAAGAAGTGAGTTTGAATAGAGAAGGAAAAGCCAGTTGTGGAAGAGATGGTGGTGTGATTGATGGAAAGGAAATAACTAGGTTTGTTGAATCTGGGAAGTGAGGAGGAGATGTCTAGTAGGTAATGGGATGGGGCCAAGGTCCAATAAAGGTGTCTGAACCAGAAATTAAAATGTGGGAGTCTTTAGTGTGTAGGCAGAAGGTCACAACTTGCAAGTTAATGGGATATCTTAGGAGGACAATAAGTAATAGTCTTTCCAATATGTATCATCTCCTGGGTGATTTTCTGGATTATAGTGTTATGGTATAGGAACACCAAAATATTTTAAGGAGATCATAATATGCCATAGAAAAAGGATTTACTGATTTATGTAAGACAGCTCCCAGTCCATGAGGATTGAAATCTAAGATCTTTGTCTTTTTTTGTGAACACTTTTGTTTCTGGCTATATTGCAGTAATTAGTACTGGATTTTGCTTCTTGCTGTGATTAACTATAAAACTGAACAAAATGTATGAAAAAACTGGTTTCATTCATTGAGCAGTAGGTAGTGTAGGAAATAGTCCAGGAAGGAAGAAAATTGATGGTGCAAGCCCCTATGTCTTCCCTGCTTTCTATCTGTAGGTAATTTCCAGGACACAGCAGAGGGGAAAGGAACCAAGTAGAATGCAGTAGTCTCACTGAATGAGAAGATAGAGATTAAAGTTCAGGGAGGTGGAGGTGGCTACCACTTGCAGGGAAAAGTGAGGAAGAGGAGGAAGCTACATAGATAATGCACTCCAGAAATTGAGAGAGAAGTATCCTTGAGTCTGCTGATGAATCCTAACCTGCATATGCACCACCAAGGAACTGTAGACTGAACAATTCCTAGGGATTACATAGGGCTAGGAGAGGTTTGAATTCCAGCCAGCCAGAATGGCAAGATACTTTTAACATCTGGGGAATCAGTGAAGCCACTTTAATAGTAGGGCTCAGTTAGTCCTAGAGTTAGGGGTACACTAGACACACCCTAAAAAAAACTTAAAATCAAACTCTGAATAGATCAGGCTGATCAGTAAATTACTTGACTGATCACAACACTTTGGGAGGCTAAGGTTGGAGGATGGCTTGCGCCTAGGAGTTTGACACCAGCCTGAGCATCATAATGAGACCCTGTCTCTACAAAAAATTAGCCAGTAGCAGTGGGACACAACTGTGGTCTCAGCCACTTGGGAGGCTGAAGGGGGAGGATTGCTTGAGCCTGGTAGGTCAAGGTGAGCTGTGATCACACCACTGTACTCCACCCTGGGCGACAGAGCAAGACCCTGTCTCAAAAAAAAAAAGAAGAAATATATATATATATATACACACACACACATATATATTTCTCTCTCTATATTTTTTCTATATATATATACAAACATTTATTGACTTTTTCTATATATAGAAATAAATATTTATAGAGATTTATTTATATTTATATAGTGTAATCTTATATAAATATAATCATATTATTAAATATTATAAAATTTATATAAACATTTATATTTATATAAATAAATCTCTATAAATATATATATTTACATAGAAAAAACCATACAGTGATACATTTAATATGGTGAAAGGAAAAAGACATTATCAATTTGGAATTCTATAGTGAAAATAACTTTCAAAAATGAAAAATGGTGCAGACTTTTTCAGACAAGCAATAATTGAGAGAATTGATTTTCAGAAGACAAAGCACTACAGAAAATGTTAAGGGAAGTTTTTCAAATAGAAGGAAAATGATAACGAATGGTAACATATCAATACAAAGAAATAAACAGCATCATAATGAGTAAATATATATGTAAATATAAAAGGCAGTTTTCTATTTTTAATTACTAAAAGTAACTATTTGAAGCAAAGAAATAAAAATGTATTATGGAGTTGACAGAATATATACAAGTAAAATAAATGTATGACAACAATAGCACAAAAGATGTGAAGAAAAATATAGGTATGAGATTCTTACAGGTGAAGTGGTATAATTCTATTTGAAGGTAAAGTCTAAAAAGATAGAGATCAAAATTTTAATCCTAAAAAAATTCACTAAAAATAGACAAAGAGGTATAACTAATAAGCTAATAATGTTGATATAATGGAATACTGAAAATTATTCTATTAATCCAAAAGAAGATATGAAAAGAGGAAAAAGGAAGAAAGAACAGATGGGGCAAATAGGAACAAGTAGCAAGTGAGTAGATCTAAGTCCAATCACATCAATAATTACATTAATTATAAATTGTCCAAACACTCTAATGGAAAGAAAGAGACTGTCAGACTGAAACTATTTCCTAAGAAAACCACTTTAAATATGACGACATATTTATTAAAAGTAAAAGGATGAAAATGATATATCATGCAAACACTAATCATAAGAAAGAAGGAGCGGGTACATTAATAGCAGCTAAATTAGATATGGAACTGATTTTCCAAATGTGGTTCCTGATCCAGGAACATCAATAAATCAGGAACTTATTAGAAATGTAAATTTCAGGTCCCATTTCAGACTTACTGAATCAATTTAAAATTGAAGTCCAGAAGTCTGTTTCATCAAGTAAGCCCTCTGAGTGACTTTGAATCATGTTACAGTTGAGATTCACTATATACAGAGGAGTATTTCATGCTTATAAAAGTATCAATTAATTAAAAAGACAAAAGTATCCAGGATGAATTTGGATACCAGTGCTCCCACTGATCTGACCACATAACTTTGTGAGGGTTACTTAATCTGCTGAATCTTGGTTTACTCATCTGTGAAGTGTGGCTATTAAATGCTAGAGATTTCATATAGTATATGTATGTATCTATAAACTGACACATGAACAGCGATCAATAGACGATACTGTTAGAGTTGTGTAATGATTTGATGCATTTATATTGAATCTCTCCTGTCATACTAATGACCCCCTCTGCAAATTTGCTCCTCGTGTCTTTTCTCCTTAACTGCTGCACTCTTGGTCTTGTATACAAATCCTAATTACCTTTCTAGTCACAGGCAAGTCCAGCCTTCACTGGTCTTCATCTCCCCAGATGTACATTTTATGTCTCATATTTTGGTACTTAAGTACATAATAATTCCTCCCTTTAAAAAATTCGTATATACTTTATTTTGTAATATTTGGTAATGCTAAGTATAGTTGTAACATGTTATATGTTTGAATTATTAATAAAGTTATAAAACATTATATGAATATACTACAATTTATCCACTCTACCGTCCAATGAGCGTTTGGGTTATTTTTGGTCTTTTGCTATTACAGATGAGGGAGTAGGTCTCTGCCCAACTTATGAAACACAAATGCAAGAGTTTCTCTATGGTATATTCCTAAATGTGGAATGACTACATTTTGGAATCTTTACTGCTCAGGCAGCTATGATGTTAAACAACTGCTGCCGATTGTTTTTGACAAATGACCTGGGAAAATGTTGATTATACTGGGTGTTTTCTGAGTGAGGTTGAATAAACCCCCTTGTGAGTGGGGTTTTCCAGGAAACTGACAGACAGGTCAAATAATGACAATTCTTCGGATAGAACTTTGAAAGAGCTCTTACCTTATTTGGACTCCAGCAGCTGCTAGGTTGCTTGTTTTCACTGTAATTGTGGGCTGTTGGCTTACAAAGCCACCATTTTTGGTTGTTGTTTCTTTGTTCTTTGTTTGTTTATTTGTTTGTTTTTGAGACAGAGTCTTGCGTGTCGCCCAGGCTGGAGTGCAGTGGCACCATCTTGGCTCACTGCAACCTCCACCTTCTGAGTTCAAGTGATTCTCCTGCCTTAGCCTCCCAACTAGATGGGATTACAGATACACACCACCACATCTGGCTAATTTTTGTATTTTTAGTAGAGACAGGATTTCACCATGTTTGTCTCAAACTCCTGACTCCAAGTAATGCACCTGCCTTGGCCTCCCAAAGTGCTGGGATTGCAGGCGTGAGCCACTGCTCCCAGCTGGTTGCTTGTTTTCACTGTCATCGTGGGTTGTTGGTTTACGAGACCACCATGGAGCAGCTCTCTGAATATTCAGTCACTTTTTTTGAGTATATGCCGCCAAGATTGTTGTATGCAGTTGATTCATTTTCAAGATTCTAAAAAAGTTGATGTTGACATTTTATTTTATTTTATTTTATTTTCTCATTAAACTTTTTTAATGGGTCTCAAAATTCTGTGACAAATTTTTGGTCAAGTTGTTTCCATTAAAAAGTACTGATTTTAAAAACTAATAACTTAAAACTGCCACACACACAAAAAAAAAAACCAAAGTGCTCCACAAAACATTCTCCTTTCCTTCTGAAGGTTTTACGATGCATTGTTATCATTAACCAGTCTTTTACTACTAAACTTAAATGGCCAATTGAAACAAACAGTTCTGAGACCGTTCTTCCTCCACCACTGATTAAGACTGAGGTGGCAGGTATTAGGGATAATATTCATTTAGCCTTCTGAGCTTTCTGGGCAGACTTGGTGACCTTGCCAGCTCCAGCAGCCTTCTTGTCCACTGCTTTGATGACACCCATGACAACTGTCTGTCTCATATCACGAACAGCAAAGCGACCGAGAGGTGGATAGTCTGAGAAGCTCTCAACGCACATGGGCTTGCCAGGAACCATATCAACAATGGTAGCATCACCAGACTTCAAGAATTTAGGGCCATCTTCCAGCTTTTTACCAGAACGGCGATCAATCTTTTCCTTCAGCTCAGCAAACTTGCATGAAATGTGAGCTGTGTGGCAATCCAGTACAGGAGCATAGCCAGCACTGATTTGGCCTGGATGATTCAGGATAATCACCTGAGCAGTGAAGCCAGCTGCTTCCATTGGTGGGTCATTCTTGCTGTCACCAGCAACGTTGCCACGACGAACATCCTTGACAGACACATTCTTGACGTTGAAGCCCACATTGTCCCCAGGAAGAGCTTCACTCAAAGCTTCATGGTGCATTTCAACAGATTTCACTTCAGTTGTAACGTTGACTGGAGCAAAGGTGACCACCATACCAGGTTTGAGAACACCAGTCTCCACTCGGCCAACAGGAACTGTACCAATACCACCAATTTTATAGACATCCTGGAGAGGCAGGCGCAAGGGCTTATCAGTTGGACGAGTTGGTGGTAGGATGCAGTCCAAAGCCTCAAGCAGCGTGGTCCCACTGGCATTGCCATCCTTACAGGTGACTTTCCAACCCTTGAACCAAGGCATGTTAGCACTTGGCTCCAGCATGTTGTCACCATTCCAACCAGAAATTGGCACAAATGCTACTGTGTCAGGGTTGTAGCCAATTTTCTTAATGTAAGTGCTGACTTCCTTAACGATTTCCTCATATCTCTTCTGGCTGTATGGTGGCTCAGTGGAATCCATTTTGTTAACACCAACAATTAGTTGTTTCACACCTAGTGTGTAAGCCAGGAGGGCATGCTCTCGGGTCTGCCCATTCTTGGAGATACCAGCTTCAAATTCACCAACACCAGCAGCGACAATCAGGACAGCACAGTCAGCCTGAGATGTCCCTGTAATCATGTTTTTGATGAAGTCTCTGTGTCCTGGGGCATCAATGATAGTCACGTAGTACTTGCTGGTCTCGAATTTCCACAAGGAGATATCAATGGTGATACCACGTTCACGCTCAGCTTTCAGTTTATCCAAGACCCAGGCATACTTGAAGGAGCCCTTTCCCATCTCGGCAGCCTCCTTTTCAAATTTTTCAGTGGTTCTTTGGTCGATGCCACCGCATTTGTAGATTAGATGGCCAGTAGTGGTGGACTTGCCCGAATCTACATGTCCAATGACGACAATGTTGATATGAGTCTTTTCCTTTCCCATTTTGGCTTTTAGCGGTAGTTTTCACGACACCTATGTCCTGGCGGCAAACCCGTTGCGAAAAAAAAGTGATGTTGACTTTTTTTTCTGCCAATGTTCTTGTTTTTTATGGAAAATGGTATTTTGAAGGTCCTTACTCCATCATCCCAGCTGACATCATTTGAAATTAATTTGAATGTACTTAAATTAGTCAGGCTATTATTCTACAGTGTCATGTCTAAGAAGTTCTTATCTGTCACAGGCTGCTGAAAATATGACAAGCTGATTTTCTGGAGAAATTCAGATGATACATACAAGCTCTGCAAGATGATTTGAAGATTGCATTGTAGTCAAGAACATACGATGAAATTACTGTATGCAGCAGTGTAGAAGAGTTATAAAACCATAGCTTTATAAATCAGCGGACAGTGGCTTACAGAGAGAATTATCAGATGTGCTTACATCACATCTTACTTGTTTTAACAACTCAAATGCTTTGGCATTGCTATGTTCATATTTGTATATTCCTTTTTTATAGTTCCAATAGCTTGAATTTTCTAAGCAGTCTGTCTATCAGATATGTACATCTGCTGTGCTTGATTGAAGTATAGTGGAACTCATCAGTAGTAACGTGTACTAGTTATGACTTGTTGACATTTCCATTATAAACTGTAATTTTGAATTGTTTATGCATTATAACTGTGGATTTCTATTATATTGAGCTGAAAGTTGACAGGATTTCAGCGGCCACTTGTGAATTTTGATTTAGATTCATTATGTGTACCAGAATCTTGTGGGTTTTTTTTTCAATAAGAGTATGGAAAACATTTCTTGTAATCTGCTCTTTAACAAAAAATATTTAGTTTTTTAAACAGTTTGTTAGGTAGCTAGTGGTGTGAACCAGGTCATTTTGTATTAAATAAAAAATAAAACCTTGAGAAACTTGGATTTTAAAAGTAATACAATGCTTAGGTTAGTATTATTTGTAATTGGAATCATTTCTATCTAATGAGAATGTTAGTTGAGAATGGTTCCTTGAAGTTTTATAATCTATAAATGAAGGCCCAGGAAAAATAATACATAAAACGAAACAGCAAACATGTAAAATTCCTGCTTACTCTTATTAGATAAAAGTAATTTGAGTGCTTACCTAATTTAAAAAAAGATTGTAGTTGTTTTATGGTGAAATAGTCCTTCAGAATATATCATCTGCTCTATTGCAGGGAGTGAAAGTGTGGCTTGTCTCAACCTGTTGCAAATATCTTGACAGGTAGAGTTCCGGGCAGTGACTGGTTATACAAAGTCCACAATTGTGATAAATTAGAAAATGGGCTCTGTGACTCACTGTGTGATCTTAGGCAAATTATTGACCTCTTTGAATCTCAGGGAAAATAATATCTGCCATTTCGATTTGTTCCGAGAATTAACATAGGTGAGGCCTCTGACACTTAGTAGGCTGAATTAAACAACTAAATAAACTTATTTCTTCACATCTCAACTTCTTCTGGACCCAGAATTTCCCAGTTTTGCTGCTGTTCTCTTCACTAAGTACATTCATCCCCTAAGAACCACCCTGACTTGTAGAGAGGGTAGAGAACTCACGTGGTCACTCTTTCATTTTCCCCATGTTGCCTTCATTCCCAACTACAAGACCATCCAAAGTTAGATACACCTCATTTTTTGGCCCTTATTCTAGATATCTAATTGCTTGCTGTGAATAATAATGCATATTATTTTCCTAGAAGTTCTCACATGATTTCTGTTACATATATCAAGCCCATAAGATAGACATTTTGATTGCCATTTTAAGAGTGAAGGAAAAGGGGCATAGAGAAGACAAGCGATTTGTTTGGTGTCAGAGCTACTGAGTACAGAAACTAGGATTTAAACTCGGGGCTGTTTAACTCAAAAACCCGTGCTTTTACTACTATAGCACTTAGATTCTTTTGGCTACTAGTCTTGTAGCTAGCAAGGAATATTTTTTGATACTATTTGGCCCAATTATCAGGTACAAAATTTTAAAGTTGGCAAATTAGCAACATCCTCTGTACTTTTTGGTGCAGTCAAGTGAGGTTTGAGGAGAAGTTTTTCCACTTATACTCTAAATTCAAGATCTTGAACAGCATGTTCCCATCTTATAATTGAATAAAGTATGACTTTCAAAACAAAAAAGGATTGTGAAATGTGTATCAAACCACAAAGGTACTGGATTATATGTGTATGCTCAGAACCTTAGAGTTGGATTTTGTTGACGTTGACAAGTGCTTACAAATTCACAGCCAACAAGATTTTGTTCTTTTCCCAGGATTTGGAACACTTACCAACCTTCGTGAATGAGGAGGCTTTGTATTTTTGAATCATAGTGACACACGGTGACTGCTCATAGACTTGTGTCCTAACTGGGTCACAGCTGGGCAGCACCAGTGGAAGATGACAGGCAGAAAAGACCAAGCTTAAAGAGAAGGGAAGGAAATCAGAAAAATGATGAGAGGTACCCCCAAAATCGATGCTGATTCTCCATCAGACACTAAATTAAGATACATTTCCAGGTTTCAGTTTTCAAAAATATGAAAATTTGGAAGAAAAAATTTATATAAAGGGTTAAGTCTAGGCCAAGAGAGTGTTATAAACAGATAAGAAACAGGAGTTGGGATAAGTCTAAAGACTGCAAACTCTTTTTTCTGTTTGTTCTGGTTTTGATTGGACGACATTTGTACCATCTCTGCTGCTAACTGTCTATGTGGACTTGAACAAACCTTTTAACTTTTTCTGATCTTCAATTTCTTTATCTGTGAAACAGAGATACTAACCTTTACCTTGCAATGTGGGTGTGAAGATTAGACATAATATATGTAACGTGTTCGGTATATAGTTGATGATCAATCTGTTGTGGTTTTCCTCTTTCTTAAAGGACAGTTATACATATATAACTGACATCTGTTTGACCACATTACACACTCTAGAAGTTTTCTATCATACACGTGATAGAAATCTATCATGTGTATATATATGTACATGCATGTGTGTATATATATATGTATTCATGTATACACATAATATATGGAGAACACATATATTGGAGAAAACACATAATAGTTTTCTCCATTCTTAAAGGACAAATTTTATAGATATATAAAATTTTATATATACACATATATACATATAAAACTTGTCCTTTAAGAACATATATATATAGCTATAACTTATTTTTTATTTCATTTTATTTTGTTTTTTTGAGAGAGAATTTCGCTCTGTTGCCCAGGCTGGAGTGCAGTGGCACCATCTCAGCTCACTGCAATCTCCACCTCCCAGGTTCAAGAAATTCTCATGCCTCAGCCTCCTGAGTAGCTGGAGTTACAGGCACGTGCTACCACACCAGGCTAATTTTTTGTGTTTTTAGTAGAGATTCACTAAGTTGGCCAGGCTGGTCTTGAACTCTGAGAAGACTTAAAGTCATTAATTACCTAAAACTATAAAATATAATGAAAGTTTAGAACCCTGGTTCTGTTCTTTCAACTGCATGGATTTAATATGGACTAAGCTGGTTCACCAAGAGCAGCTCTGTGGAGTTGTATGAGCGAGCTCTGCCTTGGTGCACATCCAACCTTAATTTTAGCTGTTACTACAACACAAATTTTCTTTCTGTCATTCTTACATAATGTGACCCATTCAAAGGATGTGTCAGTATTTATGAAGTCATGACTCAAAAGGTGATGAGCTGTGTCAGAGCCGAGGCAAAGCAGCACCTAGGACTATTACCACAGATTTGTCAGGGGAATGAGCATTACTGGTCAGAAGTATTTGAAGAAACCTAACCTCTGGAATGAAGCACTTATGAGTTCTGGAGTTTAAGCAAAAATTATGTGAGTAGCAAAAGAGGTCACTGAGCCAAGGAAATACACAGGACTTTCATCCATTACAGAGATGCTTAAGCCATGGAGTTAAGAGACAATTTTCCAAAGAGAGAGTGAATGTACAAATGGACAATGGCCAGATCATATATACCTAACTTTGACCCACAATCTGCAGCAAAGTGCCCAGAACACCAATCCTCTTGTCTACAATAAATAGCCCAGTTTATTGTCTACAATAAATAGGCCAGCCTTGTGTATGTCAGATTTGCAGATTGCCAGATTTTTACCTGTAGTGACAATCCAGAAAGCTAAACAATAATTTCTGTTACAATTGGCCCCAAATGTCCAAGAGTTGATTATAATAACTGACAGCATCCCTAATTTTTGTCCCTGCTTCCAACTGAGGACTAATCAGAGAAAGAAATGCACTCCTAACCAATCACACAGGATGCCTACAGCCAGTTAGCCTGACTATAGCACCCCCATTCCAAAGCCTCCTGTTTATCCTCCTTTTTTCCACTATAAAGCTTTCCCTCTCCTTCCCCTGCCTTTGAGTCACTGCCAAAACACAAGTGACAGTGGCTGACACCGTTGCTATGGCAAGTTCCGAATAAACAGCCTTTATTTTTTCCCATGTAGTTGGTCTTTATTTCCACACCAGACAATGATCTGCCAAGTCACAAAGGACGGACTCCAACCTTAGCTACAGACTAGCTCATGCCAGTTCTTCCCAATTCACAAGCCCCAATGCCATGCCATGACTTTCTCATCTTGCCTGTCCTTTTTCTGTCTGTAACATCACTTTCCTTTCTTAATTCTTTTTGCTTTTATCTGCAGTCCCTCAGGTTGCCTTTGTGCCTCACTTGGATGATTATAACAGCTCCTGAACTAGTCAACTTCACTTACTTCACATTCTAATCCATCTCAATCACTGCTACTGGATAAATCTCACGGAAACACAGTTCTGATGTCACTTATCTGATCAAAAGCAATATCTAGAAAATTTTCAGTCTAAAAGGACAATTGCTTAGTAGCCACTGAAGCAGCCTTTCCCAAACTTACCCTAGAGCACATAAAATGAAAAGCTATTTTTAGAATGATTTTTTTCCACTTTTTATGAAAACAGTGAAGTTGTATTAGAAAAAGTATTCAGAAACCTGTCTATGTTTGCCTTATGAAATCTGACAAACCTCTCATCATCTGAAAGACCTAGAAAGATATTTGCTCTCCTCAGAGGCCAGGATATATGTTTTTCTATCAACTATAGTAGAAAACACTGAAGCTCTATCTCTATTGAACAGGTGTTGATTTTGGAAGAGAGAAAAAAAGATTGAGAACTGAGTTTCATATTCACCTAAGATATTTCCCATAGGAACTTTTAACAAAAGACATGCTCAGTCATGCTGGAATCAGTAAATTTTACTCCTGAACCACCTTTGGAAAAAAATTACGTAAAGACATATAATTACCAACTGACTAAAAGTGAACAATTCCAGAATGCATAGGTCAGGCTATGAGAAGCTTAACGGAGCTACCTTTCCTGGATTTGTTTGACAAAGTCGTTTTCTGATTGAAAAATGTCTTTTCAGGTGGATTTTATAGCCCAGAGTTAAGCTTGATCCATAATGTTTATCATACCTGTTCTCCTGCTTCCACTCTAATCCTCATATAAGAAAAAGTGTTTATCAAGCATCATTATTTTACGCTACAATCAGATGATATATACTGCCTGTTGGATAACCACTGAAAATTTTCTGTTATTCTGTTTTACATAACTGGAATATTTGTGCCAAGAATATTACAAAATGCTCTTTCCCTCCATAAAATCAGAGTTGCCTGGAGTCACATAAAAGCCCTTGTCATTGCCAAAGAATTTAAACGATAGATTTCGACATTTTTATCACTCATGTTGAGTGAACTGAGTCATTATGCTTTTATAAATGAAAAAAGACTGAGCCATCACGTGCAGAAATACCTGTGCCTAATCCCTTTTCTATTCTAATTCCCCTTCCAACTAGAATGTTTGAATGTTTCTGTGGCAAATAGGCATAAAAATCAGAATATATAGTTTGATTTCAACTATAAAAAGCTATGTGATACGAAAAAGTGCTCAACATCACTGATTATCAGAGAAATGCAAATCAAAACTACAATGAGGTATCATCTTACCCCAGCAAAAATGGCTTTTCTCCAAAAAACAAGCAATAACAAATGCTGGCAAGGATGTGGAGAAATGGAAACCCTTGTACACCCTTGATGAGGATGTAAATTAGTACAACGACCATGGAGAACAGTATGGTAGTTACTCAAAAAACTAAAAATAGACCTACCATATGATCCAGCAATTCCACTGCTGAATATTTATCTAAAGGAAATGAAATCAACATGTCAAAGAGATAGCTATACTTCCATGTTAACTGCAGCACTATTTATAATAGCCAAGATTTGGAAGCAACCTGTGTCCATCAACAAAGAAAATATAGTACATATACATAGTGAAGTTCCATTCGACAATAAAAAAGAATGAGATCCTTTCTTTTGCAACAGCATTGATGGAATTGGAGGACATTACATTAAGTGAAATAAGCAAGGCAAGAAAGGCAAACTTCACGTTTTCACTTATTTGTGGGATCTAAAAATTAAAACAATTAAACTCATGGAAATAGAGAGTAGAATGATAATTACCAGAGGTTGGGAAGGGCAGTGGGGGGTGGTAGGAGTGGGGATGGTTAATGGGTACCAAAATATATAGTTAGAATGAATATGATCTAGTCTTTGATAGCACAACAGGGTGACTGCAGTCAACAATAATTTATTGTACATTTTAAAATAACTAAAACAATAAATTAGAATGTTCATAACACAAAGAAATGATCAATGCTTGAGGTGACAAACACCCCCTTTACCCCAATGTGATTGCTACACATTGCATACCTGTATCAAAATATTTTATTGGTAGGCACGGTGGCTCATGCCTGCAACTCTAGCACTTTCCGAGGTCAAGGTGGGCAAATCACTCAAGCCCAGGAATTTGAGACCAGTCTGAGTAACATGACCCTATAATTCATATGGAATATGTTGCCTTATTAGTACTTCTGTCAAGCTAGTGAGATTCAAAATTGTGGAAAATACAAATGCAATTTTATAAATTCCCATGATCAACATGATATGAAAAATAATACACAGGTATAAAAAAATTAAAGGAAGTACATATTTAATAGTGTTAGCTGTGTTTTTCTCCTTGTGACAAGACTATAAATGATTTTTCTTCTTTCTACCTTTTATGTATTCTAAATTTTCTATAATAAGCAGATAAAATTTTATTTAAGTATAGAAAATTTATTTAAAATGTTTTGTAGAAACAAGTGTATTAGTTTGTTTTCACACTGCTGATAAAGACATACCAGAGACTGGGAAGAAAAAGAGGTTTAATATGGACTTACAGTTCCACGTGGCTGGGAAAACCACACAATCATGGCAGAAGGTAAGGAGGAGCAAATCATGTCTTACATGGATGGCAGCAGGCAAAAAAAGCGCTTGTGCAGGGAAACACCCATTTTTAAAACCATCAGCTCCTGTGAGACTCATTCATTATTGTGAGAACAGCACACAGAAGGCCAACATAAATAATTCAGTCACCACCTCCCACCAGTTTCCTCCCACAACACATGGGAATCATTGGGGTTACAATTTAAGATGAGATTTGGGTGGGGGACACAGCCAAACCATATCACATAGCTTTCCACCAACAATTGAATAAACTCTAAGCACCTTGGCTACAGATTAATGGTATTCTGTGACTGGGCTCCAACCTATCTTTTCACAACTTTATTTTTTGTTTTTCATTATTACCCTTTGTATACCTTTTATTCCAATAAAAAGTAATTCTTTGACATTTTTCATATAGACTCTTTCTTGACTCTGCATACTTGTGTGCTCTGTTACTGAATTTTCCTCCATTTCTATACTTGATCTTAGCCAAAAGACCAAGAAGCCCCAAATCATTCCAGGCTCACTTTATCTGCTACTGTATCTATGAGTTTTTTCTAACGGAAACCCTAAAGTAAACACCTGCTGCTTAATTCCTGTACAACTTTTTTCTTTTCCTCTTTCTTCTCTTCTTTCTCTTTCTCTCTCTCTCTTTCTCTCTTTTTGACAGGGCCTTGCTCTCTTGCCCAAGCTGGAGTGCAGTGGCACCATCAGAGCTGGCTTCCAGGGCCCAAGTGATCCTCCTGCCTCAGCTTCTCAAAAAGTTGGGACCACAGTCATGCACTACCACACCTGACTAATTATTTTTATTTTTGTGAAGCTGAGGTGTCCCTTTGTTGCCTAGGCAGGTTTTAAACTTCTGGGCTCAAACAATCCTCCCATTTCAGCCTCCCAAAGTGCTGGGATTATAGGTGGGAGCCACCATATCAGGCATATTTCTTATAGAATTAATTCTACAGGCGATTCTCTACTCAGCTAGGTTATAACTTTCCCTTCCTTCCTTTCTTCCTTTCTTTTCTGTCTCTCTCCTTTCCTTCCTTCCTTCTTTCTTTCCTGCTTTTAAATAGCTATTTTGGTTATTTTTTTTTTTAACTAAATTGATCTTCTAATTTTATCTCCAAATCTACACTCTTAGTTTGGGTATTCTGAAGCTCTTGAGACTCAGGCCCTTGATAAATGAATGTGTAGCTGAAATAATGATTTTATCAGCTGAAGGTAGCAAGGATCATGCAGGATCATGTTTGATTAGTTATCAAGAAGCAAGACAAATAGGAAGACAAATGTGAAAAGTTATTAGACAGAATGTTACCTGGCCTCACTGCCAGTTTTTAAATCCAAGGATTAGATTTAATGTAAATTTAATCCTAGGCCTTGATCCATGAGAGGTCAGCTATATGAAATTAGCCATTATCTGACCCTTGTATATATTTAATCACATAACAAGTGATTGTTCTGTGGAACAGTCATTTTCATTTCTTGCTGGAAGTGCCCACTTTTTTCCCCTGGTATTCAGAACCTCCATCTACATCTGGAGTGTTTGCTCTCCTCCTCCTCTCTCTTCCTCTTCCTCCCTCCTTCTCCCTCCCTTCCTTCTTACCCTCAGTTGCTTTTTAATTGTACCTATTCCTTCTCATTACTGCATTGGTTTTTAAAATGTACTCTATAAAATGCAATTTCACTATCTCATGCATGGTTAGAAAACTCCTGGTTCTACAATTTTAGTTTGTGTGTTCTGGAGACATATGAATAAGGACTTCAATTATATATTAGAGAGACTTTAGACAAGAGCTCTATCTTATAGAAATACAACTTTTTAAAAATTTAGTTTTTAGAGTATTTAGAATATATGACATGTAGGATCAGCAAATCTAGAAACATCTGCATGATTTGTAAATTTTTTTCACTTTTAATTTACCTGTTAAACATTTGCTGTGAGCCTTTCATTCATATTATTTAGTTCTCTAAGTAATTTCTGGTTACCTACTACGTATCAGATACCATGCTAAGTACTAGGAATGCATAATCAAATGAGGGATGGTCCATACCCTCAAGTGGCTTACATTAGAATGAGAGAGACAGATAAATCACTTCACTACAGTTCAGTGTGGAAAATGCAGTAGCAGAGGCAGGTACAAGGTACCATTGAACAACAATTAATAACTCTTCTGGGACTTGGGAAACATCTCCCAGGGAAGTCACTGAAGCTGTTTTAAAATATGGCAAACTTTTGTATTTAGTTCAGGAATGACATGGCTTATTTTGCCAATTACATCTCAACAGTTGAAAAAACAAACATGTTATCTATCAGGCTTTCTTCCAAACTTTAAATAGCTTGATAAGTTATAATTCCAGAGAAAATTTACCAAGGATAATCTAGAAGAAATTAGAGCTGCCACAGCTCCTGTGCTTCTAACTTCTCAGTATTTTATCTGTTGGGCTCCACCGTTTCTTCCTGGAATTCACATCACTGCCACCACTCTGTTCTCCTTGTCCTCATATCAGTGTGGCCAAATATTTTCCCTTTATTTCAATCAGGACAAGACATAGGTTGTTTGTTTGTTTATTTGTTTTTGTCCCTCAAAGAAATGGAGAACCACAGAATACTGGTTTTAAAATGTCTTTAGGCCAGGTTCAGTAACCCATGTCTGTAATCCTAGCACTCTGAGAGGTTGAGGCAGGAGAATCACTTGAGCCAGGAGTTTGAAACCAGCCTGGGAAACATGGTGAGACCCTGTCTCTATTTATTAAATAAAATTTTAGAAGTCTTTAGACATAATCTAGTATAAAAATGAAGGCTTAAATGTGATATACAGCTCCCTGCCAAGTGGCTATCACCTGTTTAGGCATCTTTAGTCATAGTGATCTTATTATCACAGAGAAATCTCTTTAAATTTATTGGGTAAAATTTCTCCAACGTTTATTAAGAAACATACAAAAAATGAAGCAAAGAAGAAAACGCAAAAGAGATGTAAATGAGAGGAAGCAAAATGGACACTTATTAAACACCTACTAAATGCACATTTGTGTTCATCATTCTACTGAGTTCTCACTCCCAAGATGCTCTTCCCTTTAGCAAACAAATAAGTCAGCAAAAAAGAAAGAACAAACAACCTGGAGTGGTGGCTCACACCTGTAATCCCAGCACTTTGGGAGGCCGAGGTGGGGGAATCACGTGGTCAGGAGTTCAAGACCAGCCTGACCAACATGGTAAAACGCTGTCTCTACTAAAAATACAAAAATTAACCAGGCATGGTGGCATGCACCTGTAATCCCAGCTACCCAGGAGGCGGAGGCAAGAGAATCACTTGAACCCGGGAGGTGGAGGTTGCAGTGAGGCAAGATCATGCCACTACACTCCAGCCTGGGTGACAGAGCAAGACTATGTTGCAAAAAAAACACAAACAAACAAAATGTGATGATCAGGGAAGTGTGGGGGAGACGGGTAGTGGCAGGTGGCAGAAGGACTATAAAAAGTTTTACAAAATTTCTTCCTCTGAAAATGTTTAGAGTCTTGCCTACAAGCGTTTACTATACACCAATGATGAACACTCTACTTGACAAAGAAACAGAAAAGAAAGGAAAGGAAGGAAACAGAAGAGCATGAGCAGAGAATTTAGGATGGCTTCTGCTTTCCAACTTCAAAGCATCTGCTAATTTGAATTTAGGGAGGAGGGGAAGAGATTGAAAGAGCATGAGACAAGTGTAGACAAGGACAGAGAGAATTTCAGTCCAGTGAACAATGTAATTCATTTCAATTCTACAAGTATTTATGGAGCGGCTACATGGGTCCATCAGTCATTAATAAATTAGGTATAGAATTAAAACCAACCCAAAGGGAATATACTTCCTTCCTTTTCACAGACCCTCTTTGTTCTATTCCACCCATGAGGTTTTCCTCCTCAAGAACCAGCAAATCCAGCCACAGTCAATAGCAGGCATTTCAAATCAGAATAAAAAAAAAATAAATCTCCCCTTCCAAATTTCCTCTAGATTATCTTCTATGTTTTGAGTATAATTGTATATAGTATAGACTATAGCTATATATGTACACTTTCCTCTTACTTATATCTTTTATTTGCTTTTATAATGTTTTTCTTAAACTAAAACTGCTTTTAGAAGTTCTACACAATTCTGAGTTTTACCAAGTCAGCCTACTTCTCTCAAAAACACAAACGTAAACTGTCTAGTGAATTCCAGTCAATTTTTCCAGAGGAAAAAAAAAATGCTCCAGTTTTCTCCTCTACCAAGACAGGAAGCACTTCCTGGAGATTAATCACTATTTTGGCTTGCAAATTTGGGAAGGTTAAAAGAAATTAGTAAAGTACATTGTATCATCCTTGGAATTTGAAATTTTTGGAAATGGTCCTACTGCCATTTGGATGAAAGCAAGGATGAGTCAAGCTGCGGATGATCCAAACAAACACTGTCACTCTTTAAAAGCTGGGCTCCCGAGGGTGGACCTACAAAGAGGCAGGCAAGACAGAAGGCATTGAGACAACACAGAGCTAAGTAAAGCTGGTGGAAATGAAGAGTCTTCCATTCCTACTTTTGCTCTGCATGGCAGTTTGCTCAGCCTATCCGTTGGATGGAGCTGCAAGGGATGAGGATGCCAGAATGGACCTTGTTCAGGTAATTAACACTTACTGACCTGGCCAGATGAGGAGCTTCCACAGTAAGTTCAAACCATTCTGTGTGTCTTAAAACCCACATCCTAGAATGCTTGAGCTTACTATGTAGGAACAGCTCAGGAATAGAGAGTTACAGAGTGTTGGAAGTGGAAAGGGTCTCATCATCATACCATTTGGGCTTCTCTTATGTAGGAAGAAACAAA
This sequence comes from Aotus nancymaae, assembly GCF_030222135.1. Lineage (NCBI taxonomy): Eukaryota > Metazoa > Chordata > Mammalia > Primates > Aotidae > Aotus > Aotus nancymaae. Next base: position 7,887,824 of record NW_026988423.1, on the reverse strand, counting down.
GGTCAGAAATGTTAGGTGTTTCCTTAAAATCACACAACACCATAGCAGTAACAGCACTGGGGCTTAAGGCACATGAATAACAAGTGGAGAGTGGATGAACCATATCTTGCTTTGGAACATCTTTGGTTTTTTGGGGTTTTTTTTTAATGCAATGTAATTTTAGCTAAATATTTATGTTGCTAGTATATTACAAAATTTGACATTATTTCAGCAAACTAGAGACTCCAAATAGATTAAGTGAGCAACTGCAAAAACTTACTATAAATAGCTATAGCTAAAAATTGTAAGAATGACCTAAAAACTATACTTATTCTATTAGCAATACCTAGAAAACTACTACAACCTCGAAAAAGATGCGAAACAGTTTGTTAGAAGAAAGGACAGTAGTCCTGTTGTTAAAAAAATCCAAGAAATGCAGAAGTTCCTTGGGTTGGAGGTGACAGGGAAGCTGGACTCTGACACTCTGGAGGTGATGCGTAAGCCCAGGTGTGGAGTTCCTGACGTTGGTCACTTCAACACCTTTCCCGGAATGCCGAAGTGGAGGAAAACCCACCTTACATACAGGTAATGGTTCAGAGAGGTTTTCACAAAAGATTAGAATTTTATAAACTATATCATAGGAGAAAATAGCAACTGCTTCAATTTTTCTCCTACAGGATTGTGAATTATACACTAGATTTGCCAAAAGATGCTGTTGATTCTGCCATTGAGAAAGCTCTGAAAGTCTGGGAAGAGGTGACTCCACTCACGTTCTCCAGGCTGTATGAAGGAGAGGCTGATATAATGATCTCTTTTGCAGTTAGAGGTAAAAACAAACAAACAAAAACACATGAAATGCATCTATTTATCTATCTGGTGTTTTCGTACTGCAAAAGGTTCAAAAGGGATTCTCATTACCTATCTTTCCAATAATTTTTTTCTTACTAGAACATGGAGACTTTTATCCTTTTGATGGACCTGGAAAAGTTTTGGCTCATGCCTATGCCCCTGGGCCAGGGATTAATGGAGATGCCCACTTTGATGATGACGAACAATGGACAAAGGATACAACAGGTTAGTTACACATCTCTCAGAGTGATTTTGATGTTAATTTTTTATTTTTGGAAATCTCTTAATAACCAAGAATGCTCAAGAAATGGGATGTTCTGGATTTGCCAGTGGATCAGGGATCAGCAGAATATATATTTGTTTTAATTATTATTGAAAACATTTTCAGATGCTTTAACAGTTTTCCTATACTGGTAAGCAATATAGAACATATAGGGAAATACCATTAAGTATTTCTTTCTTTAATGACTGTAGATCTTTGTGATCTAAGGGTCACCATTATTAAGAAAAATTTCTCATCATATCAAAATGCAAACATTCAAGGGATAGCTTATCGCACTGGATCTAAAATGTGCTCTGGATACTGCTTATGTCATTTCCTCCATTTACTTCTTGACTCTTCAAACCAGAAATCAGAATTAAATTTCAGAAACTGAGATTCTCTCTTTTTTTTGTTTTTTGTCTGAGGCATTATTTTAGTACTTCTAGGTTAAAAGAATTTTTACGGACTCATTCTGAAGGAAAAGACTAACTCCCAAATACAACGTTTTAACTGTTTAGGTAGAAGAATGTTTCTCAGTTCATAACTGTATATTTTGGGGAATGACATCCAAAGTTTTCAAAAAATTCGCTAAAACAATAGCACTTCTAAAACTAGGAAAACAATTAACACTGCATCTGAGGTTTAGCTGGGATTTAAAATGAAAAGGTAACCCTTTGCAGGATGTACACATGTGACTTTCGTGCTGGATAAAATTCTTGATTTGGTTGAGTTAATTAATTCTTGCAAAAAACCTTCCTGCAAAGTCTCAAATGAGATTTTTTCCTAGCATCACAAGTTACACACGTAGTACTAGCAAAAGTAACATAGTAATTACTGTATTGATCATAATTACCCAATGCTTCCCAATTTTAGCATTGATGAGTGCTTTTAAAAATATGAAGGAACAATTTTTGAATGAAGCCAGTGTTTGTGTATTCTAAATCTCTTTTGTGACAAATGCTAGACATGATTGGGCATGCTGTGTGTTTTAAACCAATTTTTCAAATTCGATGACATCTATCATTATGCATGTTTTTAGTCTCAATGTGTACTTCATGATGATGAGGCTGAGACATTATGAATTAAGACGAATATAGTTTCCTTTAACTGAGACTGCAAATGGCAAATGTAAATATATTAAAACAGTGTTTAGCTTTGCATTGACAAATGAAGATAAATATTTGATACGCTAAACAAGTGGCTTCATTCCATTCCTTTATACAAGAAAAAGGGCCTGAGTCTTCTGGACTTAATATTCTTGTGAGGCTGGGGTGGGTTCAGGGGTGTGGGAGCAAGTAAATGTAACTGAAAAATCAATCTCAAAGATTGATTTCAACTATGAGTTTTAAAATACACGTAGCTTTCCATTAAGTGTGTAATTAGTCAATTGTTCAATTAACCAACAAACAAGGTGAAAAAAGCCCTGTGTGATTTCAAGAAGTAACAACCAATACAATGCACAGCAGACCCGTATAATGTACATGTATTTAAAAAGTAAGTGACTATTGTTTTCGATTTCTTAAATAGGGACCAATTTATTCCTCGTTGCGGCTCATGAACTTGGCCATACCCTGGGTCTCTTTCACTCAGACAACACTGAAGCTTTGATGTACCCAGTCTACAACCCACTCACAGATCTGACTCGGTTCCACCTGTCTCAAGATGATGTGAATGGCATTCAGTCCCTCTATGGTGAGTGATGCTGGGAAAATTAGCCATTGTAGCTTTGCAACAATGGTGTTTAGAAAAGCTTTCAAATGCTACATAAAGTATTTATGGTTTAGTTTAAAGCACATTGAGAATGTTTGGAAAGCATACAAATTGGCATATATTGAAACGTATCACATTTCTCCTAATGTTCCCCTTTAGGACCTCACCCTGGTTCCCCTGAGAAACCTCTGGTGCCCAAGGAAACTGTCCCTCCAGAAACTGAGACACCAGCCACATGTGATTCTGCTTTGTCCTTTGATGCCATCAGCACTCTGAGAGGAGAAATCCTATTCTTTAAAGACAGGTCAGACTGAAAACTTATATTTTCCTCTCTATCATTTTAATCTACAATGCTTGGAAAGGAAAACAAACAGAAACTTCCAAGCTTGAAATCATTTAGATACGGTACTGCCTTTTCCCACGTTTTCCTGAAACTGTCAGGTTCATTTTTGAAGGCTCAGGATAATCTGGTTCTTGTCTTCTAATTGTTATTTCCAAATGCCTTAAGCCACGATTGCTTTTCAAAAGGCATGAGTAGATCTTTAGAATGATAATTTTATTTTTACTTCCTTCAAAAATGACATCAGGATCAACATTACATTTAATCAATTAATTTACTTATTGATGGACCAATATGCACATGACAAACATTCAAACAGCACAAATTAGAAGAAAACTAACAATTTTAGTTCCTAGTTCTCCCTGTATTCATCCACTGTCAAGACTTTTTGTGCATCCTTCCAGAACCATTCTATGCATATATAAGAATATATTTATACAGCACATATGCATACATACACACTGCCTAGCTTTTTGAACAGCATATATACTGTTTTGCACACATTAAAGGTAGTTAAAGCTTATCCTGGGATAATTCATTTGCATGAAGAACAACTTTTCTTTCACAGAAGACATTACTCTGGAAACTATGACAGGAGACTTACTGCAGTCTTCTGAAGAAAAAGGAAAGAAATTATCTAATGGCAATATACCTGATTTCTATCTGTCATCCAGCCTAGAAGATGAGAAAATGGGGGAAGTTGGGTGAGGCAAGATGGTGAGGAAAATATTCTAAAGGTAAAAGACTGTGTTTCAATTTACATTTCTTTTTACATATCTTTTAGGCACTTTTGGCGCAAATCTCTCAGGAAGCTTGAACCTGAATTGTATTTGATCTCTTCCTTTTGGCCGTCTCTGCCTTCAGGCATGGATGCCGCTTATGAAGTTACTAGCAAGGATCTTGTTTTCATTTTTAAAGGTAATTATTCTATCATCATTTCTTTAACTTGCCAAAATAAGCCCTCTCACAAGAAATTGAACAACACTTTAATTTTCTCTACTACATCAAGTTCTGGTTAGTACAGTAGTCAAAGGTAATGAAGTAATAACCAGGACTGATATTATTGTACTTGTATTTTATAGATGATAAAAATAAAGAAAGGAAGATAAACTACCCAGAGTTGCAAATTTTCTCATTTGACCTTGGTTCATTCATTCAGTCTGCAAATGTTTGCTAAAAGCCCACTATGAGCTGGTGACTAAATCTAAAATTTGGGCTACTTCTTTACATGATAATCAAAGATGCTAAAGTGTATTTCTAAAGCTAAAAGGCTTAACTGTTATAATTCAATATGACTCTGAATTATTGATATTTAACAGGAAATCAGTTCTGGGCCATCAGAGGAAATGAGGTACAAGCTGGATACCCAAGAGGCATCCACACCCTGGGTTTCCCTCCAACCGTAAGGAAAATTGATGCAGCCATCTCTGATAAGGAAAAGAAGAAAACATACTTCTTTGTAGAGGACAAATACTGGAGGTGAGATGCAGGAGAAATGACTTTGTACGGAGCCTAATTAGGGAAATTATTTTTTTTTTCTAAGGAAATCTCCCACCCCAACCTTCGGCCTGCTTCTCTCTCAGTAGGAAGGATGGGACTTCAGACAACTGTGGGAAAGTTCTTACTTTAAAACACAGAAGCACCATAAGCTCTCCTGCTCTGAGTCCTAAGTGCAGTTGCTGGTGCTTGCCTTGGTGCTGTTGCCCAACCTGCCTGGAGCCCCCTTTTCTCTCCTCAACCCATTCAAATCCTGCCCATCCTTCAAGTCCTAGTTCAAGTCTCATCACCTCCGTGTAGCTTTCCCTCGTGGACTTTAGTTAGACTCAATTGGGAAAATGTCTTGAGAATCCAGGCCACAATTTAGCATTCCCTTTCCATTGACTTATGATTCAGCTCACTGTCTCACTGTCTGTTTACTGTCTCATTGTGTGTTTGTCTGGTCTTCCCAACACTGCTATATGATTTTGAAAGGCTACCGCTAACCTCACCCATTTGTTACCTCTGCTTGATAATGATGGCACATTTAAGAGATGATGAGCAACAGTAGTCCAGTTTATGGATACATAAACCCACAAACAAGCTGATTCCTGGGTCATCTGCCCAGACTTTGAGACATCGAGGCTGACCATCTGTTATCTGACCCATGGGCTAAAAACACACTTAATTTGCTTCTAATCCTAATCCCTTTTCCAAGGAGGCCACCATAGAAGACTTAGATGTGCAGGGTGGGAAAAGCAGGTATATATTGGCCAATCATGGTAGGAAATTTTATATATATGTTCACACTTTCATGTCTTTGTGACAGAAAGATGAGTAAGGTTCTTTCTGTCCAGGCTTAAGAATTATGATGACAAACAGCATGTGCTACATATAGCAGGATGCTGACCCTGTTCCGGATGGAGATATGGCTTTAAGAACTCTTGGCAGTACCATTCAAGTCACATATTTCTATAGTCCCAAATACGCTTGGCATTTATTTGCTGTACTTATGAAGTTTAGTGGAATTTCACATTAAACCTAACATGATTTCAGAAGTTTGGTAACATGGCCTCTATGCAATGCTGAGCTGTTTCTTTTACTCGGTACAGATTTGATGAGAAGAGGCATTCCATGGAGCCAGGCTTTCCAAAGCAAATAGCTGAAGACTTCCCAGGGATTGACTCAAAGGTTGATGCTATTTTTGAAAAATTTGGTAAGAGAATACTTACTGTTTTGGCCATGGTGCACTTGAAACATTTATGATATCAGAGGGAAGAGGAGCATTGAAAGTTTTTAATAACAAGGTTTTTTTTTAAGGCCAGTTGCCTCCAAAATTTTGATTCACCTATATTTGTACTCATTATAGAACTACTTCACAAAATAACTTGTTTGGAATCATAAAGATAATTACACAAATTTCACCACTTTACCTTATACATGCATATAAAATCAAAGTGCTTGAGTGTCACTCACATCTAAAGCTAACATGTGAAGTCAAGCTCGACTTTCAGATTACCATGTTAGCATAAAAATCCCTTCAAGTGGTGTGGCCAGGTTTAATACTGGTTGGCTGGCCTTCTCCACCCCATCTTATTGCTGCTACTAATTCCCAGGGAGATTCTTTTTCTGTCTTTCCTGAGTTGTCAGTCATTGCCTGTGCTGGTCATTTGCAAATACCTTTCTATGTGCCCAAAGTTTAATAAAGAAGACTTCTTTTCTACTCACGGTAGGTGAGTGGAGGCTGGTCATCTTTATTGAAAGGTAACCCGATCACCATGTTTGCAGAGCATTAAAGGGTCCTCTGGCATTTTGAAATAGTTGCTGTGCTTCTTAGGCTGCAATGTGGGAAAAAGAGAGATTTGTTGGGAAGAAAGAAATAGGTAATTAGAGTTTCCAAGCAAGTGGAGAATGTTATCTGATTGGAAGCAGAATAATCTTGTAACTTGGAACCTGGCTTTGCTGTCAGACAGAGCTGGCACAGAGTGCTGTCTCCAGCCTTCCTTGCTAAGTAACCTTTAGCAAGCATCGAAATCTGTCTAAACCTCAACTTGCTCAATCTGTAAATGGAGTTAGATATATAACCTTACAGGGTCGTTGCAGAAATAAATGAAAATAAATTCATGCAACATGCTTGGCATAGTCCCTGACAAAAATCAAAATCTATAAATGCTTTCTATTTTTAGTTATTTATGATTCTGAGTTTCATATATTGTCAAATATCTTTATTTGAAAAAATATCTTACTATTTCCCTTGTCTGTATTTGCAGGGTTTTTTTATTTCTTCGCTGGATCTTCACAGTTGGAGTTTGACCCAAATGCAAAGAAAGTGACACACATTTTGAAGAGTAACAGCTGGTTTAATTGTTAAGAGAGACATGTAGAAGGTACAATATGGCATTTTAAATGAAGCTAATAATTCTTCACCTAAGTCTCTGTGAATTGAAATGGTTTGTTTTCTCCTGCCTATGCTGTGACTCGAGACACACTCAAGGGAACTTGAGCATGAACTCTGTAACTTGCCCGTCATCTTTACATTATCACAGGGCATTCAAACGGGCTGCTGCTTAGCTTGCACCTTATCACATGAAGTGATCTTTCCCAAGAGAAAGGGAAGCACTCATGTGCAACAGACAAGCAACTGTATCTATGTAGACTATTTGCTTATTTAATAAAGACAATTTGTCAGTTATTTTATTTTACTGCTGTGTTTCGTTTGTTTGTTTGTTTCAAGGGCAAGTTGTTCTAACAATTTGGGCACATTATGGGCTGAGCATGCTCAGCCAATACACTAGAGTCTCCGTGTCTTGGGGTTCACATGGGTTCCAGAACTGCAGAGAATCTACCACTTGCCCTCCTCATGAGCCCTGCAAACAGGATGCTTATTTCTACCACCTAGAAATTTTATGTGTTCTGACATAACTAAGGCAAAAAATCTAGACAGGTTGTCACATTGTAGAGGAGGAAAAACTGTGAAGGGAATCCTGTAATCATAGCAAATTGCCTCATTTGCACACTTCATTTTACAGGGTGAGGAAATCAAGCTCGTTTTTCATCTTTTCCTTTTACTTATATATTCCCTCCATGCAGCCCCCCTCCCCTGATCTAGCAAGCAAACTTCCTCATATCTACTCTATTGACACATTAAAATATACTCTTGTACTCATTTTGTATCTACCTGTGCCTGGAGGTAAATGTCCGTTGGAAAATGATGATTCTAACATTGGTTTATCATACATAAGTAATGTCTCTGGCACAATGGTACATGGTAAGAGCTCATTCTCTTTTTAACTTATCCATTCATCTGAGAGTAATTTACAAATCATATTCCATGTGCCAGGCATTATGCCAGGTTGCAGTCATAAGAACCTGAAAATAATGGACACAGTCCCCTGTCCTCATTGAGATTATAATCCAGCAAAAACAATACATGTAGATAATCACAAATATAAATACATGATTGTAAATTTCACAAGAGTTATAAAGGGAGAGGAGGGAGTCAAGATGGCCAAATAGACACAACTCCAGTGCACAACACCCAGCAAGAGAGACACAGAAATCAAGGGATCTCCTAGCTCCAACCGAGGTACCAGGTGCATTTCAAAGGGTCTGGTTGGACGGTGAGTAAAGCCCAGGCAGGGCAGACCGAGGTGGGGAGGGGTGCCGCTTCACCCAGAAAGTGTATCTGACTGGTGAATTGGAGGCTCCCTCTCTGGCACTCCAGTCCAGATAGAGCGCTTCCCCCAAAGCCTCAGCAATACATGGAACAGGGGATCTTTGCCAGTCAAGTGCTGGGAATTACAAGTACAGAGTTGAATAATAATCCAGGACGGTGTCCCGGATTGGCGCACAGATCTAAGCAAACGCATAAGCCCATAAGCCAGCCGGGAGAGCCTGTGGACCAAGCTATCACCCCCTCCCCCTGCCCAGAGAGAGAGAGAGGGAGCAGAAAGCCAGGAGACAGACGGTGCAGCTGGGCGGGTCCCTACCCTCCCACACAAGCCCCAGAGGGCTGAAGCACTAACTCTAGCAGGTTACACAGCCAATGCCTCAATCTGAGCTGAAGGCTGAATGATTCAGCTCTGTGGAGGAAAGACACAACCCACCAATAAAGAGGTGGGACTAGGCTTCATGTTTTAACAAAAAATACAGGAAGCCTACGTAGCAACGGATGGTGTTCTTGACAACCCAGCAGCATCTCCAGGTCAGTGGAAGAGATGGGCCTAACCTCTCACTGCAAACAAAAAAGACACAGGAAGCTTACCTAGTAACCTGAAGGAGTCCCTAGAAACCCAGTAGCGCCTTGACAGGCAGACAAGCGACCTCATCAATCAGCTCGCTGAGATCACAGCCAGGTAAACCCACGAAGATGGGGAAAAAACAGTGCAAAAAAGATGAAACCATCAAAGACCAGAACACTTCTTCTCCTTCAGGGGATCACAACTCCTCAACAACAGAGGATCACATCATGACTGAGGAGTGCGACGAATTGACAGAAACAGGCTTCAGAAGGTGGATAACAGCAAACTTTTCTGAGCTAAAGGAACACATTCTAACTCAATGCAAAGAAACCAAAAACCTTGAGAAAAGTTTAGATGAAATGTTAACTAGAATAACCAGCTTAGAGAAGAACATAAACAACTTGATGGAGTTGAAAAACACAGCGCAAGAACTACGTGAAGCAAACACAAGTTTTAATAGCTGAATCAATCCAGCAGAAGAAAGGATATCAGAGACTGAAGATAAATTCAATGAAATAAAAAGAGAAAGCAAGACAAGAGGAAAAAAGAGTGAAAAGAAATGAACAAAGCCTCCAAGAAATATGGGATTATGTGAAAAGACCTAATCTACGCTTGATTGGTATACCTGAATATGATGGGGAGAATGAATACAAGCTGGAAAACACACTACAGGAGATTATCCAGGAGAACTTCCCAAGCCTAGCAAGGCAGGCCAACATTCAAATCCAAGAAATACAGAGAACTCCACAAAGATATTCCACAAGAAGAGCAACACCAAGGCGCATAATCATCAAATTCACCAGGGTTGAAATGAAGGAAAAAATGCTAAGGGCAGCCGGAGAGAAAGGTCAGGTCACCCACAGAGGGAAGCCCATCAGACTCACAGTGGATCTCTTGGCGGAAACCCTACAAGCAAGAAGAGAATGGGGGCCAATATTCAACATCCTTAAAGAAAAGAACTTTCAACCCAGAATCTCATATCCAGCGAAACTAAGCTTCATAAGTGAAGGAGAAATAAAATCCTTTATGGACAAGCAATTACTGAGAGATTTTGTCACCACCAGACTTGCCCTACAAGACCTCTTGAAAGAAACACTAAGCACAGAAAGGAACAGGTACCAGCCACTGCAAAAGCACACCAAATGGCAAAGACCAAAAATGTAATGAAGGAAATGAGTCAACTAATGGGCAAGAAAACCAGCCAGTAATAAAATGGCAGGATCAAATTTACACATAACAATATTAACATTGAATGTAAACAGCCCAAATACCCCAATCAAAAGACACAGACTGGCAAATGGGATAAAAAGTCAAGACCCACTAGTGTGCTGTATTCAGGAAAACCAACTCACACACAAAGACACACATAGATTCAAAATAAAGGGATGGAAGAAGATTTACCAAGCAAATGGAGAACAAAAAAAAGCAGGGGTTGCAATCCTAGTCTCTGATAAAACGGACTTCAAACCAACAAAAAGAGACAAAGAAGGGCATTACATAAAGGTAAAAAGATCAATCCAACGAGAAGAGCTAACTCTTCTAAATATATACACACCCAATACAGGAGCACCTAGATACATAAAGCAAGTCCTTAATGACCTACAAAGAGACTTAGACTCCCACACAATAATAGTGGGAGACTTTAACACTCCACTGTCAATATGAGACAGATCAACAAGACAGAAAATTAATAAGGACATCCAGGACTTGAATGCAGAGCTGGACCAAGTGGACCTAATAGACATATACAGAATGCTCCACCCCAAATCCATAGAATATACATTTTTCTCAGCACCACATCACAATTACTCTAAAATTGACCACATAATTGGAAGCAAATCACTCCTCAGCAAATGCAGAAGAATGGAAATCATAACAAACAGTCTATCAGACCACAGCGCAATCAGATTAGAACTCAGGATTAAGAAACACACTCTGATCCGTACAACCACTTGGAAACTGAACAACTTGCTTCTGAGTGTCAATTGGATAAACAATGAAATGAAGGCAGAAATAAAGATGTCCTTCGAAACCAATCAGAATGAAGAAACAACTTACCAGAATCTCTGGGATACCTTTAAAGCAGTGTTGAGAGGGAAATTTATAGCAATAAATGCCCACATAAGAAACAAGGAAAGATCTAAAACTGACACCCTATCATCAAAATTGAAAGAGCTAGAGGAGGAAGATCAAAAAACTCAAAAGCTAGCAGAAGACAAGAAATAACTAAGATCAGAGCCTAACTGAAGGAGATAGAGACACAAAAAAACCTTCAAAAAATCAATAAATCCAGGAGCTTGTTTTTAAAAAAGATCAACAAAATAGACAGACTGCTAGTCAGACTAATAAAAAAGAAAAGAGAGAAGAATCAAATAGATGCAATAAAAAAAGATAAAGGGGATATCACCACTGATCCCACAGAAATACAAACTACCATCAGAGATTACTACAAACAGCTCTATGCACATAAACCAGTAAACTAAGAAGAAATGGTTAAATTCCTGGACACTTGTACTCTACCAAGACTAATCCAGGAGGAAGTTGAAACTCTGAATAGACCAATAACGAGGGCTGAAGTTAAGGCAGCAATCAATAGCCTACCAACCAAAAAAAGTTCAGGTCTAGACAGGTTCACAGCTAAATTCTACCAAACATACAAAGAGGAACTGGTTCCATTCCTTCTGAAACTATTGCAAACAATATAAAAAGAGGGAATCCTCCCTAACTCATTTTATAAGACCAACATCATCCTGATACCAAAACAAGGCAGAGACTCAACTGAAAAAGAAAACTTCAGGCCAATATCCATAATGAACATCGACGCAAAAATCTTCAATAAAATAATGGCAAACCGAATGCAACAGTCAATCAAAAAGCTTATTCATCACGGTCAAGTAGGCTTCATCCTGGGGATGCAAGGCTGGTTCAACATATGCAAGTCCATAAATGTAATCCATGACATAAACAGAACCAAAGACAAAAACCACATGATTATCTCAATAGATGCAGAGAAGGCCTTCAACAAAATTCAACAACCCTTTATGCTAAAAACTCTCAATAAACTAGGTGTCAACGGAACATATCATAAAATGATAAAAGCTACTGATGGCAAACATTCAGCCAATATCATAATGAATGAGCAAAAGCTGGAAGAATTCTCTTTGAAATCAGGTACTAGACAAGGATGCCCTCTCTCACCGCTCCTATTCAATATAGTATTGGAAGTTCTAGCCAGAGCAATCAGGCAAGAAAAAGAAATAAAGGGTATTCAGTTAGGAAAGGAGGAAGTCAAACTGTCTCTATTTGCAGATGACACGATTGGATATTTAGAAGACCCCATCATCTCAGCCCAAAATCTTCTCAAACTGATAAGCAACTTCAGCAAAGTCTAAGGATACAAAATCAATGTGCAGAAATGACAAGCATTCCTTTATACCAATAACAGACAAACAGAGAGCCAAATCAAGAGTGAACTCCCATTCACAATTGCTACAAGAGAATAAAATACCTAGGAATACAACTAACAAAGGATGTGAAGGACCTCTCAAGGAGAACTACAAACCACTGCTCGATGAAATAAGAAAGGACACAAACAGATGGAAAAACATTCCATGCTCATGGTTAGGAAGAATCAATATCATGAAAATGGCCATACTGTCCAAACTAATTTATAGATTCAACACCATTCCCATCAAGCTACCAATGACCTTTTCCACAGAACTGGAAAAACACACTTTAAACTTCATATGGAATCACAAGACCGCATAGCCAAGACAATCCTAAGCAAAAAGAACAAAGCCAGAGGCATCACACTGCTGGACTTCAAACTATACTACAAGGCTACAGTAATCAAAACAGCATGATACTGGTACCAAAACAGAGACATAGACCAATGGAACAGAACAGAGGCCTCAGAAGCAACAGCACACATCTACAACCATCTGATCTTTGACAAACCTGACAAAAACAAGCAATGAGGAAAGGACTCCATGTTTAATAAATGGTGTTGGGAAACCTGGCTAGGAATGTGCAGAAAGCAGAAACTGGACCCTTTCCTGTCACCTTACACTAAAATTAACTCCAGATGGATTAAAGATTTAAGCATAAATCCTAACACCATAAAAATCCTAGAAGAAAACATAGGCAAAACCATCCAGGACATAGGCATAGGCAAGGACTTCATGACTAAAACACCAAAAGCAATGGCAACAAAAGCCAAGATAGACAAACGGGATCTAATTAAAATTCAGAGTTTCTGTACAGTAAAAGAACCCATCATTAGAGTGAACTGGCAACCAATAGAATGGGAAAAAATTTTTTGCAGTTTACCCATCTGACAAAGGACTAATATCCAGAATCTACAAAGAACTAAAACAGATATACAAGAAAAAAGCAACCCCATTCAAAAGTGGGCAAAGGATATGAACACTTTTCAAAAGAAGATATCTATGAAGCCAACAAACATATGAAAAAATGCTCATCATCACTGGTCATTAGAGAAATGCAAATCAAAACCACATTGAGATACCATCTCACACCAGTTAGAATGGTGATTATTAAAAAATCTGGAGACAACAGATGCTGGAGAGGATGTGGAGAAATAGGAATACTCTTACACAGCTGGTGGGAGTATAAATTAGTTCAATCATTGTGGAAGACAATGTGACGATTTCTCAAGGATCTTGAAATACAAATTCCATTTGACCCAGCACTCCCATTACTGAGTATATACCCAAAGAACTACAAATTGTTCTACTATAAAGACACATGCACACATATGTTCACTGCAGCCCTGTGTACAAAAGTAAGACCTGGAACCAACCCAAATGCCCATCAATGATAGACTGGACAAAAAAAATGTGGCACATATACACCATGGAATACTATGCAGCCACAAAAAATGATGAGTTCGTGTCTTTGTAGGGACTTGGATGAACCTGGAAACCATCATTCTCAGCAAACTGACACAGAACATAAAATCAAACACCGCCATGTTCTCACTCATAGGCGGGTGTTGAACGATGAGAACACGTGGACTCAGGGAGAGGAGCATCACATACTGGGAGCAGTTGGGGGGTGCTGGGGAGGGACAGCAGGGGGTGGGGGGGTGGGGAGGGATAACATGGGGAGAAATGCTGGATATAGTATGCACCTATGCGACAACCCTGCATGACCTGCACATGTATCCCAGAACCTAAAGTTAAAAAAGAAAAAGAGAGTTATAAAGGGAAAAAATAGACTTCTTTGATAGAATAATAGGAGGATCTACTTTTAACTAGACAGTTTTAGAAGAACTTTTGAGGGAATGGCATTGAAGAAAATTTTGAAGGGAGGTGTGGAAACTAAGTGGGGAGATGATGGCTTGGGCCATATGGGCACACTGGAGAGTCAGAGTTAGAGATGAGAGTAGAATATATAGATATGAGGTAGACAACAGGACTCAGTGATGGGTTAAATATGAAGTTTGAGAGAAAAGGAAATGTTCGGAGTAATTCCCAGATAGCTTGCTTGAGCCTAAGAGTTGATGGTGACAGCATTTACTGAGATAGAGAAAGACTTGGAGAGAAGGTTTGTGAAGGAAGGGCCAGAGTTAGGATGAATTGTTTAGGTTTGCCTATTTTTGAAATGTCTTGAAGATTTTCAAGCACCCACGAGCTAAAAAAATCTGAAATGCAAAAGAGAGGATGCACACACACACACACACACACACACACACACGTGTACATGGAAGGTTTTAACATTGAGATTATTCTTAAAGCCAGAAGTATGGGAGAGATCATATGGGGAGATTTTAAGATAAAACTAATGAATAGCAACATTTGGTCCCAAAACATACCATTTCTTTATTTTTAAAATTGCCTAATTTTATTTAGTTTATTTCTAATAGGTACTACCCTAGCCACAACACAAAATCCAAAAGTTAAAAGATATTATGCAATATAAACAATTTTCCTCCCACCCATTTCCAAATCTAATTCCTTTTCTCAGTGGTAACCAAGCAGATCTTTTATTAATCCTTCCAGAGCTATTTTATGCATACCAAGCATTAATATAATCTTTCAAAATAAAAATGGTACCATGCAAAATCACACTGTCCTGCTCTTTGATTTCTTTCACTTAATATATCTTATCAACTATTCCACATTAGTACATGTAGAATTGCTTCGTTCAATCTTTTTTTTTAAGGCGCACTTAATTTAATACCAAGAGTGCAATACCAAAGGCCCAAATACAATGAGAAAACACATTCGTCCATTAACACCAACAATAATGCTCTTTTAACACATGCCTGTTGAATGGAATGGGGATTTAATAAAGTTCACTCCTGAAAAAAATATCCCAGTGAGTCTTGCCACAGCCAATATCCTTATGCAATTTGGTTGTGAAATGAATGTTTGTAATTCAAACAGCTTAAACCTGAAGTTTGATACCACACCTTCATGTTTGCACAGTTCTCAGTAAGATTACAGTATTTATAACCATTCAAAGGCAAATCATTGATTAAAACCACATTCAAGACTCAATAATTCCCATAAATATGTACAGTTATTATGGATCAATTAAAAAAGACTCAAGTAATATGGAGCTCAAACTAAATGGTCAAATATATGAACTACTTATACTGACAACTAATATTTGATTATCTGTGACTATTAAAGGTTGGTTCTTATCAAATAAACCATTTAAAGGCAAAATTCACCTCATTTGAGTTTTGACCCAACAGTTCAACAATGATGAAGTCCACAGTCTTACTGGCAAAATCAATATGTTGAAAATTCATCATTTAACATCTGGATAAGTTCTTGGAAACTGTGATTTTAAGCAAAGGGATGCATAAGGAAACCATTTTTACTATAGGCTAACTGATATAAACAAGAGTTAAACTTCTATGGCATATTTCTAAGTTAGAAAAACATCACCAAACTTCTAAATAAAGACCAAAACACTTCTAAATAGTAAACACTGTAGACCCGGCATGGTGGCTGACGCCTGTAACCCCAGAACTTTGGAAGGCCAAGGCTGGCAGATCGCTTGAGGTCAGGAGTTTGAGACAAGCCTGGCTAACATGGTGAAACCCCATCTCTACTAAAAATACAAAAATTAGCAAGACAGGGTGGCATATGCCTATAATCCCAGCTACTCAGGAGGCTGAGGCAGGAAAATAGCTTGAACCAGTGAGGCAGAGGCTACAGTGAGCTGAGATCACGCCACTGCACTCCAGCCTGGGCAACAAAATGAGACTCCATATCAAAAAAAAAAAAAAATATATATATATATATATATATGTAAAAATTGAAATAAATGTGAGTTATGCATACATTTAAGAGAAATTAATTTTTTTTAAAGTAAGATAATTATTTACACTCTTGTTCCAATTCCAAGTGTTGAGTGGCCGGAGCCCATCCTAGCAGCACACGGCATAGCGTGGGAAGCAGCCCTGGAAAGGACTCCATTCCATCATCGCAGGGCGTGCTGACACCCACTCACTCACCAGACTGGGACCATGTAGACAAGCCAGTAAGCCTCATGTGCACAGCTGTGGGATGTGGGAAGTACCCAGAGAAAATCCGCACACAGGGAGAACTTGAAAACTCCACACAGACCGTGGCCCTGACCAGAAATAGATTTTGTTTTCTCTTCAACGTTATAACTAACCCATGTTATTTGAGGACCTACTGTTTAGAGTTTCTAAGTCACTATGCTCAAGGCTAAGAGCAATGCATAGTCCATTTTTCCATTTTACTGGAATTTATGTTCAATTCATGATTTAAGGTCTCCAGGTTTTCATTTACACAAACTGTCCAAAGACATCGTGGGCCTTAGGACTTTGTTTCTCCCTCCACTTTCTTCAAACAGAAACATTTCTCAAGTATCTACATGTTCCCAGAGAGGAGTTTGTCAGAGGTGGTCGCTTCTTGATGACAGTGCGAGTCTACCAGGCCTCTGAAGCAAGGGGCGTGGGGAGGGAAAGAGCGGAAGTGCAAGGTTCACGGTAAGTTTCACATAGCCAGTAGGAGCGGGACAGTATAAGGATGTGGCTTTTTCTCTTTCCTCTAAAAATTCTGAGAGTTGGTGTAGAATTGAGTACTTGGCTGACCCTCCCATGACTTTGTAGTAGTGGGACTGTCAGGGAAGCCTTGACTGAGAATATGACTGGAGAGTTCACCTACCAGGCATAAACTTCCAGGCACTCTGTTCATCTGGAGTTTGTTCCAGCTTGTCTTCAGTCAGGGCCAGTTCATCTTTTGTTTTTGGGAAACAAGTTGATGGCTGGGTCTACCATTGTTGATCAGGCCAAGCTGGGTAACTAAATTTGCTGGAGGTACTGGATTCGGGTAGGGCACCTCGCATGTCCTGCCTCTTGTCCGCTAGTCGCATCCCAAGGACACTTTCCCCGTGCAGACTCTTGCTGCTGTTGCTTTAGTTTTCACTGGAGTAAAGGTCAGCGTTCTTGCCTCTAAAGCTTGCGCATGTGTTTCATATTGTTTCCATCTTAGAATTCATTCATCTTGTGCCATCCGTTTGAAGTCTGTTTTGCTCAGTCTAACCCTTTGGGGAAGAGGATTTTTTTGTTGGTCATCTTGAATCCGAAGAGTCGCCTCCAAGATGCGGCCGTGGATCCCACCGCCAGCCCCACCAGGGAGCAAACGAGGGGGTGCAGATCGCCAGCGGAACCCGGTTCGTGGGACCTCACCCTGGTGCTTCCTCGGAGTCTGGCGCCCCTCCGTGGCCACCGGACTCCGCGAGCGCCTGCCTCTTGCACCAGCAGGCTCAATGACAGAAATATGTAGCTTACTCAGTCTCCTATTGGTGATTGAATAAATAAATGTATACATCAAATAAATGCAAAAACTAAAGAAATAAAATGTTAAAATAAAAACTAAATAAATTTGAAATAAGTGTAAATATCAAAAGAATATAATTTTATAACATTTGAATATATTTATATATTTAAAATTATAAAATAAAAATAAAACATAAATCAAATAAAATTGTGTGCATCAGTAGATTATTTTCAATATTCAATGTATCAGTACCTTTTTTTTTAATATTTTAGTATGATATCCAATGCTACAATGAATATCCTCAAGCACACTTGCATATCGGATGGAAAGTGTAATCTTCAAAGGCTGAGCAGAGATAAAGGAGCAGGAAAACTATTTGTTGGATTCTCCAACATGAGGACTATTGATGCTCTTTATAACAGCAGTGTTGGTGAAGTGACAGAGTTGAATTCTGATTGAAGCTGGTAGAAAAGTTGGCAAGTTAGGATGTTTTTGGCTGTAGGTAGCAGAAAATCCCAACTCATACAAAAATAAGGAATTTTCTGGTTCATACTACTTAAAGTACAGCGCTAAGGCAGGTTTTAGTTTCGGCACGATCAGCGTTCTGGCGCCATCACTCTACTGTTTTCTTGATTCTGTCCTCATGTCAGTTTTACCTTGAGGCTGTGTTTTCTCATGGCAGCAATGCAGCTACGTTGTTTAGTGTCCAGGCATCGCACCTACTTAGAGCACCACCTTCAACCATGAAATGACAGTTCTGAGTGCCCCCCTGTTTGGAACATCCCTTGCCATGTGGTCATCCTAGACTATTCACCATGGCAAGGAGGATCGGTCAATTTCACTGCAGTCATGCTTCTGTTACACAGTGAGGTGAGGGAAAGACATAGAGTCAACAATCTCTGTCCATCTACTACGAAGAGAAACTGGGAATGTGAGAAAGTCGAAATAACAGACGCAAATAATTCTTAGGAGATGTTGTGCTGAGAAGGAAGTAGAAAATATTTTCTCTGTGCTATCAGACCTGATTCATAGTTCTTAGGCATGTCTTAACTGTTAGGCTGGTGGTTGATCTCAATAATGCAGAAATATAAGTTTAGAGTAATTCAGTTGCATTGCCATAATCACATAGTAAGTACATAGCTAGGATCTAATTTCACATCCTTCTAGATTCAAAGATGATGTTCTTATTTTGTCTAGGGACTGAGACAATAAATTAGCCCGGTTGCCTTATCTTTTTAGTTTTGACTCTACTCTGAACTAGAGGTTCTGCAGTGTCATACCACATGACCACATTGGGGTTGGTTCTTCCTCAGTTCTGCAGTTTAAAATCCCTACAACCCAAGGGCCAGGGTTCTTTTGAGTCTGATATCTAGCCCTGCTAAATTTCTGTGTGCTGTCCTAAATTGTAATGGACAATGGAGAACCTCACACCAGCTACTCATCTGTAATTTCCCCAAGCAATCTTGTTCCAGAAATATTTGTTTGTTCCAGGTATGTTTTTGTGCTGATGAGCCTTTCACCTGGGCTTGACATCAAACAGCTGCTAAGCCCCAGGGACCAGACTTACAGCCCATGTCAGGACAAGACCAGCCCTAATGGTGACTGATGCTGAATCCCAGAACGATATTTGATAGCTGGCTCAATTCCTCTTGCCTCAGGCAGGTTTATTGGAACACGTTTGCATTTACAGGAAATCATGCAGTGACATAGACTTGCGGGGGGACATTAGACTGGTGGGGGCAGGGGAGGAAAGCAGAAGCTGGGAATCTGGTTTGGACTCAGCAATAAACCAACAGAAAGATGGGTTTGACACAAGAGAGAAAATAAAAGATAAAGTACATAATCTCACCAGTTAGTGAGCAGATGGGTTGTAATCGCAGAAGCATTTAAGAAGCCCATCATCACAAATCAAGCAACATGGAGATTAGCCTTGATCCTATTGTGAAGAAGCACAGTGGGAAGAGTGCATTGAACCTACGCAGATCTGGCAGGAATAACTTGTGAAAGCAGCTTTCCGTAAAATTGAAGAAGTTGGCAGGGCTTAATTATAAGAAAGTATCCAGCTTGCTAACCTGACATTTGGGTAGAATCATTCTGGAAGCAGCACAAACATCCTTTGCCTTGATTTATAATCACTGATAACAATCTGTGTGTATAACTTTAGTGGCTGTAGTGGATCTAAAATAGTAACTATCTTTTCTTTGGTTGGGAGCAAATTAGCTAGTTCTGGAAGGAATATATGTATGTACATTTATATAATGTATATTATACATAATGTATGTAATGTCCATTATACATACTGTTATATAATGGAATATAATAGCGAAAATCTATCATATTATACATAATGTATGTAATGTCTATTATACATACTGTTATATAATGGAATATAATAGTGAAAATCTATTATACATAATGTATATTATGCACACTGTACATAGTGTTTATTATACATAATGTATATTATATATAATGTATATATGCCATATAACATTTACGCGTATTACATATTTATATAGTGTATGTCATATATAATGTATGTTATATATAACATATCAATAGAGAGATAATGAATATAAGTGAGACTTGTTTAAGGAATGTTATTATGTTGTATTATGCTTTGCGGTCACTGCTATTTTGAAAGTTTTCTGTTTTTAAGATGTTTGAAAAGTGCATGAGAATTTGAGATTCAATTGATCGATTTATTAAATTACTAAGCATTACTTAAGTGTTTAGAAATATCTGGCTTATTGACTTTTAAGTCCGAATAATAGATTTGCATTATCTGAAAAAATTAGCTACATTAAAATCATAATTTGAAATTTTGATTAAAATATTACTTATGAATTCAAATAGCATTAAATGATTAATGATAATTTATTATTTGAAATGTATTAATCAATATTAATCAGAATAGTGAAAATGATTGTACCTATTTTTATACAAATATACTAGATTGATAAACAGAATAACACGATTAGAAAGCTGAACTTAAAATATTAAGAAAATTTAGGATTTAACTCTCTAATAAATGGAATATTAATTATAATAAAAGTAAAACTCTAAGTATTAACAGGCATGCAAAAAAGGCCCCCTTAGGACATTAGCAAATCCAACTGAAAGGCTAACATATATTACTATTGCTATCTTAACACAGAAGGAAAACAAATACTTTAAATATACGATCTCATTTAATTCTCACCTATGAAGAAGATATTATTAAACTCCTTTACAAATATAGGGATTTATAGAGAGACTGCACAACATCTTCAAGGTCATACAGATGGTAAATGACAGAGCCAGCGATCTAATCCATCTTGCCTGACACCAAGCTTACGTTACATCCACTTTGCTGCCTCTTTGTTCTTCAAGTTAACTTGAATTGACCTGTGATATGGCTTGACTGTGTCCCCACCCAAACCTCATCTTGAAGTGTAGCCCCCGTAATCCACATGCATCATGGGAAGGACCTGTTGGGAGGTAATTGAATCATGGGGGTGAGTTTTTCCAATGTTGTTCACACGATAGTAAGACTCACAAGATTTCATAAAGGGAAGTTCCCCTATGCACAGTTCTCTTGCCTGTGCCATGTAATATGTGCCTTTGCTTTTCCTTTGCCTTCTGCTGTGATTTTGAGTCCTCCTCAGCCATGTGGAATTGAATCCATTAAACCTCTTTCCTTTTTTTTTTTTTTTTGCAAAATTATAAATAGTCTATTTATTTTCTTATTGATGGGCATTTAGGTTGTTTCCAAAGATTCTCTCTTACAAATAGTGCTGCACTGAATGTATACAGATCTCCTTGTGCACATTTTCACAGATTTCTACACAGCACTGAATTTCCAACTTTGTGTATCTGTGTGTGTGTGTGTGTGTGCGCGTGCACACATGCACTAAACCACAAACCCTGGTAAGAAAATTTTACAACCTGACCCATTACATAAACTGGAACAAAAGTTTTGCAAAACACCCTCATATTTTCTATTCAATTTCATTTAAAAAATTCTGGTCAACCACAGACAGATGCCTTATGATGGTCATCTGGAGGCAGATGTTTTATGGAGCCTAAAGTTAATACAATTTGAGGGACCCCTTTAGAAGGAGTACAAAATTTTGGCTAGGTGTGGTGGCTCATGCCTATAATCCTAGCACTTTGGGAGGCCAAGACCGGTGGATTGCTTAAGGCCAGGAGTTCGAGACCATGCTGGCCAACATGGTGAAACCCCATCTAAAAAATTAGTCAGGCATGGTGGAGTAATCCCAGCTATTGGGGAGGCTGAGGCAGGAGAATTGCTTGAACCCAGGAGGTGGAGGTTGTAGTGAACCGAGACCGTGCCACTGCACTCCAGCCTGTGAGACAGAGGGAGACTCTGTCAAAAAAAAAAAAAAAAAAAAGAAAAAATTTTGAATATAATATTAATAACCAGGACTTGGAAGACACTTTGTAAGAGTGGGAGGCTGAAGCTTCAACTTCCTTAGTTTCAGGATAAATACCTCTCTAATTAATTTGATGATTTACTAATAGCAGGATTCTACCAGCAGCTTGATAAACATTGCTCTATACCTAAAAGTGAGTCACCTCAGTCATAAGATGTATACATTTTCAACTTTGAGCATTGACAAATGTATACACCCTATAACCACCACTGTGATTAAGATATAGAACATTCTGACCATTTGCAAGAGCCCTTCCTGCTCTTTTTTTTATTGCATTTTAGGTTTTGGGGTACATGTGAAGAACATGCAAGACTGTTGCATAGGTACACACATGGCAGTGTGATTTGCTGCCTTCCTTCCCTTCACCTATATCTGGCATCCAAAGGATTATAAATCGTTCTACTATAAGGACACATGCACACAAATGTTCATTGCAGTATAGTTTACAATAGCAAAGACCTGGAACCAACCCAAATGCCCATCGATGATAGACTTGACAGGGAAAATGTGGCACATATACACCATGGAATATTATGCAGCCATCAAAAATTATGAGTTTGTGTCCTTTCTAGGGACATGGATGAATCTGGAAACCATCATTCTCAGCAAACTGACACAAGAACAGAAAATCAAACACCGCATGTTCTCACTCATAGGTGGGTGTTGAACAATGAGAACACATGGACACAGGGAGGGGAGCACTACACACTGGGGTCTGTTGGGGGGAAATAGGGGAGGGACAGTGGGGGGTGGGGAGTTGGGGAGAGATAGCATGGGGAGAAATGCCAGATATAGGTGAAGGGGAGGAAGACCTCTTTCCTTTATAAATCACCCAGTCTTACGAATGTCTTTACTAGCAGTGTGAGAACAGACTAATACAGTAAATTGATATCAGTAGAGTGGGGTGCTACTGTAAAGACACCTGAAAATGTGGAAGTGACTCTGGAACTGGGTAACAGGCTAGGTTGGAACAGTTTGGAGGGCTGAGAAGAAGATAGGAAAATGTGGGAAAGTTTGAAACTTCCTAGAGACTTGAAGGACTCAGAAGACAGGAAGATGTGGGAAGTTTGGAACTTCCTAGAGACTTGTTGAATGTCTTTGACCAAAATGCTGACAGTGCTATGGACAATAAGGTCCAAGCTGAGGTTGTCTCAGATGGAGATGAGGAACTTGTTGGAAAATGGAGTAAAGGTCACTCTTGCTACGCACAGAGACTGGTGGCATTTTGCCCCTGCCCTAGAGGAATTTTGAACTTAAGAGAGATAATTTAGGGTATCTAGGGGAAGAAATTTCTAAGTGGCTAAGCATTCAAGAGGTGACAGAATATAAAGGTTTGGAAAATTTGCAGCCTGACAATGAGAGGAAAGAAAACCCATTTTTCTGAGAAGAAATTCAAACCTGTTGCAGAAATTTGCATAAAACAAGGAGCCAAATGTTAATAATCAAGACACGGGCCTTGACTGTGAGTAAAACGAAGGTGGGCACTGGAAGGTGTGGAGCAGAAGAGCCCCTGGTGCTCTGCTAGATTAGATTGTGTGGGAGAAAGGGTAGACGCGCAGATTCCTACGAGGAAGCTACTGCAGTATTCTGGGTGGGAGAGGACGGTGACTCCAATCAGGAAGGGAGCAGTGGGAGTGGCGAGAAGGATATGTGAGAGGGTAGAACCAGCAGGATTTAATGACAGACTGGCTGGGAAGTGTGAGATGTGGAAGGCTGTGGGTGGAGCAGCGAGTGAGGGGAAGATTAGAAGTTCCATTTTGGACACATTGTATGTTTGAGAGATCTATTTGACATCCAAGTGGAGATGTTGGATATGTCAGGATGCAGTTTGGGGAAAAGGCCTGGATTGGAGACATAAATTTGGGAGTTATCAGCACATAGATGATTTTAAGGCTTGAGACTGATGAGTGTAACAATGTAGTAAGAATAAAGAAGTGAAGAGCTCCAAGGACTGAGTCCTGAGGCATTTCAATATTGAACCAGAGAACATCTGCAAAATAAGTTTATATTTTCCACCCTTCCTTTGTACTAGAATGAAAAATCACAATCATTAATAGAATAAAGCAGGATAGCATATATTATATATAAACTATATAACCTATATAGATTGTATGTATATAATCTATAATTATATATAATTATATGTTGCTGCTTGTTGATATTTGTGAGACTCAACAGTATGAATTATAATATTTATATATATATATACACATACATGTATCTGGCATTTATATACACGTGATGTGCTTGTGAGATGGACAGTTTGGGACAGGAAAGTGTGAACCCTTCAGAGAGGCTCTAAGGATGTACGAGTGATGAGTGGAGGACTGTTTCAGCTCACCTCCTTCCTGTCTCAAGGGAGGAAATGAGAGAGAAGCAATTGAAAAAGAGAAAGGATTAAGACAGCAAAATATAGAATGACATTAGGAAAGTAATCTAGATTTATCATGTAGGAAGTGGGCAGGGAACAGGGAAGAGAGCGGCGTCTGGGGAGAATATCCAGAGTCACCAAGGTTGGGACTAGAGAACCTGCAGGAGGGTCTTCATTCCTCAAGGATTAGAGGCTAAGAGAGCTTCAGTCAGTCTAACTAAGAAACAAGGCCAGGCTTAACCTCAAGCAAGGAAAATGATGCTCGAGGTCGCTTGATTCGTGTCCATCTCATTCATTCATTGCTGTATTCATTCCTTAAACAGGACATTTATAGAATGTCTGTGATTGCTAGGCACTGTGCTAGGGGTAAAGATCTATTCGGACAAGATTCCTGCTTATACTCCAGCAGGAGAGACAGAAAAGTGAACAGGCAAGCAGGATGCAAGATATGAGTACTGTTTAGTGCAGGCACACAGAGCTGGGGAAACACATTGCAACTAACCAGGCTTGGGAGATCACGGAAGGATAGTTGAAGAAGTACATTTGAGCTGAGACCCAAAGGGCAAATGCTTAGTAAATCAAGGAAAGGAGTGGTATCTCTTCCAGATAGAGGGTATAGGATGTGTAAAAGCCAGGAACAGAGAGAAAATCTGACTTTTTATCTACTTCAACTCCTTAGCAGGGTATCAAAGCCCTTCATAATTCCAGCCCTGGTTACTGCTCCATCTCATCTCTTATTGTCTCCTACCCCAAATGCTACACTCCAGCCATTCTGCACCACTTGGAGTTCCCAATATGTACCACGCTGTCTCCTTTCTCTAGTCCTCAAGGTCGCTATACCCACTGCCTGTAATACTTTGAATGATATGTTTGGTATATATACCCATTTGTTTTTCCTTCTCTGACATGTTCTCTAAAGTCCACATGGATGTGGCAGACCTAGGCAATAATGCTTGTACCAGCAACTTCACCATTGTGGCTCTAGCTGATTGGATTAGAGATGAATACAAGAATAAAGCAGAGCCCGTCAGGTGCTCTATCCCAGAATTAGAAATGATAAACCCAGAACACATGTCCAGGATAGAATTCATAAGATCACCTAGGATTGGAACCAGAATTAGGACCATGGGAAGTCCTAGTCACACACAGGCTGATGTTACAGCAGGGAGCATCACCTTGAAGGGGCCTACAGAAAGAAAAAATAGCAAACATTCAGGCCAAGTCTAAGGACATGTAAGGAAAAGAGAGAAACACAGAGAAGGTGGAAAAACTGGCACAAAAAGACTGAAAATTCCAAAAACCACAATGCCTCTTTTCCTCTAAAGGATCACAACTCCTCACCAGCAAGGGAACAAAACTGGATGGAGAATGAGTTTGATGAATTGACAGGAAGTGGGCTTCAGAAGGTGGTTAATAACAAACTCCTATGAGCTAAAGGAGCATGTTCTAACCCAATGCAAGGAAGCTAAGAACCTTGATAAAAGGTTACAGGAACTGATAACTAGAATAACCAGCATAGAGAAGAACATATATGATCTCATGGAGCTGAAAAACACAGCATGAGAACTTCGTGAAGCATACACAAGTATCAACAGCCAAATCAATCAAGTGGAAGAAAGGGTATCAGAGATTGAAGATCAACTTAATGAAATAAAGCATGAAGACAAGATTAGAGAAAAAATAGTGAAAAGGAATGAACAAAGTCTCCAAGAAATATGGGACTATGTGAAAAGACCAAACCTATGTTTGACTGGTGTACCTGAAGTGATGGGGAGAATGGAACCAAGTTGGAAAACACTCTTCAGGGCATTATTCAGAACTTCCCTAACCTAGCAAGGCAAGGCAACATTCAGATTCAGGAAATACAGAGAACACCACAGAGATATTCCTCGAGAAGAGCAACCACAAGACACATAATCATCAGATTTGTCAAGGTTGAAATGAAGGAAAAAATGTTAAGGGCAGCCAGAGAGAAAGGTCAGGTTACCAACAAAGGGAAGCCCATCAGACTAAAAGCAGATATTTTGGCAGAAACCCTACAAGCCAGAAGAGAGTAGGGGCCAATATTCAACATTCTTAAAGAATTTTCAACCCAGAATTTCATATCCAGCCAAACTAAGCATCATAAGCGAAGGAGAAATAAAATCCTTTAGAGACAAGCAAATGTTGAATAATTTTGTCACCATCAGGGCTGTCTTACAAGAGCTCCTGAAGGAAGTACTAAATATGGAAAGGAAAAACCAGTACCAGCCACTGCAAAAAACATACCAAAACGTAAAGATCATCAACACTATGAAGAAACTGTATCAACTAATGGGCAAAATAACCAGCTAGCATCATAACGACATGATCAAATTCACACATAACAATATTAACCCAAAATGTAAATAGGCTAAATGCCCCAATTAAAAGACAAAGACAGGAAAATTGGATAAAGAATCAAGACCCATTGGTGTGTTGTATTCAGGAGACACATCTCACATGCAAAGACACACCTCACATGCAAAGACACACATAGGCTCAAAATAAAGAGATGGAGGAATATTTACTAAGCAAATGTAAAGCAAAAAAAAAAAAAAAAAAAAAAAAAAAGCAGGAGTTGCAATCCTAGTCTCTGATAAAACAGACTTTAAACTAACAAAGATCAAAAAAGACAAAGAAGGGCATTACATAATGGTAAAAGGATCGATGATACAAGAAGAGCTAACTATCCTAAATATATATGCACTCAATACAGGAGCATCCAGATACATAAAGCAAGTTCTTAGAGACCTACAAAGAGACTTAGACTCACACACAATAATAGTGGGAGATTTTAACTGCCCACTGGCAATATTAGACAGATCAACAAGATAGAAAATTGACAAGGATATTCAGGGCTTGAATTTAGCTCTGAACCAAGCAGACCTAATAGACATTTACAGAACTCTCCACCCCAAATCAACAGACTATACATTCTCAGCACTGCATAGCACTTATTCTAAAATTCACAACATAATTGGAAGTAAAACACTCCTCAGCAAATGCAAAAGAATGGAAATCATAACAAAGTCTCTCAGACCACAGTGCAATCAAATTAGAACTCAGGATTAAGAAACTCACTCAAAACTGTACAACTACATGGAAACTGAACTACCTGCTCCTGAGTGACTACCGGGTAAATAACAAAATTGAGGCAGAAATAAAGAAGTTCTTTGACACCAATGAGAATAAAGACACAACATACCACAATCTCTGGGACACAGCTAAAGCAGTGTTAAGAGGAAAATTTATACCACTATATGCCCACGTGAAAAACTGGAAAGATCTAAAATCAACACCCTAACATCACAATTAAAAGAACTAGAGAAGCAAGAGCAAAAAAATTCAAAAGCTGGCAGAAGACAAGAAATAACTAAGATCAGAGCAGAATTGAAGGAGACAGAGACACAAAAACCCTTCAAAAAATCAATCAATCCAGGAGCTGGTTTTTTGAAAAGATTAATAAAATAGATAGACTGCTAGCCAGAGTAATAAAGAGAAAAGAGAGAAGAATTTAATAGGCACAATAAAAAAATTATAAAGGGGATATCACCACTGATCTCAGATACAAACTACCATCAGAGAACACTATAAACACCTCTATGCAAATAAATGAGAAAATCTAGAAGAAATGGATAAATTTCTGTACACATACACCATCCCAAGACTAAACCAGGAAGAAGTCAGATCCCTGAATAGACCAATAACAAATTCTGAAATTGAGGCAGTAATTAATAGCCTACCAACCAAAAAAAGCCCAGCACCAGAGGGATTTACAGTCAAATTTTACCAGAGGTACAAAGAGGAGCTGGTACCATTACTTCTGAAACTATTACAAACAATAGAAGTAGAGGGACTCCAGCTTCATGTGGGCTACGGAGGGATAGCAGCGAGTGGGAGGATTGGGGTGTGATAGCATTAGGAGAAGTACCTAATGTAAATGACAGGGTGATGGATGCAACTAACCACCATGGCATGTGTATACCTATGTAACAAACCTGCACGTTCTGTACACGTACCCCAGACCTTAAAGTATAATAAAAAAGAATCAAAACACAGCTTGGCCAACACAGTGAAACTCCATCTCTACTAAAAATACAAAAATTAGCCAGGCGTGGTGGTGCACGCCTGTAATCCCAGCTACTTGGGATGCTGAGTCTGGAGAATTGCTTGAACCCAGGACATGGAGGTTGCAATGAGCCAAGATCATGCCACTACACTCCAGCCTGGGTGACATAATGAGACTGTGTCTCAAAAAATAAATAAAAAAGAAAAGAAAATGAGGGACTCCTTCTTAACTCACTTGATGAGGCCAGCATCATCCTGATACAAAACCCTGGCAGAGACACAACAAAAAAAGAAAATTTCAGGCCAATATCCCTGATGAACATCAATGGGAAAATCCTCACAAAATACTGGCAAACCAAATCCAGCAGCACATCAAAAAGTTTATCCACCATGATTAAGTTGGCTTCATCCCTGGGATGCAAGGCTGGTTCAACATATGCAAATCAATAAACATAATCCATCACATAAACAGAACCAATGACAAAAACCACATGATTATCTCAATAGATGCAGAAAAGACCTTTGATAAAATTTGACACCCTTTCACACTAAAAACAATAAATAAACTAGGTATCAATGGAACGTATCTCAAAATAATAAGGGCTATTTATGACAAACCCACAGCCAATATCCTACTGAATGGGCAAAAGCTGGAATCATTCCCTTTGAAAACTAGCACAAGACAAAGATGCCCTCTCTCACCACTCCTATTCAAAATAATATTGGAAGTTCTGGCCAGGGCAATCAGGCAAGAGAAAGAACTAAAGGGTATTCAGATAAGAAGAGAGGAAGTCAAATTGTCTCTGTTTGGAGATGACATGATTGTACATTTAGAAAACCCCACTATCTCAGCCCAAAAAACTCCTTAAGCTGATAAGCAACTTCAGCAAAGTCTCAGGATACAAAAATAAATGTGCAAAAATCACAAGCATTCCTATACACCAATAATAGACAAACAGAGAGCCATATCATGAGTGAATTCCCATTTACAATTGCTACAAAGAGAATAAAATACCTAGGAATATAACCTACAAGGGATGTGAAGGACCTCTTCAAGGAGAACTATAAACCAGTACTCAAGGAAACAACACAGGACACAAACAAATGGAAAAACATTTCATGTTCATGGATAGGATGAATCAATATTGTGAAATTTTCAGAATCAATATCATGAAAATGACCATACTGCCCAAAGTAATATATAGATTCATTGCTATTCCCATTAGGTTACCATTTACTTTCTTCACAGAATTACAAAAAAAAAAAAACTTCTTTAAATTTCATATGGAACCAAAAAAGAGCCCGCATAGCCAAGACAATCCTGAGCAAAAAGAACAAAGCTGGAGGCATCACTCTACCTGACTTCAAACTCTACTAAAAGGCTACAATAACCAAAACAGCATGGTACTAGTACCAAAACAGATACATAGACCAATGGAACAGAAGAGAGGCCTCAGAAATAACACCACACATCTACAACCGTCTGATCTTTGACAAACCAGACAAAAACAAGCAATGGGTAAAGATTCCCTATTTAATAAATGGTGTTGGGAAAACTGGCTAGCCACATGCAGAAAATTGAAACTGGACCCCTTCCTTACATCTTTTACAAAAATTAACTCAAGATGGATTAAAGACTTAAACATAAGACCTAAAACCATAAAAATCATAGAAGAAAACCTAGGCAATACCATTCAGGACATAGGCATGGGCAAAGTCTTCATGACTAAAACACCGAAAGCAATTGCAACCAAAGCCAAAATTGACGAATGATATCTAATTAAACTAACAAGTCTCTGAACAACGAAAGAAACTATCATCAGAGTGAACAGGCAATGTACAGAATGGGAGAAAATTTTTGCAATCTATCCATCTGACAAAGGTCTGATATCCAGAATCTACAAGGAACTTAAACAAATTTACAAGAAAAAAACAAACAAACCCATCAAAAAGTGTGTGAAGGATATGAACAGACATATCTCAAAAGAATACATTTATGCAGCCAACAAACATATGAAAAAAGGCTCATCACTGGCCATTAGAGAAATGCAAATCAAAACCACAGTGAGATACCATCACACATCAGTTAGAATGGCAATCATTAAAAAGTCAGGAAACATGATGGAGAGGATGTGGAGAAATAGAAATGCTTTTACACTGTTGGTGGGAGTGTAAATTAGTTAAACTATTGTGGAAAACAGTGTGGCAATTCCTCAGAGATCTATAACCAGAAATAACATTTGACCCAGCAATTCCATTACTGGGTATATACCTAAAGGATTATAAATCATTCTTCTATAAAGACACATGCACATATATGTATATTGCAGCATAGCAATACTTGGAACCAACCCAAATGCCCATCAATGATAGACTGAATAAAGAAAATATGGCACATATACACCATGGAATACTATGCAGCCATCAAAAAGAATGAGTTCATGTCCTTTGCAGGGACATGGATGAAGCTGGAAACATCACTCTCAGCAAACTAACACAGGAACAGAAAAGCAAACACCGCATGTTCTCACTCATAAGTGGGAGTTGAACATTGAGAACATATGGGCACAGGGAGGGGAACATCACACACCAGGGCCTGATGGAGGGGTGGAGGGACAAGTGGAGGGATAGAATTAGAAGAAATACCTAATGTAGATGATGGGTTGATGGGTGCAGCAAACCACCATGGCACATGTATACCTATGTAACAAACCTGCACATTCTGCACGCATGTCCCAGAACTTAAAGTATATTTTAAAGAAAGAAAGAAAGAAGACCTACAACCTGTTATTCACATTCAGACTACCCAAGACACGTCTAGAAATTAGTCACGTACCTGGCTTAATTGCAACAGTTGAATGTTCTGCCCCACCCAGATGCTAACAGGAATGATAGTGTTCTGAGTGGTGAGAAATGGGTTAGAGAACAGTGAAGAAAGCTGGTAGAGGACTTGAAGAAATCTAACTCCACTGGCCCAACGCCTCCCTTCAAAGTGCTGCTTATTAATGGATTCCATCAGATTCCTCTGATTCTTTAAAATAATCCTCCCTTTAATTCAGTTTGCCGTTCCTTCCAATCAAATGGTTCCTGATAGAAATGAATATGCTGCTCTCCCATCTGTCTTACACTTGAAGACCCAGCTAAGGGGTTACCGCCTTTGGGGGCATTCTGAGACCTCCAACTCTGCCCACTGGCTGTGTTCATTCTTCCTCTTGTGTGCCTCTATTCACACACAGCACACTGTAGCCATTCACTCAAATGAGCGCCATATGTGCACGTTGGATGATGCCCAGCATCAAGCCCCTGACTAAGTTGATGCTCATTAAACTTTTGTTGAATGAATGAATAAGTTTGGCATGGCAGCAATGCTTGATCCTAGGTGTAAAGAAATAGGATTCTACCAGGCCAAGTGTGGAGAGGAAAGGAACAGCATATGCCATGGCATTAAGGTATGAAAGAACAAGTCATATCCAGGAAATTACAGGGTTTGACTACAGTAGGAAAGATGATCTTTCCTGAGTTATAGTGTAGAGGGAAGAATATGAAGTAATTTGCTAATTATGTGGTTAAGAACATTAAATTTCATTAAATAAATGTTAACAATTGAGAAAATTATCCTCAAAGCACATTAATAAATTAATTCAGTCGCTAAATAATTATTCAATTGCAGCAGCAAATCTATTTTGAAAGTAGTCAGGCTATCAACAACAAATTAAACTATTAACATATTTGCTTAATTTAACCTGCACAAAAAGTAAATTTCTAAACAGATGAAAGGTACTTCATAGAGGGGCAAAAAGTTTACAGCTATAAACACCCTGGCCTTTCAAGAATTTACCAAAGGAAGGTACGTGAGGATCCACACAAGTCACGTAATCCCTGTAGGTCAGCAGAAAAAAAAGCTGCTCTGGGGAAGATTCCACCCTGGGGTACGGTTCTCATGACAGATCACAGTATAACAGGAAGCTGATTCTTAATATAACTATATTCATCAAGAATCTTCTTCAGAATGATTAAGGGAACATTTTAACTTTCCTAAGATGAAACTAAGGTTGGTATTATGATGCATGACTTCCTGGCCATGATTTATGCAACTAAGGAATCTGCTACCTTTGCATTTATTCTTAGAATCACATATAGCTCATAGCAATGAAAGTGATGATGATGATAATATGACATCTTATCATATGGCTGCCTCTCAGGCAAGATTCCAAAGTTAGTAAAGGACGTAACTCATTGTGTTGGTTCATGATGTGCATTTAATAGAAAATTATATTCCAATGGATTTGCTTTACCTCATTGCATTATAACAATTTCCTCAAGAATCGTATTTAATTTATATTGTAGAAAATCACATAGTATCAATACTTAGTGTGTCAAAACATTCTCATCAAGACACTTGAGCCATAGTTCCAAAAGTTTTGCTCCCAATGAAATAAAAACAAATACAACTTTAGGGGCTCCATTTCCTCATCTATAATGTAAGAGGGATAAAGCAGGTGATTTTAGGTGTCTTTCTACTCTAAGAGAAATTAACATTTATTGAGCTGCTATTATGTGACAAGCATGATATAAGTTTGTATTTGGTGATTTAATTATCCTTAAACCTGTCGTAGGGGATATTAACATTATTTCCACTGTATAGGTGAGGAAACAGAGAGGTTAACATACCCAAGATTATAAATCTCAAAAGTTGAGCCTTATGCAAAAATCATTTTTCTCACACCCAAATGCTGTTTCCAGTTCTATATTCTGTTTCTGTGTACATCTGATAATTCAACATTTGTAATCAGCTGCTTGGAGTACCAGTGAATGAGAGTATATGGAATTTGTAATACATGTATACAAGTGTATTTTGATTACTATTCTAGGGACAAACCTCTTTTTTTAGTTCAAGAAAATGCCACAGACTAAGAAAATGAGTTATATGTCTGTGAATTCCTCTGTTTACTCTGTATTGCTATATAGTACCTTTTATTGTATGTGGTATTGCTACATAGTACTACTATGTAGTGCCTGGGAAACAGTCTTAAAGGTCGGGAGGCAGTAATAACAACATGTAGTCATTCAGTTCACAAACTACTTATCAGTTCAATTATATCATAAAAAAATTGTGTAAGTATTATTATTTCCTTTCTGCAGATAATATCCAAGGTTGCTCAGCTGTGATTCAAACCTGTATCATTTAATTCTGCACTTTGTCTACCTCATCTTTTGGAGAATACTTGAAACATACATCCCCTCCACATCCCCCTTCCACATATGAGATAACTACCTTCACTCACTACAACTAAAAAGCCACTGTTTTGTGCACAAAACACTGACATTGGAACATGCATTGACTTTGGAATCAGCCCTGGGTTTAAATTTCCATTCTGCCACCTGCTGGAGTTTTGGAGAAGGCAGGGTCTGAGTTTCTATTTTTCCTCATTCACACACACTAAGAACCCAGATCTAGGGGATCCTGCCTCCCAGATCTAGGGGATCCTTCCTCCACCTCACAAAACTACCCGAAGAGTTTCCAAGGAGCTAGAAGTAGAGGATGGGTTGTTAAGCCTGGTGGAAACAGCTCACACGTTTCTCTTTCCAGTTTAAGGAAACTTCTCCCTCTCTCATGCCTTCCCAAAACCTTTCTCCTTTCCCCTCTAGTTGAAGACACCAGACATAATCTCTTCCTATGGGCTCAGGCTTTTCCAAAAGTTGGAAAGAGATATTGCTTTCATGTAGATTTCAGCTGAAGTCCTGAAGACACCTCTGAGACTAGGAGATACATAGTTCTTGGCAAAGTTAGGGAAAAATACAGAGGAAAATATAATTTTATAACTCAATATATTATCCTATGATATACTCTGTCTATTGAATTATATGTATATATTCTTCTTCTGAGACTGTGTTAAGTACACTTATGTATGTATAGTTATGTAGACAGGTATATTTACAGATATTGAGTCATAAAGATCCAACTGTAAGTAAAATATGTAACATGCATTGGTAACGTTTTATAGAAAGACTGCGCTAACCTTCCATGTAAATGAGTATGTAGATTTGCTCTTACAACGTCGACAGCAGGGGCCCTAGGAGAGCTCATTAACAGAAGACACTGGGGAACCTGATGGGGGTCTTTGACCTCAAGCTGAGCCTTAAAGCTAGGGAAGAAAACGAACAGAAGTTCTAGTTGTGTAGCTTTTAAGATAGAGTTTTCCGAGGGGTTCTGGCTATAATTCTCAGAGAAGATTTCTGTAAAATCTATTTTGTCACATGCGTTCTATCTATATACATTCTTCCACTCCACCGTAGGCATTCTATTTTTGAAAGCTGTGTGGCCTGGAAACCTAGTTTTCTTTCCCAGGACCAGAGAGGAGAACTAGGCTGTGGCTAAAGGTAGGGCGCTGTCTTTTATCAGCTTTGCTGCAGAACCCACAGAGCCTCATTGCGGGGGTGACAGGCTGAGGCTATCTCTGCATTTTACCTGACATTGAATTTAATTGGGGAAAGCACACACAAAAATAAAAATAATCAAGCTAACTCTTATTTGGCATGTATTATGCTATTCTGTGTCAGAAACTCTTTTCATTGCATGTGATTTATATGGAAAATATTACTATTATATTACCCTAAATTCAAGGACCATTAATATGAAATAGGGAAGCATAAGTTGATTTCCTTTTCAATTGACCTCTAGGATTATTTTTTTTTATGAGACAATTTGAAGAATAGGTAATTTGGTCTCCTTTCTGAAATAGAATGAATCTCTAAAAAAGAAATGAATTAATGGCATTTGCAGCAACCTGCATGAGATTAGAGACCATTATTCTAAGTGAAGTAACTCAGGAATGGAAAACCAAACATCGTTATGTTCCCACTCCTAAGTGGGAGCTAAGCTGTGAGGATGCAAAGGCAGAAGAATGACACAATGGACGTTGGGGATTTAGGAGGAAAGGGTGAGGAGAGGGTGAGGGATAAAAGACTGCAAACTGAGTATATACTGCTCGGGTAAATCTCACAAATCACCGCTAAAGAACTTACACATGTAACCAAACACCACCTGTTCCCCAATAACCTATAGAAATTTAAAAAGATTTTTTTAAAGCAAAACAGATATGAACTTAAGACCTTCCATGCTCAGATCCAAAAATAACTTACCAGTCCAGCTTCACACTCATCCTACCCCCACGCAAACAAAATGAATTACATTGTTTCCCAAATGTGCCTTGCACCTGTTCTCCTTTTTCATATTTTTTATTCTCCTCCATTTCTACTTAGTACAATTTACCCATTCTTCAAGGCTCAGTCTAAATGTTACTTCACTGACTATATATATATACACACACACACATATATGTGTGCGTGTGTGTGTGTGTGTGTATATATATATATACTCGTCGATTGATGGGCATTTGGGTTGGTTCCACGTTTTTGCAATTGTGAACTGTGCTACTATAAACACGCCTGTGCAAGAATCTTTTTCACATAATAACTTCTCTTCCTCTGGGTAGATACCCAGTAGTGGGATTGCTGGATCAAATGGTAGTTCTACTTTTAGTTCTTTAAGGAATCTCCACACTGTTTTCCATAGGGTTGTACTAGTTTACATTCCCACCAGCAGTGTTGAAGTGTTCCCTGTTCACCACATCCATGCCAACATCTACTGTTTTTTTGATTTTTTGATTATGGCCATTCTTGCAGGAGTAAGATGGTGTTGAATTATCATTTCGATTTGCATTTCCCTGATCATAAGTGATGTTGAGCATATTTTCATATGTTTGTTGTCCATCTTTTTTTGAGAATTGTCCGTTCCTGTCTTTAGCCCACTTTTTGATAACATTGGGTTTTTTTCTTGATAACTTATTTGAGTTCATTGTAGATTCTGGATATTAGTCCTTTGTCAGATATATAGATTGTGAAGATTTTCTCCCACTCTGTGGGTTGTCTGTTTACTCTGCTGACTGGTCCTTTTACCATGCTAGACAATGGACATGGCTGAAGCATTTTATTCATATAAATAATTGCAAATATTTTTTGTGTGTTCACTGTGTGCCAGTCATTGTACTAATATATTTTACGTATATTATCTTATTTTAGTCTCCAAACAACCATCTAAGGCAGGTGCTGCTATTATTTCCATTTTTTAGATGAGAAAACAAAATTGAATAATTGGTCATTTAGCTAGTAACTGGCAGAGCTGGCATTTGAACCCAGGTCTGCGATTTAGCAAGCTATGCTAGGTAAGAAGTAGAAAAGTGAGGAATAGGAGTCTTGTCTTAAACGAAAATGAAACCAGATACATCCAGATGGAAGTGTCCTGGTGGCAGTAGAAAATATGAGACAGGAGTTCAGGAAAACAGTAGGGCTTGAATTTAGGAAGGAATTTTTGTGGGGATGTTAGGTGAAGTTATGGGAATAGATGAGACTGTTCTGGAGAAATATTGGTCAGAGATTTAAAATGAAGATTCCAAACAGAACCTTGGTGAATGGCTAGATTCAGGAGGAAAAGAAGGAAGGAGATGCCAGCAAAGGAGCACAAATAATCAGAAAGGTATAGGGAGAAAAATTAAGTGCAGAAACTCCCAAACTAAGGCAAGAGGGTTACCAAGACTGAGCAGTGAATGCTAAAAAGGGCTGATGAAAATATGAACCGAAGGAAAGCCATTTGACTTTTTTAAATGGTGGGTGTTAATAGTAATGTTTGAAAATGTACTACAAGGGGGTGAGGTCAAGGTCAAGATTAAAGTTAAGTAACAAGGCTGATGATAAAGAGAAAAGTGACACCCAAGGAGTTATGGGATAAAACAATTGTTAGGGTTGTGCTCCTTCACGTATTTCACAGAGCAGCCATGTTCACAGGATGAGGGGAAGAATCTGCGCCAAGGGCAAGAAACACCCTTGAGAGAGAAGGGGAGAATTCACAGGTGAAGATGTCAGTTTAAGCACAAAGGGACTATTCAGTCTTATTGGTGGGTTCATTAATAATTTTCTGTTAGAACTAAAAAATGCATCTGAATATCAAGTATAAAAAGATGTCTGCCAGGTTTAATCTTTTGTATTAAGAGCTGAATTACCTGGTTTCGCAGCCAAAGACCTTTTTTAAGTTTCTGTCTGTACTACTTGCTAGAGGAACCATCTTGGACAAAAGACTTAATCATGGAAAGTTGTCACAGTTTCTTCATCTGTGAAATAGAAATAATAGTATCTACCCTAACTGTTCCACAGGATTATTGTAAAGATAAAATAGTTTTGTATATTAAAGGTATAGAGAGCCCAGTAAAGGTTAAATGTTATTTCTTTCACTGAGAATTCATAAGAATTGACTGATTCTTAGCCAGGCATGGTGGTACATGCCTATAATCCCAGCCATTTGGGAGGCTGAGGCAGGAGAATTGCTTGAACCCAGGAAGCAGAGGTTGCAGTCAGCCTAGATCATGCCACTGCACTCTAGCCTGGGTGAAAGAGTGAGACTCTGTCTCAATAGAAAAGAAAAAAAGAGAGAGAATTGACTGATTTGAGAAAAGCCAGCTGACAAGCCCAGTCATCATGAATAATTATAACTTTAGGAGGCCGATGTGGGAGGATCACTTGAGGCTAGGAGTTTGAGACCAGCATGAACAACATAGCAAGACCTTGTCTCTATAAAAAAAATAATTAGCTGAGTGTGGTGGCATACACCTGGAGTCCCCAGGTTGCTGTTTGAGACCTGTAGTGCCAGTTACTTGAAAGGCTGATGTGGGAGGATCACTTGAGCCCAGGAGGTGGAGGCTGCAATGAGCTGTGGGCATGCCATTGCACTCCAGCCCGGGCAACAGAGCAAGACCCTGTCTCAAAAAATATAATAATAAAAATAAATAAAGAATTACAGCTGAGGCATGAGTAGTTAAGGGTAATTAAAAAGAATTGGGTAGTAGGCAAAGAGAACATTTCACTTTGTAAAAAACAGAAAAATTCTGCAACGGAATATAGTTTGAATTCTGAATCATAGACTAAAAGCTCTCCGGGCCACACACGTGTGTATGTCAGAGACTCCAAACAAGCAAGTCATAGTCTGGGCACATGACCAAAATCTCACAGGAAGCTGTGTCACATATTTCCAATCCATCTCAAATTCATATTCACAGATGTAAAGGCTGAGAAAGGATGATTTTGACGGGGCTGAACTGAGCTGTAGTATGAGTAGCACTCATCCCCAGTTCAAATCCATCCCAAATTCGTATTCACAGATGTAAGGGCTGAGAAAGGATGGTTTTGACGGGGCTGAACTGAGCTGTAGTATGAGTAGCACTCATCCCCAGCAAGGCTCTTGGTTTGAATTTCCTTAAAAAGGAGCTACAGCTGCAAAAACCTCTTTCACGAACATGCTAACTACAAGCATTTTCCACAGTGTTTAATAAATTATACAGATGAGAAAATATTATTGGCAAAAACATTAATAAAGTGCTCAAAATAATCAGATACTAAATGCTTATAGCATGGCATGAAAATCACCAGAAATAAGTGTTCCTATGCTTCATATAAAATCTCCAGTAAGGCTGGATGTGGTGGCTCATGCCTATAATCCCAACACTTCGAGAGGCTGAGGTGGGAAAATTACCTGAGGCCAGGAGTTTGAGACTAGCCTGGCCAACATATTCATCTCTACCAAAAAAAAAAAAAAAAAATTAGTGGGGCATGGTGGTGCACATCAATAGTTCTAGCTCCTTGGGAGGCTGAGGTGGAAGGATTCCTTGAACCCAGTAGTTTGAGGCGCCTACATTCCAGCCTGAGCCAACAGAGGGAGACTTTGTCTCTAAATAAATAAATTAGTTAATTGAATCTCCAGTCAGTTAATATATCCAAATTCTTCCCATGATAATTTAAAAATATTTAGTCTTGGGAGAGTAAAAGACATAAAAACCTAGCTATGGGCATAAGACTCAGCCTAATGAGAAATAGACCTTTATTTAAGTGTCATTTAAGTGTCTATTTCTTCATTGATCTATTCATTTGTTAACTCTTCATGTAATGATCATTTGCAGACATCTACTAAGTTGAGGTAGCATAAACTACAAATTCAAAAAGTTTGGTAAGGGAAATAAGGGAGATTGAATGGCAGCTTGAAGGGGAAGATTCTTTCAGGCCTGAGGGACAGGGTGGTAGCATGGAGACATTATTGTGGACATGAAGGTGTTAATGTGACAGTCCTAGTGTCTCCAGACACTTTCTCTCTGTTAGGGAAGCAAGATTCCTATACCCAGACTGTGTATGTTTATGTACCATGTTTGGACTGGAGTGGCACAGACCTGGGTGTTCAACACATGACTACCACTCTGCTATGTGACCTCGGACTCAAGGTTGATTGATCAACCATTTCTACCAGGAAGGTAACCATGAGGACTAATGGAACCAGTGTGTACCAAGTGTCGTGTCTGTTAAGTGTCTGGTCAATGGTTATCCATAAAGCTACTGCATGGCCATATGTAAGGAGAATATAGACGGTGGGGCAAATTTTTCCCACATGTAACTCTCAAAATGAAACAGCATTAAATATTTAACCTCTCTGGCTAAAGACCATTTCAAGACTTGCAGGACAAAACAACAGAAAAAAAAAATATCTGACATTCAAATGGAATTACAAAATTAAAAATGCTAAATTTCCAAGCATAAAAAAAAATGAAGCAAGATTGAAATTTCAAGACTGAGTTAAATAAATACGGAAAATACAAATATGTTTGAGGCCTTTCACAAAACAGCCAGCATGAAGCAACCAAGAAAACCATGGAAATAATTTGCCTTCCTGGAAAAGGTCTGGAGTCAGCTGACAGAGCCACACTCACGAGAGCCCTTTTATGTTTGTCATAAGGGGTAGGAGGATAATTTCAGAATTACATTCAGAAGAGAATTATGGAGGAAGGAGATACTCCCAGAGAAAACAAATAATCTGGACGTGAAGAGCAAATACAAATTTAACATGTTTTGAGCTTCTTGGAAACTATGCTAAGTCTAGGCATTGCTAGGATTTAATCCCCAGCTTTCTGTTCTAAATTTTTCATTTATTTTTTACTCTCAAATAAATCACAGGCTAGCACCAGCCCCAAAGTTACATAGGTTGTATTAGAAGATCTTCCGTGAAGACTTAACTGGAAATTTCAAGACTCAGGGCTGTGTGAATCTAGGCTGACTGCTTAACCAAAATTTAATTTTTCTTTTTTGGTTTTTTAGGAAAAAGACTTAACGAAAAGCTGTTTCAAGCAACCAGTTTCCAATCCATGTTAGCAACTCTGACATTTAATGAAACACCACGAGCATTTAGCATAAGAGCTCTGGGCTCAGACTGGGGAGCTTTGCTGTAGAGGGGAGGATAAAGCAGGTCTGATGTGGGGGGTTGTGGAGAACTCCTGGGCCCTATTTCCAACTTCCACCAGAGAACTTCCGCTTTCATCTAGTTTTCAAATCGGCTTTCCAAAAGGGATTTTGTTTAAGTAAAGGATACAGAAGTTTATAAAAGTTTGAAAACTTCTAAACTGTAGCATGTGCAGATTCTTGCCAGATGGGACAGCGTATGAGACTCTCCTAGGGTGATGCCTAATGCAATTTCCTGTCTAATTGTAGATGGTTATGATGCTGCTTTCCTGAGTTACCTATTAACTGACCCTTGTTTCCCAGGTCTCAGTGGAGCTGGCGGGGGGGCGGTTACCTCTTCACACTGACCAGACTCCCTCACGATTGAGCATATCTGCCACTCCTTGACTTTTAAAACATAGCATATGTTCACCCGCTAATATGAAGAACCCCTTTCACTATTTTCCTTGTCTGTGCTGAAGTCACTTCATTCGCAAGTGTTCTTTGGTCTCTGCCCACCCTCCCTCTGATGCCTGTGAGAAGGAGAGGATTTCATTTTCATGAGAATTTCTTCCAATTCCTCTTACCCACTTGAACTCACATGTTACTCCACTTAGATGAGGAAGTTGTGGTTAAATGATTAGAGAGGATATGATGTATTTCAGAACAATCCAAGATATACAGAAGTATTGTTTATGAGCGAGATATCAGTCTTGGTGTGGCAAGGAAACAGGAACCCATAAGGTGAGAAACATCTTGAAAAGCAAACCTAATACAGTGGAAAAGGTGGGAAACATCATAAGGTGCTGAAGTGATAAAACAGAGGTCAGTGTTTCTCCACTGTATGT
The DNA here is from genome assembly GCF_030222135.1 of Aotus nancymaae. Classification (NCBI taxonomy): domain Eukaryota; kingdom Metazoa; phylum Chordata; class Mammalia; order Primates; family Aotidae; genus Aotus; species Aotus nancymaae. The sequence continues at coordinate 7,846,128 of NW_026988423.1, read as the reverse complement.
TTCCGGTAAATGCTTCCAAGAAAGGAGCGTAGGGCATGAGTAGAGGAGCTACAGAGATAGACCAGCCTTTCTCACCAAGTGCTACAGATAGCTGGTAGTATGCAAGACAATTTAACGTGGAACAAAGTACATGAATATACTTCTTTCATTACATAGCCATATATTTATTTTTATGGGCAGGAGATGCTGATGAAGATCTTTTGAATGGAGGAATGCATAAATATATGAATGAATGCATACATGAAAGAATAAATAAATGCTTCCTAGCACCAATGAGCAAAGATGTACTCATATCAAGGGGAACAAGTATGATTAAAAATAAGACCCCAGAGTCATGCTCAGCTCTTTCCAGCCTTTTCATCATCTGGTACATTTTGATAGGTTTCAGGGAAGGATCCTATTTCTCCCATGATGATGATAGGCAAGGCTGACACAGGGTGGGGAGTTATCTCATACTCTTGTGCATGAGGGGTCTTCTCAGGTAAGACTCTTAAATCCTAGGCCTGAGTAAATTTTTTTAAATTTTATTTTAGACAGGATCTCACTCTGTTGTCTAGGCTGGAGTGCAATGGCATGATCACAGCTCACTGCAACCTCAACCTCCCAGGCTCAAGTGATCCACGTACCTCAGCCTCTTCAGTGGCTGGGACTACAGGCACATGCCTCCATGCTTGGCTAATTAAAAAAAAAAAAATTTTTTTGTAGAGATGGGTTTTCACCATGTTTCCCAGGCTGATCTTGAACTCCTGGGCTCAAGCAATTCCCCTGGCTCGGCCTCCCAAAATTCTGGGATTACAGGCTTGAGCCACCACGCCTGGCTCTGAGTAAAGATTAAGGGAAGCCGTGGTGCTATTGCAATAGGGTACCAGGCAGCTTAACCAAAGCAGAAGGGAACCTCGGAGAACCCCAGAGAGTCACCATAAAGTGAGTGCTGGAGGAGCTGAACTTCAGTCAGCACGGGTGCTGGACAGCATAAGGTGCACAGTGTTAGTAATTCCGCCCTCTGTCCTGGGAGCAAGGTGTATGGAGAAACCTGTAGCACTTTATGACCATCAGAATCAAGTCTTTTTCAAAAAGTCCATAAAGTACTCTTTGACCTGTGTATATAACAAGAGGCTTTCTCAAATCTCAGAGAAATGAATTGGAGAAAACCACTGTTTACATGGTAGAGTGTGTCTCCTTCACATACGTCTTATTTGAAATTAATCATGACGTTGCAACACCAAGCGATTCCAAACAATCTGCTAGGAGTCACTATTGCTGATGATTGCTTAATCTATTCATAGGTAATCAAGAGGATGTTAATAAAACATGAGTCAGACAGCCTTCGGCTTTCTAGAAGGGCAAGGACTCTATATATACAGAGGGAGCTTCCCAGCTGGGATATTGAAGCAGTAGGGAGCTGAGAACCCATCACTTGCCTTGCACTGAGAAGGAAGACAAAGGCCAATATGCACAGCTATCCTCCGCTGCTGCTGCTGCTGTTCTGGGGTGTGGTGTCTCATGGCTTCCCAGCGACTCTAGAAACACAAGAGCAAGATGTGGAGATAGTCCAGGTAAATGCTACATTGCAAATGACAATAATGCAAATCTTTAGTTTGTGTATTTCCACAGAAATGAAATGGAGTTTTTTAAGGTTGGATTTCCTATAAAGACAATTTTATTTTGCTAGAAACACCACTCTCCCACAAAAATATATCTAGCCATGCATAGGCTCTCCTTTTCCAGTTGGAGATGAGAGGGAACTAAAGGAATGGTATTCAAACCTCTCTTACAAATTTTAGACTTGCCACAGTATGGAAATCTTGCTCTACTATGAAGTTCATAGTTCACAGTACCTAATAGAGGGGAATTTCTACTCTGAAATTTCATTTCTCACCAAAGATAAGGATAAAAGCAATTGTGAAACCTAAACACAAGCTTTAAAAGCAGTTCTCTGTCTTGGCTAAAACTTAATGCCATTGGTTTTTAGAATAATGAGAAAGATTTCCCATGCAGTGTTTTGATAATTTTCTTTTGTCAGAAATACCTGGAACAATACTACAACCTGAAGAATGACGGCAAGCAAGTTGAAAAGAAGAGAAGCAGTGGCCCAGTGGTTGAAAAATTGAAGCAAATGCAGGAATTCTTTGGGCTGAAAGTGACGGGGAAACCAGATGCTGAAACCCTGAACGTGATGAAGCAGCCCAGATGTGGAGTGCCTGATGTGGCTCGGTTCGTCCTCACTGAGGGGAACCCTCGATGGGAGAAAACACATCTGACCTACAGGTAGCCAGACTGAGGGCCAGAGTGAGAGAGCTATTTCCCATAACAGTGGTTAAGAAGTCAGATCCAACATGTCTCTGTTTTTTTATTTCATTCTAAGGATTGAAAATTACACTCCAGATTTGCCAAGAGCAGATGTGGACCAGGCCATTGAGAAAGCCTTTCAACTCTGGAGTAATGTCACACCTCTGACATTCACCAAGGTCCCTAAGGGTCAAGCAGACATAATGATATCTTTTGTCAGGGGAGGTACGTTCTTTTCGTAGCACCTTAACCTCACCTTGTCCCTAAATTTCACAGCTTTCTAACTGGAGTTGCTTGTTTAAAAGGAATGTTGATTTTATGGACTCAAAGAGAGAAACTGCATCACATTTGATGGAGGTCTATTGGTCCCTTAACAAAGCTAATGCTTGCCCTTCTAGCTTAGCCTACATAAGAACCACAAGGACTCCTCATTGATTACTGTTTCTTTCAGATCATCAGGATAATTCTCCCTTTGATGGACCTGGAGGAAATCTTGCTCATGCTTTTCAACCAGGCCCAGGTATTGGAGGGGATGCTCATTTTGATGAAGATGAAACGTGGACCAACAATTTCAGAGGTAAGCCAATCAAATTTGCTTCTCTCAATTCTCCCACCCCTTCATGTTTGACTGTAATATTGGTTGATTTAGTTGACCAATATTAGTTGATTTAGAATGCATTTGTAGAAGTATATATTTTTCTATTACCACTCAGAAAATTAGTGATACACTTAGAAAAGTGAGATGTCATGTCTGCTAGCTAACAATATCTTAGCAATGACAAGTAGGCCACTCTAAAATTTTTATTAAGAAAATGTTGAAAACTTTGATGTTTAACTTGTAGTCATCACCACTGAATCTTTTTCATTAGAAGAAAACAGCAAAATTTAATAGTGGTCATAAACTTATGTGGAAATTAAAGAAAAGGAAGGTTTCTGTGTTTTCCAAAATTTCCAGCAGTCAACATTTATCAGCTTTATAAATAAGAAAAATATTAAATGTTAATAAAACTTTATTGCTTATCTGTGAACTAATATGTCATTTAATCATTGGTAAGGTTGACTAATCTGTGGTAGGCTTTTAGTCAGCTGTGTTTGTCTTTTAATTGTAACAGTGTAATCATAGAGTTTAGGTTTTAACATGTGTCTTCATTATTAATAAACACATGCCTTCTGCCTTTGGAAGAAAGATATACACACATATATTTCAAAAAGTCACTGAGAAAATAGGAACATTCATCCTTGTAGTTGTAAATTATTTGTTAGTTAAATGCCTCAAAAAGGAATACATTTCAAATAGTTAAAATGGATTTATTGGCTTTTTTAGAGTACAACTTATATCGTGTTGCGGCTCATGAACTTGGCCATTCCCTTGGACTCTCTCATTCTACTGATATCGGGGCTCTGATGTTCCCCAGCTACACCTTCAGTGGTAATGTTCAGCTGGCTCAGGATGACATTGATGGCATCCAAGCCATATATGGTGAGTATGGAGAATAATGTTATGGACAAGGGCCTGGTGGTCTTTATACCTGCTTTAAATAAAACAGCCATTAATGATACCCCTGAAGAAGCTGTCCTCATGGTTTATGTAGTTTTCTAATACTCCACAAAACTAACTCCAGGTATTTTATTTTCCTTAGGAAAGTCCCAAAATCCTGTCCAGCCTACAGGCCCACAAACCCCACAAGTGTGTGACAGCAAGCTAACCTTTGATGCTATAACTACGATTCGGGGAGAAGTGTTTTTCTTTAAAGACAGGTAAGATGTCAGTTCTTCTTTATGATCTACATTTGTAATAATAACAACATTCACTACTATGGTAACTATTATGCTTCACGTGTTACTTATTTCACACTTATTTACATCTATAATTATATGGTAGCAAATGCATGCATTTGTACAACAGAATGTACTTGTAACAACTTTGTTTTTTCACATGTATTAAGTCATCTGATTCTAAGAAAATATAATTGCTTTAGAAAATCAGTATGTATAATCCCATTTTATAGATCAGCAAAGTAAGTCAGAGAGATGGAAAGAGATCTCTTGGGGCCACAGAGCTCATTGGTGGCACAGCAGTTATTGGTCTTCTGTCTCCTACTTCAGGTCTCTTTTCATTATGCCACTCTTTATGGTGAGGAGTCTCATAGGACTTTCTTAGGAGAAAGTGGTCCTTTCCATAGCAACATCTTACTGATGAGGGTTGCATGGCCATCCTTTAATCATCACTCCTGCCATCCTGGAAAAATGGTCCTCCCAAAGTCTACGATCGTGAAGGGTCTCTGTTGCCCCCTGGAGGCCCAGAGAAGAGAAGGCAGGGAACCAATGCTGGAAAAGTTCCCAAGAACCGAAATCCCTCCTCGGACAGATAGGGGCAGCCACAACATGGTGCTTTCCTCTTCAAAGGAGAATCCTAAAATTCCCTCTGCAGTGTGTGGGCTCAAAAAGATTGGGGTCATCTCACATGCAAGGAGCAGGCCTGCTCTCTGTACCATAGCGATTCCTAAAGGATCAGGCAAAATAATAACACACTCTTCTGTTGTATTGTTACACACCGCATTTGGTGAATGACGCAGTCTACAGAAAGATCAGCACATAGAAAGTCAGGGTGACCTGAAAGGCTCGTTCTCTTCAGCCTCTCAGGGTGCTGTGGCCCTGCTTTACTACTCTGTGGTCGCGTCTATCCCAGAATTCAGGGCACTGGCTCATAATTGGCTCACAATTATCTTTTACGCTTAAAAGTAAAGAGCCCCCTCTTTACTTTTAAGCGTAAAAGATAAGGCTGGATGTAAACTATACAGGGTGTGGTTCAATGCTAGGACAAGTTAAGAAAACACATGGTTTTAAAGGAAACCTCTCAGTACAGCAGGACACACCTATCAAACCAAATATTACTACAAGAAACAGGCTCAATTTCAGGATTTTCCAGTATTGAAAGGATACAGAGATCATTTAAATGTTGCCATGTCAGAGAGACATGAAAGGCTAGAGAAAGAGATAGCAACTGATTTGCCCAAGGCATCACAGCCAGGCAGAGGCAGGACTGGACCTAGAAGTCAGGTTTCTGATGGCCAGGGTCATACGTAGGCTTCCCTGTGGCCTGGAATCTGGAGAACTCTTCTGTGTCAGCCCTCATGACAGTTTATTCTGTGCTGTTACCCTAGTCCCTACAAGCTCTATAATCCACTTTGTATAAGTACTACTGACCGAGGGACCACAAAGGGAGTGGCTGCCAGAGCTGAGTTTAAATAACCTTAGCCTCTTACTAGCTAGGTGGCCTTCAACACCTCCCTTAGGCTCCCCGACCTCAGTTTCTCATCCTCAAATACTTTCTTGTAGTGTCCTTGTAAGGAGTGTAAGGAGTGGGCCTGGTGTGCTGTAAGGAGTGTAAGGATGTGAGAAGTGTAAGGATGTAAGGAGTGGGCCTGGTGTGCTGTAAGTACTCACTAAATATAGGATATTAGAGTCGTGGTCCAGCTGGTAATGTGCACAGCTGACTCCTAATGGCTCACCAAGGCCGACTGTTAAATTTCGAAGAATTTTGCAAGTTAGCTGTGAACCATAGCCATTATTAAAAACTATATTATAGGCGAGGCTCAGTGTCTCACACTTGCAATCCCAGCACTTTGGGAGGCTGAGGCGGGGAAATCATTTGAGGTCAGGAGTTCAAGACCAGCCTGGCCAACATAGTGAAACCCTGTCTCTACTAAAAGTACAAAAATTAGCTGGGCATGTTGGCCTGTACCTGTAACCTCAGCTACTCAGGAGGTTGAGGCAGGAGAATCCTTGAACCTGGGAGGAAGAGGTTGCAGTGAGCCAAGATTGCACCACTGAACTCTAGCCTGGGCAGCAGAGTGAGCCCCTGTCTCAAAAATAAATGAATTAAATAAATAATAAACAGATAAAACTTAAAGTATATAAACAAAATTAAGTTACATTAAAATGAAAGGTAATAAAAGTAATCAAAACTCATCACTTTGTCATAATTTTTACTGCATTTTTCTACTTATTTATGTTCTTAAAGTTACATATGCCTGTTTTATTTGTATGCTATACAACGGTGCTCCACTGAGACTCTTTAAATTCATCATAATGGGAGTATTTTAACGAAGGGAAATAAGCAAATTCTATAAACCAACCCTCCTTTGGAGAGCTGAATGTTAAACATTTACCAGCACACCACTAGTGCCAGCAACAAGAAGGAGCTGGATGCCTGCCAGAGATTACCACACATTAGATGCAAACTTTTCTTTCTTTTTTTTTTTGAATCAGATTCTACATGCGCACAAATCCCTTCTACCCAGAAGTTGAGCTCAATTTCATTTCTGTTTTCTGGCCACAATTGCCAAATGGCCTTGAAGCTGCTTATGAATTTGCCGACAGAGATGAAGTCCGGTTTTTCAAAGGTAATCCTTCTAATTATTTTTCATTGTTTTTACAAATTAATTTTTCATTCCCTTTTGGGCTGAGATATAAGAGTACCAGCTACATTCTCTCCAGGGACTATTGAAAATCTCAGTCTCACCAACCAAATCAATGAAAGTCCAGCAACTTAACTGAACAGCGTGTAGTACAGTTTGGAGTCATTTTAAACAAAAGGCAAATGACTGTAAATAGAATGTTCTCACCTTTTTAATGAATCTAGATTTCCAAAAATGTTTTCTGCACAAACTGTGTATTTAAAAGCCCCTCCAAAAATGTTTTCCACACAAACTGTGTATTTAAAGCCCCCTCCATATTCCTGGGAACACTCAAAGTAAAAATCGAGACTTGCACCAGTCCTGCAGAGGATGGAACAGAAGGATTTTGTTGGTATCATTTCCTAGACTCTATCTTAACCCAGACCACCCTCTTGAGAATGGGGGAGTCTCCAGCAGGCAGCCAGATAAGAGATGCTGCAGCCCTGCTGGGAGAGTGTGGTCCTCAGACCAGCAGCGCTGGCATCACCTGACAGTCTATTGCAGATTCAGAATTTCAGTTCCCACTTCAGATCTTCTTTGATAGAATCTGAATTTTAACAAGTTTCCTGGGCAGTACATATGACGTCAAATTATGAGAAGTTCTGAATTGAATGGGAGAAACTTCTTTGATTCTGCCAGATTGAAACACAATCCAGTGATCAGCTCCCGGCTTTGAAGGCACTATGCCATGACATATGTGTTTAGCATAGTACAATGAGTAAAACATTTGACTCAGCCACACACTCAAGGCAAAGAATTAAATCCAGGTCAGATGGACCAGATGCTTTGAAACAGGATTTCTAGCCTTTAAATTATGAAATTAAATGGATATTAGAGACAAAACGTTATAAAATCCTTTTTCATGAGGGGTAGATAGCACGTGTACAATGAGAAAAATCTTGGCTTTTAGTATATGAGATCGGCTTTATGTGATGAAGGGCTTACTGAGTATAAACACAGAATCTGGACACAGCATTAATTCAAGTATTTGGAACTGTCTTCTAGTCAAGTGCAGTGATTTGAATCCAGAATCGCAAATCCTTACAGGTTGGGAGTCACTACAGCACTCCGCCCTTTCGATACAAATGGTTTGAACATTTGCAGTCCATGAGCAAAGCTGGAGAACTGAAGTTTATGTCACCAAGGTGGCATCACTAACTCTTTAGTCATTTGAACATCTGACTTTGGAAAGAAGCCCCCAATTCCATAAATGAGTCATTCTCAAAGCTTGCTGCAGATTAGAATCACCTAGGAAGCTTCAAAAGATAGACACATTTAATTGGTCTGGAATAGGGTCCTGGCATCAGTATTTTAAAATATCTCCCTAGATAATTCTAATCTGTAGCCAGGGCACTGTGCTAGCATGTGAAACTAAGAACTTAGCTAGAAATTCACCTTAATGTCTATGGAAGTCTTGGGCAAGTGTTTTCATCACTGTTTCTTGACTGGCAGGGAATAAGTACTGGGCTGCTCAGGGACAGAATGTGCTACACGGATACCCCAAGGACATCTACAGCTCCTTTGGCTTCCCTAGAACTGTGAAGCATATTGATGCTGCTCTTTCTGAGGAAAATACTGGAAAAACCTACTTCTTTGTTGGTAACAAATACTGGAGGTAAGTTTAAGTGCAGAAAATGTTACGGTCTCAGTTCTTTCTACATAAAAAGTTCTAGATTGCACCATTTCAAAGTGAGTCTCAGAGTGCCTTGGCCAAGCATCCTTTTCTGTGAAGGGCTGGTGCCAGCCTATTATCTAGTCTGTTGACCAATAATCATCACAAAATGCCTGTACTGGGATTCCAGAGAATGTATGGGGATGAATTTTAAAAAGATGGAGAATTAAGGGCATTCATCTTAACCAAGCTACTTCGGCCAAAAGGAACTTATCTTCCATAGCATGTTACCTCAATAAGACATAATGTAGAACCTACCGGATAATTCGATGTTGGACTTCAGAGAGCCTTATAAACCTTTTAGTTCACCCCACATTCCACCTTACCCCAACTACTCCCCATTTTACAAATGATCTATAAAATGAAATATTCTGGTTAAATTCCTGATGGTATATTTTCTGTAATGATTTTGAGAGTCTACATGTTTAGCAAAAGGTCTGACACTCTTAACATTTTTCTGAGCAGGTATGATGAATATAAACGATCTATGGATGCAGGTTATCCCAAAATGATAGCAGATGACTTTCCTGGAATTGGCCACAAGGTTGATGCAGTTTTCATGAAAGATGGTAAGCAAATATATATATATTTCCTCCATTTCATTGCCCTAGCAGTAGCATCATAAATGCCAGTTGGAACAGCAAATATCAAAAATATCTGTGTTTTGTTTTGTTTCTAGGATTTTTTTATTTCTTTCATAAAACAAGGCAATACAAATTTGAACCTGAAACGAAGAGAATTTTGACTCTCCAGAAAGCTAATAGCTGGTTCAACTGCAGAAAAAATTGAACATTACTAATTTGAATGTAAAATACGTTATGTGAGTCCAAAGAAGTTGTTTTCCTGAAGAACTGTTTTTCCGTCATTTTTAACCTCTGGAATCACTGTTATATGGAATATAATCTTATTTATACCTCATTCAGCATATTTTTTTACGATTTAGAATGTAGCCCTTTTTGTACTAATATAATTTAGTTCTACAAATGGTGAGTAAGAAAAGTCAAGTTTGTGGCTTATGGACTCAACTGGGCCAGAGTTGCAAAGATCTTTTCTAGAGTATACAACTCTGACATTGATCCCAGAGAGCACCTTCAGTGACAAACATATCCGTTCAAGACAGAAAGAGACCGGAGACATGAGTCTTCACCGGAGGAAAATCAGCTAAAGAACACATGCACAGTCACTGGTGTCACCCTGGCTGGGAAAGGGATAACTCTTCTTACACAAAATAAAGTGTTTTATGTTTGGAATGAAGTCGACCTTGTTTCTACTGTTTTATACCCTTTCTATGATATTTATTATTGTTTTCTAATGACAAAGCCACACTCACAAAGACCGTTTTTCAAATTTGAAATGGGAAGTAGACAATATAAAAAATATTCATGTGGGAAATTAGGATATACAAAAAACTCAAATATTCTCTATTTACATACAATGTATATTATATAAACTGGGGGTGGGGGTATTCATTCCCCTTGCCCCATGTATGGATTCCAAAAGAGATTTTGGTTAAAATCAATGACATCGTGATAGAGCGTTCTAAGTGTATATCATTTTCTCTCTTCTGAACACATGGGAGGGTTCCATTTTCCCACAGTCCAACTCCTTGCAGTAGCAAAGAGAGCATGGGTGATGGGCAGTGGGGCACCCGACTACTTCTAGCCAGTGGGTTGCATGAAGAAGTGACAAATGACATTTTCAGACTCCAACATTTAATTGCTGGTGGAGATTTCTCTGGTAGTCTACTCCTTCTGTGGTGGTTTTAGAAGTACCTCATGAGTGGGTTGTCACAAGCTAGAACAAGCTGAATTGCTGAAGGTAACTGCTCCAAACAGTTACCCAAACCTCAGCAGACTTTGCTGAAGTAGGAAATCAAATTTTAGGCCGGTCATGGTGGCTCACACCTATAATCCTAGCATTTTGGGTGGCTGAGACAGGAGGATTGATTGAGCCTAGGAGTTTGAGACCAACCTGGGCAACATAGTAAGGCTCCACCTTTACAAAAAAAAAATTGTAAAAATAGCTAGATATAGTGGTACACACTATATCTAGTAGTCCCAGCTACTCAGAGGGCTGAGATGGGAAGATCACTTGAGCCCAGGAGTTGGAACCTGCAGTGAGCCATAATCATACCCCTTTATTAGTCCCTTCTCACACTGCTATAAAGAATTACCTCAGACTGGTAATTTATAAAGAAAAGAGATTTAATCGGCTCACAGTTTCACAGGCTGTACAGGAAGCATGGCTGGGGAGGCCTCAGGAAACGTATAAGGTGAAAGGGCAGAAGGTGAAAGGGAAGCCAGCATGTCCTGCGTGGCTGGAGCAAGAGGAAGACAGAGCAGGGGGAAGTGGTACACACTTTCCAACAACCAGATCATGTGAGAACTCATACACTATAACAAATACAGCAAGGTGGAAATCCACTCCCATGATTCAGTTACCTCCCACTGGGTCCCTCCTCCAACGCTGGGGAATTACAATTCCACATAAGATTTGCATGGGGACACACAGGCAAACCATATCACCACTGCCCTCCAGCCTGGGCAACAGAGCGAGACCCTGTCTCTAAATATATATATATATATATAGTTTTTATTGTGCTAAGCCACTAAGATTTTATACTTGGTTAATGCCACATAATATGGTTTGTCAAGATAATCACTAGTTTATCATGACTAATTTGGGCGGACTTTTATGTAGATAGGAGTCTTGCAAGTAGCTTTACGTAGGCAGAAGCAAGCTCTACACAGGCAGACGTAGTACCTCCCTCTTGCCAGAGGAGCACAAACTATGCTTGCATGGAAAATTGATAAAGACCTGGTTTTTGTCTCAAATGAGATACTGCTTGCCCTCCTCCCAAATTGCTCTTTTCTCCATACATTGTTTCCAGGCAAATGACTAAGCTCAGGTCTCAGCATAGTTCAGATCCTAGCTATGGTAGGAAATAGGCTACTAACCAAAAGAATTATAGGACCTGGGCATTAAGTATCATCAGAAATCAAGAAAACACCTATGAGAGTAAATCTGAAAGGTACTGGATTAAGGTAGGGGATGTTTGGCTGGAGAGGGAAGAATTTATTAACATCAGTACACATATTCTTGACTTGGGAGTCAATTTTCTAGAAAGGAAACCAAGAGCTTGTCTAATATTCTGCAGATATGGATTTTCAAATCTTGGACACAATGATGTCCTATGGTAGTGGAGATGCCAGAATTTCTTTGGCATGATTTCGAGGAAGAAGTCAGAAGGCACAAGACATTTGAACCTTAAAATGAATCTATGACATGAGATTGAAGAGCCCACCAGCATACTCTGTTGCCTGGGAAGACCCAGAGGGCACTCCTTTCATTGAGACCATAAGGACCACACTAGTGAGGGTACACACTGGTGTCTCAGAGATACCTGGTGGTAGTTATTCTCTGTGGGGTAGGTTAAGAATATGACGTGTTTCTGGGGAATTAAAGATGATGGGATAGCTGTACAGCAAAAGTGCATATATACATATGTATATACATGTATATACATGTATACATACACATCCATATCCATATACATATATACATATGTATACATGCATACATATATCTTTCCATTTATACACATACATATACATACATATACCTATGTATATATAAACCATCCTTACATATGTATGTAGAAATCACACAAAACTTACGTGTGTGTGTGTGTGTGTATGTATGTGTATATATGGAGAGAGAAATCCTTCAAGGGAACCTAGTCTCTCTCTCTCTCTCTCACACACACACACACACACACACACACATCTTAGTGACTGTGATGCCATTATATACCAAGGACTGCATATGTGTGTTAAATTATCCCCACAAAGGGACCTATGGCCATCCACCAGGGTAAGTGTGCACCGGGGAGGAAGAGTACTCAGATTTTGCAAGGACAGTTTGATATCAGATCTGAACTGACACTGGTATTAGAGGCCCCAAAATGGTATTAGGGCCTTTCAGTTTAGAAAGGAGGCATATGAGGGAAAGTGATAAATAGAATTCTGACTCAAGGTCATCTCACAATGGGTCCAGTGGGTTCACAGACCATCTTGTGGTCATTCCCTGACTTCTGGAATAAGATCTTTATGGTAGGAAGGGTCAAGCACAAGCCCCTGAAACTGCTCCAAAATAGCAAACCAAAAGCAGCAAAACCCCAATGTCACATCCCAGGAGGATTGCACTGGTTACACCATCAGAGATTTAAAAGCAACAAGGAGGGAGATCATCTCACAACCTCATTCAGTTAATCCTTGGACCCCCTGCATAAACCAAATACATCACGATGGTAGACTTACCTAGTGGGTAACTACCTAGCAGGTAATGTGCCTAGTGGCAAATTACCATTACAGCTACTATGTCAGACATGATTTCTTTACTAGAGAAAATTAACACAGCCTCAGAAACATGATATGGAGTGATTCAAGAGGAGTGTTTAGAGATTTCCCTTATTGTCTTTGAGCTCAGAAATGCACTAGAAAATGCTTGTGATTTCTGCACATTGATTTTGTATCCTGAGGCTTTGCTGAAGTTGCTTAAACTGAGTTGCAACTTCAGCAAAGTCTCAGGATACAAAATCAATGTGCAGAAATCACAAGCATTTCTCTACACCAATAACAGACTAACAGAGAGCCAAATCATGAGCAAACACCCATTCACAATTGCTACCAAGAGAATAAAATACCCAGGAATACAAGTAGCAAAGGATGTAAAGGACCTCTTCAAGGTGAACTACAAACCACTGCTCAACGAAATAAGAGAGGAAACAAATAGATGGAAAAACATTCCATGCTCATAGTTAGGAAGAATTGGTATTGTGAAAATGCCCATACTACCCAAAGTAATTTATAGATTCAATGCTATCCCCATCAAGCTACTAATGACCTTCTTCACAGAACTGGAAAAAACCACCTTAAACTTCATATGGAAGCAAAAGAGAGCCCGCATAGCCAAGACAATCCTAAGCAAAAAGAACAAAGCCGGAGGCATCACGCTACCTGATTTCAAACTATACTGCAAGGCTACAGTAATCAAAACAGCATGGTACTGGTACCAAAACAAAGATATAGACCAATAGAACAGAACAGAGGCCTCGGAGGCAACGCCACACATCTACAACCATCTGATCTTTGATAAACCTGACAAAAACAAGCAATGGGGAAAGGATTTAATAAATGGTGTTGGGAAAACTGTTTAGCCATGTGCAGAAAGCAGAAACTGGACCCCTTCCTGACACCATACACTAAAACTAACTCCAGATGGATTAAAGACTTAAACATAAGACCTAACACCATAAAAACCCTAGAAGAAAACCTAGGCAAAACCATTCAGTACATAGGCATAAGCAAGGACTTCATGACTAAAACACCAAAAGCATTGGCAACAAAAGCCAAAATAGACAAATGGGATCTAATTAAACTCCAGAGCTTCTGTACAGCAAAGGAAACAATCATTAGAGTGAAGCAGCAACCAAGAGAATGGGAAAAAATTTTTGCAATCTACCCATCTGACAAAGGGCTAACATCCAGAAGCTACAAAGAACTAAAACAGATTTACAAGAAAAACACAAACAACCCCATCCAAAAGTGGGCAAAGGATATGAACAGACACTTTTCAAAAGAAGACATATATGAGGCCAACAAACAATAAAAATTTTTTATCATCACTGATTATTAGGGAAATGCAAATCAAAACCACATTGAGATACCACCTCACACCAGTTAGAATGGCAATCATTAAAAAATCTGGAGACAACAGATGCTGGAGAGGATGTGGAGAAAAAGGAACACTTTTACACTGTTGGTGGGAGTGTAAACTAGTTCAACCATTGTGGAAGACAGTGTGGCGCTTCCTCAAGGAACTAGAAATAGAAATTCCATTTGACTCAGCAATCCCATTACTGGGTATATATCCAAAGGATTATAAATCATTCTATTATAAAGACACATGTACATGTAAATTCATAGCGGCACTGTTTACAATAGCAAAGACCTGGAACCAACCCAAATGCCCATCAACAATAGACTGGATAAGGAAAATGTGGCACATATACACCACGGAATACTACGCAGCCATAAAAAGTGATGAGTTTATGTCCTTTGTAGGGACATGGATGAATCTGGAAACCATAATTCTCAGCAAACTGACACAAGACCAGAAAATCAAACACCGCATGTTCTCACTCAGAGGCAGGTGACGAACAATGAGAACACATGGACACAGGGAGGGGAGCATCACACACTGGGGTCTGTTGGCGGGGGCAAGAGAAGGACAGCGGAGGTGGGGTGGGGAGGTCAAGGAGGGATAACATGGAGAGAAATGCCAGATGTAGGTGACAGGGAGATGGAGGCAGCAAACCACATTGCCATGTGTGTACCTATGCAACAATCCTGCATGATCTGCACATGTGCCCCAGAACCTAAAGTACAATAAAAAAAAAAAAAGAAAAAGAAAGTAGGGGTTTTGCTTGTTTGGGTTTTTTTTTTTTTTTTTGAGGGGGTGGTTAATACAAGCTCTAGCTTTCTAGTTTGAATCCTTTTGGAGACTCTAACCCCAAACACCACTCTAAGGGGAAGTAGTAGCTTTTTTCCAGACCTAGCCCACGTGTCTTAAAGAGGTAGTGTTCTGGCCAATGAATTGCAGTGCAAAGCTGCAAGATCTGCTCTGCCACTCAACTCTTTGTGATCGTGACCATTCTGGACCTTTATTTCCTTTCTGTGGTAAGGAGAAATAACACTACCTTCCAGGTTGTCATGAAGACAGAAGAGGTTAGATCACATAGCACAGTGCCTGCCATGTTGAAAATATTCAACAAATGATATTTGCCCTTTTCTTTCGCATATTACCCTAGAGCCAGAATTTTTTCTCAGTGTTTCTTTCCTCCCAAATAATGCTCTTCCCACCAGAAAAGCTCACTGCACCAATGAATCAACAGAGCAATCAACCTAACACATTGTTACTGTATTTCCAATGTGTAGGAAATACAGTAACTACATTCATATAGCATTATTTCACGTGTTTAGCTATTGTTAATAATAATGGCTATTACGGGACACAACATAAAATTATGCTTTCTAATCTTCACAACATTGAAGTCACGATCCTGAGGTCTGTCTAACCTCTGCTTTGATATTTTGCCTTCTTCAGTTGATAGCATTTTCTATAGCAAGCATAAGTGACTTACAATATTTAGCTAAACTATCAGAATAGAGAAAAAAGGAATAAAAATCTAACAATAAACTGTGTTGCCATTGTGAAGCAGTCAAACTGGAACTAAAAACATGGGAAAGAGGTGAACTTTTGACTTGTTCTGTGTAAAAATTAGTAATTTCCAACATAAGAAGAAGTTACAAAATACTGAAGTCAGTGTCATGCCACAGTTGACCCAGGATTATACATGTATGTGTACAACCTTAAATCAGAGGTCTTTGGGTATTGAAAATTAATAGCTAATCAGTTTTCCCAAGACTTGAATCAATTGGAAGTGAAGCCGTTATGCATTTCTCAGTCTTAGTTACTGAAACTGTAATGGATTATAGACCTGCATTCTGTGTGGATCACACATGTCAAGAGGAGCTGCAAGTGCCAGAACAGGTAAACATAGTTCAAAAGAAGTAGCTGTATTAGAAAGCTTATCAGAGAGTTAGGAGAAAAGAACAGAAGCTAAGGAGGTAAGTTGAAGGCATGTTCAGGGGTGAGCTTGACTGAGAGACAAGGAACGGTGTCAACACAAAAAAGAAAAAAACTTGGGGAAGAGCCAAGGTCCAAGCCAAGAGGTTGTTTTAAAACTTTTATTATTACTATTATTTTAGATAGATTGAGGGGGTACAAGTGCAGTTTGTTACATAGATATATTGCATGGTGGTGAAGTCTCAGCTTTTAGTGTAACCATCACCAGAATAGAAGACAATGTGCTCCCATGAGATAATTTCTCATCCCTATTTTCCCTCCCACCCTCCCGCCCTTCCAAGTGTCCAGTGTCTGTTATTCCACACAGTATATCCATGTGTACACATCGTTTAGCTCCCACTTGCAAGTCAGAACATGTGGTATTTGGCTTTCTATTTCTAAATTATTTCACAGAACATAATTCCCTCCATTTCCGTCCCTGTTGCTGCAAAAGACATTATTTCATTCTTTTTAATTGCTGCATAGTATTCCAAACAGTTCAGGGATTTCTCAAAGAACAAAAAAATAGAACTACCATTCAAGTCAGGAATCCCACTACTGGATATCCACCCAAAGGAAAAGAAATCGTTATGTCAGGAAGATACCTGCACTCGTATGTTTATCACAGCACTATTCACAATAGCAAAGATACGGAATGAAGCCAAGAGGTTTTTGATAAACATCCAAGTTGTAGTCATGAAAGTTTTTGCTGGCAGTTCTGAATAATCTCTTCCCACTTGTTAGCTTTCTGATCTTGAGCTTATTTTTCAATTTTTCTTTTTTTATATTTATTTTACTTTAGGTGCATACTATATCTGGCATTTCTCCCCATGTTATCCCTCCCCACCCCCTGCTGTCTCTCCCCTACCCCCACAACTGCCCCCAGTGTGTGATGCTCCTCTCCCTGAGTCCACGTGTTCTCATTGTTCAACACCCACCTATGAGTGAGAATATACAGTGTTTGACTTTCTGTTCTTCTGTCAGTTTGATTTTTCTAATCTCAACCTTGTTGGGTTCTGAAGTTTAGAAATAACTCACATTTAAGACCTGGCATACAGTGGAAGCTCAACACCATAGACTTTTTTAAGTATGAACTCTGTATGCTTTGCTGCCTGATGCCATACATACGTCAGTACGTTTAACAAGTAATGAATTATTTAAAGACAAACACAGGACTCACTTGCTCCAGGTCATTAATTTCTTCCAGGTGTCATTGTTTAATGCAGGACAAGTTTACACACTGACATCGTTTCTGTGAGGCATGTGCTACCCTACCAGCTCCCAGTTATAATCGTAGCTATTACTACAATGTGAATTTTCATTGTAGCATTACCACATAATAAGATCCATTAACAGGATGTGTCAACACTTATAAAGTTATGATTCAAGCGAAAATGGGCATCTCACAGCTTGTCAAATCAGTGCCTAGGGCCATTGTCATAGATTTGTCAGGCCAACAAGCTTTGTCTGTTAAAGGTGTTGGAGTTAAATAAGAAGAGATTTGTTCCCCAGCATAAAGCATGCATTATAACTGTTTGTGGATATATCCACCCCATTTTATAGATGACAAAATAATGGTCTGAATTAATTATATGCAGTGATGTGTGACTTAACAATGGGGACACGTTCTAAAAAACACGTCCTTAGGCAATTTTTCCATTGTGCAAACACCGTGGATTATACTTACACAAACCTCTATGGTACAGCCTACTACATGCCTAGACTATGTGGTATAGCCTTTTAAACATTTTTTGGGGAAAGTGATCTTTCCATCTCAGCCTTCCAAGTAGCTGGGAGTAGAGGTGTCAGCCATCATGCTCAGCAAGCCTATTACTCCTAGGCTACAAACCTATACAGCATGAAATTCTACTGAATACTGGAGGCAACTGTAACATAATAATAAGTATTACTGTATCTACACATATTTTAACATAGAAAATACAGTGAAAAGGTGGTATTAAAGACAGAAAATGGTACATCTATATAGAGCACCAACCATGAATGAAGCTTGCCAGACTGGAAGTTGCTCTGAGTGAGTCAGTGAATGAGCGATGAGTTAATCTGTATACTATGTTGACTTTATAAACATTGTACACCTGGACTACACTAAATTTATAAAAACACTTTTCTTTCTTCAATATGAATTAACCTTAGCTTACTATAACTTTTTTACTTCATAAACTTTTTAATTTTAAAAAACATTCACAGAAGTACAAAATTATTTCTTTCTTGATATCCTTATCCTATAAGCTTTTTGCTATCTTTAATATTTTTTTATGTTTTAAACTTTTTTGTTAAGAGTGAAGACACAAAACACACATTAGCCAGGGCCTACCGAGGATCGGGATCATCAATATCACTGTTTTCTCCCTTCACCTCGTGTTTCACTAGCAGGTCTTTCAGGGCAATAACATTGATGCAGCTGTCATCTCCCATGGTAACAATGCCTGTATAGGGTAATGGAATTCCTTCTGAAGGAACTGTCTGAAGCTGTTTTATAGTTAATCTTTCAAAAAAGATGTAAAAGAAGTGTACTCTAAAATAAATGATAAAATGTATAGCAAATGCATAAACATTTATTACTATCATCAAGAATTATGTACCGAACACAATTGCATGTGCTAGACTTTTATATGGCAGCACAGTAGGTGTGTTTATGCCAGCATCATCACAAACACATGGGCAATGCATTGTACTATGACTTTATGATGGCCACAATGACAACAGCTGATAGGTGCTTACAGCTCTGTATTAGCTTGTTCTTGCATTTCTATAAAAAATACCTGAGGCTGGGTAACTTATAAAGAAAAGGGGCTTAACTGACTCACAGTTCTGTAGGCTGTACAGAAACCATGGTGGCACCTGCTTCTGGGGTAGAAGCAATCATGGTAGAAGGCCAAAGAGGAGCCAGCAGTTTACATGGCCAGAGCAGGAGGAAGAAAGAGAGTGGTGGGGAGGCGCTACGCGCTTTTAAACAACCAGATCCCATATAACTCACTCACTATCACAAGAACAGCACCGATGGGATGGTGCTAAATGGTTCATGAGAAATCTGCCCCATGATCCAATCACCCTCCCACCGGGCTCCACCTCCAACACTGGGATGACTGTTCATAAGATTTGGGCAGGGACACAGATCCAAACCATGTCAAGCTCCATTATAATCATATGGGACCGCTGCGTATGTGGCCCGTTGTTGACTGAAACATTATGCAGCGCCTGACTGCACTTGCTCAATATTCAGCTGACTTTGAGTCTGGTTGTCAGTCCTTCTCCCTTGATATTAAAGCTGATGTCACCACACTGTGGAGCAAACTCTTTGGCAACAGTAAGCCACAGGTTGACTTCGCTGGCTCAGTGTATATCCCAGTTTCTTCCCAACTCTGGCTTAGAGGTCTCAGAGCCTCTTAGTTCCTGGAAGTCCCACCTGTCCAGGCTACCCAAGTAGGGTGAGGATGGTGGGTGATACTGAAAAGATCATTCCTACACACTTATTATTTTAATCTCTCATCACTTTGAAATTATATACTTCAGACATGGTAGAGTTAATTTATCTTTAGTGAGAGAAAAATGTAGTTCTTTACTACAAGAATTTCAGGGTTCTTTATATTAATAGGTTAATTTGACAAAACAGTTATTGCAGACTTACTGTGTTACTGGGTAAAAAGCACTCTATTTGGCTGGGAAAAAAGACAACGCAGAGCAGAATGATTAGACTAGAAATCATTTGTTGGAAGACTGTAGCATCAGAGAATAATTAACGAGCTGAAGGTGGAAATTATTTTTATGTTAACAGAGAAGAAAAGAAAGGTTCAGAAAGGGAGTACAATTACTCAAGGTTACAATGATACTATTCGTGGGAAGGGGTGGATGGTTAGACACGTGAAAGAAAAGGAGGATTTGAAATCATTTCCCACTACAGATCTCAATCTATCTCCTCCTTTGTATTTTAGGAGGAGAAAAAAGGGATGAAAAGAATTTTTAAAAGCAAAGAAGAGGAGGAAGGTAGGAGAAGCATTTTGGTCTAACATGCAATTTAATTTTTTTTCCATTTAACAAGTTTTATGGAGCTGTTACTCTGAACATATTATCTGCTGGGAAATGGAGAATGAGTGAACACCAAGGTTCACTCTTTGGATTCTTTTCTCTACATGGTCCATGTTCTTCTCACAATACTCCTACTCCATGGCCAGTAAATTCATGTGAAAACCAATAATAGCTGTTGTAAACAAGGACTCAAGAAATATTTGTTTCAATATCTTTGTAGATAGCAACTCCCACATTTAGACAACAACTATGTTTGGAATTTATTTCCATTGACCTACTTAATTCTTACCTGCTTATATTTAAGTTTAAAACATAGTCTTCTTAAAAGAAAATGTCACTGATTTTAAAATGTCTAAACATTTGGCATTTTACCAGGCTTGTCACCTCTTTTTAAGTAAATACACAGACATATATCTAGCCAATTCTTTTTCCTCCTTACAAATACAAAAATCATTTCCTGGGGATTAATCATTCTTTCAAGTTTAGAAGGTTGAAGGAAAACACCGACGTAGACTGTATCACCATTACATTAAATGCTTGTGAACATTCAGATTATAAAAACACAAGTATGAATCATGCTGTGGGTGATTTAAGCATTGTCTCTGTATAAAAGAAAGGCCACTAGGGGGTAGAGCTAGAAGTCCAGTGGACAGAGAAGGTAAGGGCAGTGAGAATGATGCATCTTGCATTGCTTGTGCTGTTATGTCTGCCAGTCTGCTCTGCCTATCCTCTGAGTGGGGCAGCACAAGAGGAGGCCTCCAACATGGATCTTGCTCAGGTAATGAATGGTGGCATCTGTGGCAGCTACCGGCCAGCCCAAGTGTGTCTATGTGTTCTTCCAGCACAGAGCAGAATGATTAGACTAGAAATCACTTTGTTGGAAGACTGTAGCATCAGAGAATAATTAACGGGCTAGAAGGGGAAATTATTTTTATGTTAACAGAGAAGAAAAGAAAGGTTCAGAAAGGGAGTATAATTACTCAAGGTTACAATAAAAGAGTAGCAGTATATTTGTGGCTAAATGAAAAGAACATATGGAGAATATATGAAACTTCTCTGGCTTTAGAGTTTCTTTAGTTAAAATTATTGGGGAGGGGGAGCATGCTAAGTTTGATCTTTAAATCATATCAGGTGATAGTTTTTATGTTTTTACGTGTCATATTTGGACAAAAGACTTACCACATTTCAGTCTTTAACCAGATCTAGAATAATGATGTAAGTGGAAAAAGTTGGTATGCTAACTTTTCACACAGCTATGTTAAAAGAGGGTTTTTAAGAAACAAAACAAAACAAACAAACAAAAAAAGCTAGACCTGAATATTCAATCCCAAATTCCTTACTTGACTAGCAAACTAACATTGTAAGAAAAATTTAAAATTTGTATTAAATGAGGAAGAGTCTTGAAAAATCCAATTAAATGTGATATCTACTTTTGTTTTAAGAAATTAGAGGAAAATTAAGATGGATTATAAAAGTTGGGTAAATCATGGAAAATCATTAAAATGACCTAAAAATTATACTTATTATTCCATTAGCAATACCTGGAAAAGTACTACAACCTCGAAACAGACATGAAACAGCTTGTTAGAAGAAAGGATAGTAATCTCATCGTTAAAAAAATCCAAGGAATGCAGAAGTTCTTTGGGTTGGAGGTGACAGGGAAGCTGGACTCTGACACTCTGGAGGTGATGCGCCAGCCCAGGTGTGGAGTTCCTGACGTTGGTCACTTCAACACCTTTCCCGGCATGCCGAAGTGGAGGAAAACCCACCTTACATACAGGTAATGGTTCAGAGAGGTTTTCACATAATAATGAAACTTTATAAGTTGCTTGTCATATTTGGATAAATAACAAAGTTTTCTTTAACAATTTTTCATAATGACAGGAGAAAATAATATCCTCTTCAATTTTTCTCCTCCAGGATTGTGAAGTACACCACAGATTTGCCAAGAGATGCTGTTGATTCTGCCATTGAGAAAGCTCTGAAAGTCTGGGAAGAGGTGACTCCACTCACATTCTCCAGGCTGTATGAAGGAGAGGCCGATATAATGATCTCTTTTGTAGTTAAAGGTAATCAAATGAAGCATCCATTTATCTGGTGTATTAGTCTATTCAGACTGCTATAGCAAAATACCTTAGACTTGGTAATTTATAAACAACAGAAATTTACTGCTCATAATTCTGGAGGTTGGGAAGTCCAAGATTAAGGTGCCAGCAGATTTGGTGTCCGATGACAGACTATTCCTCATAGATGGGCCCTTCTGTGTCCTCACATGATAGAAAAGGCCAGGAGGTTCCCTCAAGCCTCTTTCACAAGAGCACTAATCTTATTTATAAGGGCAGAGTACTTATGACCTAATCACTTCCTAAAGACCCAAAGTCTTAATACTATATCACACTGGGTATTGAGATTCAACATATGAATTTGCAGCAGACACCAACATCTAGACCATAGCATCTACTGTTGTTTTATTATTGGAACAGGGTAAAAAGAAATTCTGAACACTTATATTTCCATTAATTTTTTTCCTTATCAGAACATGGAGATTTTTACTCTTTTGATGGCCCAGGATACAGTTTGGCTCATGCCTATCCACCTGGGCCTGGATTTTACGGAGATATTCACTTTGATGATGATGAAAAATGGACAGAAGATACATCAGGTGGGTCATACACCTCTTGGGAATGTTTCAGGAATAATGTCTAATCCTACCCAAAAATAATTTGATTATCTAGAATGAGCAGTAAATGGAATATACTAGTAACTGAATTTTTTTTTATTACTACTTTTTAAACAGAAGTACTGTTCAGTTTAATCATTATTGAATGATTTTACAAAATGTCTGTATTTTCATCTTTGGCCCTACCAAGTACAATATTGTAAAAACCATTCAATCTTATCTCCACAACTTGGGATCTGGTGGGGCTTTGAGGATCAGCATAATTAATAATGTTTTTTATCACTTTAATGATAGATGATTAGGGTAGAATGAATTCCATTGAATCAGTTCCAATCCTAAA
Source organism: Aotus nancymaae (assembly GCF_030222135.1). NCBI lineage: Eukaryota > Metazoa > Chordata > Mammalia > Primates > Aotidae > Aotus > Aotus nancymaae. Next base: position 7,822,951 of record NW_026988423.1, on the reverse strand, counting down.
ATTTGCCATTAGAATTTCTTTCTTTCTTCTCATTGGCCACCTTTTTATTTAAAAGTAGAGATCAGAAGAAAATGTCAGGAACTAAAAAAAAATTGTTAGGTCATCTGTTTAAATAAACATGTCACTGTCTATAGCTTAGATGGGTTTTTTCCCCCTAAATTGGTTTTGAAACACTTTACGTCTAAACATAATGGCTAAAATTAACTGTATGCTATTTATTTTTTTAAATGGCTTCTGAAGTTTAGAAACACACTGTTGAAACAATCACTATTTCTGAGAGTGACTGGGATTTTTAAGGTAAATAGAAAAGAACATCTTTACTGAGTAAAAGCCTAGAGTTTGTGTTGCATGAAATGATCAACTTTTATTTGAACAACTGATCTTTTCTGCACAATACTTGGAGCCTTAGTTAAATAATATGTACCTCGAAATTCAATGAAACTCTTTTTATAATATTAAAAAAACCTGAATCTAGCTGTGTTGTGCTACAGAAAACTGTTATTGGACATGTTTCTGTTTTAAACTGATGATTGTACACATCCAATGGCATCTATTACTGGGAAGATTTTTGACAATTAAAAATTATTTTATTATGGCCAGGCACTGGTGGCTAAGGCCTGTAATCCCAGCATTCTGGGAGGCCAAGGTGAGCGAATCACTTGAGGCCAGGAGTTCAAGACCAGCCTAGCTAACACGGTGAAACCCCATCTCCACTAAAAATACAAGAATTAGCCTGGCGTGGTGGCACGGGCCTGTAATCCCAGCTACTCAAGAGGCTGAGGCATGAGAATTGCTTGAACCTGGGAGGTGGAGGCTGCAGCGAGCCAAGATTGCACCACTGTACTCCAGCCTGGGCAACAGAGCAAGACTCTATCTCAAAAACAGAAAAAATTATTTGATTATGATGAAGAAGAGGAGGAGCAAATCAAACCAAACCCCACAAGAAATAACCAGTTTTGTGGCTTAAAAGGTTGAGGAACAACATAAGTGTTATATGATTAATTTTAACTAAGTTTGCAACTGGTACATGTTCCTATATTTGAACAATGACTTTTTATTTTTAGACAATGAAGAGTTATATTATTGACATATTATTAGTCTCGTCCCTTCAAAATAAATCTTTTGGAAATAATGCTTCTCATTTGTCAATATAGGAAAAGTGTCTTAGTTTTCCTGACAAAGGAGGGATCTAAGGAAGGATATGGTGAAAAACTGTCCCATATATTGACTGAAAGTAAACCCTGAAAAACACATGAATTTCTATAAAGTATGAAATACGCCAATCACTGAACCAGTCCACAAATAATGAAAAGACATTGTGGTTTCAAGGGTGGCCTGTACAGCTGGCATATGTGCCGTATGTGTATTTACAGAATAAATAGCTGGTGGACTCTGAACATTTATGGTTTTCATGCAGGCACCAATTTATTCCTCGTTGCGGCTCATGAACTTGGCCACTCCCTGGGTCTCTTTCACTCAGCCAACACTGAAGCTTTGATGCACCCAGTCTACAACTCATTCACAGACTTGACTCTGTTCCGCCTGTCTCAAGATGATGTGAATGGCATTCAGTCCCTCTATGGTGAGTGATGCTGGAAAAATTAGGCAATACAGCTCTACAATGACAGTCCTCAGGAAAGCTTCTCAACGCTACCTAAAGTATTTATGATTTAGCTTGAAGCACTTTGAGATGTTTGAAAGGCATACAAGTTAACAGATGCATCACATTTTTTTTAACGTTTGCATCCCCAAATCTGTTTCCTTTAGGACCACCCCCTGCCTCTCCTGAGGAACCCCTGGTGCCCACAAAATCTGCTCCTTCAGTACCTGGGACACCAGCCAAGTGTGATACTGCTTTGTCCTTCGATGCCATCAGCACTCTGAGGGGGGAATATCTGTTCTTTAAAGACAGGTCAGACCACAAATTATATTTTTCTATCTATTCTCTTGATATACAATGCTTAGAAAGAAAAACAGAAACCTGACAGAGATTTGTCTTAACTTTTCTTTTAGGTTCAGGGGTACATGTGCAGGTTTGTTATATAGGTAAACTCATGTCATGGGAGTTTGTTGTACAGATAGTTTTGTCACCCCAGTACTAAGCCTAGTACCCAGTAATTACTTTTTCTGTTTGACAGATTTTTTTTAATAAAAAATTTCTTCTACATTTTAAAATCATTCAGATCTATTTCTTGTTGACTTTTTAACATCCTCTCAGAATTGCCCAGGTCATTTTTTACAGATACAAGGAATGATTCTTGGTCACTAGACTGCAAGCTTGATTAAGGCAGGGGTTTTATCTGTTTTGTTCATTTTGTAAAATATCATACATCATGGAGCTTCTTCAGAAAGCACTGGTAGATCCTTAGAAGCAAGGTGGTATCTTTCCCTTTGCTAACAAATGCTACTATCTAAATTAATTGATTTTGGGAAAAAATGATATATACTTGTGGTATGATATTTAAACACTACCGAAAGATACAGAATTTTAAAATCCCCTCTCCAGTCTTTGACCTACAGTCCTCCAGCTCCCTTCATATATGCAACCATTGCTACCAATTTCCTTTGACTCTTTACAAAAATGTTCTATTCATATACAAGCATCAATATAAACATAATATTTTTTAAAATATTAGGACATAATATGCACATTGTTTATGGACTTTTAGAATGGAACCAAGCTAAATATTTATATTGGACCCCATCACAAGTCCCACCATAGATTTCATTACCCTGGAATCACATGCAGGAGGATGGTTTAATACAGACTTCTACGAATGGGTAAATTAGCATGGATTAAGAGAAAAGAATAATATGTTTCTTTTTCACATTATCTAAAGGAGAAAGGCAATTGCAAGTAATTTTATATATTACAGATACTTTTGGCGAAAATCCAACTGGAACCTTGAACCTGAATTTCATTTGATTTCCACATTTTGGCCCTCTCTCCCATCATATTTGGATGCTGCATATGAAGATAAGAGCAGGGACATCGTTTTTATTTTTAAAGGTGAACACTATGTAAGAATTTTCAACTTGCTGGAATAAATCCTATTGCAAAAATTTTATTGACATGATTTTTCTCCATTAAAGTTTAGATTGTTTGTTACGGCAAGACCTAGTGCTAACACTTAAATAAAATTTGTACAAAGAACATTATAAACTTTATTTTAGAGACCTCCTAAGTAAATGATGGTATTCCATATTCATGGATAAAAAAATCAATATGGTAAAAATGTCAATTTATCTATAGATACAAGACATTTTCATTTCAAATGCCAAAAGTTTTTTCATATAATTTGACATATTAGTTTTGCAATTTATATGGCAGAGCAAAGACCAAGAATAGCCAGAATACTCCTGGTGAATCCATCTTATTAGATGAGGGAAAAAGCTCTATGTTATAAAACTTTAAAAGGTAAGATGTAGTATCAGTGCAGGGAGAGATAAATTAACTAATAGAGCTACTCGGGTATGGCAGCTTCTTTATCAGATTTTTAAACTACTTTTTCAATTTGTTTTATTGGTAATATGTTATTTGAGTTTCTATTACTACTTGAGTCAGTTTTGTTAACATGTTTTCAAAAAATTTGCCAATTTTTTCTGTTTTCAAATCAATCAGTGTAAAGTTTTTGGAAAATTATTTTGTTGTAATTTGAATTAGTGCTGTAATTCCTAATATTGAACCGTTTTGCCTTTCTCTTTTGTTCTTCATCAATCTCATAATATATATAATAATTTTAGTGATCTTTTCAAAGGACTGACTTTTGGCTTTATTTATTCTCTATATTATATTTTGATTTCTGTTCATATCCTTACTATTGCCTTAATGTTTGTTTACTTTGAATTAATCCTATTATTATTTTTATAGCTTGTTTGATACTTACTTTATTAACTTGTAACCTTTTTCCTTTTCTAATATAAGCATTTATACCTATAAATATTTCTTCTTTTTATCCAGCAAATTTTGATATGCAGTATTTTCATTTTGTTTACTTTTAATTTTTCAATATCCCATTTTTATTTTTTCCCTAGGCTCATAGGTGATACTGGCAACTGGAATATTTTTAAATGTCAAGCTGTATGGAGATTTTTAAAATATTTATTTCTGACAATCTCACTTTTGTGAAGATTAAATGAATGTGAAATTGCAATAGAAATTGTAAAGGATTATATAACTCAAAAGTATTATTATCCAGTAATTTATCCATATTTATTTATCACTTGCAGTTTCAGACACCATGCTCATTAGTGGAAGTCATGACTGAAAAGGGCTCATGTTCTAGAAGGGGCAGCAGAGATGAAGCCATAGGCAGCCTACGTATGACAAGTGCTAGGATTGAGAGAAGGAAATGTGCCGTGGGAGCACCTGACTCACACCCAGGGCTCAGCAAAGATCCCTCAGAGGAGGAGATGTTTAGGATGGGTCTTGAAGTTCTCTTTTGCTGTGCAGAGATGGGCCGGGTGTATAGAAAGTATAAAGGTCTTTAAGAAAGAAGAAATTGTTTTTACCACATAAGAGCATACCTAGAACTGCTCAGATGATACAAAGCACTGAGTTCAGACAAAGCAAGAGAGATAAACAACAGATGGACATTTTAGATTAGTGAATCTGGCAGTCGTGTGAATAAGGGATTCAGGCTTGGGGTCGAGGAGAGTGATTTAACAAAGTAAAGGCAGAGAGATTGATGGGATTTTATTCTAACTCACTAGAATTTGAATGAATCCTGATAATATTCAGAAACACAGATTGGAATTGGTGGCTATGAGATATCTAAAAGGAAGTGTCCAATAAGCAACTGATCTATTGGTATGGAACTTGAAAGACACAGAGGTCTAGGTGAGAAATTCAGGTTAAAAAGTCATCAGCAATTATAAGAAATAACTAAAACTGGCCTATACATAAACTATAACTTACAGATACAAATATATAAGCCACAGAAAGGGCAGTTAATCGGAGTTACCTACTGATTTATTCATTCTTTCATTCACTCACTCATTTAGGGAATATTTGTTAAAGACCGGCTGTGAACTGAGCATTATTAGGTTGGAATTAAAAACAAGACATCCTCTTTACCACACAAATGCACTAGAATCATTTTTAAAATCAATGGCTTCATGTAAAATTTCTTGGGTTAATTTTTTCAATAGGAAATGAGCTCTGGGCCATCAGAGGAAATGAGGTACAAGCGGGTTATCCAAGAGGCATCCATACCCTGGGTTTTCCTCCAACCATAAAGAAAATTGATGCAGCTGTTTCTCATAAGGAAAAGAAGAAAACATACTTCTTTGTAGAGGACAAATACTGGAGGTGAGATGCAGGAGAAATGACTTTGTATGAAGTCTGATTAAGAAAATTATTTTATTTAAGGATATCCCCTACTCCCACCCTCTTTCTCTAACTTCATAATTTATGATTATGCAGAAAATAGCTTATTGTTGTTCTACTTCCTGGATACAAATGGCTCTTAGAGTGGTGATCACTGAGCCATTTACTCACATCAAAAGACATCAGGAAAGGCTAGCTGAGGTCCAAAGGCATTTGTGCCAGTCACCATGTGGCTGTCATAGGAAGCCCAGGTATGGCAAGCTTTAGAGACAAGGTCTACAGAGTCCTAGTGTGACTGAAAGCCAGAGGCTTATTTTTATCTAAATGATTTAATTAATTTTGTATATTATGTATACATAGTCTTTATGTATTTGTGGTAGACACATAGAAATTTGAGTTCTGTGTGTCCAGGTTTAGAAAATTTACCTTAGACATATGAACTTCTGTAAAATGTCATATTCCTGTTTCTGGGAAAATATTGTTTTATGTGTTAAACTTGTAAGTCCAGGGAAGTAACCTATTCTTGTAGCTCTAAAAAATGTTTAACACTTTTTTATACAACTTAAAAAGTTTGTCTATGATTCCACACTGGAAAATTAAGATCACATTATACTATTGTGTGTAATGGTACTACCATACAACATTGAACTGTATTTCTTTCATTTTGTTTAGATTTGATGAAAATAGCCAGTCCATGGAGCAAGGCTTCCCTAGACTAATAGCTGATGACTTTCCAGGAGTTAAGCCTAAGGTCGATGCTGTATTACAGGCATTTGGTAAGAAGACCCTCATTTCACTGTCAATAGGGAAATCTCTAGGCATTTTTATCATTTCAAAATGAAGTACAGAATCAAAACAGTTTAAATCATTCAGTCTGATATCTTTTTTACTCCAAATTTCTGATAATCTTAACTTTCCAACTTATGCAAAGTAGATTTAAATTTTTTTTTTTCCTGAATAACTTCCAAGTCTCTGTTTCATGGCTGCACATAAAATCAAAGGATACTTCTTCACACAGAAGCCATTATCTTTAAGGTCACTATGTTGGTATAAAAATGCAATCCATGTGAGCCAGGCTAATGGCTGGTTGTCATTCTATTCTATCCCATCCTGTTGTCCCTTTTCTTCTATCCCGTCCCAGGGGAACATTGTCTGGGCTTCTGTTGCAGTCTGCGATTGTCTACATTAGCCATTTGTAAATAAAATAGTAGTCCTCCCATATGCTCAAAATAGGTAAAGTGTGATTCCTGGTAACGGGGAAATAGGAAGCAAAACTTGTGTGTGATTATTCTGAAAGAATTTTGGAACGAGCTGCCAGTGCTTGACAGTCACAATGCCCATGAGGCTGATGATCTTCTTACTAAAATGACTTTACCATGATGTATGCAAAGTGGGAAATGGACTTCTGGCTCATTTATTATTTTTCTGATTCTCTTGGGTCTCGTTGTCTCCCAAATTGTAATTTAGGACCTAGCAGAAGAGGAGAGGTTGGAAAGAAAGGAAAATAAAGTTTTAAAATTTTATAGAATCTTATTTATTTAGAACCTGTATAATCTAATGTTTTAGAGCACTGGCTTTGGAGTCAGATGAGATGGAGTCCTCCCTCCATCCTTCCTTACAGATGCTACCTTGGTAAAATTACAAAACCTTTCTAATATTTAGTTTTGTCCTCATTGATAATACATCACACTTTTTTGTAAGGGTGATTGACATAAAGCACATAAAGTACTTAGCTCAGTGCCTGGCACAGAGTAATCACTTAATAAATGCCATCCATTATTAACTTGTACTTAATCTAAGTTATATGTGTTACAAAATGACATATTTGAAGATGTCTCATCATTTTCCTTGTCTATATTTGCAGGATTTTTCTATTTCTTCAGTGGATCATCACAGTTTGAGTTTGACCCCAATGCCAGGATGGTTACAAATATATTGAAGAGTAACAGCTGGTTACATTGCTAGGCGAGATAGGGGGAAGACAGATACGGGTATTTTTAATGAATCTAATAATTATTCACCTAATGTATTTGAACGAAAATGATTAATTTTTCCTGCATGTTCTGTGGCTGAAGATGAGCCTTGCAGACATCTTCGTGTGTCATGAAAAATGTTTCTGGAATGCTTCACTTGCTTTTGAATTACATTGAATAGATGTAAGAAATACGTGCAATAAGTGAGAGAATGCACCTCCACAGATGTTTTATTACTTCTTCAATAAAGAGTTTTATTTTTGACATGTTCCTTACTTTCTAGAACAATTCATGTTCAATACCCTGACCACACTGGGGACTGATTATTTGACAGATACTCTGCCAGTAGGTGTGGTAGGATCACCCACTCTAGAGATGAGTCATGTGGCTGTCATATACCCTTTTCTATTCTCTGCACCAACAGGATCTTCCTTTTCCTTACACACCTAACAAAGAAAGATGTAAATCGACAGTTGTCCTATAGCTGGGACAGGATCAAACAAAATAGAGAAATGGAACAGTCTAGAATGTTAGAGCCTGGGAACCTATTATCTACTAGACTTTACAATTTCACAGGTGGGGAAATAAAACTAGTTTGGAGTCCACTTGCCTCTTGTTTTAATCCAAATCTTCAGTGGTATTCCTTTCCTGCTCAAGAGACTAAATTTCTCATCTCATCCTTACCCTCCCATTAGAATACTCTCTTGCTGCCATTTTGTACATGGAAGCTCCTGGGTGATAACAGTGCATGTGCACATCCCAATCTTATGACAGATTTATCACTACTAAGTTACCATACCGACTACACTATAGAAACTTGTTCCTTCTTTTATTGACTCACTTAAATGCCAGACACTGTCATAGTTGCAAAGTATAGAACAGTGAGGAAAATACATTTAACTCAATTTCATTGAGTTTTATCTGGTGAGAGAAAGAAATCAAACAAAAGAACACAAATTAATGTATAACTACAAATTATAAAGCTGTTATTAGAGAAATGACAAAGTTGTAACAGAGAATCATGGTGGAGGAGGGGTTCTCTGTAAAAGCTCAGTTATTAGAGAAAGTCTCTCTGGGAAAATAATGTAAAAAAACAAAGCATCTAAATCCAAATGTCCAGGTGGGTGAATGGGTAGGAGGATGTAGATTACTCTAAGAAAAGAAAATGCAAATTAGTATTGAGGCTCAGTGGGTTAAAAAAAAAGATCCTTGTCACGTTCAAGGAACTGAAAGAAGATGAGTGCCTCACTGGCATGTTGGAGGTTAGGGATGGAATAAGATACTAGACAGGTAGACACAATCAAATCACCCAAAGTCTTTAAGCATACTAAAGAGTTGTATTTTATTTTTAGTGCATTGTGGATTCATCGAATGACAGATAAATTATGCCAGCCATTGTATTTTTGAATCATTACTTTAGCTGGAGAAAGTTGGAAGAAGTGATGACAAAAGCTGGAACAGGTTAAAAATGATAGGGAAGGTTGGCAGGGACAGGGGACCTCTGGGTATGTTGAGAGACATAAATGGATTTGATTTTTTTTTTTTTGCCTTGTCACCCAGGCTAGAATGCAGTGGTGGTGAAACCACAGCTCACTGAAACTTCGACTACCCAGGCTTAGGAAATCCTCCCACCTCAGCTTCCTGAGTACCTGAGACTACAGGTGTACACTACCATTCCCAATTAATTTTTGTATTTGTGATAGAGACAGGCTTTCACCATGTTGCCCAGGCTGGTCTGGAATTCCTGGGCTCAAGCAATCCACCCACCTCAACCTCCCAATGTGCTGGGACTACAGGCTGAGCCACTATGCCCAGCCCTGATAAATATTTCAACATCATCCAGATTTCATGATAAACTAGATAAAGAGCTCTGAGAAAAAAGAAGGTATTAAGAATAACTCCTAGATTACTGGCTTGAAAAATTTTTGCATAACAGCAGCTTCAACAGAGTTAGGCGAAAGCTGAAAGAGAAGCAGTTTTGTGGGAGAAAAGAGTCGGTAGGAATCACTTCACCTTTTAAATATAGAAATTCTTGTAAGATAACCAAGTAAAGCCGTTAGTAGGCCTTTAGATGAAGGAAGCTGTAGCTCAAAACAAAGTAGACAAAACTGTGGGTATTTGGTGGCGTCAGTCAAGCCATGGGAATAGATGAGTTTATATGGGAAGATTGCGGAGGTAAAAGAAGATGGTTCAGGACCGATCCTTGTAAAATGAAGTATCACTCAGACTAGGTCAGATTATGCTGTGGTAATGAGCAATGATTTTCAGTGGCTTAGAACTAAAAGTGCATCAAAGTATTCCACTGGGGTATCTACTCCAAGTTGTCCTCACTTGAAGACACAGGCTGATGGAACAGGCACCACGTTGAATGCCACCCTTCACTGAGGCAGAGGGAAAGTGTTATTGGTAAATTTTGCACTGACTTCTAGAGGTCTGCGTGGATATAATAATCATAATTCTGTCCACATTTCACTGGCCAAAGAAAATTACATTGCCTCATTCTAACACTAAAGATGGGAAAATAATATACTGTCAAATGCCTGAGAGGAAAATCAGAAATATTTAGTAGAAGGCACTAATCATAAAAGACAAAGGGCTTTCTCACAAAAACAACAAAAGTAAAGTTTCTTCCTGGGCTGCAGCCCAGGCACGTGCCTGAGCGGTGAGCATCGCACCCTCGGGCCACAGGGAGCCTCCCAGAGGAGGGGGGCGGCCAGAACCAGGTGCTGGCATTGGAGCTGCACACCAGCCCAGCGGCTAATGACGCCCGCAACGGGGAACAGGCTGATTTGGATAAACAACTTCGCTACTCATTGATTTTCTCAAAGACACTTTGTGAAGACGTCTAGAAGGAGGACAGATTCTTAAGGTCTTCTTAATGGACATTTGGAACAGGCAGAAGCAGACACTGCCTTCAGGATGCCATTTTGTTAAACCAGTTATGGTTAATGATGGGGGCAGATCTCCCCCATCAGAAGACTGGCATGGCACTCAGAAATAGCAAGAAGTAAGACAAAGTGTGAGCCTCTGAAGGTTGGAAGATTTGAAATTAAGCCTGGCTACCACAGAGATGTACCTCGTATCTTTAGTGGTGACTGGACTGGGATGTCCGAGCTGCATCAAACACTTTTTGGCCCACATGAGTGTGGCCAGTGTTGGAATCTCAAAGATGACAGCATTTAAATTCCTTAACTTTTGGACCAATTGCTGCCATTTGTTGGCATTTTTGGAAGCACCAAGGAAACTTCTGTTGTGTTTTGTTTTGTTTTTCTGAGAGAGTCTCGCTCTGTCTCCCAGGCTAGAGTGCAGCGGTGTGATCTTGGCTCACTGCAACCTCCTCCTCCCAGGTTCAAGCAATTCTCTGCCTCAGCCTCCCGAGTAGCTGGGAAATATTTATTAACATCAATTTTCCAGAAACATTTTTCCCTTTTCCTTTTCGCCTGCATCCTCGACAGCTTAGTAGTAACTCTACAGTAAGCAGAAGGTTCTCCAGTTGTCCGTCTTTTAGGGCAGATGTAGACACAGTGCTTCTCTTTCTGAAAAGTGTACAGGACATCTCCTTATATTTCCGAGAGGCTGATGGAATGGAGAAATTGGTATTTAGAGTGACTTCAAGGGAGGATACGGCACTGAAACGTGAACGTCCGAATTCTGTAAAGATCCTGGGAACTGTTCTAAGTAATGATTGTGAAAGGACTCCAAGCAATGGCATCAGCTGCATAACCTATCATGCTGGTGTTAGAGCCTCTCTTCAGGGAGTTTTCCCAGATTGCAGGGGTTTATGCAGTTAGCCATGATTGGAGTTAGTTTAGAAGAGGATGCACAAAAGGCATCTTGGTTGGTAGGCAATGGTGTCGGTGGCAGAAGGATTTGCAGTAATCTTCAGTCTTTAGTGGATGACTTGAAATTTGTCCCAAACATTGGAATAGCCATGTCTTTATCAAGCAGAGATGGCAAAGGAAAAGGAGCAATGTCTGATGTCTCAGGAATGTCATTTTGTTTTCTTTACTGCAGGGTGGGGAAAGCAGAATGGGCCTCCCAGTTCACATCAGTGGGTTCTCTGTCCTCACTGACAACCTCAGGAACATGAAATGGAGAGGTTTGGGCAAGTGGAGAAACCTGGCAACTTTCTGGAGTGAATTTGTTTTCATGACTGTTGTCCCTGAAGCTTATGCTCCTTTGATCTTAGATTTAATAAAACTTCTGGAGACAGAAAAAAAAGTAACACTTCTATATTTTCAATATTTTACATTAGATTTTTGACACAGAAATATGTATAAATGACCCAAAATCCAAAGGGAAGGAAATATCACTTTCATTAGTAAAAAGCTTTTCTACCTTTCATCTCATCTCAGCCACTCAGAGTGTTTTCCAGAGGTAAACAATGCTACTAATTTCTTGTAAATCCTTTAATCTACTCTATTCATTAATAAGCATGTCTATTAAGCCTTTACTTTCTAAGCCAAAGGGTGGCATATTTTATATCCTATTCCACAATTCACTTTTTCTCACTTAATATATCTTGGAGACTGCTCTGTATCAGTGACAAAGAGCTGCATTATTCTAATTAATACTTACATAGTAACTCAATATATGAATCCATAATTACTTAACAATCCCTTATTTGTGCAAATTTGGGTTTGTTTTCAGTATTTTGCTTTATAAAACAAATACCGTAACCTTTTACATGTTACTTCACAAAGAAATACTGTAATTAATAACTGTTTACATGTTACTTCACAAATGTGAGTGAATCCATTAAAAAACTATCTCGCTTAAGGATTAGGTAGAGGAAGAACTGGAAAAGCAATTCGCCGATTCTACACTGTTGTCGTTGGGATCGTCCATGAGTGGCTTAAGCTCCTGGAGGTGGAGGTGTGCTTAATTTCACCCTAACCACGTTGATCAGCGGGTGAGGCAAGAACTGACATTGAGGCAGCCGCATCATTACTTTCTACCAAGAACTGCGAGATGAGAAAGTAGAAACAGTATGCCAAGGCAATCTAGGTAAAATGTTGGCAAATAAAGTACTTTTAGGAAATATTTTCTCTTGTGTATACAGATTTGATTAATGATTCTAATGAGTGCCTTTATTTAGGGAAGGGTAAGAAAAAACAAACTTCAATTTATAGACACTGTAAAAGGTTCCATATGTGTGCAATTCATTCGGTCTTCATGTTAGCCATGGCAAATAGTAATGTCTTTAGATCACAGACTTTTAGGCTTAGAAGGATGAATTTTCTCATGATCAGCAATTGGTAAGCAGCAGCTCTGAAATTCCACTCCAAAACAGACTTAGAATCTGTATAGGAAACTCACTGTTCTTCTCTGTGCTCCTAACACTTCTGCCACCAGATACGTGGGGATTTTTTTCACTCCAACCAATTCTTTAACTTTCCCAACACTGAGTGTCCTATAATTCAATTATGACACTAAATACCTGAAGTTGGTGCAGACCCCACAGGTTAAGGACACAATCCCGTAAGACCACTCCCCTCACTTCCAATGCCAATCATATGTCTGGGCCTCCTGAATGTCCCATAGACCAGCTATAAATGAGAGGTTTCTACAGACCACTCCTCATGGTCAATAATTTGCTAGAACAGGTCATAAAACTAGGGAAAACATTTACTTAAATTTATTTGGATGAAAGCTCCAAGCTTCTAATCATGGCTTGGTCTTTCTGATGACCAGCCTTCTTCTAAGAGCCCATGAAGAGTCATCTCATTAGAATAAAAGATGTTCTTATCACCCAGGAAATTCTAAAGGATGAGGGGCTCTGTGTTAAGAACCAGGATCAAAGACCAAATATTAGAACAAAAGATATGCCTACCATCCCTATCTATAAGAGTATTAGGAGCTCTGTTTCAGAAACCAGGACAGGGAGAAAATATTAGAACAAAAGTTTCTCCTAGAACCCCTAGTCCAAAGAAAATTCCAAAGGATTATGAGCTCTGTGTCAGGAACTAGAGCAGAGACCAACATATGTATTTCTTATTATTTCCAAGACCCCTATGTTAAGACAAGACCAGCACTTATGGCAAATTCATCAGGATTCCCAGAGAGAGAAAAGGTGAATGTTTCAATGCTTCCTACTTCTGAACAATTTTTTTTCAGAAAATTGGGAGTATGCCTACACCTGCAGGAAGGGAACAAGTGACTTCAGCTTTGCAGAGATTGAGAATGATGCTGAGAACAGGCTGGGAGTTACCAATAAGTAGCCACAGAATGGTGATAACCAGACGGAAAAGAAAGTAAGTGAATATAACCTGAGTGAGCTTGGAAGCACATTAATCCTCCAGATGATAATGCAACCTAGCCAATACCTTGAGACCCCATGAAGAGGACCCGGCTAAGCTATGACCCAGACTCATGACCCACGGAAACTGAAATAATAGATGTGTGTTTTTTTATTAGTGGTAATTTTCTACTCAGCAATAGATACCTAATATGTTGAGTGATTGCTTTGTTTGGAGCCACAGCTACAAAAAATAGCAATTATCCAGATGATTCAGGCCAAAACTCATTTGTGCTGAACAAAGTCTGGAGGCAGGGGATCCCAAGATGGCCAAATAAGAGGCAGCTCCGGAAAGCAGCTCCCAGCAAGAGAGACGCAGAAACCGAGTGGTCTCCACAATTCCAAATGAGGTACCATGTTCATTTTGTGGGTCTGGTTGGACAGTGGGTATAAACCAAATAGGGCAAGTTGAGCCAAGGCGGGGCACTGCCCCACCCAGGAGGAGCATGCAACCAACCAGAGGACTGGGGGATCTCCCCCTCTGTGGCTTTGGTTCAGCTACAGCACTCTACCCAAGCCCTCTACAACCCACAGAACAGGAGATCTTCACCAGGCTGAAAAGCCTCAGCGAGCTGCCTGAACAGAGCAGAACAGCAACTTTGGCTGGCACCAGGGACGTCAGCATAGATCTAGGTGGAAGCACTGGCTGACGTAAAAGCCAAAAAGTCAGTGGGATGGAGCTACCCATCTCCCAGAAAGAAGGGGAACTGAAAACAGGGAAACAGCCCATACAGCAGGATGGGTCCCCCCCAACCACCAACAAAGCCCAGCAGACTGGAAAAAACTCTCATGCCAGAGTTTTGCACCTAGAGAGTGACCAGGAATGATCCAGCTCAGTAGGGGGAGGTGTGGCAGCCATGGCAGAAGCCGGCCTAACTTTCCTGAGTAAATAAAAGACACAGCAGCTCCACTGAAACCATGGCAGCCCAGCAGCGCACCTGTAGGTAGACAAAGGAAAGGCCACCTCCCCAAGCAGCTACCTGAGATCAAAACTATATAAATCCAAAAAGATGGGAAGAAACCAGTGCAAGAAAAATGAAACCATCGAAAACCAGAACACCTTTCCCCCACCACAAGATCACAACTCCTCACCAGCAAGGGGACAAAGCTGGACAGAGAACAAATTTGACGAATTGACAGAAGCAGGCTTCAGAAGGTGGGAAATAATAAACATCTCTGAGTTAAAGGAACATGTTATAACCCAATGCAAAGAAACTAAAATCCTTGAAAAAAGGTTAGACGAAATACTAACTAGAATAACCAGCTTAGAGAAGAACATAAATGACTTGATGGAGCTGAAAAACACAGCACAAGAACTTCGTGGAGCATACACAAGTTTCAAAAACCGAATAGATCAAGCAGAAGAAAGGATATCAAAGATTGAAGATCAACTCAATGAAACAAAATGAGAAGGCAAGGAAAGAGAACAAAGAGTGGAAAAAAAATGAACAAAGCCTTCAAGAAATATGGGATTATGTGAAAAGATCTAATCTACACTTGATCAATGTACCAGAAGATGATGGGGAGAATGAATCCAAGCTGGAAAACACTCTTCAGGATATTATCCAGGAGAACTTCCCCAACCTTGCAAGGCAGGCCAACATTCAAATATAAGGAAATACAGAGAACACCACAGCAATACTCCTCTAGAAGAGCAACCCCAAGGCACATAATCATCAGGTTCACCACAGTTGAAATGAAGGAAAAAATACTAAGGACAGCCAGAGAGAAAGGTCGGGTCACTCACAAAGGGAAGCCCATCAGACTCACTGCAGATCTCTTGGCAGAAACTCTACAAGCCAGAAGAGAGTGGGGGCCTACATTCAACATCCTTAAAGAAACGAACTTTCAACCCAGAATTTCACATCCAGTCAAACTAAGCTTCATAAGTGAAGGAGAAATAAAATCCTTTATGAACAAGCAATTACTCAGAGATTTCATCACCACCAGGCCTGCCCTACAAGCGCTCCTGAAGCAAGCACTAACCACAGAGAAGAAAAACCAATACCAGCCACTGCAAAAAAGAACCAAATGGTAAAGACCAACAATGCAATGAAGAAATTATGCCAACCAAAGGGCAAAACAACCAACCAGTAGTAAAATGACAGGATCAAATTCACACATAACAATATTAACATTAAGTGTAAATGGACTAAATGCCCCAATCAAAAGACACAGACTGGCAAATAGGATAAAAAGCCAAGAACCATCAATGTGCTATATTCAGACCCATCTCACATGCAAAGACACACATAGACTCAAAATAAAGGGATGGAAGAAGATTTACCAAGCAAATGAAAAGCAAAAAAAAAAAAAAAAAAAAGCAGGGGTGGCAATCCTAGTCTCTGATAAAATGGACTTTAAACCAACAAAGATCAAAAGAGACAAAGAAGGGCATTACATAATGGTAAAAGGATCAATACAACAAGAAGAACTAACTATCCTAAATATATACACACCCAATAAAGGAGTACCCAGATACATAAAGCAAGTCCTTAATGATCTACAAAGAGACTCAGGCTCCTGTACAATAATAGTGGGACACTTTAACACTCTACTGTCAATATTGGACAGATCAACGAGACAGAAAATCAACAAACAAATCCAGGACTTGAACGCAGATCTGGACCAAGCCAACCTAATAGACATTTACAGAACTCTCAACCCCAAATCCACAGAATATACATTCTTCTCAGCACCACATTGCACTTACTCTAAAATTGACCACATAATTGGAAGTAAATCACTCCTCAGCAAATGCAAAAGAACAGAAATTGTAACAGTCTCTCAGACCACAGTGCAATCAAATTAGAACTCAGGATTAAGAAACAAATTCAAACCCGCACAACTTCATGGAAAATGAACAATTGGCTCCTGAATGTCAACTAGATAAAAAATGAAATGAAGGCAGAAATAAAGATGTTCTTCGAAGCCAACAAGAACAAAGACAAAACATACCAGAATCTCTGGGACACATTTAAAGCAGTGTCTAGAGGGAAATTCATAGCAATAAATGCCCAGATGAGGAGCAAGGAAAGGGCTAAAACTGACACCCTATCATCAAAATTGAAAGAGTTAGAGAAGGAAGATCAAAAACCTCAAAAGCTAGCAGAAGACAAGAAATAACTAAGATCAGAGCAGAACTGAAGGAGATAGAGACACAAAAAACCCTTCAAAAAGTCAACAAATCCAGGAGATAGTTTTTTGAAAAGATCAACAAAATAGATAGACTGCTAGCCAGACTAATAAAAAAGAAAAGAGAGAATAATCAAATAGATGCAATAAAAAACAATAAAGGAGACATCACCACTGATTCCACAGAAATACAAACTACAATCAGAGATTACTACAAACAACTCTATGCACATAAACCAATAAACTTGGAAGAAATGGATAAATTCCTGGACACTTGCACGCTCCCAAGCCTAAACCATGAAGAAGTTGAAACCTTGAATAGATCAATAAAAAGGGCTGAAGTTGAGGTGGCAATTAATAGCCTACCAACTAAAAAAGCCCAGGTCCAGATGGGTTTACAGTCAAATTCTACCAGATGTACAAAGAGGAGCTGGTACCATTCCTTCTGAAACTATTCCAAACAATACAAAAAGAGGGAATCCTCCCCAACTCATTTTATGAGACCAACATCATCCTAATACCAAAACTGGGCACAGATGCTGAGGCCAATATCCATGATGAACATTGATGTAAAAATATTCAATAAAATACTGGCAAACAGAATGCAACAGCAAATCAAAAAGCTTATTCATCATGATCAGGTAAGCTTCATCCTGGAGATAAAGGCTGGTTCAACATACCTAAGTCTATAAACATAATACATCACATAAACAGAACCAAAGACAAAAACCACATGATTATCTCAATAGATGCAGAGAAGGCCTTCAACAAAATTCAACAATGCTTTATGCTAAAAACCCTCAATAAACTAGGTATCAATGGAACATATCACAAAATCCTAAAAGCTATCTATGACAGACCGATAGCCAATATCATACTGAATGGGCAAAAACTGGAACCGTTCCCTTTGAAATCTGGCACAAGACAAGGTTGCCCTCTGTCACCACTCCTATTCAATATAATATTGGAAGTTCTAGCCAGAGCAATCAGGCAAGAAAAAGAAATAAAGTGTATTCAAACAGGAAAGGAGGAAGTCAAATTGTCTCTATTTGCAGATGACATGATTGTATATTTAGAAGACCCCATTGTCTCAGCGCAAAATCTCCTGAAACCGATAAGCAAATTCAGTAAAGTCTCAGGATACAAAATCAATGTGCAGAAATCACAAGCATTTCTATACACCAATAACAGACAAACAGAGAGCCAAATCAAAAGTGAACTCCCATTCACAATTGCGACAAAGAGAATAAAATATCTAGGAATACAGCTAACAAAGGATGTAAAGGACCTCTTCAAGAAGAACTACAAACCACTGCTCAAGGAAATAAGAGAGGACACAAACAGATGGAAAAACATTCCATGCTCATGGTTGGGAAGAATCAACATCATGAAAATGGCCATATTGCCCAAAATAATTTATAGATTCAATGCTATCCTCATCAAGTTTCCAATGACCTTCTTCACAGAACTGGAAAAAAACACTTCAAACTTCATATGGAGCCAAAAGAGAGCCCACAGAGCCAAAACAATCCTAAGCAAAAAGAACAAAGCTGGAGGCATCATGCTGCCTGACTTCAAACTATACTACAAGGCCACAGTCATAAAACAGCATGGTACTGGTACCAAAACAGAGACATAGACCAATGGAACAAAACAGAGGCCTCAGAAGCAACACCACACATCTACAACCATCTGATCTTTGACAAACCTGACAAAAACAAGCAATAGGGAAAAGATTCCCTGTTTAATAAATGGTGCTGGGAAAACTGGCTAGTCATGTGCAGAAAACAGAAACTGGACCCCTTCCTGACACCTCACACTAAAATTAACACCAGATGGATTAAAGATCTAAACATAAGACCTAATACCATAAAAACCCTAGAAGAAAACCTAGGAAAAACCATTCAAGACATAGGCATAGGCAAGGAATTCATGGCTAAAACACCAGAAGCAATGGCAACAAAAGCCAAAATAGATAAATGGCATCTAATTAAACTCCAGAGCTTCTGTACAGCAAAGGAAACAATCATTAGAGCGAACTGGTAACAAACAGAATGGGAAAACATTTTTGCAATCTACCCATCTGACAAAGGGCTAATATCCATAATCTACAAAGAACTAAAATAGATTTACAAGAAAAAAACAAGCCTATTCAAAAATGGGCAAAGGATATGAACAAATACTTTACAAAAGAAGACATCGATGAGGCCAACAAACATATGAAAAAATGCTCATCATCACTGGTCATTAGAGAAATGCAAATCAAAACCAAATTGAGATACCATCTCACACCAGATAGAATGGCGATTATTAAAAAATCTGGAGACAACAGATGCTGGAGAGGATGTGGAGAAATATGAACACTTTTACACTGTTGGTGGGAGTGTAAATTAGTGCAACCATTGTGGAAGACAGTGTGGCAATTCCTCAAGGACTTAGACATAGAAATTCCATTTGAACCAGCAATCCCACTACTGGGTATATACCCAAAGAATTATAAATTGTTCTATTATAAAGTCACATGCACATGTATGTTCATTGCAGCACTGTTTACAATACCAAAGACCTGGAACCAACCCAAATGTCCATCAACAATAGACTGGATAAAGAAAATGTGGCATATACACACCATGGAATACTACACAGCCATAAAAAACAATGAGTTTGTGTCCTTCATACAGACATGGATAACTCTGGAAACCATCATTCTCAGCAAACTGACACAAGAACAGAAAACCAAACACCGAATGTCATCACTCATAGGTGGGTGTTGAACAATGAGAATATGTGGACAGGGAGGGGAGCATCATACACTGTGGTCAGTTGGGGGGCACTAGGGGAGGGACAGAGACAGGTGGGGAAGGATAACATGGGGAGAAATACCAGATATAGGTGATGAGGGGAGGAAGGCAGCAAACCATCTTGCCGTGTATGTACCTGTGCAACAATCCTGCATGATCTGCACATGTACCCCACAACCTATATAGTACAATAAAAAAAATGAAAAAAGAAAGTCCGGAGGCAAAAATATCTCACCCCGTTTTGGAGCTCATAACCAGCAATGATACCCCTGACATAGAAAGACACATGACTGTGTCTAGGGTGGGCTTTAAGGCAAAATTTTGAAGTGGAAATAAATGGCCATTAATGTCCTTACTTGATTTGGGGTACATTTCTCTTATATTTCTACATCTTACCCACCTCTTTTTCCAGGCACAAAGCAGTACTAGAACACAGAATTTGCAGCCATTAATATGTTGCATGATAACAAGTTTAGAGTGTGTAAGTTATAAATGTTCCTTTCTTGCTATTGACTTAGGACATACAGTAGATAATGCATGTTTTAAGAAACAGAGAAGTTAGTAGAGTTAGAGCAAAACATACACAGAGAAAGACAGATAGGCAGACAGACAAAGAGAGACAGAGAGGAGGGAAAAGGTGACATGATGGTGATACGACAAGTGTAGGCAGGAATATGTGAACTGTATTTGAATTGCAGGAAGATGATCCAGGTATGAGAAGACCAAGAAGTGGAAATCTGTGAATCAGTGGAGGGAGGAGGAGCAAAGCCAGTGAAGAAGGAAAGGGTTAAGGTGATACAATGTAAGACTGCATTAAAAAATTCCACTGGGACCGGCCACGTAAAGGGCAGTCTGGAGATCAGGGAGGGGAGAGCAGTATCATGCTAAGCCCTAGGGTATAGCAGACAACCTGGCAGGCGGGCCTCTGTGCCTCAAGGACCAGGAGCAGAGAGAGTTCAGCTGGTCTACCTAACCTCTCTCTATCTAAGTAGGGAAGGGAGTGCCCCACGAAGTGGGTTTTGGGAGGTTGGATGGCAGTTCTACCTCCTCCACTCCATCATTCATTAATTCACGCATTTAACAGATATCCACTGCATGTCTACCGTATAGCAGGCAACATATGGGGCACAGAGCTTCACAAACATGGCCACATTCTTACAGAGTGTATATTCTCCAGAGGGAGATGGAGAAGTGAGCAGTCTACGTGATACACTACCAAGCATGATGGCCATAATGGGGGAAGCACACAGAACTGTGGGATTAGCGAGGAGGGGCTCTATCCCCAACGCTGAGAGATTAGGGAGGCTTTCAAGAGGAGTAGGCATCTATATGGAGAGCCAAAGAGCAAGAACTTAAGAGGTAAGAAGGAGGGAGGTGGTCCACGCAGGGAGAGAGAAGAGTCTGGAGAGTGTTGATTACTTGAACGGCCCAAAGCAATGCTTCTCAAGCCATCTGTGTGAAGGAACAGTTCCTTAAATTTCCAATTCATCATGGATACTTTTGTTATGAAAATGAGATGACAAAGACATTTTTAAATGCTCAGTTTTTAGATTATTAAATTAGATCCAATAGACATAAAATGACTTTATCAAATTGTTATGAAAGCATGCTCGATTGCTGAGCTTATCATTGACCAATTGCAGTCCATGAATCATCACTGATTCACAGACCGCACTTATGGAGCACTTGCCTATAGCAAACAGGAAAAGAGAAAAATTACAGTCTAGAGGGTTCTGGATGAAACAGACAAGGAAAAGAAGAATCAGTGAGCTGTTACCAGAACTCTTTCCGGGTGTAGGTAACATTCAGACTGCAGAAACCGGTGGCCAGAGAGTCATCATGCATCCGGCTGAATTGCAACCATTGACTTCTCACCACACCCACTGTCTAACACTAGTTAATTAGGTGGAAAGTGGGATACAATCAGTGAAACAGAGGGTTTTAGAGGAGGCTGAAGCTGGAATTTAGGAAGAATCAACTTCTTCCCATTCCAGCTTCAAAGCTGTTGTTAGCTTATGAGAATCCTCTGAGTCTGTAAAATAAACACCCATTCCAATTCAGTGGTTTCTGGTTAAAAGGGGAGGAAAAACAACAACAACAAAGACAAGAACAAGCAAATCAACAGCAATAAAAACGCGCAACAGCAAACGCTTCCCTCACATCCGTCTGGTCTGCTTACCTGGCTCCCGCCGTGCTTCTCAGGACTGGCTGCAGAAGTTTTCTTTGCTGAGATGCACTCTCCGGCCCTCATGAGCTGGGTTGCATGCACCTCCTGTACATTCCCAAGCTACACTCCAATCACAGCATTTATCACTCTGTATTTAACTGTCTCCTCAAATTCATCCTACACTGGACTGCAACTTCCTTTGCTTATTTTCCACTGTAATTCACAGATTGGTACGTGGTAGCTACTCCGTAAATCACTGTTTGTTAAATGAAAGCATGCATAACTCCCTTGAACTAGGAAAAAGTTATGTACCGAGTACTAGCTCGGCCAGAGAGACCCCCATGGCACTGAAGGAACTGAGAAGCAGATACCCAGAGAGAACAGCAAAGTGGGTCTATTTGGGGGCCAGCAGCCTTCCAAACAGAGGCTCTGAGGCTGACAGCATTCCAGGCTGAAGGCCCCCAGCAGATTCTGATCCACATATTTAGTCCCTCTGAACAGGTGATTATTATTAACAAACAGGTGTTCTGTATTTTCTCATAACAAAAAATTACACCAAGTAAGCAGCTGGGGCCCGCTTTGCACTGATTACAAACAAGCTAGAAAGTGTTCTCCACAAGGGAGCCACGGGGGCAGGGTCGGATACCTTAAAGAATTGTTTCAACTGGTGTACGATATTTATACATTGTCCTACCACTTTGGAATGCCCCCAGTAGTTTTCTACTTGTAGGGGGACAGCTAGGTTTTCCTTGCCATCGTTCTTCCTAGCAAACAATATATTCTATCATACACTCAGCATTCATCAATATTCATAAACAACATTTCTCAACAGTAATGTCAACTTTAGAATGTGAAGAATTAGAGAATGAGTTGTGGTTGACAGGCATGAAGTCTGGAGAGCAAAGACATTCCAGAGGAAGCAAGCCGCATTCACAATGGCATGGAGATGTTAAAGGGCATGTTTGAGGAATCCCAAGGAAACATCTGAGAGAGTCAAAGAAAGGGGTTCACATTAATTTATGTTTTAGAGAAAATATATGAAGTATCAGCTTTCTAACATGTGACTGAGGATAAAATTAATGTAACATTTCAGTAAATAAAACAATAGAGCAAAATTTCTTCCAAAAGTTTATGTCATTATTTTTTATTTAGTCACTCATTTAGCACATTTGCTCATTTAATAATCATTCCAATGCATCCATTAAATCTGTTTTTGAAGTAGGAAACGTAAATAAGAAATAAATTGCCCACTCATTTAGCTAAGTAATACACGTTACCACTACATGCGTAGTATATTTTCTCAGCAGCAATAAAACAGGAAAAAAAAATACTTCATCAATTAAACAAGCACACACTAAAGAAATGGCTTGGTTTCTTTCTCTCTCTGTATCTTTTTTTTTGAGACTGAGTCTCACTCTGTCACCCAGGCTGGTGTACAGTGGCATGATCTCAGCTCACTGCAACCTCAGCCTCCCAGGTTCAAGCTATTCTTGTGCCTCAGCTTCTCAAGTAGCTGGCCCGCCACCATGCCCAGCTATTTTCTTTATTTTTCTAGTACATATGGGGTTTCACCATGTTAGCCAGGCTGGTCTTGAACTCCTGGCCTCAAGTGATTCTCCCGCCTAGGCCTCCCAAAGTGCTGGGATTACAGGCGAAAGCCACTGCTCCCGGCCTTCCTTGATTTCTTAAGGTTTAAATCAAAGGAAGTGGTTGAAGATACATACAACCTTCTTAATCCCTGCAAAGTCAGTAGGAAATCCAGTTCTTTATCTTCTTCCCTAGAAGAAGGACATGGTGAATTACAGGCCTACTTACATTTAGAAGCTGATTTGTAATTATACATACTAGTAAGACCTTCCCAACCATATTAATGGAATGTCACTGCATCACCATTAGCTACAACTAAAAGGTGACAAATGCATGATAAGTGAGTTTAGAGGGTAAGTTAGCTTGGAAATTTGCCACCTCCACAATTGTTCTTAAAATCATATTTGGCTGACAAATATGATGATGGTGGTGATAATGATGATTATATGATGATGCAATACTTGGTAACACAGCTGCTTCTTGAGCAATGCTCCCAAATCTCTAAAGCCGATGATTCAACTTGGTTTATTATGGCGGTTCAGCAGATAATATTTGTTTGTCCTTGTTTCATTTAACTGAACAGCAACAATTTCCTCAAGAGTCATTTCCTGTGGTAAGTTTAAATTCCCTTGAAATGAACCAACCCTGACCCTTGATTCATAGTCAGATTGTTTTGCTTTCTAAGAAAGAAAACAACCAAGAATTTCAAGATCTCAGTTTCCTCATTTGCAACCTAAGAGGGTTTAATTAGATTTGTGGTTTGTTTGTTTTTTTAACTGTTACAGAATAGTGGTTCATATTTTGGGGGTATATGTGATATTTTGACACATGAATACAATGTGTAATGTTCATACCACGGCAATTGGGATATTTATCACTCCGAACATTCATCCCTTCTTTATGTTGTGAACATTCTAATTCCTCTCTTCCAGCTACTTTGAACTATACCGCAAATTATTGTTAACCATAGTTACCCTACTGTACTATCAAAAACTGGATCTTATTCCTTTTATCTAACTATATCTTTATACCAATTATAATTAGATTTTTTAAAGGTATCTGTTAACTCTAAGAAAAAATAGCCATCATGAAATACTGTGTAACAAATATTAAAGTAGATATATGTTATATATATAATTTTGTTCAATTCTTCTGAAAACCATTTTGGGATTGGGGGGAGTTTTGTTACTATCATTATAATTTTCTAGTCAAAAGAACTGAACTGAATTGAGTCTTCATACTCAGTTAGGGATAGGGTTGGATTTCCAGTCTCTACCTGCTAAATCTCTATCTACTTCATATCCAACATCATACCTTCAAGTTCTGTCTCCCATTCACTATTCCATGAGCTCATCATTATACAGTTTTTCAGAATTTTCAGTGTAGCAATTTAGAATGCCAGTCATTTGAGGTTTGAATCATGCTGTCTTATATTTTTAATCACTTTCTTTCTATTCTTTCTTTTAGAGCAAGAAGTCTCTGTTCTCCAACCAGTGACCCAAATATTACCTCATGTACAATAGAGACGCAAGTATGGACTTCCAACACATGACGGATAAGAACAAATTCTCCCCGCTTACGTACCAAGGACGTGGGCTGTATTTCTCTGAGTATTTCTGTTTACCTTTTATTCCATATAATACCTGATCACAGTGTAAGTTTTTGATGTCAGGGAAATAATGATTACTATTGTATTAGCACAATTTATAAAACACACGTCTATAACAGTGTATCTCTATCCTGTAGAAAAAAATTCATACATAAAGGAAGACAAGTATTCAAGCATAAGGCAAAACATGAGAAGTCCTTTAAAAAAGCTACAAAATACCACAGAATTCCAACAAATTAAACAATATAATGTTAGACAGAAAACAAAATCTAATACACGTTAGACTCGTTGATATGAAATGAAATTCTTAGTGTAGTAGGCTTAGGCTTGGAAGTGGAAAGCAACAGCTCTGATTCTAGTGCTCTTCACTAGATGCACGATCTGGGACAAGTGATGGCCCATGTCTCTAAGTTTTCTCATTTGACAAGTGAGGGGTTTGAATTAGATTGGTGATGTTTACACTCACTCCATTGTTATGTGGTATTTGGGGATTATGTTAGAGGGGCATAGAGAGAGGTAGTAGGATGAGGCGAGTCTCTAGAGCTCAATGCTTCTACTTCAAGCACGACTACTGTGCTTTGCTTTTTTATCTGTTTGCAAATTTGCTGTTTGCTGGACGTACACAAAGATTGCTGTTTCAGTAAAGCATTCAGTATTATCATTGTTGCCAAGCACCATACTGAATGACCACCAGATTTCTTATTACATGATTCTTCATGAAGATGACATCATGTGCAATTTCTTGCTCTAGCCCAGTGATCACTACGGTGGTTTCCTCAGTTTACCAGGAGTCCCCCTTTCCTGTTTCTGAGTCTACCGAGTGAACTAGGGGATCCCTGGCAGGAAGCACCAGGAGCACAGAGGTGATGGCTTCTCCACAGCCAGTGCATGCGCCCTATGGTGGTCAGGGAGTTCCAGCCTCATTTCGGCTGGGAAAAGATGACCTATATTCCATCTGTCCTAGAAAATGCCTCCTTTTCTGATTTCCCTTGCCTTTGCAAGTATCAGAAGTCCTGTGAGAAAGAGGAAATTTGGTTTTTTCCTGAGAAATTTATTCACTTCCCCTTTTCTGTTTGCATTCATGTGATACTGCACATTTAGATGGGGAAGTTGTGGTTAAACATTAAATTGAGAAAGGAGAATGTGTTCTTTATTTTATTTTATTTTGAAATGGAGTCTTGCTCTGTCATTCAGGCTGGAGTGCAGTGGCGCGATCTCAGCTCACTGCAACCTCTGCCTCCCAGGTTCAAGCAATTCTCTGCCTCAGCCTCCCGAGTAGCTGGGATTACAAGCACCTACCACCACGCCCAGATAATTTTTGTATTTTTAGCAGAGAAGGGGTTTCACTATCTTGGCTAGACTGTTCTTGAACTCCCGACATTGTGATCCACCTGCCTCAGCCTCTGAAAGTGCTGGGATTATAAGTGTGACCCACCACACCTGGCCAGAGAATGTGTTCTTACCCATCATGTGTTGGAAGTTCATATACACATCTCTATTGTACATAAGATCACTGTCTTCTGTCTAATTGCAGCACTTTGTATGAATCTCTTACAGCACAAACTAAAGGTACCATTCATGAATAATTTACTGGCCTATTTTTCCTTTCTCCAGTCTAAGTGACTGGAAATATTGAGACAATATTTGTTGAATGGAGGAAGACATATGTGAATGGATAAATAAATGCAGCCTAGCCCCCTAGATTAAATGTGTTCAAGCATCCATAGAGAAAGTATCGCTAGATATAGTAAAGAAAACAACAGGCTACTCTGCTGAAGAGGAGGAAGCTCTGAGACTTCATGAAAAGAGAGAGAGGGAGACCCCGGTGTCCCTGTTGACCCCAGCCTTCCAATCTTCTCCACCAAAACAGCAGACCTGTGATGAAGCCAGAACATCTTGGGTGTTCTACCCCCAGTCACGATCTGACTGCAGCCACAAAAGAGATTACAAACAACCAAACTGTTCGGTTGAGATCCAGCCATAGAATTGTTACAGTTTTGAGACACTAAATTAGCAGTGGTTTGTTATAAGCTAAATATATACAGGACAGGCAACCAAGTAAGCAAACAACAAATAATATCCCACAAGGTAGAAGGCTAAACAGGATCGATACTATGCCTAGAATCTACGTGGAAGACCTTTCCCACCATTTCTGGGAAAATGAAGCTCATTATTAACAGAAAGAATGAAAGAGAGCTTTATTATGGCACACACACACACACACACATACACACACACACGAAAAACATAATGAAAAAAAGCCAATTGGGTCACTTAGGAACTCTCTTGGGGGGACCAGGACAAAGACTCATCTCCATAACTTCTGCTTTGGAGTATCTGCTGCTGAATTACTGGATGTGATGTTTCATTTTCCCACATAGATGATGTGATGATGGCAGAGGCCATGTTCTTGTGTGGGGTATAGTTGCTTTAATCACTCACAATGCCTAGTACTGTATTCTATAGTTAGTAGGCTCTAAAAAAACAATAACTGATGAAACATACGGCTAACTGACCCAACTTTTAATCATATAGATCCTGAGGTAAACACTGTCCAATAGAAATGTAATACGAATGCTGAGTGCAATGGCTCATGCCTCCAATCCCAACCCTTTGGGAGGCCAAGGCTGGAGGATCACTTGAGCCCAGGAGTTCAAGATTAGCCTCGGCAACATAGTGAGACCTCATCTCTACAAAAAAAAAGTTAGCTGGGCATGGTGGTGTGCACCTATAGTCCTAAATACTTCGGAAGCAGAGGCAGAAGGATCATTTGAGCTCAGGAGTTCAAGGCAGCAGTGAGCTGTGATCATGCCATTCATTCCAGTCTGGGTGGCAAAGGGAGAAAAAAGAGAGAAAGAGAGGAAGAAATGAGGAAAGAAGGAAAGAAAAAAGAAAGAAAGAAAGAAAGCAAAGGAAAGAAGGAAGGAAGGAAGGCAAGAGCTTCATGTAGAACTTTAAATTTTCTAGTTGCCACATTTTTAAAAGGAAGAAGAAAAGAAGAGAGATAAATTTTAATGATATATTTTATGTAACCCAATATATTTAAAATATCATTTTAGCATGGGCAACCAATATTTAAAAATCATGAATACTTGCATTTTTAAAAATACTTAGTCTTCAAATGTGGTGCATATTTTACACTTGTGGCACACCTCAATACAGATTAGCCACATTTCACAGGATTCAGTGGTCACATAGATTACTAGGTACTCACCCAGCTTCATAACAGAACAACTGATTGCTGTCAAGGTCCTCTCAGAAATACGCTTCTCATGTAGAACTTTCACAGTCATTAACTTTCACTGAAAAATGATTCAGCTAAAAAGTTTGTTTCATTTTATTTAGCTTTATGATGCACACTATCAAAAGCCAAGATTATCTTGACAAAGAAAATATCACAGTAGTGTAGTGTATTGTAGTGTTTTAACAGACCCAATCAGTGCGGGGCAGGAAATAACATTCTATATGGAGGAGATCCAGGTTCCTTTGAGTGGCGATAGACTTTGGGAAGCACATTTTACTTATGCCCTTTTTCTCTCTCTTGTGTTGCCATAGGACCCTGTCTAAGTGGTGGTCCTGGAAAGTAGTAGTCCTAATAAGAAGTAAGAGATGAGGGGACATCAGGACAATAACTCTGTATATCACTCCTAGCAAAAACTAGAATCCCTGCAATGGGCTACAAGCTCTCCCTCTCATCTGCCTCTGTCTGCAATCACTCGCTTTGTCCCCTACTACTCTGCTCCAGCCACATTGGTCTTGGTGCTATTTCTTGAATATGTGTGTTCATTCACTCGTTGACACTTTTCCCAGGTCATTTCCTCAGACAGGAGCACTTTCCCCCTAGATATTTTTATGGATGACTTAGTCATGCCTTACAGCTTTACTTAACTGTGTAGGATGGGATGTGTTTCATTGTTGATGGCCTTATTGATGATAATTATGAGTTTGCAAAAGCAACTGGTTAATTTCCATTATGTTACAATATCCGATGAATGTTGAGACCACACATTGCAAATGAAGAGGATGTCACCCTAGGTGAATCACATAGCATTTTGTTTTCTGGGACCCTACATAAAGAGGGACCCTACATAAAGAGCCTTTGGGGTGAGACACCGGAACAGCAATCAGGTAGGGAGCCATCATTTGCCTTGACCTGAGAAGGAAGACAAAGGCCAGCATGTCCAGTTTTTTTTTTTTTTTTTTTTTTTTTTTTTTGCTGCTGGTGCTGCTCTGGGGTGTGGGGTCATGTGCCTTCCCAGAGACTGCAGAAACACAGGAACAAGATGCAGAGATAGTCTAGGTAAACGCTGCATTGCACCTGCCAGTAATCCAAGAGCATTGTGTTTCCATTTTTCAAAGGTCAAGAGGTAGGTCAGTCTCATAATCTGAAGGTCGTGAATTCAATCCTCACACAGGGCACCACCACCACCACCTGCTGAGTCTGTCCCGCAGACCCTGGCGGACCAATGAAATGAGTACTCAGACACAGGTATGCAGTGTAAGAGCAGCTAGGTGACTGCCTGGCTCTAGGGGACAGAAAGCAGCACCGAGAAGGCTGCTTGCTTTTATTCAGTGCACGCACAATGCCGAAAGCCAGGAGCAAACACAACCTGTAGGTAATTAACATTTATTGTCCCCTTTCAGGGAATGTCAGGCCTGCACGGATGATCAAAGGTCAGTTCCTGGTCAACATAAGTAAACAAGCCTGTTTAAGATAAATTCCCCCACACTCCCTTGTACCTACTTTTTGCCCTCTGCCTCAGGGTTATCAAACAGCTGCCTTCAGCTATTCTCCTCCGGGGCTCTGCAAAACCTTCTGAACTTTCAGAAGGTTTTGCAGAGCCCCGGGGGAGAATGGTGCAGTGGCTCACGCCTGTAATCCCAGCACTTTGGAAGGCTGAGGTGGATTGCTTGAGCCCAGGGTTTGAGGTTGCAATGAGCTTTGATTGCATCATTGCACTCCACCCTGGGAAACTGAGCAAGACATTGTATGAAAAAAAAGCGCACACACACAAAAACTATTGTCCATCCATAGACTTCATTTTAGAAAGTAAAGCTAGAGGGAACCAAAGGCGCAACACATACAATGGCAGTACCAATTGTGATTCAGACCTCAGAGTAAAACTAGACTTAACAATGGCACGGGTTCTTCTCCCACAGTAACGTTTCTGTACCACTGCTAATAATAAGGGCTACGAGATCATTACAGAAGCTGACAGATTTTTTTCCCTCTTCGCATTCCAGCATTAAGGAAAAAGGCTATATTGTCACAACAGTGAAAAGCTGCGATTTTTCAGAAAAGTGAGAAAGATTTTACTTCTAGTATTTTAGTATTCTTTTCTTTATCAAAAAACCTAGGAAACTGTGACTACAACTTGAAGAGTGAAATCAATGAATTTGGAAGGCAGAGAGACAGTAGCCCAGTGGTTGAGAAGCTGAAGCAAATGCAGAAATTCTTTGGGCTAAAGGTAACTGGGAAGCCAGATGTGAAAACCCTGAATGTGATGAAGCAGCCCAAATGTGGGGTGCCTGATGTGACCTCCCTTGTCCCCACTCAAGAGATCCCTCGTTGGGAGCAAACACATCTGACCCACAGGAACTAGACTGAGCACCAGAGTGAGAGAGCTGTTTCCCACCACGTGGGGAGAAATGAGGTTCGCTGTGTCTCTGTTCTCCTTTTTCATTTTAAGGATCAAAAGGTACACACCAGATTTGCCTCGAGAGGATGTGGACAGTGCCATTGGGAAAGCCTTTAACTCTGGAATAATGCCTCAGCCCTGACCTTCACCAGGGACTTTGAGGGTGAAGGGACAAAATGTTATCCTTTGTGTGGGAAGGTAAGCTCTTCTCTCCTAAAACCATTCTGAACATCCCCTCCTGCTACCCTGAGACCTGCTCCGTCAGAATTGCAGATGGAGGAAACCCTGACAGATGAAGAGTATCTTTTGGCTCCTTGCTATAGCTCTCTTGTCTCTCCTGGGTAAGGCTGAATAAAACCGGGTTGTATCTTTGTTAGGTGTTTATGTAATCCTGCAGCTTTTATTTATCTGGGAAAGTGTTTATTTCTCTGTGTTTGAAGGATTTTTTCACTAGATATATTATTCTAGGATACTGTTTCTTCAGCACTTTAAATATGTCATGCCACTCTCTCCTGTCTTCTTTGTCCTTTCAGAGACTGATTACTAAATGCCTTGAGGTAGTCTTATGTGGGTTAAATCTGCTTGGTGTTCTATAACCTTCTTGTACTTGATATCTTTCTCTAGGTTTGGGAAGTTCTCTGTTATTATCCTTTTGAATAAACTTTATACCCCAATCTCTCTCTTTCTCTCTCTCTACCTTCTCTTACATTTAGCATTTTGAGGCTATTTTCTAGACATCGTAGGTATGCTTTTATCTTTTTTCTTTTGCCTCCTCTGACTGTGTATTTTCAGATAGCTTGTCTTCAAACTCACTATTTCATCAGCTTGATCAACTGTGCTGTTAAGAGACTCTGAGGCATTCTTCAGTATGTCAGTTGCATTTTTCAGTTTAAGAACGTTTGCTTGATTCCACTTAATTATTTCAATTTCTTTGTTAAAAGAACTTTTTAAAAAACCTATCCTATAATAAATGCTAATCAGGTACACAATTCACAGTAGTAGTAAGTACACACAAAAACACAGAATGTTATAACACTATAACTGTAGTATGTAAACTCATATCTTGCATAGAAAGACTAAAAGATGAATCTTTGAAAAATAATAACTACAACAACTTTTCAAGACATAGTATATAGTAAGATAAATAGAAACAACAAAAAAGTTAAAAAGTGGGGGGATGAGGTTAAAATGTACAGTTTTTATTAGTTTTATTTTTGCTGATTTGTTGATGTAATCAGTGTTAAGTTGTCATCAATTAAAACAATGATTTATAAGATATTGTTTGCAAGCTTCATGGTAACTTCAAGTCAAAAACTACACAACAGGTATACAAAAAATCAAAAGCAAGAATTTAAAACATACAACTTGAGAAAATCACCATTGCTAAAAGGAAGACAGGAAAGAACAAAGGAAGGAAGAGAAGACCAGAAAACAAATGACAAAATGGCAAGAATAAGTCCTTACTTATCAATAATAATACTGAATGTAAACGGACTAAAGTCTTCAGTCAAAAGATTCAGAATGGATTAAAAAATAAGACCCAATCATCTGTTGCCTACAAGAAACACACTTCACCTCTAAAGAATGAAAATAAAGCAGTGGAAAAGGATACTCAATACAAATGAAAGCCAAAAGAGATCAAGAGTAGCTATACTTACATCAGACAAAATAGATATCTAGACAAAAACTATGAAAAGAGACAAAGAAAGTCATTACATGGTAATAAAGTGGTCAATTCAGTAAGAGGGCATAACAGTCACAAACATATATGCACAAAACACTGGAGCAGACAGATATATAAAGCAAATATTATTAGAGCTAACAAGATAGATAGACCCTAACACATTAATAGCTGGAGACTTCTATACCCTATTGGACAGATCTTCCAGACAGAAAATTAACAAAGAAACACTGGACTTAATGCAGTGTAGACTAAATGGACCTAATAGGTATTTACAGAACATTTCATCCAACAGGTACAGAATACACACTTTTCTCCTCAGCACATGGATCATTCCCAAGGATAGAGCATATGTTACACTGTAAAACAAGTCTATAAAATTTAAAAACTTAAAATAATATCAAGTATCTTCTCTGACCACAATAAAATAAAACTAGAAATCAATAATAAGGAATTTTGGAAACTATACAAACACATGAAAATTAAACAATATCTTCCTGAATGACCAGTGAGTCAATGAAGAAATTAAGAAGGAAATTAAAAAATTTATTGTAACAAATCAAAGTGAAAATACAAAATAGTAAAACTTATGGGATACAGTGAAGCAGTACTAAGAGAAAAGATTATAGCAATAAGTGCATACCTCAAAAAGTAGAAAAAATTCAAATAAATAATATAACGATGCCTCTTAAAGAACTAGGAAAGCAGAAGCAAATCAAACCCAAAATTAATAGAAGAAACAATAAAATCAACATTCAAATAGCAATAGCATTTCTATATGTGAACTGCCAACAATCTAAAAAAGAAATTAAGAAAGCAATCGTTTACAATAGCTACAAATAAAATATCTAGAAATAAACTTAATCAAATAAGTGAAAAATCTCTACAATGAAAACTATGAAACTTTGATGCAAGAAATTGAAAAGGACACCAAATAATAGAAAGATATTTCATGTTCATGGATTGGAAGAATCAATATCATTAAAATACCCATACTACCCAAAGCAATCTACAGATTCAATGTAATTCCTGTCAAAATAGCAATGACATTCTTCATAGAAATAGAAAAAGAAATATTAAATTTATATGAAACCATAAAATACCCAGAATAGCCAAAGCTATCCTGAGCAAAAAGAACAAAACTGGAGGAATCACATTACCTGACTTCAAATTATATATACTACAGAGCTATGGTAACAAAAACAGCATGGTACTGGCATAAAAACAGACACATAGACCAATGGAACAAATTAAGAACCCTGAAGTAAATCCATAAATCTATAGTAAACTTGTTTTTGACAAAGATGCCAAGAACATAAACTGGGGAAAGGACAAGACAAGGATGACCATTTTCACCATTATTATTCAACATAGTACTGGAAGTCCTTGGAAACTATACAAACACATGGAAATTAAACAGTATCTTCCTGAATGACCAGTGAGTCAATAAAGATATTAAGAAGAAAGCTAGAGCAATGAGACAAGAGAAAGAAATGAAAGGTATCCAAATTGGAAAGGAAGAAGTAAAATTATCCTTGTTTGCAGATGATATAATTTTATATTTGGAAAAAAACTAAAAACTCCACCAAAAAGCTTATTAGAACTGATAAACAAATGCAGCAAAGTTGCAGGATACAAAATCTTAGTGAAGTATTTTTATAATGAATTTATCTTTGAGTATTATTTTTTTCTGTCTACCAGCATAATAAATGCATGCTCAGTAATTGAAAACAAGATGTAAATTCAGCTGTGAACTCCTTCTTCTGAATCAGCCTTGGAGATGCCACAGAAGTGAGGTGAAGGTTGATGGATCCTAGAACCAGAAATGGATGGGGAGAAACCCTTAAGTTGGCTGATGAACAAACCAGTCAGGGGATGAGAATGACCTCTTGTGTGGGAGAGGCTCAGGTGCTTCCAACTATGAACAAGTTTTAAGAAGCACATAGGGCACTAACTATTTTATTCATAGCAAGAGTCCATGTCCCTACAATGATCTACAGGTCCTAGGTGATGTGTCCTCATTGCACCCACATCCTCATCTTATTTCATAATTTTTTCTCCTTTGCTTACCCTAGTCCTGCCACATAGATGTCTTGCTATTTTTTGAACATGGGATGTATGTCCATATCTCAGTGCCTTTTTGCTGGAATTCTCTTCCTTCAGCTATTTAATGTACTGACTCCCTCACTTCTTTCTCAACTTTGCTCAAATATCACCTTTTCAATGAGGTCTTCCTTGGCTTACTTCCTTTAATATTGCAGCCATCACCTCTCCCTCACACAGACACAGTCATGTTCTCAATTGTCCTACACAGCTCTAGAATGTTTTTACATAGCATGTATTACCTCCTAACCTACATGTAACTTAATCACTTACATACCTACTATCTACTATTTACCGATCTATCTACTATCTATCATCTATTTGGAACCTTTGGGATTTTTTA
The DNA here is from genome assembly GCF_030222135.1 of Aotus nancymaae. Classification (NCBI taxonomy): domain Eukaryota; kingdom Metazoa; phylum Chordata; class Mammalia; order Primates; family Aotidae; genus Aotus; species Aotus nancymaae. The sequence goes on along the minus strand of NW_026988423.1, from coordinate 7,788,286 downwards.
ATTTTTAATTTTTGTGGGTATGTGCATTTACAGGGTACATGAGATATTTTGATACAGGCATATAATGTGTAATAATCACATCATGGAAAATAGTGTATTCATCCCCCCAAGTAGTTATCATTTGTGTTACAAACAATCCAATTCTACCCTTTTAGTTATTTTTAAATGTACAATTAAATTATTATTGGCCGTAATCACCCTGTTGTACTGATTAGATACTAGGCCTTATTCATTCATTCTAACTACTTTTTGTACCTATTAACTATCCCCATCTCCCCCTCACCTCCCTACTTACCCCTCCCGGTCTGTGGTAACCATACTTTTACTCTCTAGCTTCATGAGTTCAATTGTTTTGATTTTTAGATCTCACAAATAAGTGGGAACATGAGATGTTTGTCTTTCTATGCCTAGCTTATTTCACTTAACATAATGACCTCCAGTTCCATCTATGTTGTTGCAAATGGATGAATCTCATGCTTTTTTATGGCTGAATAGCACGCCACTGTGTATAAGTACCACATTTTCTTCATCTGTTTGTCTGCTGATGGAAACTTAGGTTGCTGCCAAATCTTGGCTGTTGTGAACAGAGCTGCAGCAAACATGGGAGTGCAGATACATCTGTGACATACTGATCTCCTTTCTTTTGGGTACCCAGCAGTGAGATTTCTAAATCATATGGTAGCTCTATTTTTTGATTGTTGAGGAAACTACCAACTGTTCTCTGTAGTGATTGTGCAAATTTACATTCACACTAACATCGTATGAGGGTTCCCTTCTCTCCACATCCTCACCAGCATTTGTTATTGCCTGTTTCTGGACATAAGCCATTTTAACTGGGATGAGATGATATCTTATTGTAGTTCTGATTTGCATTTCTCTGATGATCAATCCCAAATGTTGACCGTTTTTTCATATGCCTGTTTGTCAGTTGTATGTCTTCCCTTGAGAAATGTCTATTCAAATATTTTTCCCATTTTTAATTGAATTATGATAGTTTTTCTTATGGAGTCATTTGAGCTCTTTATATATTCTGGTTACTAATCCCTTGTCAGATGGAAAGTCCAAAAATATTTTCTCCAATTCTGTGTGTTGTCTCTTTACTTTGTTGATTGCATCCTTTGCTGTGCAGAAGCTTTTTAACTTGATGTGATCCCACCTGTCTGTTTTTGCTTTGGTTGCCTGTGCTTGTGAAGTATTGCTCAAGAAATCTTTGTCCAGATCAATTTCCTGGAGAGTTTCCCCATTATTTTCTTGTAGTAGTTTTATAGTTTGAGGTCTTGGATGTAAGTCTTTAGTTTATTTTTATTTTATTTTTGTATTTGGCAATAGATACGCATCTAGTTTCATTCTTCTGCATATGGATATTCAGTTTTTCCAACAACATTTATTGAAGAGATGTCTTTTCCCTGGTGTATGTTCTTAGCACATTTGTTGAAAATGGTTCACTGTAGGTGTGTGAATTTATTTCTGTTTCTGGGATGTCTATTTTATTCCATTGGTCTATATGTCTGTTTTTATGCCAGTACCATGCTGTTTTGGTTACTATAGTGCTGTAGTATAATTTGAAGTCAGGTAATGTGATTCTTTTGTTCTTTTTGCTTAGGATACTTTTGGCTATTCTGGGTTTTCTGTGTGTCGTTTCAAATAAATTCTAGAATTGTTTTTTCTACTTCTGTGAAGAATGTGATTGGTGTGTTCATAGGGATTGTGTTGAATCTGTAGACTCCTTTGGGTGGTGTAGACATTTTAACAATATTGACCATTCCAATCAATGAACATGGAATATCTTTCCATGTTTTGGTGCCCTCTTCAATTTCTTTTATCAGTGTTTTATAGTTTTCATTACAAAGATCTTTCACTTCTCTGGTTAATTCCTAGGAATTTAGTTTTGTGACTACTGCAGATGGGACTACTTTTTTCTTTCTTTTTCAGTTTCTTCACTGTTGTCCCACAGAAGTGCTACTGAATTTTGTATGTTGATTTTGCGTTCTGCAACTTTACTGAATTTATCAGTTCTAATAGTTTTTTGTGGAGTCTCTAGATTTTTCCAAATGTAAGAATATAAATCTACAAACAAGGATAATTCAACCTCTTCCTTTTCAACTTAGATTTTCTTTATATCTTTTTCTTATCTGATTGCTCTAGCTAGGACTTCTGGTACTATGTTGAATAGCAGTGGTGAAAGTGGGTATCCTTGTCATGTTTCAGATCTTAGAGAAAAGGCTTTCAGTTCTGCTCCAATCAGTATGATACTAGCTTTGGGTCTGTCATTTTACAATTTATTGCCTGTCTTCCCCTGCTACAGTGGAAGCTCCATCAGGGTGTGCTGTAGGGGGAGTGGGAGGGGACTAGCTATGTAGTATTGTTTTGTTTATTTGTTTTACTGATATAATGCAAGATCCAAGTAAGTACTTAATAAAAGTGTTTAAATAAATTAACACAGAATTGGTGCTGGATTCTAGAAAAGATGGGAAGTTAACAAAAAGGTATATAGTCTGTTTGACCAGCTCCTGAAAAATTTCTTTGCTTCATCTTCCCCAGTGCAGAGACTACAATATTACAGTCACTGCTGCAGCGCCCAGAAATGCTCAGGGCCTGAGACCAAGTTTCTGATGGGCTCCTGGGAAGAAAACCCACCAATGAAGATGAGAAATGAAAGTGGTTGTGTTTAGACTTTACCGGTAAGCACACTGCCCTGAGGTGCCTCAATTCTAGCCCAGACCCTAAGCTCACCAAGGGCACAAGCCAAGACCAGGCCTTCACCTATTCAAAGATGCCAGGGAAACTGATAGTCCTATGGAAATATGAGATCTCAGGGGAAATATGTATTTGTAATAACTGTATCTGTCAAAGGACTTGTTTCATCCTGCTAAACTCATGGCTGGAGTTGCCCCAAAAGTGGTAGCAAAGGAATTCCAGACTTGTCTCGAGGTGGGGCCAGTTGGGATTCCAAAGAAAGAAGCACTAAATTCCAGGGTGATCAGGCCAACACATTTATTAGGGGTATTACTTACAGAGTTCTTCAGTGTATCCTCTCAAAACAAAGAACAATCAGGGTAGAGGGGTGTCCTACGTAGGTATGTCTTCATTGAGGGGGCAATATGTTTATATGAAGATTTAAGGATTGGCTCAGGACCAGGGCCAGTTTCTTTCTGATTAACCTAGATATCTTTATCACCAGGGAATTTTCAAGTTGCTGGTTTGGTTTCAAGACTACCGGGAAAACCCTGCAGGTGGCAAGGTCACAGGGTGGTCAAGGCACTCTGATTTTTGGTCAGGACACAGGAAAAAAAGTGAGGGGACCTGGGGGACCCTACAGGATTTTTATTCAGAATGTATAAGAAATCTAATAGATGAATAATAAAATGACAAATAATGCAATTAAAAATGCATGGGAGTTTTAATCAGACTCTACACGGAGGATGACATATCCATGGCCAATAAACACATTTGAAAAGTACTTAACATTATTAGTTATCAAAAGAGTAAAATTCTTATAAGGTGCCACTAAAAAATCCACTAAAATCATTAATGTTAATAAGACTGACACAAACATGATGAGGAGCTAGACCAACTAGAAGGCTCGCACAATATGGAAATTGCTCAGAGTTAAATATCTATCCACCCTATGACTTCTTCTACATATTTGCACAGAATAAATGAAAACATAAATACACCCCAAAAAAAAGCTTGCTCAAGAATTTTCATAGCAGCTTTATTCATGATAGTCTAAATCTGAAAAGAGTGGCATATTCATATGATAGAATATTACCACTAGTACTATATACAACAACATGAATTAACCTGAAAACCATTAAAATGTCTCTCTTATCCTAAGAGACATCATTCCAGGCAAAAGAAACCAGGCACAAAAGTCAATATATGCTTTTGATTCCATTATATGAACTTTATAAAAAGTAACATATAGGAAATGAAATCAGAACAGTGATTGACTCTGAGCAGGGACTCGGTTTGACCGAGAAATAACTCAGAGAACACGGATGATGGAAATGTTCTCTTCCTTCATCAGGTATGGGCTACATTGCCTTATACATTTGTCAAAACTCAATGATTGGTGTCCCTAAGACTTGTTTACTTCCCTATATGTCAATAGTATCTCAAAAATATATAAACAAAAAAAAAACAGCAAAAGGAAGTCTTAATAATTCTATAACTACTAAAATAATTTTTAATGTTTTAAATATCTTCCCACAAAGAAAACACTGAGTCCAGATGGTTTTATTCATTTGTTTTGCCAAAAGATCCATTTCAAGGAATAGATCATTCTAATCTTACACAAACTCTTTCAGCGAAAACAGAGTACATATTCCACCATCACTATACAGCACGTATGGAGCAACTTTAGTCACTGTCTTATTAATACTGGGAATAAGAGAAGGATGCCTGCTATCACTAATACTTGCTTAATATAGTCCTGGAGGCCTAGTCAAAAACTAAGATGAGGCCAGGAACAGTGGCCTGTAATCCCAGCACTTTGGGAGACTGAGGCAGGAGGATTGCTTGAGCCCAGGATTACAAGACCAGCCTGAGCAACATCATTAAGACCTCGTTACTACAAAAAATATTACAATGAGGCAAATATCAACTCTAAAGGGAAGAGTTCAAATTATGATTATTTGTAGATAATTTGATCATTTACATAGGAAACCCCAAAAGAATCAAAACTCTTAAGATGAGAGAAACTGCAATGTTTCTAAGTACATCAACACATCAAAATGACTTACATTTCTATGTATGCACAAAAGATCATTTACATTTCTATATATGCACAAAATAAAAAGTAGGTCAAAAATAGAAAATAAAATATTAATAACTACAGCAAAATCTATTATCTCTTTAGGAAATAACATAGCAGAAACAGAACAAGCTTTTAAAAATGAGACTTAAAGACTCTATTATAGATATATAAGAAAAATAGAATACAATCTTTGTGTATGGAATGACCTAATACTCTAAAGATGACAATTTTTCCAAAATTAATTTGTAAATGGGATGCAATTTTAACTAAATTTCAAGGGCATCATTTGGGAAAGAACAAGTTAATTTCAAAGCTTTTATTTAAAAAAAAAAATACACACAAGGAGCTAAGAATTTTGACAAAGAACAAAGACAGAGAGATTCCCACTAGACATTAAGACATTTTACAAAACCTCTGTGACACCAGTTAACGGAGGACAAAACTTACGCAGGAGCAGAAATATAAAGCTAATGGAACTAAGTACAAATCCAGAAACATGTTTTTGGTATGAAAGAGGTGGTACTACAAATTAGAAGAAAAAGAATGAATCATCAAATAATTGTTTGGAGGCACTATATGGAAAAAATAAAGATGGAAAGATTTTACTCCTTAGCCTCCTTGCAGTGGGATGGGACCACATGACTAGTTCTGGACTCTGACTTGTGCCTGGTTCTGGGCTGGAACATTTAATTGCCTGTGCAAAACTCTTTAGAAATCTTTTTTCAACCAACATGGCAACAGAGAGAATTCAAGATCACAGCTCCTCTGGACATCTGTGAAACTGGGTCACTGCCATATACAGATGTCCTCTGTCAAACCATAATTGACATGTGGCACAAGCAGAAGTAAATTTGAGCTGCCTTATGTGACTAATGGATGCAGGGCCTATTATCAAAGTATAATTTAGCTTATTCTTTCTGATACAGACAATGCACAAAATTACACTTTGAATCAATTAAAGTCTTCAATATGAAAGGTAAAACTAATTGAACAAATTACATAGGAGAATATTTTGACTGTCATAATGTGGGGAAAAAGTCTCAAATAACACCAAAAAAGGCATAAATCATACGGGGCAAAGCTGATAGGTTTGATTGCATTAAAATTAAAGAACTATATTAAATGAGAAACAGAGAAGGTGTTTGCAACATATGAAACTAAGAAAAGATTAATAGGTGGTTCAGAGAAGAAATTCTTTTAAATCAACATGAAAAAGACAAGAAGTCCAGTAGAAACGCAGGCATGGAAATAAATTGGCTGTTAGCAGAAGGGAAAATCTGGGTAGCCGATAGCATATAAAGAGATATCCAGTCGTACTAGTAATCAAGGAAATATCAATGTAAAAAAGATACCAACTTATACCTACCAAAAATGGCAGAAATTAGAAGTTCTGGTTACATTAAACGCTGATAAAAACACAAGGAATATGAACCCTTATTCGCAGCAGGCAGAATTGTTAACTGGTGCAACCATCGTGAAGTAAAGTGTGGCTGTATTATAAGAATACCTATATTCTAACACCAGAGTCTCTCTTGTAAGTGTTCGTTCTGACTGTGGTCCCTAGGAGACTTGTAGGAGGACAGCCATTACAGAGCTACTTATGACAGCAGGAAGCTAGCCGCAGCCTTGATGGCCATTGTTGGTGAACTGACACGTCGAATGTGATAGCCCTGTCAAGTAAGCTAAAACTGCTACCCACAACATGGTATTAAGATCTGTTAACGGAGGACAAAATCATGTGCTTAGGAACACTGTGACCACAGTGGAGTTTCTCATTCTGTATTCTCACCTAAAGCAAACTATTCATTTTCGTGAGCTTTGGTCAAGTCTCTAATGTCCAGTTCTCCCACTAACCTGCCTAGTTAAAACCCTGGGCTCATCCTTACTAAATGAGATAAATGTTTTGTTTTACATTCTATTTCAAAGAAGACTTAATCTGACCACAGTTCACCCTCTTAATACCCCAGTGGACTTTGGTGCCCTCTGCTGGTTTTATAGGCGAATGATGGCCACTAGCATGGTTAAGAGTGACAGGTCTCAGTCTTCCATGACTGCATTGAAGGCTGCTGTTTGCCTCTGCTCTATACCAGCCTACTCTGGGAGCATTAAGACAAATAGAAAAATATCTGAACAGAGACATTTCAAAATGTTAACATTGGTCACCTCTAGAAGAGAGGAGTGAAGTAGGGGGAAAGGGGATTAGAAAGCTTCACATTTACTTTCCATACTTTTGATAGTTTGAAATTATTATTTTTTTAATGAGCATGTATTTTTGTATGACTAGACTATTTAAAAATTAGTGATTTTTAAAATAAAGTAAGTCATTTGAACAACACTTTCTATATTGCTTTTCATGCATTACCTCTTTAAAGCCCATGGCTTTGAAATAAGAACATAAAACAATATAGCAATATAGGAAGTGCTCCTATCCTGTGAGGTTTTTATATCTAACTGCCATAGAACTATAATTCTTATCTGTTATTCTGCAATCTGTGCCAGGCTGTGTGTTAAACACTTTCTATTCATCCATATTTAATCTTCACAACATCCCTATGATGTAGGTGCTATAGTTACCACAATTTTACACAGAAGGAATTGAAACTTGGGGATGTGAAGTGAGTTGTGTCTAGGGTCCCACAGCAATAAGTGGCCAGTTAGGGATGTGAAATCAACACACAGAGAGATGAAGGAACTTGTGCAAGGTCAAGTAAATGGTAGAGTGGGGTCAAACCCAGGGTCTTCAGACTTCCACTCCCCGTGCTAAAGAGAAACTGTCTGTGATTACCTCGAGCTTGTCACTTCAGGTTCCTCTGACGTTCTGTCCTCATGTATGAACCAACCACATCTATAGAATTTGGGGGAAGAAAGAGTCAGAATGTTTCTGTAATGACCTTAATGTGACCCTCAAACTAAAGAAGCTACTCAGGCAGAAGGTCAACTCCAGTAGACTTTGTTGAGATTGAACAGAAAGAGCCTTGGAGTTAAACCAAACTTGGATTCCCAAATTCTGCCACACACTGCACATCTGCTAGTGTGTGATCTCAAGTAATTCACTTAACTTCTCTGATTCTCCATTTCTGTATTGCTTTAAAAAGATGTAATACCTAGGAAATGTACATAAAAGTGACTTTTGCAAAAGCCCTTACTACAGTACCTCACTTATAATGAGTATTCAGTAAATACTCACATGATATATTCTTGGCATGGAAATTCAAAACGGAGACCAAGGTGGGTGAAGGTTATCCTGGAGTTATAGGGCATGATCTCCTACAGGACTTTTCAAACCACATGCAGACCACAGATCCCAAAGTGCCCTTCCCTGTGTGGTCAGTCTACACATTTACTTGGTACCCACATCTCTTCCCATTGAGAATTATTGCCTGTAATAGAAAGATTAACGGTCCCCAAAATGCCCACACCCTGGTCCATGAACATGTTAGCTTACATGGCAAAAGAGGCTTTACAGGTGTGATTTGGGTTAAGGACCTTGAGACGGAAGATTACCATTATCTCAATGGGTCCAATCAAATCACCTGGGTCCTTAAAAGTGGAGACCCTTCCCCAGCTGTGATCAGGGAGAGACATGAAGATGGAAGAAGGGTTAGAGAGAAGTGACATTGCTGGTTTTGAAGATGGCAGAGGTGGAAATACAGGCCAAGGGATGCAGTAGCCTCTAGAAGCTGGAATCAACAAGGCAACTGAATCTCCTCTGTAGCTCCCAGGAAGGAACACAGCACTGCTAACACACTGATTTTAGCCCAGTGAGAACCATACCAGACTTCTGACCCATAGAATTGTAAGGCAATTAATTTATCTTGTTTTGAGCCATTGGACTCAGCAGCTGCAGAAAACTCTTCCATTGCCCTTGACGAGCCAACGTCACCAAAGGGCATACGTGATGTCTTTCCAATATTTTAGGTTAAAAAATAAAATCAGGTTGAGAACCATTGATCAAGAGGAGCGAGAACAGAATCTACTAGAAACTATATAGATGTGAGGCAGAGTTTATTAATACGACTTCTCACATATGCCCATAGGTCTTTGTGGGTGACAGCTGGCTGAGCTCCAAGGGCAATGAGAGCCAGGTATGTGGTGTGAGGAGTGGGTGAGTGGTGTGAGGAACAGGTGTGTGAAGTGAGGAGCAGTTGTGTGGTGTGAGGAGTGGGTGTGTGGTGTGAGGAGCGGGTGTGTGGTGTGAGGCACGGGTGGGTGGTGTGAGGAGCAGTTGTGTGGTGTGAGGAGCGGGTGTGTGGTGTGAGGAGCGGGTGTGTGGTGTGAGGCGCGGGTGGGTGATGTGAGGCACGGGTGGGTGGTGTGAGGAGTGGGTGGGTGGTGTGAGGAGTGGGTATGTGGAGTGGGGAGTGGGTGTGTGGTGTGAGGAGTGGGTGTGTGGTGTGAGGATCCGGTATGTGGTGTGAGGAGTGGGTGTGTGGTTTGAGGCGTGGGTGTGTGGTGTGTGGCGTGGGTGTGTGGTGTGAGGTGTGGGTGTGTGGTGTGGGGAGTGGGTGTGTGGAGTGAGGAGTGGGTGGGTGGTGTGAGGAGTGGGTGGGTGGTGTGAGGAGTGGGTGTGTGGAGTGAGGAGTGGGTGTGTGGTGTGAGGAGCCAGTGTGAGGAGTGGGTATATGGAGTGAGGAGTGGGTGTGTGGAGTGAGGAGTGGGTGTGTGGTGTGAGGAGCAGGTGTGTGGTGTGAGGGATGGGTGTGTGGTGTGAGGGATGGGTTTGTGGTGTAAGGAGCAGGTGTGTGGAGCAAGGAGTGGTTGTGTGGTGTTAGGAGCAGGTGGTTGGTGTGAGGCGCGGGTGTGTGGTGTGAGGCATGGGTGAGTGGTGTGAGGAGTGGGTGTGTGGTGTGAGGAGTGGGTGTGTGGTGTGAGGAGGAGGTGTGTGGTGTAAGGAGCCAGTGTGTGGTGTAAGGAGCCAGTGTGTGGTTTGAGGAGGAATGGGTGTTTGGTGTGAGAAAGAGCAGGTGTGTGGTGTGAGGAGGAGCAGGTGTGTGGTGTGAGGAGGGGCAGGTGTGTGGTGTGAGGAGGAGCAGGTGTGTGGTGTGAGGAGGAGCAGGTGTGTGGTGTGTGGTGTGAGAAGCAGGTGTGTGGTGTGAAGCAGTAGAGGCACTTGACTGGGCTTCCAAGAAGTTCGACAGTGAGCAAGAGAAAACAGGACGGTCACTCAAGTGGCTGGCAGGGTAAAAAGGAGGCTGTTGTTTGGTTTTCTTTTGTTTCAGTAGAGAGGGCATGCAGGCAGACAGGAAGCAGCTAGTGAGGGAAGGGAAACAGTGGGGAAATGTGTAAGAATAGTTCTGGTGTGGAGATGCAGAGAAAGTTCAAGGGACACACTAGGGGACACTAACCAGGAGTCTGGAGTAAGAGAAAGTGAATTTTTCTGTGGTAAAAATAAGAGAAAATGAAGGAATTTACCTAAAGCGGGAAGTAATATCTTGCTATCAAGAGTGGAGAAGATTTAGAAAAGACAGTGCCTCAGGAAAAATGAAAATGAGGCATTCTAGCCACACAACTGGATTGATTTAGTAGAAAAGAGAGTTTGGCAAAATCCACTTAGCAATTTCCGGCCTCCAGATACACAGAGCGGCCTGGAATGGAAATGTTTACTATTCTGCCATCTGTTCTCATGGGTGTCTGTCAAACTGGTTTCTGGACAGTCCTTGACTCTCAACGGGTCATTTTCTCCATTCCCTCTTATCCTCAACACCCTCTATTTGGGAGAATAGATGTAGAGGGAGAAATGGAAATGTTAAGGGCTAATCAACACCACATGAATGAGATCCTCCATGCTCACTCTAGCTACTCTCTCACTTGCCTGGACCATCATGACTGCTTAGCAGGCATTTTAAACAGCATTATCTGTGGGTCAAATTCACTACTACAGCTTCTCAAGTCTCCACTTCCTTCAGCTCCACCCTTAGCCTTGACTCTATCTGCCATCCTCAAGAGAACTCTTTGACTCTCAAGACAATACTTTTTTCTTTTTATGAGACATAGTTTCACTCTTATTGCCGAGGCTGGAGTGCAATGGTGCAATCTGGGCTCACCGCGACCTCTGTCTCCCAGTTTCAAGCAATTCTCCTGCCTCAGCCTCCCAAGTAGCTAGGATTACAGGCATGCACCACCACGCCCAACTAATTTTGTATTTTTAGTAGAGACAGGGTTTCTCCATGTTGGTCAGGCTGGTCTTGAACTCCTGATCTCAGGTGATCCGCCTGCCTCAGCCTCCCAAAGTGCTGGGATTACAGGCGTGAGCCACCATGCCCAGCCTCAAGACAACTTTGATTTTATCCATGTGTATGTGTGATGTGAATTGCTGCTCCTTGGAGAGGTGTGGTGTGATGACCCAGGTTCCCTCCTATCCTCCTCAATCTCATTTCTTCACCATCCATCCCCACACCAAGAGGAAGATCTGTGACCACCCCCTGGAACCAGGTCCTCATGACCTTTCACTTAAACTCTTACTCCACCTTTTAATTGTTCTTCTCATTTATAACCTCTCCTCACTCCAGTCTATCCTATATACTGTGGCCAGGTATTTTTAGGAAGTCAGCATTGATTTTTACACGGCTCAGAAACAATGTCTGCTCATTGTTGGTTTTTTGATATTTAATTCCTGGCCCTCCACTATCTGGCTCTAGACTACCATTCCCATTTGCTTCTCCTTATATACTCTGTGCTCATTCCCCCAGAGCCTTGTTATTCTTCACTTATAATCCAAGATTTCTTAACACAATTCGCTTTTTACTTCTTCTAATCCCACCCTCATTTAGCTTAATTTCAATGCCAAAATTCAACCCATCTTTCAAAGTTTATCTCAATAGCCACCTCCCACACAAAGCCTTTGCGGATCTCCCCAGTAGAATACGATTGTTCCTTTTTTTAAATCCTAAAACATGACTTTTTACTTCTCTTATTGTGTATTCTCCATCCTCTCTTACAATAGAGGTTCTCAACTCATCGTCATCATTACCTGGGATGCTTTCTAAAATTCTGTATGCCTGGGCTGCACTCTAGAGATTCTGATTCAGTAGCTGGAGTGGAGCTGTCTCAGTCTGTTCTGGCTGCCAAAACAAGGTACATAAACTGAGTGGCTTATAAACAACAGAAACGTATTTATTTCTCACAGTTCTGGAGGATGGAAGTTAGATCAGCATGCTAATGTGGTTAGGTTCTGGTGAGGGCTCTCTTCTGGGTTGCAGACTGCCAACTTCTCATTGGATCGTCACATGGTGGAAAGATGGCAGGAGAGTTCTCTAGGGTCCCTTTTATAAGGACACTGATCTCACTCATGAGGACTCACCTCCTTAAGGCCTCCTAATACCATCACACTGGGAGTTAGGATTTCAACATGTAAATTTGGGGATGGGGGACACATTTAGTCCACAAAAGGAGCCTACTTGTATTTTTAATATAGATTCCGATGTAGTGCCAAGACTGAGAATAATCACTTTTTAAAAAATTTTCCTCATTGGGAGAACAAAGGAGATTACTAGGAAGAATAAATGAAAAGGTAAATTTGAATCATATCTCTGAATCTGTTTTCTTCTTTAATATAGGGATAATAACGCCTACTTCTCTGGGTTGTTATGAAGCTTAAGGAAGATAACAGATATTGCATGTCTAAGCCTTAGCATAGTGATTAATCCATAATGATTTGTGAGATCCGAGTGTATACATTTATACTCTGTGAAAAGGATGTGAGTCACACACATATGTTCCCTGGCTGAACTTGAACACTGGCTACTAAAGGAAGCTCCATGGAAGTTACTTCACTGGGTGGCTTAACTTAGAAGCACTTCTCTTTCTGGAAAAGGAGAACTTTTCAGCATTGCTAACTCATTCCCAGAATGGACACATGAACTAACATGGCTATAATTTCACCACATTCATAATACAAAGAGGACACCGCGGTGAAGGGTCTACACAGACTTTTTCCATTTATGATCTCATCTCATCTCCTTGATGCCCTGCAAGGGAGATGTTAATGCACTTGTTTTACAGGTATGAAAATTGAGCCTCAGAACTTAGATTTGCCAAAAGCTGCATAAGTGGGAAGTGGCAGGACTGTAATTTGAACGCAGTAAGGTTAACTTTAACCTGAATACTCTTTACCGTTCACCACAACTGGCCCCAACAATTATCCTGTTAACTTGATCAGGCTATATGGACATCCATTCTAATTGTTAGAGTTCAAAAAGGCATGAAGCTGAGGACAACTTACCTTGGCTTATGTGAATCAAATGAGCCGTGGCTTCACTGAGTATACTTCTGTGCTTAGTGGACACTGTTCCTTCTACTGGATCACATTCCCCATGGGCAACTCCTGCCCATCATTCAAGATTCAGGCACACGTGCTCACCCCAGCTGGTTCAACCCATCCTTTATTTTATAACTAAAGAACAAACAGACTATATCTATGCAATCAGTGTTATCTCCTCGGGCCTAGAAAGGAAAACAGAGCTGTAAAAATATGCCTGCTATGTTGCTGTAGAACACACATCTATATCCTCATCCTTATAAGAATATCTTTATCCTTATGAGAATAAGCTGCTGCAGATGGGGCAGGAGGGAGGCTACTATTAGAGAGAGAGAAAAATCCTACATTGCCTTGCGTCTTTTCTCTTCAAACTAAATTTCTCTGATCTTCTTAATTTTCCCTGAAACTCATATTTTAATGAACGCCTTCATTTTAAAAAATGTGTTTGCTTGTTTGCTTGTTGTTTCTAGCAAGAGATCTACTCAACAGACAACTCATATGTTCACAGTGAAGTGTAAATGACTGATTTGATTTTTGAGGGAGAGAGCCTGAGAGAACTGTCAGTCCCAGGGACCAGAAGCGGGTGAGAAACAGACACCAAGGACAGTGGCCAGGTGTGGAGAAAGGATTCAGAAAGCACAAGCTGGAGCCCCGAAGGCAGATGCAGCAGAGCCTTCTCCACCACTGCACCAGGGCTGGACCTGTTGGTGGAGATCCAGACCCAACAGTTCAATTTTTTAGTATGGCATTTACACAAACACCAAAAACTGAATTTACCAAAGTTTTAGATTCTCAATTAAATCACTTGTTGTTACGTTCAGAAAAAAGTACATTTATGAACTTTGTGACCAGTCATTGCATCAAATATTTAAATCATCAACAATTAATCTGCTGTTATGTTCTAACCCAGGACGTATTTCTTTGGATCATTTTCAAAGTTCCTAAGTGACCTCAGGAAAGAGCTGAACTCCTTATCATAGCATCTCAAAGACACTCTTTACATATTAGTACATGTTATGTATCATATATGTAGACATATGCATTTATACACAGGAATACCTGCCTTTGCCAAATATGTACACATATAAGTAATTGAATATTCACAAAGACTGTGTATGGTAACAAACTACATGCATGTGGAGTCAGAATAAGTGGGACCAGGTTACACGATTTGAAAAGCATGGCCGGGGCCTCTGACCAATAGTCTTCTATGTAGCCATATTATCTGGAAATCTCTCAGTGTCTTATTCCTTGAAGATGTACAACGTCTCATTCTCTGCTCCCTTGTCTTCTCCTCGTGAATATAAGCCAAAGTATCCAGCTGTTGCAGGCCTAGAGCTACTGCTCCACTATAGGCCAGCCAGAGACTCAAGCGGGAGACTCCCATGAAGAGCCTGTAGTAGCCCCCAGCTCAGTCTCTCTAAACATACCCTCTGAGGTTGAACCCTGGCTCCTCCACAAACTAAGCATGTGACTTAAACAAGTCATCTAAATGTCTCTAGATTTGATTTTATCTGTAAAATGGAGACAGTAATAGCATCTCCCTCCCAAAGCTGTGTGAAGATGAATTGGGGTGCAGTACTAAAGTCTGGGAATCATAAATTTTTAGCAAATGTTCGTTATTATCATTATCAGTATTGTTCTCTATATCTTTTCCATGGAAAGTCTGGCTTATAGACTAGGGATTTTCTAATACATTGATGCCAAACCACATCCTCCAGAAGCAGCTCTAGGCCCCTGTACAAAGCCTGCTTTGTAATAGCACACTCAGTCACTCATTCTCCCCACAGACAGTGGGGAGGATAAGTACTGAGATTCTCTAGTTGGGCTCCTTGGTCCCAAGATATCTACCACAAACCTCAGAACATTCCCCTGCATAAGTTAATTCAGCCTCAGCATCTTAAATAACCAGAAAATGCATCCATGTAACTTCAGGATTAGTCTCCTCTTCCTTTTCCTTGACCAATTTTGTAAAAGTAAATAACTAAAACACCCAAAGCAAAGAGCAGAAAGTTGGAGGGTTGAAAGACTCCCCCATTTTGGGATACTAAATCACATTATAAAGTTGCAAAACTGTCAGAGTGTAATTAACCCATGTTGCTTCATATTCCTGATGCAACAACTGTTTAAGACATGGCTTTAAAGAGGACCGAAAGAGAGCTGTGAGTGGCACATGATCCTGTGAACCTCAGGGTGCTCGCCAGGGAAGGGCCCTACCCCAAAGGGCAAAGAGAAAGCCAGGGTCGGTAGTGTTTGAAGAGAAGATCATGTTCTGTCTGAAGACGCTTCCATTTCTGCTCTTACTCCATGTGCAGATTTCCAAGGCCTTTCCTGTATCTTCTAAGGAGAAAGATACAAAAATCGTTCAGGTAAATGAACTATCAGTTAGGTGGTGGCTGATTTGCTGATTATTAGGAAATAGTGTGGGTTGTTTTCTCTTGTTAGTTAAAACAGCCTGAAAGAAATTATCTAGATTAGTTTGAGGTTGAACATCTTCTTTTAGTGATTTGGAGGGTTCCAAGCTGGTAAGGACTAGGCCTTTAAAAGCTGGACATGAAAACAAGCTGATTTTTTTAAAGTCTGGGAAAATGCTGCTTTAGAATGTAGGGCTAGGGGCCCCACAGGGTCGTGGGGAGTCCCTTATGCTGTGCTGAGGCGCAGGATCTGAGAAATAAAGAGACAGGACACAGAAGTACCAAGGAAAACACAGCTGGGCTCATGGGGGGCCACACCACCTATAAGCAGAGACAGGCAAGGCCTGGAATGTCCAGAAGCATCTGTATTTATTGTGTATAGGTTAGGGGGCAGGGCAGTGAGTGAAGTCCTCTTTAAGGACAGTGATAGGGTCATGAGCAATAAAACAAAGGGTCCACTCCCATTAGGTCACCTAGGCTAGAAAGTGGACAGTGTGCAGCAAGGGGTCCATTCCCATTAGGTCATCGAGGCAAGGAAGCGGGCCATGTGCAGTAAGGGGTCCACCCCCATTAGGTCACCAAGGCATGGAGGTGGGCCGTGTGCAGTGAAGAGGGTGCAGTGTGCAATACCTCTATCTATGGGCATGCTACTCCTAAGAAGATCTGTGGGAGGATGCTTAAGTCCACAGCAGTGACAGAGCTGTCAGGGTCTACCACTACCTGCTGGCAGCTTCCAATGAGTTCTATAGGAGGATGCTTTTTGGGCAGCACAATAACAAGACCTGACAAAGTTCACAGTCACCAAGGTGCGGTTACGTGGAAGGGCTTTGAGCCCTCGGATGCTCGAGGGATTGCCGGTCTGAGGGCAGCCTTCCACAAGAACTGGAGCAAGGTCCTACAACTCCTTTATCAGGGAGGAGTGTCTCTTGCCCCAAGCCTGCCGTACAGTGGGTATCTTTAGGATACTGAATGCTGCCGCCTGGGCCATGGACTCTTGTCCTGGTATAACTGTTTTCCCTTGAATAATGCCCTGCACTGTGCCTGCTCCAGACATTCCTCTGACCATAAGCTGTTTATTCCTTAATTAATGCTCCTTACCGTGTCTACTCTAGGCATTCCTCTGATTATGAACTAAGATATAGTTTATATATATATATAAATATATATATATGGAAATAACTGAGTGGCAAGATATTCTTTAGGCACTCATTCTATGAACTCATATATACAGTGGATTATATAAAGGGAAATAAC
Source organism: Aotus nancymaae (assembly GCF_030222135.1). NCBI lineage: Eukaryota > Metazoa > Chordata > Mammalia > Primates > Aotidae > Aotus > Aotus nancymaae. The sequence goes on along the minus strand of NW_026988423.1, from coordinate 7,771,602 downwards.
TGAGATATTCTTCAGGCCTTAATTGTGCCAGGATTCTGCTTAGCTCTCCTTCCTCGGTACCTATATGGGGGGTTACCCACAGTAGAGCTACAGCTAGCTTGGAAAATTTTTTAGAATACATGGTATTATTTATGAAATGATATCATTTTCTTTCTCATTTATCTAATAATTTTCCTTCTAAGATATCTGCAATTAAGTTACTATATGTCTGGTGCTTCCACATAGGCATTTTCTTTGCCACCAAAATTTCCAGATGTAGAAGAGAATGTGAGGATGGGAGATTATAATGAACTAGAAATCAGTTCATAGTATAATCATATTTCCCAGCACCAGATTCAGATTGTGGACTGTTTATAAACTTTTGGAAGCATTATAAAAGCAGACCAATAATTTTTCTATTGTTTCACAGTATGAAAATGAGGCCAAATTTTTAAGAAACACAAGGGAATTCTGTCACAAATCTCTCATGCACAGTTTTCTTAACATTACAGTTTGGGGAAGGCATTACTATTTTGCGTTTTTGGTAGGGGAGGTTATCTCATACAATGGTAGGATTAATGCAGAGTCCACTGAGTGCTTATTCTGCACAAGGCAACTGCTACACATTTCACAAATACCTCATTCAATCCTCACAAGAACCCCTACTGGGGTGGGGGGAGCATTATTATTTCCATTTCAGAGACAAAAATGAATCTTAAATCAGATAAATAATGTATCCAAGTGTTCACAGTTAATTCATAGCAGAGTTAAGATTTGAACCCGAACCTGTCTGATTCAGAAGTGTATGCTCTGGTCAGTGTCACCTACTGCTGTGGTTAGAGTGTGTCCCTTGAATTTATGTGCCAGAGATTTGGTAGCCAGTGTGACAGTGGGTCCTTTAAGAAGTACTTAAGTCATTAAGAAAGATGAATGACACGCTTGTGGGACTAGGTTAATTCCTGCTGGAGTAGGTTTTGGTTCCTGCAGAACTGGAATAGTTATGAAGAGAATGGGTATTATAAAGAGGGACAGCTGGCGCGGTGGCTCACGCCTATAATCCCAGCACTTTGGGAGGCCAAGGCGGGTGGATCATGAGGTCAAGAGATCGAGACCATCCTGGTCAACAAGGTGAAACCCCATCTCTACTAAAAAATACAAAAATTAGCTGGGCATGGTGGCGCACGCCTATAGTCCCAGCTACTCGGGAGGCTGAGGCAGGAGAATTGCTTGAACCCAGGAGGCGGAGGTTGCAGTGAGCCGAGATTGTGCCATTGCACTCCAGCCTGGGTAACAAGAGTGAAACTCCATCTCAAAAAAATAAAAATAAAATAAAATAAATAAAGAGGGACTGCCCTTTGTGTTTTGCCCCTTTTCACACGTGCTCACTCCCCTTCCATTTCTCTGCCATGTTATGACACAGCACAAGACCCTCTGAGAAGCCAACCAAATGCAGTCACCTGATCTTGGACTTCCCAGCCTCCAGAATTGTGAGATAAAATAAGCCCCTTTTATGTATAAGTTACCCAGCTTTAGATATTCTGTTATAGTAACAGAAAATGGACTAAGATACTGACGAGATGACAGGTGTTCACAGGCAGCATGAGGTCTAGTTGGGTTACAGTTCACTATGCATGAAGAAACTTTTAAGTCAAACAAAATATGTAATTTTTAGGCTAAACATTTTGGATTTTGACTAAACTTAATTTAACACTTCCAAAGGAACGTTGGCCCCTTCCAAAGAGTTACCTTGGTGAATAAAATGCTAATATCGATACTGGTATTTCCCTAAAAGATATTTGGAATTCTTTTGAAATTATCAGTTCTCATTTCAGAGGCAACATGGTGAGTTAAAACCTGGATCATCACTTGGAAAATTCCTTATTTCTCTGTGCCTCCATTTGTTCATGAGAATAATTAAGCCTTTTCTACAGTAGTGAAGAGGATAAGAAAGAGGAACTGCATTGATGCAACAAATACCTCGAGAGAAGTCAATTAATGTTAGTTCTAATTTTTTTTATAAAAACAAGAAGGCAGACTCCTGACTGTATAGTAGCACTGTATAGTAGCACCTGTGTGATGTGACCCTCATCCCTTATGAGACACCTATTTTTATGCATAATCATTAACTGGAGCGCTGAATGGAGAAACTGTTCTTTCTAAATCATTGTTCTCTCAAAGTCAACCTACAAATTAATTTGTGTTATTGTTCCTGTGGTTCTCAGGTTATTAGACCTCTATGGTAACTTAGAAAGGGTTGCAAAATGACCAGAAAACTGGAAGTACTTTCACAGCAAGAACTTATGTGCTGGTCTTTGTCTAGGACTACCTGGAAAAGTTCTACCAATTACCAAGCAACCAGTATCAGTCTATAAGGAAGAACAGCATTAATATGATTGTTGAAAAGCTTAAAGAAATGCAGCGATTTTTTGGGTTGAATGTGACGGGGAAGCCAAATGCGGAAACTCTGGAGATGATGAAACAGCCTCGCTGTGGAGTGCCTGACAGTGGTGATTTTATGATAACCCCAGGAAACCCCAAGTGGGAACAAACTAACTTGACCTACAGGTGATATTTCTAGGGTTTCAGAATTCACTCATTCATCTGGTATTGACTGAGCTCTTGTATGACAGATACTGTTCTTGGTGTTGGGATACACTAGGAACAAGTAGATAAATATTCCTGCCCTTGGAGAGTGTGGAGAGTGAATGAGAATGAAAATGTGGAGATACCATGTGTTCTTTCCATTCCAAAGCTTGCCATTTTAGTCTTCCTTCTCCAGCAACCTAAAGAGGACTATGGCAATGTTAGGCGATCTCTCTAAGCACTCACTTTAGGACCCAACAAAGGCTGAATCATTGCTGGAGAGAATCTATTCCCTCCTTTCATACATCTTAATAATAATAATAATATCTAATATTTGTGGAATACTACTATTTGACAAGTAACGAACTAAATGCTTTACATGTATTTAATCCCCACAACAGCCCTATGAGAGGGATACTATTTTAGTATCCTCATTTTATGAATAGGAAACTGAGGTTTATAGACATTTATTAACTTGTTCAGAAGCCACATCTGTCCTCCACCCTGAGAGCTGTACTCCCTCCTTATCCTCTCCAGTGGCATCAAATCATGATGCAACTCACTTCAAAATAGAACAACTCATCTGTTGATGGACTACTGTTCTAAATAATATTTAACTCTTCATACATTCTCTCATTTTGAAGGATTATAAACTATACCCCACAGCTGTCAGAGACTGAGGTAGAAACAGCTATTGGGAACGCCTTTAAAGTCTGGAGTAATGCGTCATCTCTCACCTTCACCAGGATCTCACAGGGAGAGGCAAATATCAGCATTGCTTTTTTCCACAGAGGTAGGTGCAAAGCAGTCATGTTCAGATTTGCTTTCTTTGGCTAACCTGAAGCTTGGCAAGGATCTAATACAAACTTTCTTATTTCAGATCATGGTGACAATTCTCCATTTGATGGACCCAATGGAATCCTTGCACATGCCTTTCAGCCAGGCCAAGGTATTGGAGGAGATGTTCATTTTGATGCAGAAGAAACCTGGACCAGTACCTCCAAAAGTAAGTTAATCAAGATTATGTCCACACACAGCTTCTGAATTAACCTCTTCCAGATTAGAATACACACACATACACACACACACAAAATAAAGGTATCATAATATTTCAAACTCACAAAAAGCAATCATTTGAAATTTTTGCTACCTCAAATACTAAGTCAGTTTGGGTTAAAACAAACAAACCAAAACCAAAACCAAAACAAACAAACAAAAAAACACTGGATATGATTACTGACCTTACTTCTCAGGGCAGAGATCAGAAAACTATTTACTATGGCCAAATCCTACCTGGCCCCTGTTTGTATAAATAAAGTTTTATTGAAACAGGGTCACATTTATTTGTTTATATACCATCCGTGGCTGCTTTTACTCTACAACGGCAAACTGAGTAATTGCAACATAGATCATTTGGCTCACAAAGCCTAAAATACTTATTATCTGGTTCTTTACAGAGAAAGCTTGCTGACCACTGCTTTAGGGTATATCTTTATTTTCATATTCCCAAATATAGTGATGTTTGAAAAGAGCCTATTTTTCCATTTTTTTGGGAAATTCATTTAGAAATTAGTCTATTTAGAAAAGAGCAGCCACCTTCTCTCTCACCTAGTTAGTTCATCTTCGTGGAGCCCTTTTTCAGTGGTATGCCTCTGTGCAGCAAGCCAGTCCTTTCAGGAGAAGGCTCCTTTTAAGAAGGACTGTGCTGCCTGAAGGGAAGAAACGAGGCTGAGGACAGGTATACCCAGACCATGTGGTACTTCCCAAAACATGGGGTAACAATATGCCAGAGGGCACTTTTAGGAAATAATCAGAAAGGCATCTTTTACTTTTGCTGGGCACCTGTTCCTCCTGCCATTTTCTCAACATGGGTATATTATGAGGGTCTATTCTACCTACGTCCATATGCTAGGAGCTGTGTGTAGCCAAAGATAGGTAACAATTCTCCACTCCTCTACATTCCTATTGCCCTCTTCACTAGTTCAGATAATCATTACTTCTTACTTGAACTAATGATCTAGATTCCTAGCTGGACTCTTCTTCTCTAGTCTGTGCTCCCTCTACTTTTTCCTACGATTGCAGCAGGGTTTGTTTTTAGAAAGCCTATCTTGGATCATATCACGCTCATGCTTAAAAGTTTCAGTGTTTACACATTCTGCACCAAATAAGGTCCAAATACCTCCACTTGGTATTGAAGGCCGTTGGTGATTTTTCATCCTTGTCTTTTTTGGCTTGTCTTCTTATTTCACATACACCATTCACATTGGGCTAATACCCACATCGTACATTCACTGTTTCTAGGTCACACCCTATGCTTTTTAGATTTCTCACATTTGCTAGCATTGTCTCTTCTCCCTAAAATACTCTTCCTATGCCCCAAGAACCAGCTTTTAAAATCTCTCTCATCTTGCCATGCTATGTATGTTAAAGGCCACCTTCTATCTTCTCTTGGGCTGGAAATGAGAACTTCCTGGGCAGAATTCTGACAGCTTTTGTATCTCCTTCTCTATCACCACTCATTCTGTGCTTTCAAGTTGTTTGCACACGTCTCCTTTTCTAGACTACATACTCCCTGTAGAGCAGAGAACCACAACAAATTGCCCACAGTTCCTCTCACGATATTACAGGCCTTCAAATATGTTTTTCTGAAATGCATTCATGAATGTATAATTGGAAGGATGTGATGATAAGAAAGGAAATTTTAGAGCATGGGGAGAATATTAGTAGGCTAATTATCAACTGGATGTTGAACATTTTAGTAAAGAGCATGGATCTTGTCATTATACCTGGATTTGACCCCAACCTGTCACTTACTAGTTGCAAGACCAAGTACAAGCTATTCAAAATCTATGGGCATCAGTCACTTTACAGTAGAAATATTGCTAACAAAACTTCAGAAAAATGTTGTGAGGATTAAATAATATTAGATTGCCTCATATGTGGTAGGTACTCTACAATAATGGCTTTTAAAAAAAAAAGTAGGCATGTACAAAAATGCATCGGGGTTTGTGAGGCAGCATGTAGACTGGCTGGACTCAAGGATTCACATCAAAAGGCAAACACTCAAATATCTGCTGGAGCCAAGTGGAGGAGGTCTTGAAGGCCAGGCAAAAGAGGTTGGGCTTTATTTGATAGGAATTGAGATCCTTGGAAGGTTTTAAGTTTCCAGTTGTGAACGGCACTGTGCTCATGGAAATTAAAACATAGAGAAAGGGAGCAGTAAGAGGTAGGGTTTGTCCGTCTCCATTAGAGAATTCCTAGAGCATCTTGGAAAGCTCAGAAACAGAGAAGAGCTGGTGCTAAGCTGTGGGTGATGAGGGAGCCAACGTGAGCCAGCCCTGCACTGAGGCTACTCCACTGTTGGGCTGGCTTCTCTTTAACTACTTGCTCACTGGGAGTCTACTCATGAGGCTGAGGGTCTGGGACACTCAAGATGCTGGGTGTGGGAGCACAAGAGGAGAAGGGTTTCCAAATTCATGATGGCTCTGCCATCATGTCTCCAGGCCACAGATGCACATTTGTAAAGTGTGAGAATAGGAATAAATGCAGCTTTTCTGGGTTCTAAGAGTTTATAAGAAGTTCATACTCACCTATCCCCACCTATCTTGATTCTTCCCAATGTCTGCTTTCTCAGGTATCTGAAAGAAAGATGAAAAAGACAGCCATGGGAACGGCTACTTCCCTGAGCAGTTTTGGCTTGCAGTTTGCACTCCTTGAGATCATGTTTCTGCCACCCTGGGATTCACAATGGGCTGTTTACCATCCATGTTTGCATTTCAGATTACAACTTGTTTCTTGTTGCTGCTCATGAATTTGGTCATTCTTTGGGGCTTTCTCACTCCTCTGACCCTGGTGCCTTGATGTATCCCAACTACGCTTTCAGGGAACCCAGCACCTACTCACTCCCTCAAGATGACATCAATGGCATTCAGGCCATCTACGGTAAGATCTTCTAAAGACTGTTGCAGTACATGGTGGGACCTGGGAATAGACGGACACTCCCAGTATCTGAATATCTCTTCCTTTGCACTTCTTGCAGTTTCCATAAAACTGAACTCTGAAATTCCCCAGTAATATAGTATTAACAAATAGGGTGTTGGGGGCTAAGCCTCTATTGCCGCCCTAAAAGAAAAAAAGTTTAGGAAGAAATGCACTACAGTGGTTCCCAGTTATTGTCTTTGGATGGTGGGGATTTTCTTCTTCTTTTTTATGATTTCCAATTTTAAATATTCCTTTTTTTATTTTTTATTTTTTTGAGACAGAGTGTCACTCTGTTGCCCAGGCTGGAGTGCACTGGCACGATCTTGGCTCACTGCAACCTCCGCTTCCCAGGTTCAAGTGATTCTCCGGCCTCAGCCTCTTGAGTAGCTGGAATTACAGATGCCTGCCACCACACTTGGCTAGTTTTTGTATTTTTAGTAGAGATAGGGTTTTACTATGTTGACCAGGCTGGTCTTGAACTCCTGACCTCAAGTGATCTGCCCATCTTAGCCTCCCAAAGTGCCGGAATTACAGGCGTGAGCCATTGCACCTGGCCCCAATTTTAAATATTTTTAAAAGACATGACTATCCCTTTTCCTGCAGCAATCCTGATCCTAGATGTATTTCTCAAAGAAATTCTCATATAGGTCCATAAGGGGATATGTACAAATCATGCCAAAGATGTTCACTGCCATGTTGTTTGTGGTGGTGGAAATTGGAAGGCACCTGGGGGTCTATTAGGAGAAGACTATAAAGATAAAATGTGGTGGCTGCACACCATGAAGTGACGTGCAGGAGTCAGAAGCACGGAACTAGATGCATATATGGCAACAACATAGATGGGTCTTTAAAACTTTGTGCTTTGTGAAAAAAGAAACAGAATGAGATATATTGCACAATGTAATAATTAAATTACACAATATGTAAGTCTATGTAAACTTAAAATGTATATAAACAAAGCAAGGCATTTTCAAGAAACATGCAAACAAAAAATATATATATGAACATACTAACACAGTTGTCTGTGGGAGGAGAAGGGGAATGGTAGTGGAGTATTGAGAGGAAAAAGAAACTTTTTTTTAAGGCATTACTGATACGTTTCAAAGATGAGTATAGGGGCCTTTTGCCATATTGCCTGAATAAGCTCATTACATCTCTCTTCATGCTTGTCCTTCTGTTCCCTAGTTGGCTGTGAATAAAAAAAAGAAACCAATAAGGGATTTACTGCTCCCTAAAAAAAGTGTGGAATGGAATGGAATGAAATGGAATGGTGGATTGGAGTGAAATAGAATTGAATGGAGTGGAACAGAGTGGAGTGGAATTGGGAAACACTCTCTCCCCTCTCTGGTGGGACAGCACTATGAAATCAAGCAAGCATGCCAGGGTGCCACAACCAGAGAACTGTTTTGTGATTGTAGATTTTTCAGAAATGATGAGCCTACCCTAACTGTCTCTATTCCCCAACTTCTTCCTCCTGCCCACCCCAGCAACACCCCCTTATTTTGTTCACCAATGTTTTTATGTTAACTATTATTATAGCCTTTCATTCCACAGTGAGAAAAAAACATTAAAATTCAAATACTTATAGAAAAAATATTGCTAAAATTTGACTTAGATGTATGCTACAGAGTAAAAGGCTAATATTCTTTTCTGAAGGTGGATTTCTGTGAGAAGAGAGGAAATAGATACTGAGTGACCAAAAAATAAGAAAGAGGAACTAAGAAGTCAGAGAAGGATTGGATTAGAATTTAAAAAGGAGGGAAGGAGCATAGAATTCAAATTTCTTTACTTCACAGCTTGACCTGGAACTGACCCTGAAAACCATCATTCCTTTTAATAAGCAAACAAAAACTTTAAAAAGATGAAATACACAGTTGCTTTCATACTTTATGGTATGGTCTGGTAGCACTTTTCTTCACATGAAGACCCTTCACCTTTCTGAGAAGTCTCTGATGTACCCAAGAGTCACACTGGACTTATGCTTATAAAAAAGACCTTTTATTTTTTTTCAGGACCTTCAAGCAACCCTATCCAACCTACTGGACCAAGCACACCCAGACCCTGCGACCCCAGCTTGACATTTGATGCTATCACCACACTCCGTGGAGAAATATTTTTCTTTAAAGACAAGTATAAAATTGAAATATTTCTTTCTTTGATTCCTCTTACTAACATACCTTAAAACTGGATTCAAATTAGGTCAACGTTAGTCACCTTTTCCTTGAATTCTACACCTGTACTTCTCATTGGAATTTTTTATAGGTTCTGGGGCACCATTAAGGTTATCATAGGCCCCGGAGATGAACTTTATCATCTTCATCTTTTAAAGACGATTTGTACTATTTTTATGTCTATACTGGATTTATGCAATCAAGTATTTTCTGGGTAACTCAAAATATCCAGGAAAAAAAAAACATGAAAACATTAACAAACATTCAGATGCCTTTGGTGATGTAAATAGACATGGGCTACGCTGCTTGGGAATCCCATAGTTAAGTTTACTCAGCACCAAAGCACCATTCAGTTCCATCCATAATCAGTCAAGTAAATGGGACCTACTGCTTGACTAACTATGCAGCAAATCATCTAACTGAGTGAAATTTGTATTTGTCCATTGGTTATTTTGTGACTGTGCAATTACAGGATGAGTGTATGTGCTGTTGCTTTTATCAATATGTTCTCAGCATTTAGTGGGAGCAATAATGAAAGATACTACAAAGTAAGATTTTTCAATGTGCAAAGGCAGGACAATGACAAATGTAATCAAATAAGATCACTCCTGAAACCTCCTCTGAAAACTGTGAAGTACTCACCAGATGAACAGTATCACCATAAAGCTTAGCCATATGATGGTCACCGTGCTAGGAATTTTACATTAATTAGATTATTCTATTCTCCCAGCAATCCTACAAGGACCATCACTAGCCTGAAAGTCACAGGAACTGCCTACTTAGACTATGTAAGTGTGTGCGTGTGTGTTTCCTTATGTTTCGTTAGGTACTTCTGGCGAAGGCATCCTCAGCTACAAAGAGTCGAAATGAATTTTATTTCTCTATTCTGGCCATCCCTTCCAACGGGTATACAGGCTGCTTATGAGGATTTTGACAGGGATCTTGTTTTCCTATTTAAAGGTAACTTCCTAAAGTTTTCATCTTATGTTTATTCTGCCTGCAGGGAGGGGGCAGGACTTCTTTGTGGTCCCTTCCAGGTCCAATGCTGTCCAGGCTTTTGCAGAAGACTAGGGTTGGGCCCCATCAGAACCACTAACTACTGTGTGAACTTGAGTGGGTTATTTGCTCTTGAGCCATCAGTTTCCTCTCTAACAAAATGAGACCACACTAGACTGTTGTTAGCATACTTCCATCCTCATCCCAGATATAACTCTCTAAGACTCCTCAAGGCTGTAATTTGGTTTAGGTATAAAAGTCACACAAACTAAGGTATCTAATTGTGGGGCCCTGAATGTCTTGCTAAGAAGTTTTAATTTTTTATAGGTTCTGGGAAACCATTAAGTCTGTCACAGCCCCCCTGAACTTAACTTTATTATCTTCATCTTTTGAAGACTATTTGTTCCATTTTCATGTCTATGTGCAAGACCAAGAAGTGATATATATATATGTTATTTTGTAAAAATGGAAAAGTCTTATTTGACATTTAACCTGAATCATTGACAGGCAACCAGTACTGGGCTCTGAGTGGCTATGACATTCAGCAAGGTTACCCCAGGGATATATCAAACTATGGCTTCCCCAGCAGTGTCCAAGCAATTGATGCAGCTGTCTTCTACAGAAGTAAAACATACTTCTTTGTAAATGACCAATTCTGGAGGTGATGTAAACTGTTTTTTCAATTATAGGTTGAAATCTGTGTTTCTCTACCCTGTCTACAAACCTTCGAGTATTTGAAGGTTTAAAACAATCTAGGTAGTCTTTAATGGGTTTTACTGAGAATATATTCTCTTTTACAGGATAACTGATGTTACCATGGCTTTTGAAAATTTTCATTTTTATAAAATTAAAATGTCTACACAATAGTATTGAGGATTCTGCATCATGAAACAAAGAAAACCTTAACAAAGAGATAGGGTGAGATACAAAGAAAGATTTCGGCTAATTCTCACTTATGAGTTAAATTTGGACACATACCAGCAAATGTTATCCAGATAGCCTGCAGAATTTGGTTCCCAAGTTGAACCTATTATGTACGTTTATATATATACACACACAGAAGGAGTTATACTATATACCAATTAAGTAAAACTTTGAAAACATAAGCTTACTTTGGAAAAAATAACAGTGTGTCCACTACCAGAAGCCTGTTTTAGAATTAATGATACCTGTAAGTTTTATAAATATGTACCCTCAGGTAGAGAAGTTAACCATTCTTAATCCTAGTAAACAGAACACTATGAGAATTGAATGAAAAAATATGCGTGAGGAGACTTTGTAACTTACATACAATTTTAAAAAATTATTTTTATTATATTCTGTATTGGTCTTAAATCGGGTGACATTTTGTTTTTACCAGATATGATAACCAAAGGCAATTCATGGAACCAGGTTATCCCCAAAGCATATCATATATCTTTCCAGGAATAGAAAGTAAAGTTGATGCAGTTTTCCAGCAAGAACGTAAGTAGAAAAAAGAAAAAAAAAAAACTAATAAATGTGTTGTTTGTTTATCGTAGAGGAGATAGGGTCTTACTGTGCTGCGCAGGCTAGTCTCAAACTCTTGGCCTCAAGCAATTCTCCCGCCTCAGCTTCCAAGAGTTCTGGGATTATAGGCATTAGCCATCACACCTGGTGTTTAAACTTTTTAAATAGTATGTTTGCATTTGAATGTTATGCTGGAACAGGGGCAGGGTTTTCTAACTGAAGACATCTGAGATCGTCTATAAGCTAATTCAATAAACCGTCTCTCTTTTTTTTATAGACTTCTTCCTTTTCTTCAGTGGACCACTATATTATGCATTTGATCTTAGTGCTCAGAGAGTTACCAGAGTTGCTAGAGGCAATAAATGGCTTAACTGCAGATAAAGCTGAAGCAAAATCAAAGATGGTTTTATCCATTTTCAGAATGTGGAAGGGAAGTTTGGTATGCATATTCATTACACTGTGTCCTATTTATACTTTTCTCAATATTAAGTCATTGTTTGCCATCACTGTATCCATTCTGCCTGTTCTCAGTAAAATATGTTTGGAATATTCCACTGTTTGCAGAGGCTTAATCAGTTCCTACACATTCCATCTTAAATTAGTGAATCCATCAAAGAGAAGGAAAGTAAGCCTTTTGTCACTTCAATATTTACTATTTCAATACTTATATGTCTGACTTCTAAAATTTATTATCTTATTATTTGCCTATCCGACTTCATATATACCTCAGTCTCTCTCTTTAAATGCCCTATGTATATCTTCTACATGCAATTTAGAACTAGATTTTGGTTAGAAGTAAGGGTTATAAGCAATCTAGACAGTACCCTTTGCCTTTACAGAAAATGTGGTGCTGTTGCTGTTTTCTACTCTTGGAAAGAAATATGGATGATATATTTTGTGGGTTGAATTGTGTCTCCCATAAAAGATATGTTGAAGTTCTAACCCCAGGTACCTATGAATGTGAGCTTAATTGGAACCAGGGTCTTTGCAGATGAATTAGTTAAGGTGAGGTCATACTGAATTAGGGTGGGCCTTATTTCTCAGAGTCACCATTATGACTGTTGTTCCTATAAGAAGAAAAGAGACATAGGCACCTAGGGGAGGAGTCCATGTGAAGGCAGAGGCAGAGATTGGAATGACATATCTCCAAGCCAGGAATGCCACGGACTGTAAGCCACCACTAGAAGCTTGGAAGAGGCAAGGAAGGATTCCCCCCAATAGCCTTTAAGCATGACCCTGCTGACACCTGCAGATTTCAGACTTCTATCGTCCAGAATTGTGAGGGAATAAATTTCTTTTGTTTTAAGCCACCAAGTTTGCAGTACTTTGTTACAGCAACCTTAGACACGATGTACTAAACACAGTGCATCTACACTTACGAAAATGAATCAACACAGAATGCTGATGTGGAGCCCTTGCTAAGGACTACTAGGCATCTTCCCAGTAGAGCAGCCGCAAGAGACCATTACTTCCTCTCCTCCATCCTCCTGGCTCTTTTCTTCTACAGTCCAAATAAATGGGCTGGGTGGATCTGATATTCCTCAGTTCTTTATTTCCTGGGGTACTCAGGAGGGCACACACTATAGATAACTGGGGTTTACTGCATAAAATTCAATGTCTCATTAAGTTGCATTAAACTGAGCTTAGACACATAAGTTTGCTAATGGATGGGTTTTTTGTTAAGAACTGTAGGATTTATGGGACCATGTCTAGCTAGTCCAGATGTTAAAATCATTATAATGGTATATTTGCTGTTATTAGAATATAATATAGATTATTATGCAATAAATATGTGGACTGTAAAGTATATTTCTCACTAGTACCTCCTATTTTCTTTTTCTGTTAAAGTTTTTAAATCTCACAGATAATTAATTTGGCATCTTTAATCTGGTTCGAAAATTTAAAAAATCTATTAAATAAGTTCAAATTAAAGATTTTTATTTTAAATGACTGAGTTGTGATTTGCTTCTAATTTCTTAAAGTATCACCACATAAGTATCACCACATAAGTACCACCTAAAGTATAAAAAGGAATAGCAAATTTTAGGTATATTTGCAGCCATTTATTCTTGTGTCAGAATTATTATAATATTGATAATAAATTTTAGATACTGCTTCACAGTGTCCAAAATATTTTATAAATATTTGAGATCCTCAAAAATGTCATTAATACATTATTGGCAACTTATTTTACAAAATAAGAAAACTGATACTAGTATGTACTCTAATTACATTCATTGATTTATTCAGCAAGAATTAATTAATTACCTACTATTAATTATATGTCAGGGGTGCTGCTAAGGAAAGTGAGAGAGACGTATAAGCAATTCATCACATCAATGTAACAAGTGCAAAAGGACCTATAAGAATTGAATATTCCATTTTTAATCTTAGAATCAATTTCAAACTACCGTGTTTTTTAAAACTTTCTATAATGCTAGTTTTGAAAGTTTTAGGAAACTACAGGCATGAAAATGAATGTTTTATCTTCTCAGAACACCTGCTAGTTGTGCTAGCTGACTATGATAGATTCTTGGCTCAAACCTCATCTATACATCTTTGAGATGAGAACTGATCTCATATTATTTTTTAACCACATTTGACAGAGTCATAGACAATCAACTACAAAATGAAGTATAATAAAGAATTCAAAGAGTTATTCCTTTTAAAAAAAATTCTTTTGTTGACAACATGTAGTATTTTCCAGCTGTTACATTGATGTTTTGAACGAGCACAAGAGATATAAAGATGTAAGTTTAGAACGTATTTATTTTTTGTTTATTTATTTATTTTTGAGACAGGGTCTTGCTCTGTCACCCAGGCTGGAGTACAGTGGTATAATCACAACTCACTGCAGCATCAACCCCCTGGCCTCAAGCGATGCCCCTACCTTAGCCTCTCAAGTAGGTGGGACTACAGACACACACCACCATGCCCAGTTATTTTTATTTTGTAAAGATACGGTCCCACTATGTTGCCCAGGCTGGTCTCAAATGCCTGATCTCAAGTGATCCTCCTGCCTTGGCCTCCCAAAGTTCTGGGATTACAGGCATGAGCCACCATGCCTGGTCTAAGCTTAGAATTTCAATAATGAGATTCCTATATATCTTAGGTTGAATTTCTTCAAAAGCAAAGCCTAAGTTAAGACAGTGGTTATTAATTTTTTTTCAGGACACAGTCCCAAGATGAGGCAGCAAGCAGAGTGAGGCAGGGAAGGAGGAAAAGCCAATACAATGATGTGTTATCAAGGTTTCTGCTACGAGCAATTGAAGCTCAATTCCACCAGGGGCCTCTGAGAAGCCTGTAGACCAGCTTCCAATTGTTCACATCTCCAGTGAGCAGGAGGCTGGAACATTCATCCCTTAGTTTCCATTCCCCATTGGATGAGAATGGTCCCTGAGAGTGTTAACTTCTTTGCAGTTCCAGGCTGTACTCTCATGCTGGCCTGACAGGCTTGGTGGCATCTCAGTGCTCTGGGCAGAAAGCAAAAAGACACACAGCCTGTGCTTAAAGTTGTATTAGGTTGATGCAAAAGTAATTGTGATTACAATTACTTTTGCACTTTGTCAGACCAAAGTGAGTTACACAAACCAGTCCACCCCTTCTGCAACTAAATTAATGCTGGGGGTATGTGACAGACGACATCAGTAGAATCTCCTACAGTTTGGTTCCTTGGAGATTTAAATGATGGGAAATTGCATGAGTTTTCTCTGGAGTAACTTAGTAGCTCCAGAAAAAAAAAAAAATTTACAGATACCAACACTGGAGAAATCTCAATGTGGCAGGGCTACTAATGACCTATCTTGACCTCCACTCTCCACTTCTTCTGCAATGAGACTCCAATTTTGTTTGAGGTAACAATGCATCCAGCTAAAAGACTAGGTTTTGTAGCCTTGCTTATAGCTATGATTACGGCTAGATATGGCCATGTGATTATTTCTAGCCAAAATGTGTAAGCAGAATGTTGTGTGGGGCTTCTGGAAAACTACTTTTTCTCTGCCTTCCTCCTTCTTTCTGACTGTAATGCAGATATAATGGCTAAGGGTTGAGATGGCATGTAGATCATGAAGCATTGCACTGAGAGTGATATAGCAAAGTAGATACTGAGAGTGGTATAGCAAAGTTGCCTATCCCTGACGATATGGAGCTGTTATACAAACCCTAGGCTTCCAAATCTGGGCATTTTTTTTTAATGTGAGGCAAAAATAAATTTTTATTTACCTAAGCATCTGTTACTTTGGGTTTTTGTGTTACATTCAACCAGATCTCATCCTGACTAATATATCACATGAAGGGTGTGGGATGTGCCCCACCTCCCTGCAGTGAAGGTCATCAATTCACCAGCCCTGCCTACACACATGAGAGCTTCCAGCCTGCTTTCTTGTCTCTCATTCTTAAGCAGATTGCACATTGCAAAGTCACCAATTATTTCTGAAAAGATTGCAGTGTGAAAAACAGAGACCAAAAGACAGACTTTGAGGAACTAGACACAATTCTAGAAGCAAAAGAAAATGCTAAAATAAACTAAAGCATACTTAACATGAACATTCTTTAAAAATAAGAAGAGGCTGGGTACAGTGGTTTGTGCCCATAATCCCAACACTTTTGGAGGCTGAGGCAGAAGGACTGCTTCAGGCTAGGCATTCAAGACCAGACTGGGCAACATAATGAGAACCTGACGCTACAAAAAATAAAAATAAAAATATTAGCTGGACACAGTGGCATGCACCTACAGTTCCAGCTACTTGGGAGGCTGTGGCAGGAGGATCATTTGAACCCAGGAGTTTGAGGCTGCAGTGAGTCCTGATTGTACCACTGCATTTGAGCTTGGGTAACAGACCATAATGCCTTCTTTTATTTATTTAAACAAATAAATAAATATAAGAATTAAATATAAGAATATAATTTTGGATGTAAAGTATGTCTTATTTATTTATTTAATTATTTAGTTATGAATTATGTATTATTTATTTAGTAATTTATTTAAAAACATAAATAAGACATATTTTACATCCAAAAAAACTAACAAAATGCAAAAAAAAAAAAGACAAAAGCTTAAAAATGTAAATGAGTACTCAGAACTGGAAAAAGTTCTTGAAAATTAAATATCACAGCTGAAATTAAACACTCAATAGTTGACCTGGAAAGTTAAGTTGCTAGAAAATAGGATATATTAGAAGCAGAAAGACTCAGTCCAGGAGGTCCAACAGATACACATTTTGAAAAGAGAAAGGAAGAATGAAGGGAAGAAATTATAAATGAAGCTATATTGGAAAGTTATCTTAAATTGAAGTTTCCATGAAAAAAGGGCCCACTTACTGTCCAAATGTTAATACAAAAGACCTACATCAAGGGTCATAATTATAAAATTTACAGATACCTAGGTAAAGAGAAGATTTCCAAAATCCTTCAAAAGAAAAACATCAAGAATCAGAGTATAAAACTTTTCAACAGCAGCACTAGAGTCTGGAAAATAATGGAATCTTCATTATTTTTTTCTCAGGGGAATTTCTTTTAGACTGAAATTCTGTATCTAGTCATACTCTCAATCAAGTGTGAGGATGGAATAAAAGGCATTCTTAGGCATGACAAAACTCAGAATATTCATTTTCCTTATATTCTTTCTTAGAAAACTCCTGAGGGATAAGTTGCATCAAAACAAGGGAGCAAATCAAGACATAGGTAGAAATTAAACCTAGTAAGCAGAAGTCTAACACAGAGTTCTCTGGTTGATGAGAGGATGACAGTTCTGCCACAGACCCAGACTGGAGAAGGCGAGCAAGGGGTCTCAGAGGGATGAGTTCAAGGGCAAAAACTGCTGCTAAATTTCTTGTCATGTTTGGTTATTCTGAGAAGAGTTTAAGAGTTCTATTGAAGAATTTGGTAAAGAATTAACATGTAAAAATAAATTCAACTATCACCTGCAGAGAAAAAAGGTTATACAAGAAAGGAGATGTAAGGCCGGGCACGGTGGCTTATGCCTATAATTACAGCACCTTGGGAGGCTGAAGCAGGTGGATCACCTGAGGTCAAGAGTTCGAAAGCAGCCTGGTCAACATGGTGAAATCCCGTCTCTACTAAAAATACAAAAATTAGCCAAGCATGGTGGCAAATGCCTGTAGTCTCAGCTACAAGGGAGGCTGAGGCAAGAGAATCGCTTGAACCCGGGAGGCAGAGGTTGCAGTGAACCGAGATTGTGCCATTGCACTCCAGTCTGGGTGACAGAGCGAGACTCCATCTCCAAAAAAAAAAAAGAAAAGAAAAGAAAAAGAAAGAAAGAAAGGAGATGTCATCATAGTATATGACATGGCTCTCTTGTGAATAATATTTAAAGGTCATAATTGTATGAACACTAATTACTGGCTTAAAACATTCCTATAACCAAATTAGGAAAGTGGAAGGAGTGTCGAGTCCTTCTCTTCCATAGGAAGATGTTAATAATAACATTTAACTTTGAAAACTTGAGAAACAGTAGCATAGCATGCTATTTACAAATGTGGAGTTGAACATAAGGATTAAAAGCTATAAAAATAATTTAAAGAAGTTGCCTCTGGGAGCAGGACTTGAAAGAGTGCAAGGTTGGAGAAGAGAGATGCTTTTTCATTATAACAAGATAGCAACATTTGACTTCCCTTTTTTTTGGTAACTCTATTATTTTTATATTTGTTCTGAAATATTTCAGAGTTTAAAAAACACAAAAGAATAATACAATGAGCATACTTGTATTTAATACCAGTATAACACAAATCTTAATCATGTCTGCCTACTGCCCTTCATCCCATCTCTCCAGAGGTCAATTAAACCGTTAAAACTATATACATATACTAAAACAGTAAATAATAATATTTCTGAAACAGGATTTATAATTGGGATGAGTTTTACATGCAAAGGAAGTATATATCTACTTAGAGCCTACAAGTCCTTCAGCTACGTCATAGAAATTTTATTTAGGATATAGACAAGGAAGATTTGGAAAGGTCTATCAGTTGAAGAGTTAACATTTGGGAAGAAAGGGAAGAAAATTTTAGTAATTGGTAGAAGAAAAGGGGAGGACAGGTCAGAGAGAACATTGCTGTAACTAATAGTATTCCTTCACCTAAAAGTAGCCCAAGTAAAGAAGAATATATTGAAAATAATTCAAAAGGCTCTCACTAAGTATACTCTCACTTCTAATGTTAATTTTGGCCTTCATCATCCATGACCTCTATGACGCTTCATCTTCCCAGTCAGCTGTCTTCTCCATGAGACCCTCCATCCTATCTCCCATGGCTGCCTACATATATATTTTGTTCCAGTCAAGCCAGATTTCCTACAGCTCATTTCTGCTGTGTTACCCGCTTCCCATGGCTTCCTTGCACTGAGACGCCTTCTTCCTTTCTCTGTAAATCCAAATTCTACCCGTTCTCCAAAACCTAGAGCAAGCCCTCATGCAAGTCCCAGTGCAGGCTTATTCCAATTATAAATCCTCTTTCAGAAATTTTATTATTTACTGTTTTAATAGATGCATATAGTTTAAACAGTCTAATTCACCTCTGGAGAGACAGGACGAAGGGGAGTAAGTAGAGATGATCAAGATTTGTGTTATGATGGTATTTATGTAATTATTTAACTTGCATAAAACCTCAAGGCCACATTCATAAGCGGTGATCTGTCTGCCTCTAGCCCTTCTTAGTCTTTATAATCTCCACTGTGTATTTGCCCACTTGCCTCCATTTTGTCCTGCCTTAATTTCTGTATGTGTCTGAATTCTCCAACAAGATTGCATTCACAGGGGCAGGCAAACAGTAGGAATTTGATAAACATTTGAAGTTTACCTTAGTTAATTAGGGTAATCTGATTCCTGATTCATTTGCCTTTTTATGATAACATCCTACCAAGATATTTTGAGACTGCCTTCAAAAGAAAACTTTGCAAGGAAGAAAGCAACTTGAAGGCTCACTTGACAGTACATTCAATTCAGTAATAAGCAAAAACTGTGTTTTCTAAACAGTTGCAGACCATGATTACAAAATCAGGTCAGGCTAAAAAAAAAAAAAAAGCAAATCATGACACACTTTATGGCAAGTGTCCTTTTCTGTTATTAATTAAATGATGATACAAGCCAATTCATGCCACGTCTCCTATTATTTTCTAAATTCTGTGCTAACAAAACCGACTTCAGCTGAAGAAAGAGAGGAATGAAGCGCCTTCTGCTTCTATTTTTGTTCTTTATAACATTTTCTTCTGCATTTCCCGCAGCCCGAATGATGGAAAATGAAGAAAACATGCAACTGGCTCAGGTACTGTCTCAATAAATAATATCAATAACTATTGATAAAAAGTTTATTTTACTGATTCTCTTGGGACCTAAAAAGAAAACACATTCCTGCAAAAGAGTTCTGGACTTTTTTGTGAGAAGGAGCTGCTTTTCTTTGTCTAGCTCTAAGGATTTCAAGAAACTGTGAGGGGGGACAGGGAGGGGGAAAGGATCTGCTATAACTTTGAGCAATGGTCACGAGTGAAGGGATGTTTAGTGAGAGGAGAAAGGAGAAAGCCCTGCAAGACATGGAGATCGCTGTAAATGCATTTCAAGACAAACAGGAGGACTCAATCTACAGTTTGGAGCCCTAATCCATAAATGTCTGAAAAATACATTGCTTTAGAGATTCCCTTTAAAAATCAGTTCAGTTAACTTTTTATTTGATTAAATCAAATACACGTGCAAAATGGATAATCATTTATTTCTTCTAGAATTTGTTTCAAAGAAACACCAAAATGAAAGTAACAGCAAAAATATATAAGATATGTCATCATTCAACAGGTAGAAGAAGCTTCATTCTTTTCTGTGGAGGTTTATGAGCTGTGTGCTTTGGCTAATTCTGGTCACTCATGAGTCAACCAAGTCTTGGAAACTGCAAGAGCAGGGTGACTCCTTATTTTCCTCTTCATGTCCTTCCTTTCTTCTTTCCTCCTTCACTCCTCTCTCTCTCATTACTTCTTTTTTTTCCCCTCTTTCCTATTGCCAAAAGGAATTTTAGGCAATTTTGCTTTACCCTGAGATGGAGATTTGCTCTCCTGGAGTCTGTGCTTCTTTTTTTTTTTTCTTATCTTTTTGGTCAGGCATATCTCAACCAGTTCTACTCTCTTGAAATAGAAGGGAATCATCTTGTTCAAAGCAAGAATAGGAGTCTCACAGATGACAAAATTCGGGAAATGCAAGCATTTTTTGGATTGACAGTGACTGGAAAACTGGACTCAAACACCCTTGAGATCATGAAGATACCCAGGTGTGGGGTGCCTGACGTGGGTCAGTATGGCTACACCCTCCCTGGGTGGAGAAAATACAACCTCACCTACAGGTAATGCTTCTGCCAGCCATTTCCACCTAATTCAAAGGAACATAAATATAATTTCCGAGAAACAGAATAATATTCATTCATTTGACTGAGCACTTCCTATGTGCACAGCACATCATAGGTTCCATTTACGGTATCCTCCCAACAAGCCTGTGCTGTAGGCATTGTGGCTACCGCCACCTTAAGTACTGAGAACTGAAACAAAAGGTTATTTACCATAGCTGAGGATACACAGCTCTTACTGGCTCCAGCAGACATGCTCTAATCTCTAGCCTCTGCCACCATCACATAAGCTCAGAACAAATACTGTCATCTGACTGCAGATACTTGACAGCATAGATGAAGGGTGCTGGAACACAACCAGTTTATGTCAGAGACATGTGTGTGTGAAAGAGAGAGTTGCCAGATCTCAGATGAGCCCCTCAGAGCAAAGTATGGTGTTTCCCTCAGACATCTCAAGGAAAAGGGGGCTGATTCATTGGCAGAAAGAGGATGAGGTATGCCATTGATCTGAGACAGAGGCAGTCACCTTGACCACCACTCGAGAGCCTTTCTGATAGTTCTTCCTTCATCTTACTGAGTCCTAGGACTTGAGATAAAAATGGGTTTAGCAAGACAGGGAAGAAACATCTTTTCCTAAGTAATTCTGTGGTTCTCATGTAAGATTCTTAATATATGGGCCAGGCGCGGTGGCTCATGCCTGTAAGCCCAGCACTTTGGGAGGCTGAGGCAGGTGGATCACCTGAGGTCATGGGTTTGAGACCAGCCTGACAAACATGGCAAAATCCCATCTCTACTAAAAAATAGAAAACTTAGCTGGGTGTGGTGGTGGGTGCCTATATTCCCAGCTACTCGGGAGGCTGAGGCATGAGAATCACTTGAACCCGGGAGGCGGAGGCTGCAGTGGGCCATGGTTGCGTCACTAAACTCCAGCCTGGGAGATAGAGTGAGACTCTGCCTCCAAAAGAAAAAAAAATTCTTAATACATGATTCTTAATATGATACATGCACAAGACTGATTTCCACAAGCCATTCAAAAAATGATTCTCAATTGTTATTAAGAATGTCTTTATGATACTTTCATATACAAGCCAACACATACATGACATAAATGCTGTCTCAGAGTGTGATCTTAGGGAAGTCATTTAGCCTCTTTGAGCCTCCTTTGTTGAAGTGTTATAATACTACCTGATTCATAGGGAATATAAAGAAATTGAGTTGTATAGTATGTAAAAGCATTTCATTTAAATAAAGTGCTATGCAACTGTAAGACAATTGCACCACAGCAAAAGTTACTGCAGCACATTATTAATAAGTTAGAAATGTTTTTTTTGTAGTTATATATATATATATACTTGCATGCATCAACTAGAAATTGACATATTTTGTTAATTTTTAAGAATAATAAACTATACTCCGGACATGGCACGAGCTGCTGTGGATGAGGCTATCCAAGAAGGTTTGGAAGTGTGGAGCAAAGTTACTCCACTAAAATTCACCAAGATTTCAAAGGGGATTGCCGACATCATGATTGCCTTTAGGACTCGAGGTAAGGTTTTCAACAGAGAACAAAGCTATTTTCATCTCAGGAGATTTGAGGGATCTGATCTTTTTTTCCTCCCATGAATTGTATCTCAGTCCATGGTCGGTGTCCTCGCTATTTTGATGGTCCCTTGGGAGTGCTTGGCCATGCCTTTCCTCCTGGTCCAGGTCTGGGTGGTGACACTCATTTTGATGAGGATGAAAACTGGACCACGGATGGAACAGGTGAGTGTAATTCTCTTTATGAACAAAATTATTTTATTATTCTAGAGAATCCCAAAGTTGTGTGAACCCCAAAGTTGTATTAGAAAAGTGTCAGCCTTCAGAGGTTCATGATCCTGTGTGGTACACAAGGCCACCCACATACTGCCACATAAGACAGAAGATGTTTTGTGTTGTACCAGTGGTAGAAGTCATCTGTCACTTGAGGATTGAAAGAAGACTCTAGGGAGGTAGTAACTTTGAGTTCACAATTAAAGGACAGGGTATGGATTGATAACCCACAGACGCTCTATTTAAAAGCATGAACTTCCTCTTATAACTCTTGCCCAGCTGCAAAAGAATCAGACTCTAATCCTTATATTTGACTTATTTCTTCAAACCAAGTAAGTTTATTTTATTTCTCTCAATGTGCCTGCCTGGCATTAGAGGTGTTTTACTACTGTCTCAACAAATATATCCAACTACACTATATTAACAGGTAGCAGTGTACGCCTCAAACAAAAGAGCAAGCTCAGTAGATTTTTGGGTCTCCCCATTCTTTTTTTCTGTCATTGGCAATAGTCATCTTGGGTCTGGTGTCCAGCCTCCAGAGTCACAGGAAAGCACAGGTTGTAGCAGTCCTGGCGGGTAGTATGCAAGGATACAGGTCATCCAGATGATCAGTCTAGGTCAGCTTTACACTTTCTACGAACTGAAAGTCTGTGACACAAAATGGTCCATGGCCACTCACTGCTCAGTCACAACAGGTGATGCAACTGTCCTTCCAGGTGGCATTGAAAAGGGCGAAAGTCAGTACTGGCTGAGGTTCCGGCAGCAGCGGCAGCAGGCACAATCTGGGGTTGGCTGCTGCCGTTGCCACTTGACTTAGCATCACAAGCAGACAAGAAATTGAAGGAAGTAAGATAGCATTGTCGCCCAAGCAAGAGAGGAGAGGCGTGAACCATGCCTGTTGTGTATCTTCTGCTGAAACATGTTTCAATATTTCTTTGGCACTAGTCTAAAGATAGTGTGGATATGTCTGGTCAGTTATAGGAAATATCCCAGCACTTGCCAAAATCAGGATGACTCCCCTTGCTCAGGCAGGCTGTACTTTCACATCTAGAGGCAAAAATCAAAGATTTCATTATCCTTTTGTCCCTTAGGTTCAATACTAAGTAGCAGTTACTGTTATCTATACTGCTTTAAGCCCTCTGCCAAAGGGGATGTGTAGGGTAAGTTAAGTTTTTAAAAGTCCAGTATGTCTGGGTTCCACGTTGTTAACACTTGCTTGAGCAAGGCAGGAGATAAATACAGCCCTCAACCAAGTTCTGGTTGGGCAACAAGTCAGCAGTTCCAAAAAGGATTGTCTTCAGACCACTTTATTACATTCCTTTGGAGTAGAAGTTGTGGGCCCTTGGTGATCCAATTGTATAACTCTTAGTTCACTGACATTAAAGGGGAAAATATCTTCCTGTTCTCCAATAAAAACATAAAACATCAAGCAAACGTAATCTCCAATGAAATTGTAATTTTTTAAAATAGGAAACTCAGCAATAGCCTATATAATCACTTTTTTCATTGCAATGTGGAAGATCTGTTCCACGGAAGGGTGGCAAAAGTCTCGGTGTAACATGCTTAAGAGCAACAGACACGTCATCTGCCAATGATGATATTAGGCTGCTTCCTCGGGGAAGAACAGGTCATCGCATGGGGATGTCAGAGGAGTTTAAGCACATACAGAGATTTTCCTGAGAGTTTCTCAAAGCAAAGCCAGTGCCAAGCCTATGGTGAGTGTGTGTGTGGCACACGTGTGTGCACTAAACAACTGAATAGACCTTATAGACTGCTACAGATGCAGTGTTGGGAAGGAGAAAAAGCAATGGTTTGTGGCTTGGCAGACACTGGTTCCTTTCGAGGCTTCCCATTTACCAGCTGAAGGACCCAGGACAAGTCAAGTAATTTTCTATAAATTTCCCTCTAGACACTGCTTTATGTGTCCCAGAGATTCTAGTACATTGTATATTCATTCTCGTTGGTTTTGAAGAACATCTTTATTTCTGCCTTCATTTCATTGTTTATCCAGTCAACATTCAAGAGCCAGTTGTTCAGTTTCCATGAAGTTGTGTGGTTCTGAGTTAGTTTCTTAATCCTGAGTTCTAATTTGATCGCACTGTGGTCTGAGAGACTGTTATAATTTCCGTTCTTTTGCATTGGCTGAGGAGTGATTATGTGGTCAATTTTAGAGTAGGTGAGTTGTGGTGCTGAGAAGAATGTATATTCTGTGGATTTGGGGTGGAGAGTTCTGTAGATGTCTAGTAGGTTTGCTTGGTCCAGGTCTGAGTTCAAGTCCTGGATATCCTTATTGATTTTCTGTCTGGTTGATCTGTCTAATATTGTCAGTGGGGTGTTAAAAGTCTCCCACTATTGTTGTGTGGAAGTCTAAGTCTCTTTGTAAGTCATTAAGAACTTGCTTTATGTATCTGGTGCTCCTGTATCGGGTGCGTATATATTTAGGATCGTTAGCTCTTCTTGTTGCATCGATCCTTTTACCATTATGTAATGCCCTTCTTTGTCTCTTTTGATCTTTGTTGGTTTAAAGTCTATTTTATCAGAGACTAGGATGGCAACTCCTGCTTTTTTTGTTCTCCATTTGCTTGGTAAATCTGCCTCCATCCCTTTTTTTTTTTAGCTTATGTGTGTCCTTGCAGGTGAGATGGGTTTCCTGAATACAGCACACCAATGGGTTTTTACTTTTATCCCATTTGCCAGTCTGTGTCTTTTCATTGGGGTGTTTAGCCCATTTACATTTAAGGTTAATATTGTTATGTGTGAATTTGATCCTGCCATTTTGACGCTAGCTGGTTGTTTTGCCCATTAGTTGACACAGTTTTTTCATTGTGTCGATGCTCTTTACCATTTGATACATTTTTGGAGTGGCTGGTACTGGCTGTTCCTTTCTATGTTTAGTGCTTCTTTCAGGAGCTCTTGTAAGGCAGGCCTGGTGGTGATGAAATCTCTCAGCAATTGCTTGTTTGTAAAGGATTTTATTTCTCCTTCACTTATGAAGTTTAGTTTGGCTGGATATGAAATTCTAGGTTGAAAGTTCTCTTCTTTAAGGATGTTGAATTTTGGCCCCCACTCTCTTCTGGCTTGCAGGGTTTCTGCCAAGAGATCCACTGTGAGTCTGATGGGCTTCCCTTTGTGGGTAACCCGACCTTTCTCTCTGGCTGCCCTTAGCATTTTTTCCTTCATTTCAACCCTGCTGAATCTGACTATTATGTGCCTTGGGGTTGCTCTTCTTGAGGAATATCTTTGTGGTGTTCTCTGTATTTCCTGGACTTGAATGTTGGCCTGCCTAGCTAGGTTGGGGAAGTTCTCCTGGATAATATCCTGAAGAGTGTTTTCCAGCTTGGATTCATTCTCTTCATCACATTCAGGTACACCTATCAAACATAGATTAGATCTTTTCACATAATCCCATATTTCTTGGAGGCTTTGTTCATTTCTTTTCACTCTTTTTTCTCTAATCTTGCCTTCTCATTTTATTTCATTAAGTTGATCTTCAATCTCTGATATCTTTTCTTCTGCTTGGTCAGTTCAGCTATTGAAACTTGTATATGCTTTGCGAAGTTCTCGTGTTATGTTTTTCAGCTCCCTTAAGTCATTTATATTCTTCTCTAAACTGTTTATTCTCATTAGCATTTCGTCAAACCTTTTTTCAAGGTTCTTAGTTTCTTTGCATTGGGTTAGAACATGTTCTTTAGCTCAGAGAAGTTTGTTATTACCCACCTTCGGAAGCCTGTTTCTGTCAATCCATCAGACTCATTCTCCATCCGCCTTTGTTCCTTTGGTGGTGAGGAGTTGTGATCCCTTGGAGGAGGAGAGGTGTTCTGGTTTTGGGTGTTTTCATCCTTTTTGCACTGGTTTCTTCCCATCTGTGTGGATTTATCTATCTGTGGTCTTTGTAGTTGGTAATTTTCGGATGGGGTTTCTGAGTGGATGTCCTTTTTGTTGACTTTGAAGTTATTTCTTTTCTTTTTTTTAGTTTTCCTTCTAACAGGCCCCTCTGCTGTAGGACTGGTGGAGGTCTGCTCCAGACCCTGCTTGTCTGGTGATCACCTGCAGCAGCTGCAGAACAGTAAGGGTTGCTGCCAGTTTCTTCTTCTGCTATCTTCGTCCCAGAATGATACCCGCCAAATGTTAACCTGAGCTCTCCTTTATGAGGTGTCTCCTTGGATATATGGGAGTCAGAGAGCTGCCTTGAGGAGAGAGTCTGTCCCTTACAGGAGCTCAAGTGCTGAGCTGTGAGCTCTATTGTTCTGTTCAGAGCTGCTGGACAGGTACCTTTAAGTCTGCTGCAGTGGAACTCATAACTGCCTTTTTTCCCAGGTGCTGTGTCCTGGGAAGGTAGGGCTTTATTTATAAGTTCCTGATGTGCTGCTGCCTTTTTTCAGAGATACCCTGCCCAAAAAGGAGGTAGCCTAGTCACAGTCTGTCAGCAGAGGTATTGCTGAGCTGCCATGGGCTCTGCCCAGCTGCTGTGTGAACTTCCTTGCAGTTTTGTTTACAGAGGTATAGTTAGAACTGCCTCAGTAATGACAGTCTGCCTCAGTAATGGTGGACTGCCTCGGCAATGGTGGACACACTTTCCCCCACAGAGTTGGACCATCCTGGGTCTGGCTGCACTTGCCGCAAAACTCTCAATCCAGAGCATTTCAGATTGCTGGTCTTTGTGGGGCTGGGACCCACCAAGCCAGATCACCTGGCTCCCTATTTCAGCCCCCTTTTATCAGTTGAATGGGCGGCTCTGTCTCCCAGGCATTCCAGGTGCCAGTTGAAACAGCACCCAGATTTGTGTGAGTTTTTGTGCAGAAACCCACTGCACCAGCTGAAACAGTGGTGCTGGAAATTTGTGGTGCTTTTCAGCCTGGGAATCTCCTGGCCTGTGGGCAGTAATAACTCATTTGGAAATGCAGTGATCACTCACCCTCTGTGTTGTTCTCGCTGGGAACTGCACTCCAGAGCTGTTCCTATTTGGCTATCTTGGATCCCCTCTAAGTTAAGTAATTTTCTTACTCTCTATTTCTTTGCCTGTAAAATAAGAATAATAATGCTCTTCTTTTAGGAGGATGAAATAAGTTATCCTTACCCTAACTAAGTTAATAAAGGTGAAAACACCTTTCAAAGCACTTGTCCATAGTGAACACTCAGAAAGTTCTTGACGTTAAAGATTCTGTTGACAATTATTAGTATTGATGATGATGATGATAACTAGGGTGGAATTACATTCTAGACTAAGAAAAAGTGTTTACAAAGCTATGAATATTTGCAAAGAAATAGTTACAAAACTAAACATAAATATTTATAGCAACATGGGTAAGAGTAACTGCTACTTAGTATTGGATTTAAGGGACAAAAGATAGTGAAATATTTGATCTCTGCCTCTAGATATGAAAGTAAAGCCTGGGCAAGCAAGGGGAGTCATCCTGATTTTGGCAAGTGCTAAGATATTTCCTACAACTGTTTGATCATACATAACCACACAGTCTTTAGACTAGTACCAAATAGTCACATCTCCATGAGACAGAGATTTTTGTCATCTTTTTCCTACAGTGTTATATGGCTGATAACAGTGTTGGCACATGAGAAATACTCTACAAATTGTTGGTAAATAAAGTAACTCAACGATCATTTATTGAACATACATTAGGACTCAGACTCTGTCATAGAAATGATATATACCCTAGTATATAAGACACAGAAGCTGCCCTCCAGGGGCTTACAGTCTAAGGGGCACACAGACAAATAAATGGCAACTAAAACCAGTAGGATCGGTACTGAGACAAAGGAAAGTATGGCAATGTAATAGGAGCACATAGAAGAAAGTCCATCCCAGACCCACAGGTCAGCAGAGGAAGTCATGTCAAACCTGAGAACTGGAGGCTCAGCAGGAACTAGGAAGGCAACGTAGGGGAAAGAGGGTGAAAAAGAATGTTCTGAACAGAATAGTTCAATCTAACATAAGGATTAGAATTGCAGAATACCAGGCTAAAATTGTGAAGAGGATTCAGATTGCAGAGCATCTTGAAAGCTGGGATAAAGGTCTGGACTTCATTTAGAAGACCTGAGTTTGAATTATTTTTCCCAGTAGCGATGTTTCCAGTTTCTTGTCCAAAAGCACACACAGTGATATAGCCAGCCAAGCAAGGGGTAGCAACAAAGGCAAGAGCAGAAAAATGTCAAAAACCATGACATAATTCTTTGCCCTTTTACATTTGCTCTGTGCAAACATCACTAGATAAGGTTCCATCAGGGAAGCTGAGACTTTCCTTAGGCTCCATACACTTAGTTGCAAATCCAGGGGCAGACTTTTCTTGAGACAGGGTCTCACTCTGTTGCCCAGGCTGGAGTGCCGTGGTGCAATCTTGGCTCACTGCAACCTTTGCCTCCTGAATAGCTGGGACCAAAAGCACAGGCCACTTCACCCAGCTAATTTTTTTTTTTTTTTTGGTAGAGGCGGGGTTTCTCCATGTTCCCCAGGCTGGTCTCAAACTCCTGAGCTCAAGGTATCAGCCCACCCTGGCCTCCCAAAGTGCTGGAATTACAGGAGTGAGCTGCCAAGCTGGGCCCAACAGGGGTGGTCCTTTATACTTAGAACCTTACAGACTAGCAGGAAAGGCAGACAAAGACAAAGGCAATTTCAACATGCCTAGTAAGACTTCTGGAAAGAGCACTATGGTCCTGTTTAGGAAGCACATCTAACCATTTTTTCATTTAGACAACATCTGGACATCCATTATCACTAGGAATAAAAGATAATTAAGACATGGTTCCTGTACTCACTGTGATGGAAATAAACAATTCAGGCCTTTACAAGCTTATGACAGAATCAAGTGCGGAGTCTGTAGAAGCCCAGAGCCGTGCATTTAACTCAACTGAATAAGAGCTGGGGGGATAAGGGAAGTTCCATGAAGGAAATGACTTTAGAGGGGAGTCCTGGGAAATAAATAGGGTAGTTAAGCCAAGAGAAAGTGGAAGAGATACATTCTTAGCAAAGGGATGAAGGTATGAAGACATAGAGATTAGAAAGAACCTGGTACAGATGAAAAACACCAGCAATTTAATATAGTTAGCTTGTGGAATATGGAAATAAAATATGAAGCTTGAAAAAGGCAGGAACTAGACCGAGGAAGGTCAGGTGAGGGTGTTTGGACTTTATCCTATAGTCAATACAGAACCTCTGAAAAATAGAAGTAGGAGCAACATGATCACGTATAGTATAGTCTAGCAACAAACCCAAACTGGTGGCTTCTATTTTTTAAGAAATATTATCTGTCCCTGAGACACCAGTTTCAAGCCATTTGCTTAACCTGGGCCATATTTTTCCATGATGTGACTAATACCAATTAAAGTCATGTGCCATTTAATCATATTTCAGTCAATGATGGACTAAGTATATGACAGTGGTCCCATTAGATTATGCTGGAGCTGAAAATTTTCTATCACCTAGTGATGTCATATAGCACAACACATTACTCACGTGTTTGTGGTGATGCTGATATAAACAAACCTACTGTGCTGCTAGTCACATAAAAGTTCCGCACATACAATTGTGTGAAGTACATAATACTTGATAATAAACAGCTATGTTACTGGTTTATGTATGTAATGTACTATATCTTTTATGGTTGTTTTAGAATGTACTCCTACTTGTACAAAAAAAGAGAAAGAAAAAAAGAAACAAAGGGTAACTGTAAAACAGCCTCAGCAGGCCCTTCAGGAAGGATTCCAGAAGAAGGCATTGTTATCATAGGAGTCGACAGCGACATGCGTGTTATTGCCCCTGAAGACTTTCCAGAGGGACAAGATGTGGAGGTGGAAGACAGTGATATTGATAATCCTGATTGAAGGAAGGAAATATTTTTGTACAGCTGTACAACAAGTTTGCGTTTTAAGCTAAGTGTTGTTACAAAAAAGTAAAAAATTTCAAAAATTTAAAAGTTTAGGCCAGGCATGGTGGCTCACACCTGTAATCCCAGCACTTTGGAAGACCAAGCCAGAGGATTGCTTTAGCCCAGGAGTTCAGGATCATCCTGGGAAACATAGAGACTCCCATCTCTACAAAAATAAATAAGAAAATTAGCTGGGCATGGTGGTATGCACCTGTAGTCCCAGCTACTCAGGAGGCTGAGGCAGGAGGACTGCTTGAGCCTAGGAGTTCGAGGCTGCAGTGAGCTGTGATCCAGCCTGGGCAACAGATCAAGACCCTGCCTCAAAAAAAATTTTTTTATAACATAAAAAAGTTACACTAATCTAAGGTTAATTTACTATTGAAGAAAAAAAATTCTAAAAAATTTGATGTGGCTTAACTGTACAGTGTTTACACAGTCTACATAATGTCCTGCAAGTCTTAGGCCTTCACATTTACTCACCACTCACTCACTGACTCACCCAGAGCAACTTCCAGTCTGCAAGCTCCATTCATGGTAGGTGTCCTACATAGCCATACTGTTTTTTATCTTTTATACCATATTTTTACTATACCTTCACCATGTTCAGATATTTAGATAGACAAATACTTACCATTGTGCTATACAATTGCTTACCATTGTGCTATAACTGCCTATAGTATTCAGTACAGTAATGTGCTATACAGGTTTGTAGCCTGGGAGCAAGAGGCTATACCATGTAACCTAGGTATGTGGTGGGCTGTGCCATCTAGGTTTGTGTAAGTGCACCCTATAATGTTTGCATAATGATGCATTTCTCAGAACATATCCCCATCATTAAGCAACACATGACTTTATTAGTATTGAAATATTTCCCAAATGATGGTACATATGAGAATTATCTGCTAGCAAGCCTTTACTTCATTCCCCTTAGTTACTTTCTTATCTCAGATGCAGCCATTCTCTTTTTGATTAATTCATGTACTCATGTTTTCCCTGTTTTTATTAAGGATTCAGCTTGTTTCTTGTGGCTGCTCATGAATTTGGTCATGCACTGGGGCTCTCTCACTCCAGTGATCATACAGCCTTGATGTTCCCAAATTATGTCTCCCTGGATTCCAGAAAATACCCACTTTCTCAGGATGATATCAATGGAATTCAATCCATCTATGGTGAGCAAAATTATAAATATGAGTATATGTGAACTAAATAGGAGGCTTTTCAGAAAGGAAATTGAGAAAATCACTTCTTGAAATATTTTCATGAAGCAAATATTCACTTAGGTAAGATCCTTGTGTAGGCATATTTCTTCATGCCTTCTTAATTCATTGTGGCATTTTTTTTCTCATCGAAGGAGGTCTGCCTAAGGTCACTGCTAAGCCAAAGGAACCCACTATGCCCCATGCCTGTGACCCTGACTTGACTTTCGATGCTATCACCACTTTCCGCAGAGAAGTAATGTTCTTTAAAGGCAGGTAAACTCATTTCCCTAAACACCTCAACTTCCTATGAAGATTTTTCTTTTCAAGGGATTTGAGGATAAAGAGGGAGTCACGGGGCTAATGAAAATGTGTGCCTTTTATCTTTGTTTTATAGCTGCCCATACTGTTTGAATGTTTTACCATATGTGTGTATCTTGCAGCTGTTTGATAAATTAATTTTCAAATGTCTTAAGGGATCTTAAAAATTGCCATTGCATAAGAAAGGGAAACAGAGTCTACTTTCAGTGACTACTTGGCCAGAAGAGTACACCAATCCCAGTGGCATACTAGAACCAACTTAAACCTGATTACAAGAGTCTATTGCTAAATTTTCAGGAATTTTGCAAGCCACTTTACATCACATAGGCAGCTTGAAACTGGCCATGGCTGGAGTAGTTACACCCTGGAAATCAGCAAACGATTAAAGTCATGTCTTCTTCCCGCCTGGAGAGCCAGTTGTTAAATATGGGTCAGCACCTCACTGAACATTTCTTTCTCTATTTTTTTATTTTATTTTTTTATTTTTTCCGCAAAAGTGTTTGTAGAAAGAGATTTATTTATTTAGAGAGAGAGAGAAACAGGAGGACAGAGAGAGAAACAGGAGGAGAGAGAAAGAAACAGCTAACTCTCACCCTGAGTGAGAGAATCCAGAAAGACAGAATCCAGGAGAGGAAAGCAGCTTCCACATTGAGTGGAAGGGAATAGAGAGAGAGATGGAGTTTAGGAGGGGAAGACAGGCTTCCATGAGAGAGTGTGGAAGGGGACTCCAGAGGGAAAATCCAGGATAGAGAAAGATGGCTTCCACGAGAGTGTGCGTGGAAGGGGACCCAAACATGGAGTCCGGAACATTTCTTAATGTTACATCCATAAAGTGTTAGCCGTAGTGGGAAATCCCTTCTCTCGCTAAAATTCACTGGTGTTATGTTGCAGCATGTGTCAGTTATGTAGACCATGATCATATTTTTATAGCAAAATATCAAGACATACACTATTGACAAGGATATAGAGGTAAAAAGAAAGAACATTTGAAATTCGATTCCTTTTACCCACGAATATATCACATTACAATCACATGCTATCACCACCATGCTCTGCCCAGCAGAGGCCAAGAGGCCACCCATCGTGGATGTCAGAGAGGAATGGCCCGTATGGGGAGGAAAATGGAATATAAGGACTTTTCAAGTCTCATGATAGACTCAGAATTTTGCAGCCAGAAGAGAAATTCTGAAGAAATATTTTGGCATGTCAATGATTACATTTCTCCATTCCAGCAAGCATCTGCTTCAAAAAGTTTCTCTTAGGAATGCTTGGTGTTGGCTTACAATGTTGGGTGTTGCTGCTTTGGCAAAAACACCACCAACGAGCACTCAGAACTAGGAATAAGATTTCCATGAATAGTTTGCCACTCTACAGACCCAAGAGAGTGGGCACAAGGGCATGTCCTGACCTTGGGAGTCCAAAATTGAACTGAATTCACAACCACCTAAATTTGCTGGGGAAAATTATGCTAATTCTGTCAATTAGTTGAGGAAGATACCAACCAATTAAATAAAAGGCAAGTCTAAGATTGCAAAGTTTCCATTGACATGACTATAGGCTGCATGCATAAAGTGTGTTTTTTGTTTAATACAGGCACCTATGGAGGATCTATTATGATATCACAGATGTTGAGTTTGAATTAATTGCTTCATTCTGGCCATCTTTGCCAGCTGATCTGCAAGCTGCATATGAGAGCCCCAGAGATAAGATTCTGGTTTTCAAAGGTAACCTTGCCCATCCTGATTCTTCTCCTTCTGGCTGCCTCAACTAACCAGTGGGTATTCTGGTGTAAGAAATAAAATCTTCATGCATGAGCCAAATGGGCAGGGCTTCTGCCTTCATCTTAGATTCCTGTCATAAAGAATATAACTAACCAGGATTCTCTGTGGCTATGAAGATAAACACAATCCCAATTGCACAGGGACTAAAATAAACCTGTGTGATAAAAACTAAAAAAGTTTCTTTTTTGCCAAACAAAGGTAATTAATCTCTCTTTAATGTTCTCTTTTTACTAATGTTGCCAGAATCGGCAAATAAAAATAAAGGACACTATAAATTTCAAATAAATGACAAATAATCTTTTGGTGTGTGTGTGTATATATACATATATAATATATATTATATATATATATGTGTATATATATATAATATATATATATAATCTCCCTTAAAATATTTTGTATTTATTTATACCAAAAGTTAGTCATTGTTTACTTGAAATTCAAATTTAACTGATATTTTCTGTTAAATCTAGCAACCCCTCGTTTTCTATGATGTTATCAGATTACTAGCCTCTCAGAGCACTTGGGTGCTAAAACTTAGGAGAACAAGTCCAAACACACTTCATTTTAAACATGTCAACTGACACATAACAATCGTACAAATTTATGGAGTACAAGGTGATGTTTCAACACATTTATGCATTGCTTACTTGATTGTTTTGACAGAGTTAGCCAATCAAAAGCAGTAAGTGCAATGAAACCAACTGACAAAGGTAGACACACTATTGATTTCTACAGGTATATATTATTTGTGTAATATAAATAATATGAGCAGCTAAAGAAAGTGGTAAGAATGAATATGGACATAAGATTACTAAATCTCTGAGCACTGAAGCTAAAAGGAACTAGGCATCTAATTATTTTCAAATTTCTTCAGATTTTCTCCCTCTAGAAAATAATCACCCTCTTTCTTTCTAGATGAAAATTTCTGGATAATCAGAGGATATGCTGTCTTGCCAGATTATCCCAAATCCATCCATACATTAGGCTTTCCAAGACACGTGAAGAAAATTGATGCAGCCGTCTGTGATAAGACCACAAGAAAAACCTACTTTTTTGTGGGCATTTGGTGCTGGAGGTAAGTTTATAGATAATTGGCCCTTTTTTTATTATGCAAAAAAATATTCACAATAGCATTACTTTGACACAGATAAAAATAAAACGGATCCATAATCTTTTATTTATTTATTTATTTATTTTGAGATGGAGTCTTTCTCTGTCTCCCAGGCTAGAGTGCAGTGGCATGATCTCTGCTCATGCAGCCTCGACCCCCTGCATTCAAGCAATCCTCCTGCCTCAGCACCCCTCAAGTAGCTGGGACTACAGGCATGTGCCATCACACCTGGCTAATTTTTGTACTTTTTGTAGAGATGGGGTTTCGCCATGTTTTCCAGTCTGGTCTCAAACTCCTGGGCTCAAGTGACCCACCTGCTTTGGCCTCTCAAAATGCTGGGATTACAGGCATGAGCCACCACACCCAGCCCATAGCCTTCTTAAGGTGAATGATGAAGGCAGTGGATGACATTTACAAAGCCAAAAGATATTGAAATGAGTCTAATGACTTTCCTTCAACTTAAAAAATAAGATAAAATTAAAAGTTGGTGATGCCAACCAAATTGCCAATGACACAAACATATCTAGTCAAAATTTGTGAAAGCTCCAAGCTCAGCCTTCAATGTGATATGACGATTCCTCTGAACAGCATCAATCTAACAAATGCTGTGGCCTTTTTCCCTGATCATTTCTTGTTTGGAAGATACTATAAATGATTCAACCAAACATAATCTTTATTTATTTTTATTGATCCAGTTGGTTTTCCTCTACTAGGCCAATGTATTCCCCATATCCCTGCTTGACTCTAAGTTGTGCAGTAAACAAATTAAGCTCCCCAAACCAAAGATCCACTGGTATCCTTTCAAATCCTTGTATGCAGATTTGATGAAATGACTCAAACCATGGACAAAGGGTTCCCACAGAGGGTGATAAAATGCTTTCCTGGAATCGGTATCCGCGTTGATGCTGCTTTCCAGTACAAAGGTAAGCATGGATGCCTCACTTATTGGGATACTTGGGAGATTGTGTTGACTATGAAAAAAGACAGTACAAAAACTTAAATGCTTTTATTTTAATGCAATTTTGCTACTCTTAGCATATACAATAATAAACATTAACCCCACAAGCATTATCACAAACTGAATCCATAAATCCTAAATTATACTCTCTGTTATATGATCTCAAATATATGTAAAAAGTACCAAATTCAGTTTACTCATCACTGATGAGGAAAGACACCCACCCCCTAAAGTGTAAAACTAACTAAAGGCATGAACGGAACAATGATTCTCAAACATTAATATATGTAGCTTAATGTACGTAGCTTGGAGTTTATGTGTCAAACAAAGTATTTGAGGCAGAAATGTGAGTGATACCTAGGAATCTGTAGTTTTAAAAGAACCTCAGGCAATGTAATGCATACAATCCAGCTACTATATCATCAAAGACAATGACCTAGACCATGGAGTAATCAGATATCTAGAAATGTTTCTGAGTGACACAATCTATTAATACAAGGAAATCTAACACGGAACCTCAAAACCTAAAACAGATAAAAGTAGAATAGCTCTGAGAAAATGAGGATACAGAGTCCAAGGCCATACCCACAGGGGCCTTCTCCTCCCCACTGCTGAGATACTTTGTTGAAACCTAGTTTGAGCACCTCTGGAATAGACCACAGTATGGCTAGAAAGGTAAAAAGTCCCTTGAAACTCACACTTTATAATATTGGCTTCCTCCCTAGAGAAATAAGAATAATAGGATTTCCCACATCACTAGAAAACTAAAATGTATCTATGTAACACCACAAATTTATTTGCTCTCCATAATGTTATTTTTTCCATGTTTATAAAATTTAAAAGTATGAAAGTATTACGTGGTTATGAAAACCAACTAATCCTGACTCTCTGCCTCTAGGTTTCTTCTATTTCAGCCGTGGATCAAAGCAATTTGAATATGACATTAAGGCAAAGAATATTACCCGAATCATGAGAACTAATACTTGGTTTCAATGCAAAGAACCATTAAACTCATCATTTGGTTTTGATATCAACAAGGAAAAAGCACATTCAGGAGGCGTAAAGATATTGTATCATAAGAGTTTAAGCTTGTTTATTTTCAGTATGGTTCATTTGCTGAAAAAACACTTCTAGTTATCAATAAATTCATAGACCTAAAATAAACCTAAACAGGTCTTTTGATATAAATTCTGCTTCAAAGTACATTCTTTAACAACAAGTTGCCAGTCCTAGTTCTAAATATCTAAATTCAACAGCCATTTTGAGCTGTCTTATTCTTTTAATATGAAGTTATTATGTAGAAACAAAATCTCTGACTGTATGTTAAACCTATTTCATGCCTTGTGAACTTGGAGAAGTAAGGCATGTCTTTTAACTAAATACTAAAAACATTTATTAAACCAATCATTAGCATTCTATTTTGTCTGGACCTTTGGAGTTTAAGAGCCCCAATAAACTATAATCCTCACCCCTATGCATGATCTGAACCCATCAATAAAATAAGTTATTCCATCTCCTAAAGACAAGGGTGAGAGCCTGGGTAGACACAGGGTAAGTTAACATTAGAGGTGATTCTCTGATAAGTAAGGAACTAGCAGAAGTAGGAGAGAAGTGTTCCCCCAGCCTCCAAAACATTGACCAATGCAGTTAAACATTCCTTAGAGAATATCAAATTAAGTTTTCTGCACACTGATCTCATGCACAAGAAATGTGAGGATTTTCATCCTATGTCTGTGATATATGTGCATCACCTGAGCATATGGATAGGAAGTTTCTGTACTCTTTGTTCCATCATGTATTTGTTGACTTTCTAAATGCTTATGGTTTGATTTTATCTTTATACTCTCAAAATTACCTGCTTAGCAAAGTTCTTGTTAAAATTTTTGACCCAAAAAATGGGAGACTGTCAGTTGAACTTGATTCTGATGAGGTGATATACTGAGCAAATGTCAACTGATAGAAGATAAGCATAGAAAATCACACAAATTCCTATAGTTGGTCCCCACCCCCACTTCCCTGGAGTTCAGTGTTCCCAGGTTCCTAAATGAAGGGGTGCATAAAAGAGTTATTGTATGTTTGAAACACAAAGTAAATTTTAAGAAGTACAGCTTAACACTCATATATAGTGGTCTTTGCAAAAAAAAAAAGTGCTGGAATAATCAAATATTTATATGCATGAAAAAAGAATGTTGATCCCTACCTCACACTATTCACAAAAATTAATAAAAATGGGCCATAGACCTCTAAATATAAGAAATAAAGTTATAAAACTTGTAAAAAATGTTTTTTTTTAAAAATGTTGGGACTTCGGACTAAGCAAAGATTTCTTGGGTAGAACATAAAAACTATTAACCATTAAGAAATCAATGATTAAACTTCAACATTTAAAACCTTTGCTTTCAAAAAACAATATTAAAAGAATAAAACATTGGTTGGACACAGTGGTTCATGACTGTAATCTCAGCACTTTGAGAGACCAAGACAGGAGGATTGCGTAAGGCCAGAAGTTCAAGACTAGCCTAGCCAACATAGCAAGACCTTATCTCTATATAAAATAAATAATTAAATAAAAATTTTTAAAAGGATGAAAAGTCAAGCTATACATTTGGGAAAAATATTTTCATATATCTGATAAAGAACTTGTATCTTAAATATATAAAGAATTCTTATAACTCAAAAATAAGACAAACAGCTCTGGGTTTTTTGTTTTGTTTTGTTTGTTTGTTTGTTTGTTTTTGTGAGACAGAGTCTCACACTGTTGCCCAGGTTGGAATGCAGTGATGCAGCTCACTGCAACATCTGCCTCCCAGGCTCAAGCAATTCTCCCACCTCAGCCTCCCAAGTAGCTAGGATTACAGGCACATAACACCACACCCAGTTTTGTATTTTTGGCAGAGATGGTGTTTCGCCATGTTGCCCAGGCTGGGAACTCCTGGGCTCAAGTGATGCTCCCACCTCAGCCTCCCAATGTGCTGGAGTTACAAGCATGAGCCACCACCCCTGCCATCCCCTCAATATTTTTATTAATTAATGAATGTTTATATTTTAAATTTTTATTTATTTATTTTTACTTCTTTATTTATTTTGAGACACAGTCTCACTCTGTCCCCCAGGCTGGAGTACAATGGTACCATCTCTGCTCACTGCAATCTCTGCCTCCCAGATTCAAGTGATTCTTGTGCCTCATTCTCCTGAGTAGCTGGGATTACAGGTGTGCACCACCACCTAAGTTTTGTATTTTTTAGTGGAGACAGGGTTTTGCCATATTGGCCAGGCTGGTCTTGAACTCCTGGCCTCCAGTGATCTACTCGTCTAGGCCTCACAAACTGCTGGGACTACAGGCATGTGCCATCGCACGCAACCTGAATTTTTTTTTAATGGCCAAAATATTCACCATATGAGTAGCACATAAGTATATGAAAAGATTTCAACATCGTTAGTTATTAGGCAAATGCTAAACCACAAGGAGATACTACTGAATACCCAGTAAAGTGGTTAACATTCAACGGAGAACGAAACATGCTCTGATAGCATATTCTCAATGTTTGCTTTCAAAGGTATGTTGCTGTCAAACTCTTTCATTCACTGAAATACAAAGTTTATGATGCATTTTAAAATAAATAAATAAATAAGATGGTTAACATTTAAAAGTTGGACAGGCGTGGTGGCTCATGCCTGTAATCCCAGCATTTTGGGAGGCCAAAGTGGGTGGATTACTTGAGGCCAGGAGTTGGAGACCAGCCTGAGCAACATGGTGAAACCCTGTGTCTACTAAAAACACAAAAAAATAGCCAGGCATGGTGGCATGCACCTGTAATCCCAGCTACTTGGAAGGCTGGGGCACAAGAATCGCTTTAATCCAGGAGGTGGAGGTTGCAGTGAGCCAAGATCATGCCACTGCACTCCAGCTTGGGTGACAGAGTGTGACTCTGTCTCAAAAAAAAAAAATTAAAAAATTAAAAGCCTGAAACTATCCAGTGTTGGCAAGAATGCAGAGTAACTGAAACTCTTAGAGCACTGCTGAAAAGGAAAAATAATATGGCCACTTAGGAAAGTGGTTTTGAAACGGCCTTGTTGTCTGGGGTGCTACCCAAAGTTCTTTGTCTCATGGCCAAGGAAATCAAGGATGTGGACACTCCAGTGGTGAAGTTACAGCAGAAGTTTAACAAGTGAAAGACAGAAAGAAAGCTCTCTGCCACAGAGAGGGGTCCTGAAAAAGGGTTGCTGTTTCACAGTGGAATGCAGAGACTTATAAGAAACCAGTGAGGGCTGGGCGTCTCATTCACATAAGAAGCAAATTTCTGGTTGCTTCACCCAGTCCTCCTAGTGCGCATGCAGGCCCTTAGCTTGAGCTACTCCATATTGCTTTGTTTCCCTTACTACACATGAGTCAGGGGATAGAATTTTCCACTACAGACATGTCTGGGCAAGTCTGTGTAGTCTTTCTTATCTATGCAGCTATGGGCATATGTTAGGCAAGACTCACTGTGCAAGTTCCCTTATTGGTGCTTGCAGGCTGTTGTTTCGTTTGAAAGAAATCAATGGAGGACCCACCCTAATTGCCTGCCTGGCTGGTTTCTTCCTTCCTCCTCACTGAATTTGGCAATTTATTATAAAATTAAACACACACTTATGATATGACCCAATGATCCTACTCTAAATATTTATCCAGGAAGAATGAAAACATGCCCAAATAAGCATTTGTACATAAATGTTCATGAAGTTTATGATAGCTAAAATCTAGAAACAACCCAAATATCAGTTGATGAACTGACGAACTGGAATACAATGGAATACTACTCAACAATAAAAAGGAAGAAATGACTGACGCATGCAACAATATGGATGAATCCCAAAAGCAATATGGAAAGTGAAACCAGACATAAAAGACTACATGATATATGATTCCATTTATGTGAAAAATTAGAGGAGACAAAACTATAATAACAGAAAACAGGTCACTAATTACCAGAGGTGGGAAGTGGAAGGAGGGGTTGACTACAAAGGATTGTGAGTAAACTTTCTGGGGTGAAAGAAATATTCTATACCATGATTGTTGCAGTGGTGACACTACTGTATATATATTTTTAAGACTGTGCAAATAAAATTGGTGAATTGTATATGTTAACTCTACTTCAATAAAGAGGATTTTTAAAAGTAGTGTGACTTAGTACTTAACATGTAGTAGTTTCTCAAATGTTGGTCAAGCTGTTTTTCTGAATTGCACCTATTCTTGTCCTGTAGCACAAATGCCTATACTTAGGAGAGCACCAGAAATTGCACTCATGTTTGCTTATGGGCAATTACTTTTTCCTGGATCTATATTCCTAAAAATTGATCTCTAAGAGAGGACAAGCTACAACCACAAAAATAATCCTATTTTAAATTCAGTGGAAAATCTAAAAATACAGTTTTCAAAGCATATATGTTTAATATGAGAATTATATTAATCATTTATAACTCAAAAGTCAGATGATATCACTCATCCTTTGAGATTTAAATAAACTGGACTTCCAAAATCATATGGGGATTCTAATGCTCTCCATCAAACAATTAGGGGGAAAAATCTTAATATTCTTTGGCAAACCCACCTCCAAAATCATCTCCCCACAGTGACCTCCCCACAGATTCCAACCTTCTGCTGTTCTGTCTGACCCCTCCCTTCTCTGACCTCTGGGAGGAACTCAAGTTCCTGTTTCTTTATCTTTCTTTTAAAATGTAAACTGGTTATGTAAACTTGCTTTATTATCTCCTTTAAACATGTCCTTATAGCCTCCAATTCCTTGGAAAAGCAGCTTATCAATTAGGCTCATTGAGCACTTCCTCTACTTATTCACTATGGAACCTGGTGCAAGTTCCCTCTCTGTGCCACAGTTTCTCCATTTGTTAAATGAGGATGCTAACAGATCCAAGCTTAGAGCCTAAACAATTGGCAACTGGTCACATATGGCACTTACAATAAGTACTTGATGTAGTAAATGTGTGGGAAATGTAAGCCAAAATTATTATAATTAGATATGTTAAGCAATTTATTCTAAA
Source organism: Aotus nancymaae (assembly GCF_030222135.1). Taxonomy (NCBI): domain Eukaryota; kingdom Metazoa; phylum Chordata; class Mammalia; order Primates; family Aotidae; genus Aotus; species Aotus nancymaae. The sequence continues at coordinate 7,729,965 of NW_026988423.1, read as the reverse complement.
GTAAAAACAATTGAAAAAACTAGAAGTTGAGCTCAGAGGTTCTCAAAATTGGAATAAAATATGGGCCAACTCTTTCTGTCCTATATCATACACTTACAGAAACAGATTAGCTGGAACAACAAACATAATTGACACTTGCCTTGTCCCTTCTGGTTTTCTCAAGGGCCTGAGATTAGGTCTCAAAAGAAACAGCTTTAAAATCAAGCATGAACAAGACAGTGCTGGCAATAGATATTCACTTTGGAGATCTGAACAGCTGAGGTGGAAAAGAAATGAATTCACACAGCAAGAATGTATTTGAATTTCTTCTTGCCTGAAGACAAAGAAATAAACTCATTACGACCTTCCTATTGTGTATCATGGGTGGACTTTCCTAAGAAACTCACCTGAAATGAATCATTTTTCCCAGAAAGTAATTAGATTTTGTTGTTGTTGTTCTTGAAGTTATTTGAAAACATGACATATTTATAGGTTGAAATTTAGTGCTTTGTTTGTGTTTAAATATAGAGAATCTCAAAGAGGAAGCTCAGTAGCCAAAACATACCTTTAACATACTTAAATTGGTCACCAAATTCTACATTTTAATTCTTTTTTCTTTTTAATTTAAAAAAGAGAGCTTTATTTCTCATAATGGATTGCAGTTTTGAGGGTGGCTATTCTGACAGGCTAGGAAGTGTGACCTCCAGCCAGAAGCTGGAAACAGGCACTTTCTTAAATTTTAAGTCTATTCACTCACCATTCAGAAATCTATCCAAAGCCACAGGGAAAATCAAAATCCAGTTTTACCGATACAAATCACTTCTAATTTGATCTCTAGGAGAGATCGAGAAAATGTGAACAAGATAATAAATAATTAATTTAAGATTTTCTTAAAGTGAAAAGTTTCTGAAACAGAGAAATGTTTCTGTTTGACCACTATTTATAATTTTTATAGTATTTATCACTTAATTGACCAATATGGTTTGTCTGTGTCCCCAGCCAAATCTCATCTTGAATTGTAATCAGAATTGTAATGCCCACATGTCACCAGAGTGACCTGGTGGGAGGTGACTGAATCATGGAGGCAGTTTTCCCCATGCTATTCTCATGATAGTGAATGAGTTCTAACGAGATCTGATGGTTTTATAAGTGGTGGTTTCCCCTGCTCTCCTTCTCTCCTGCCACCTTGTAAAGGTGGTGTCTGCTTTCCCTTCCACCATGATTATAAGTTTCCTGAGACCTCCCCAGCCATGCAGAACTGTGAGTCAATTAAACCTTCTTTGTTTATAAATTACCCAGTCTTGGGTAGTATCTTTATAGCAGTGTGAAAATGGTCTAATATAATCATAAAGCCACATTTGTTTTAATTTTGAGATTTAATAAATTATTTTTGCTCAGTTTTTCTGGATTATAACGTTCAATTAGTAATAAATAGTGAAAGCATGTATTCTCAAGGTTACTTGATTTTTTCATTTTTTTGGATGAACTGAGTTCAGAATTTCGGATTTTCTGAACTATTTTTAGGAACTTAGAAACAAAAAGAATAGAGTAGAAAGTGTTTCAGCTGGACAAATCTACAAAAATGAAATGAAGAACAGCTGAGTCTAAAACCCCTCAAAAAATAAGATCATAGGATTTCAAAGAATTCACATATAAAAATGCATCATGAATTATAAAGTTCTTCAAATGAATGTGAGCTCAGAAGTTTGAGTGGGTTAAAAAAAATCTCTCAAGATGGATTTAAGATGGCAACCCTGTAATAATTTCAAAAGTAAGAATTGCTTTTGTAGTAAATTGTTAGTCTCATTCATTTAATAGATATTTATTCAATGTCTGCTATAAGTCAGACTCACTGTTGAGGCATATTTGTTTATCCAAAGAATATCTATTAATCACCTACTATGTGTTAGGCAGTGTTATAGGAACCATGGACATAGTGAACAAAACAGCAGAGCCCAAGCCTTTGTGGTTCTTACATTCTAGTCAAGGTAGAGAAACCAAAATAAACAAAAAATTGTAAATATGTCAAGGAAGATAAATGCTCTGAGGAAAAAATCAAGCAGACTGTGCCAGTGCTGGGCCTGTTTGTCTCAGATTCATTCCTTGTCCTTACAGGGCTGGGAAAGGGGTGGTGGGTGCTGCCCCCTGCAGTTAGAGTGCAGGCCTCAGCATCAGTTTTTTCATCCAGGGGGAGGCTGAAGGGAGTCAGGAGGACAGGAGGAGGGAGGCACCAGGGCAGGTGGAAGGGAAATGCCAAACGTAGATCTCCCTCTCTTGGCAGCATCTGCAGTGCGGCTGCATCTCTTCAGTGCTGCAGCTTCCACCACAACCACTGTGGCCAGGTGATATGGATGCCTTTGCCCCTCCCTCCTAGGGGAAGGGGTTAGTGGCTCCCTACTGGCTCTAATTTCTGGATTGCCTCAGTGTCTGTACTGTTTGGCTTTTGTGAGAGAGCGGAAAGTTCTGCTTCAAAGTTTATATCTTAGACTACATTATAAGGACTTATAATCTCTTGCTCTATGGCCATTATCTGCTATTATAATAGATATATACCCATGTGTGTGTATATATATATATATTCTCTAAATCAGCTATGTCTTAAATCAGCTACCTTGACTCGCTCCGACATGTCTGAACAGAACTGGGCAAGCTCCAAACCCTGGTGCATGCCATTCCTTATTTGGAAGCCCTCCTGACCTTCTCCTGTCTAGCTTCCTCTTCTTCCTTGTCTGCTTTCCCCCTTACCTGTTCAGGAAATTTCCAAGTTTTTAGCCAGTTGTGTCAAGCATAGAATGTGAGGTCCCATTCCAGCCAATGGAAACTGGACACTGCAGGAGAGCGATTGCATCAAGTTATGAAAGTTATAAATGTCCCTGTCTCCTTTGTTCAGGTGTGCTCTCGTGGCAAGACTGCCAGAGAGTTGTATCCTTTCTGCAGATAGTAAACTACCCTTGCTGAGTGATCCATTGTCTCTGTGTGGATTCTTCTTGATGTTATAAACCCGTTTCCAACAGCTTTTCAGCTTCTTCCATCACAGATGCAAATTTTCTGCATTAAATGCTCCCTGTTTCAACTACCAAGAATGATTTCTGTTTTCCTGATTGACACTTGACTGATACTCTTGGTTAAGGAATAGAGAAAGAGAGACAAATGTGGGGTGATCTGGAATAGATTACACACTAGAGCTCCTGGTGAAGACTTGAGATCTAAATCTGAAGACAGTGAGCAACCAAACCTTATTTGACATGACAGCAAGTGCAAAGGCCCTGAGGTGGGAATGTGTGAGCATAGTTGAGGAATAGTAAAGAGCTTCTGAGGCTGGGGAGAAATTCAGGCAGGGGTGCAGTGAGCTGGATGGACATGAAATTGGAGAAGTGTCAGGGAGACAGATCTTGTAAGACATGTCAGACTTTACAGGCCACTACAGAGACTTCAGATTCTAGAAAGTCAGATCTTTTTTTTTTTTTTTGGACAGGGTCTTGCTTTGTCACTCAGGCTGGAGTGTAGTGGCAGCACGTCAGCTCACTGCAGCCTCACCTCCTGGACTCAAGCAATCCTCCTGCCTCAGCCTCCTGAGTAGCTGGGACCACAGGCATGCACCACCACTCCCAACTAATTTGTTTTATTTTTAGTAAAGATGCAGTTTTGTTATGTTGCCTAGGCTGGTCTCAAGCAATCCTCCCACCTTGGTCTCTAAAAATGTTGGGATTATAAGTGTGAGCCACTGTGCTCAGTTCTAGAAAGATTTAAGCAGAAACAACATTATTTGACTTGTTATTTCAGAAAAATCACTCTGCCTGCTCTGAGGACAGTAAACCATAGGAGCAAAAAAGCAGGAACTGGAGGTCTGTTAGGAGGCTACTGTAACAATAGCAGATGACAGTGGTAGCAAGTAAGAAATAGTCTGAGGTTATATTTTGAAGATAGAGATGAAAATTACTAACAGATTGGATGTGTGATGTGATATCAAGAGTCAGATATAACCCAACTTTTTTTTTTCTGAACAAGTAGAAGAATGGAATGTCTGTTCACTACAGTGATAAAGCATGGGGAAGGAACAACTCTGAGGAGGAATTCAAGATATCCAGTAGGCAGTTGCATAGATCAGTTTAAAGTATAGAAAAGAGTCTAATCATAGCAATATAAATTTGGGAGTTGCCATTATGTAGAGATACAGGATTGGATTAGGTCATTTAGGTGGTGACCCAGATAGATATAAGAGAAAATTGAGAACTGATTCCCAATCATTAATTAACAGATTAAAGATCAATTTTGTTGTATATTTTCTTAATCTCCACAGCAATTCTATTTATGCCTATAGGCACATTCTTTCTGTTGGGTTTCCATTCTCTAATGCTGAGTGTCACTGAGCTTACTACTTCACTCTGCATGACTTACCAGGACTCTTAATCCTTCTAGTGGATTTTCCAAACCAGAGCATGGGCATGTCTTGCAGGATGAGGGATGGAGAGGTAGGAAAGAACTAGCCCTTAACTTTTCGTATTTTGAATAATTAGAGGCCAGGCACAGTGGCTCACAACTGTAATCCCAGCACTTTGGGAGGCCGAGGCGGGTGGATCACATGAGGCCAGGAGTTCAAGACCAGCCTGGCCAACATGGTAAAACCCCATCTCTACTAAAAATACAAAAAATAGCTGAGGATGCTGGCAGGTGCCTGTAGTCCTAGCTACTTGGGAGGCTGAGGCATGAGAATGGCTTGAACCTGGAAGGTGGAGGTTGCAGTGAGCCAAGATGGTACCATTGCACTCCAGCCTGGGTGACAGAGCAAGACTCTGTCTCAAAATAAACAAAGTAGAACATTCAAAAGTATATGAAATCATTCATGACATTAATGTAGGCCATAGCTGTATTTAGTAAATATACAAAAAGATCATACATTTTTTGTTAATGTAGAAATATTTACAAAATGAGAAAACTTTGATCTTGTTCATCTGAAAAAGATCTGTTGCCTACAATGTAGGAGAATGCTGCCTTACCTTCTGCTAAATGGTCTTTGAGCTGAGTTTCTTGGGGGCCTTGTGAGCTACTGAGACTTTATTTTACTGGGTATTATAAGCATTACTGACATTTTTTCTTTTTCTCTAAGAATGGAACTTGTTTTAAGAAACAAAAATAATCAATTCAAAAATTTTATATTAGAGAAAATATTTCTTTCAAAAACTCACATGACCATTTTCCACCTCAGTCATTGCAATCAAATTAGGGAAACATTCTGCTTTGCAGACTTCATCCCTGGTGACAAGAACAATACATTTCAGAGTGGCATGCCTCCTCTGTGACACTCAAGTGAAAAATGAGTTTGTTGATTAAGTCCTTGTCTTTACTGTGAAAGACAGTTGATCTCCAAGCTATTTCTATAAATAATCATCACAATAATAACTATTTACTAAACACAACACGCTACAGTTACTTTATATTATCTCACTTATGCTAATGGAAATCCTATGGAGCGGGGTGGGCATTGTTGACACTTAACAAATAGAGAAATGATGCTTACAGATTATTTTTCTTGCCCAAGGTCACATGATAAATGTTATAATTCAAATTCTGTCTTACATTTTTTTATTTTCATCTCATGGAATGTAAATGTTCTGGTACTCTATCATGCCCTGTACTCACCACCACCACTCAAAATTAAGCAAAACAAAAACCCCTTCTACACATTTGTCTGCTTACCTATAAGAACTTGATTCTGCTGTTCACCCCCAAACTTGCAGCAGCACCCAGCAGGCTCAATTGCAATGTGTTTCCTGGTTCTTCTGCAACATGTTTTACCAAAGTTCTAATTTCACGATTGCTGTGGTTTATTTTCTCAATAAAGAACAAAAGAAGGAACACAGTTTATTCCCCATTAAGCAATCCAACAACACACCAAATGACAACTGGTGGTTAACACAGGTTATGCGGGACTTCATGGTGCCTGCATCAGTTCATGAAGACAGTCCTGCAGAATGTAATTGTCAAAGACGCTCTGGGGGACTCAGCTATGTATAAACTCTCCACCCTGTTGGCCTGGGATTCCCTTATTTCACAGTAATAAAAATGACTAAAAATGTTGGCTTGCAAGTTATTTTGCATAGAGTTGCATATGCAAAGAATGCCAAGAGTGACAATTTAAAGTTTCTGTTTGACTGGCTGGGTGCAGTGGCTCATGCCTGTAATCCCAGCACTTTGGGAGGCTGAGGCAGGCAGATCACTTGAGGCCAGAAGTTCAAGACCAGCCTGGCTCACATGACAAAATCCCATTTCTAATAAAAATACAAAACCTAGCCTAGTATGGTGGCACATGCCATAGTCCCAGCTACTCAGGAGGCTGAGGCATGAGAATTGCTTGAACCCAGGAGGCAGAGGCTACAGTGAGCCAAGATTGCACCACTGTAATTCAGCCTAGGTGACACAGCGAGGCTCCATCTCAAAAAATGAAAATAAAAATAATAAAGTTCCTATCTCGCTAACTGTTTTCACATCCATGGTCTATTTGGTTCTCAAGATAATCCTTCAAGGTGGGGTGATAAGTTCATTTTACTCATTTATAGAGAAGAAAACTAAGATACACAACTAGCTGAGGAAAAAGATGCAATTCATATTTAGATACCCTGGTTACTGGTCCTATATTCTTTAATACATAACAGTCTTTGCCTTTTCAACTTATATTTTTATTGTTGAAGATTATTCATTTTAATCCTACGACTCCCTTTCTTAAATGATGGGAGCAAGCCTTCAGCATCTTGATATTCAGTAAAGTATCTGATACCAACAAGGACTAAAAGAATATATGTGAGATTGAAATAAAAAATATCACGGTCATACTTCCATGATCTTGTTCAAGCTTTCATATTCCCTGAATTTATTCCATGAGACAGAAGCCTAAGGTACCAGTGGTGGTTTGGAGAATATTAAAATCCAACTTAACTGTCTCACACAATCCAAAGAAGAAGAACATTGAGTAAATTTAAAATTTAACAAAGATCTAACAGCTAGTCACTCAGTTCCTAAAGAAAACAGGCACCTCCCTTGGCTGGGCCAAGGGTTTGGAATACTGAAATGAAAGGTTACAGCCAGTTGTGAAACATCTTTCCCAGAAAAGACCAACACCCACCTGGCATCTGAGGCTTTGGGAATTTGTTTGAAGCATATGGACTTTTATTAAATCAATTTGGCAAATTACTTGAAAGAGAATTTGCTCACAAGAATCGTCTAAGGACAGAAATAGCACCTTTCTTTCTTTTCCTTTTTTTTTTTTTTTTTTGACACCGTCTCACTCTGTCACTCAGGCTGGTTTGCAGTGGTACAATCTTGGCTCACTACAACCTCTGCCTCTCAGGTTCAAGAGATTCTTCTGCCTCAGCCACCTGAGTAGCTGGGATTACAGGCACGTGCCACTACGCCCGACTAATTTTTGTATTTTTAAAAGAGATGTGTTCACCATGTTGGTCAGGCTGGTCTCGAATCAAAATACTGACATGACTATGTAGCTGATCAGGGGAATGGGAAGTACCTGTTTATGAGATAATTCCTTATTTATTCTTCTTGCCCAAGGAAAGCTGCCATTAATTACTTCTGTTTTCATCTTTGGGCTCTGTGTGAAAGGAAGAGAGGACAAAGTAAATGTAATTCCACTGTGTATGAAAAGGCCAGAGAAGTGAGAGTAACAAGCCAACTGCCAGTTCTACCTGGGCTTAGCTTGGAGTGGGCAGTTACAAAAGAGGATGATTCTATCAAGGAAGTTTAAAAAAAAAAAAAAACATTTCTAGAGTTTGATAGCAACAAGTCAGGTTCCACAAATAAAAAAACATTTCTAGAGTTTGATAGCAACAAGTCAGGTTCCACAAATCTCCACAGGGTTGTCAGAGGAAAACATCAGGCTCGGTCAGTGAGAGAATATTCAAATCAATGACCAGAAAGGAATACAACCAGATCACAGAACCAGACATTCTGTAACTACTTCCTTTTAAACACAGATCTAGATTAGCTCTCTCTTAATCTCTCATAAAATTAATCCTTAGCTGAGTGGACCCAGAAAACCAAGTATAGTCTTCATAATTTTCTGAATTGAAATCTTTGAATCTTTAGCATGATTTAAAATTCTCTGTGCACCACATAGTGAAAACTCGAGCTGAAACAGCACTCTTTCATCAATCCTATAGGATCTGACTATTGTTTAATAAAAGAAAAAAACACTAACCTACACAACCCACTCCAAAGTTTTTCTAAGATTAATGTACCTATGAATCACTGGAAATCTCAGTAAAATGCAGATTCTGATTCAAAATGGCCTTGAGTGGGACCTAAGGTTCTGCATTTCTAAAAAGCTCCCAGGTGAGCCCATGCTGAGGTTCTCAAACACCTTGAGTAAAAATGATCTATTCCACCTAAACTGGTGTTTTAGATTACAACTCTTAAAGTGGCAAGAGAAAACACGGGAGACTTTTATGTAACATTTTCTTCTTTCTACATAAGTCACAAACGCAGGAGTCATAATAGTAAAATAGACAAATTTGACCAAATAAAAATTTAAATTTCTATGTCAGAAAATCCTATAGGAATTAAATGACAAGATTGCAGATAGAAGGCAGGACTAGCTTGCAGCTCCCACTTGCACAGACAGAGCAGCGTGTAGAGACTCATATCGTGAACTTTTGCTCCAAGAACTACAGCAGGAACATACAAAGAAAGCTGAGAGAATCCACAGACACTTTTAAGGGACTGGATCACCGCTGTAGGCTCCCTGAGATGCCAAAAAACTGTGAGTAGGCTTGCTTTTTCAGCAAGGAGGCTGGTGGTCTGGGGCAAGTTCTCAGCCCTGGTCACCGGCTGCCTGGAAATAGACTCAGTGCTGCTGCAGGGGCTTGGTGGGAGTGAGACTGGTCTTTAGGATTGCCAGCTGCATGGGAGTGGGGTGAGGCCTGTGACTGCCAGCTCTCCCCTACTTCCCTGATGACCTGTATGACTCAGCAGATGCAGCCATAATCTCTTTAGGAACATAACTCCATTGCCTAGGAACCACGCCCCACCCCTACAGCAGCTGCAGCAAACCCCGACCCCCTACAAGGAGAGTCTAAGCTCAGACACATCTAACCCTGCCCCCACCTGTTGGTCTTTCTCTACCTTCCCTGGTAGATGAAGACAAAAGACATACTCTTTTGGGAGCTCTAGGGCCCTGCCCACCTCCTAAGAAAGCTGAATACTTAACCAGGAATACCTAGGGCAAGTTTGCATCCTCCCTATAGTACTGCAGTTGATGCACTCTTGAAAGTGCCACCTCCTGGCTGGAGGCCAACCAACACAAAACTAGTACACTAAACAACAATAGAATGAAGGACCCTCACAGAGTCCACTTCACTCCCCTGCTACCTCCACTGGAGCAGGTGTTGGTGTCCAGGGCTGAAAGGCCTAGAAACAGTTCATAACACAGGACTCTTTACAGACACTCCATAGCACCAGCCCAGAGTCCAGTAGCTCTGCTGGGTGGCTCGACCCAGAACACCACAATCACTACAGTTCGGCTCATTCGGCTTCAAAAAGCCTCATTCCCAAGGGAAGGGAAAGAACACCATATCAAGGGAGCACCCTGTGGGACAAAAGAATCTGAACAGCAGCCCTTGAGTCCCGGATCTTTTATCTGACATAGTCTACCCAAATGAGAATGAACCAGAAAAACAATTCTGGTAATATGACAAAACAAGTTTCTTTAACACTCAGAAAAGATCACACCAGCTCAGCAGAAATGGATCCAAACCAAGATGAAATCTCTGAATTGCCAGAGAAAGAATTCAGAAGGTCAGTTATTAAGGTAATCTAGGAGGCACCAGATAAAAGTGAAGTTTGACTTAAAGAAATCAAAAACATTACAAAGGATATGAAAGAAAAATCTTCAGTGAAATAGATAGCATAAATTAAAAAAAAATCACAACTTCTGGAAATCAAGGACAAGCTTAGAGAAATGTAAGATGTATTAGAAAGTCTCAGCAATAGAATCTAACAAGCCAAAGAAAGAACTTCAGAGCTCAAAGACAAGGCGTTTGAATTAACCCAATCCATCAAAGACATATTAAAAAGAATTTTTTAAAATGAGCAAAGCCTCTAAGAAGTTTAGAACTGTTGTAAATGTCCAAACCTAAGAATAATTGGTGTTCCCAAGGAAGAAGAGAAATCTAATTTGGAAAACATATTTGAGGGTGTAATCAAGGAAAACTTCCCTAGCCTTGCTAGAGATCTAGACATCCAAATACAAGCAGCTCAAAGAACGCTTGGGAAATTCCTCACAGAAAGATCATTGCCTAGGCACATAGTCATCAGGTTATTTAAAATCAAGACAAAGGAAAGAATCTTAAGAGCTGTGAGGCAAAAGCATCAGGTAACCTATAAAGGAAGAACTATCAGATTAATAGCAGATTTCTCAGCAGAAACCCTACAAGCTAGAAGGGATTAGGGTCCTATTGTTAGCCTCCTTAAATGAAACAATTAACACCCAGGAATTTTGTATCCAGTGAAAATAAGCTTTATAAATGAAATATATATTCTTTTCCAGACAAACAAATGCTGAGAAAATTCACCACTACCAAGCCAGCACTATAAAAACTGCTAAAAGGAGCTCAAATCTTGAAACAGATCCTTGAAATACACCAAAATAGAACCTCCTTAAGGCATAAATTTCACAGGCTCTGTATAACAATAGCACGATGAACAACAACAACAAAAATACTAACATTGAATATAAATGACCTAAATTCTCCACTTAAAAAATACCAAATGGCAGAATGGATAATAATTCACCAACCAAATTTCTGCTGTCTTCAGGAGACTCAACTAACACATAAGGACTCACATAAACATAAGGTAAAAGAGTGAAAAAAGTTATTCCATGAAAATGAATACCAAAAGTGAGCAGGAGTAGCTATGCGGATATCAGACAAAACAAACTTTAAAGCAACAGCAGTTTAAAAAGACAAAGAGAGACATTATATAGCGATAAAAGAACTAGTCTAATAGGAAACTAACACAATCCTAAACATATATAACACTGGAGCTCCCAAATTTATAAAACAATTACTACTAGACCTAAGAAGTGAGAGACAAAATCACAATAATAGTAGGGGATGTCAATACTCTACTGACAGCACTAGACAGGCCATCCAGACAGAAAGTCAGCAATAAAACAATGGACTTAAACTATATACTACCACAAATGGACTTAACAGATATTTACAGAACATCCTAATCAACAACTGCAGAATATACATTCTATTTATCAGTAAAATGTAACATTCTCCAAGATAGACCACAAAACAAGTCTCAGTCAATTTAAGAAAATTAAAATTGTATCAAGTACTCTCTCAGGCCACTGTGAAACAAAATTGGAAATCAATCCCGAAAGGAATCCTCAAAACCATGTAAGTACATGGAAATTAAATAATCTGCACCTGAATGATCCTTGGATTAACAATGAAATCTAGATGAAAATTAAAATATTATTTGAACTGGAACAAGACAAGTGTATTTCACATACAAATCCGTTTTCACACTACTGATAAAGACATATCTGAGACTAGGTAATTTATAAAGAAAAAGAAGTTTAATGGACCCATAGTTCCACGCAGCTGGGGAGGCCTCACAACCATTGTGGAAGGCATGTTTTATATGGCAGCAGGCAAGAAAGAATGATAGCCAAGCAAAAGTGGAAACCCCTTATAAAACCATCAAATCTCGTGAGATTTACTCACTACAACAAAAACAGTATGGGAGAAACAGCCCCCATTATTCAATTATTTAATTATCCCCAACAATATGTGGGAAATATGGGAGCTACAATTCAAGATGAGAGTTGGTTAGACACAGCCAAATCATATCATTCTATCCCTGGCCCCTCCCAAATCTCATGTCCTCACATTTCAAAACCAATCATGCCTTCACAACAGTACCCCAAAGTCTTAACTCATGGCAGCATTAACTCAAGAGTCCACAGTCCAAAGTCTTAACTGAAACAAGGCAAGTCCCTTCTGCCTATGAGCTTGTAAAATCAAAAGCAAATTGGTTACCTCCTAGAATTGGAACAGCTAATTACCCAATGGCTGTAATTAGGTAAATACAGCCATTCCAAATGGGAGAAAATGGCCAAAACAAAGGGGCTACAGGCCCCATGCAAGTCTGAAATCCAGTGAGCAGTCAAATCTTAAAGTTCCAAAATGATCTTCTTTGATTCCCTGTCTCACATCCAGGTCACACTAATGCAAAAGGTGGGCTCCCATGGCCTTGGGCAGCTCTGCTCCTCTGGCTTTGCAGAGCATAGTCCCATTCTTGGCTGTTTTCACAGGCTGGTGTTGAGTGTCTGTGTCTTTTCCAGGTGCACGGTGCAAGCTGTCAGTGTATTCTACCATTCTGGGGTCTGGAGGATGGTGGCAGTCTTCTCACAACTTCACTAGGCAGTACCCCAATGGGGACTCTGTGTGGGAGTTCACAATCCACATTTCCCTTCCACACTGCCCTAGCAGAGGTTATCTATGAGGGCTGAACCCCTACAGCAAACTTCTGCCTGGACATCCAGATGTTTCCATACATCCTCTAAAATCTAGGCAAAGGTTCTTAAACCTCAGTTCTTGACTTCTGTACACCCACATGCTATACACCATATGGAAACTACCAAGACTTGGAGTTTGCACCCTCTGAAGCCACAACCTGAGTTGTACCTTGGCCCCTTTTAGACATCCTTAGAGCCACTGGGATTCAGGGAACCAAGTCCCTAGGCTGCACACAGCAGGTGGGTCCTGCCCACAAAACCATTTTCTCCTCCTAGGTCTCCAGGCCTGTGATGAGAGGGGCTGCCACAAAGATCTCTGACATGCCCTAGAGACATTTTCTCCATTGTTTTGGTAATTATCATTTGGCCTCTCATTACTTATGAAATTCTGCAGCCAGCTTGAATTTCTTCTCAGAAAATGGGTTTTTCTTTTCTATTTCATTGTCAGCCTGCAAATTTTCTGAACTCTTATGCTCTGTTTTACTTTTAAAACTGAATGCTTTTAACAGCACTCAAGTCACCTCTTGAACACTTTGCTGCTTAGAAATTTCTTCCACCAGATACCCTAAATCATCTCTCTTAAGTTTCTGCTCTCTGGAGCAGAAAGGGGTCCCAGAAAGATGGGTTGCCATTTCACAGTGAAACGCAGACAAGTTGGTGGGGAGTGGTGCTTTATTTACATAAGGTGCCGAATTTCTGACAGTCCCCACCCTTGCCTTTCTAGTGCACCGGGGGATCCTTAGACTGAGTTAATGCCACGTTGCTTATTTCTTCCTACTGCACATGTGTAAAGAAGGTAGGGGACAGAACCCTCCAACTTGGAAGTGCCTGATCCAGGGTAGCTCTTCTTGTCCGTGCTGCTGCAGGCACTGTCCCTGTGCAAGCCTCCTTGTCTGAGTATTTCCAAGAAGGGAAAGGACTGTGCTCACTGGGGCCCACTGTATGTATGTCACACAAGAGTCCCCTTTCTGTGTTAGAACTTGCCTTCCTTATCCGTGTTTGCAGCTTGATCACTCAGGCTGCTCTTTCCTAAAAGAGAAACGGCCTCTTAGGCTGCTTTTTGTTATAAGGGAATTCTGGGGAGGACTCTTGCCCTATCTGCCTAGTTGATTTCTTTTGCTCTAGTTGATTTCTTTCTCTCTCCTCTCTCAGTTTGACCCAGTCGATACCACTTTCAGGAATTTATCCTAAGGACATATTTGCACACATATACAAAGTTGAATATCCATAGATAGTCATTGCAGCATTGTTTCTAATTGTAAGTTATTAAATACAAATAAAGTACTTTAAATAAATCAGCCCTTCATTTATGAACTGATTAAATAATTATACATCCATACAACTGAATACAAGGCAAACATTTCGAAGAGTGACATAGTTCTACATTATTGATATTAAAAACCTCCAAGATCTTTTTTTTTTTTGAAAATTAACAACTTTTGCTTCATATTGGACCCTGTTAAGAAGATAAGACGAACTACAGACTAGGAAAAACATTTGCAGACCACATATCTGGCAAAGGCTTCATATCTAGAATGTATACAGAACTCTGAAAACTCAAATTTAAGAAATCCAATGAGAAAATGAGCAAAAGACATGTTATTATATCAGTATAATAACAAATAAGCACAGGGGAGGATAATTGACATAGCCATTAGAAAAATGCAAATTAAGACCACAATAAGATATCACTACACACCTATTAGAACAGCTAAAACAAAAATAGTGACAATACCAAATGCTGATGAGCATATGAAGAAACTGATGTCTCAGACATTGCTGGTAGGAATATAAAATAGTACATATGGGAAAATAGTTCAGCAGTATTTCTTAATGAAATGTACAGTCCAGCCATTGCATTTTTGGGCATTTATACCAGAGAAATGAAAACTTATATTCACGCAAAAACCAGTAAATGATTGCTTATTTTTTAATAAGTCAAAAACTGGAAACAACCAGTATGTCTCTTAATAGGTAAAGAATTAAACAAGCTGTGTACAGCCATACCATGGAGCACTACTCAGCAATTAAAAGGTATGAGCTATTGATACACTCAAGAACTAGGGTAAATCTCAAAGATCTTACTTACACTAAGAAAAAAAATTAAAAGTTACATACTTGGCTAGACACAGTGGCTCATGCCTGTAATTATAGCACTTTGGGAAGCTGAGGCAGGCAGATCACAAGGTCAAGAGATTGAGACCATCCTGGCAAACATGGTGAAACCCCGTCTCTACTAAAAATACAAAAAATTAGCTGGGTGTGGTGATGCATGCCTGTAGTCCTGAGGGACTGTGTTTAAAAAAAAAAAAAAAAAAAAAAAAAATTTCTCTTTCTGGGTCTGCAAGGGTCGTGGTTTCAAAGGGAGGAATTTCCGAGCTCCACACCTCCAACGGGGGACCAGAGTGGTTTCAAATTTAAAGTTCTTTGTCTGGCTTTCCCCAACATGGGTCAGGTAGGGAAAGCCAGGTAGGGTTCTTTTTGGGGCTCTTTGTCCCAAAATCCCCCAGAAAGCTCTGGGAGGAGGGACCTCTGTAGCTCAGAGATGTGGACCAAGTAGCCAATCTGGTATCAGAGTCAAAGATCAATCACTCCAGAGAAAGTGTGAAAGAACTCTTCTCATTGGACAAGAACATGAATGGGGAGGGAATAACTCAAGGGTTAAAACTTCAGCTGCTCCTATCTAAAACAGATTTCTCTCTCTGGGTTCTCCTCCCACAGGGTGGGAGCTGCCTTTCTCTCTCTCTCTTTCTGTCTGTCTGTCTGTCTCTCTCTCTCTCTCTCTCTTTCTCTCTCTCTCTCTTTGCCTATCTAATAAATCATTCTTCCATAAAACTCTTTGGGTCCATGATATTTATTCAAACAGTAAGCTCACCATGCCTCCAGGGCCCCTTTCCCCATTCTTCCGGGTAAGAGAGGCCAAGAACCTCTGAGTTCTGGGAACTGGGTAGGCTCCCCTGGTTACATACCCAGCTACTCAGGAGGCTGAGGCAGGAGAATCACTTGAATCCAGGAGCAGAGTTTGCAGTGAGCTGACATCAGGCCACTGGACTCTAGCCTGGCAACAGAGCAAGACTCAAAAGTTACATACTCATCCTATTCAATATATGATGCTGGGGAAATGGCATAGCCATATGCAGAAAAATGAAACTGGACCCATATCGCTCACCAAATACAAAAATTAACTTAAGATGGATTAAAGACCCAAAAGGAAGATCTGGAGCTATTAAAATCCTAGAACATGCCCTTAAAAAATTCTCCTGGATGTTGGTCTAGGCAAATAATTTATGTTCAAGTCCCCAGAAGCAAATGCAACAAAAACAAAAATAGACAAATGAAACTTAAACTAAAAAGCTTCTGCATGGCAAAAACAACAACAACAACAAAAAACCGAATCAATGGAGTAAACAGACGAGGTGCAGACTGGGAAAAAAATATCTGCAAACTATGCATCCAACAAAGGGCAAACATTCAGAATCTACAAGAAATTCTGATAACAAAAAGAAAACAAATAACCCCATTAAAAAATGGCAAAGGACATAAACAGACATTATTCAAAAGAAAACACAACCAGCCAACAAACATATGAAAAATTGCTCAACATCACTAATCATTAGAGAAATACAAATTAAAACTGCAGTGAGATGCCATTATACAGCAGTCAGAAAGACAATTCTTAAAAAGTCAAAAAATAACAGATGTTGGCAAGATGTTGATATGGTTTGGTTACGTCGCCATGCAAATCTCATCTTGAATTCCCACATGTTGTGGGAGGGAGCTGGTGGGAGGTAACTGAATCATGGGGCAGGTCTTTCTCATGCTGTTCTCATGATAGTGAGTAAATCTCATGAGATCTGATGGTTACAAGGGGGAATTTTCCTGTACAAGCTCTCATTGCTTGCTGCCATCCATGTAAGACGTGACTTGCTCCTCCTTGCCTTCTGCCATAATTGTGAGGCTTCCCCACCCATGTAGAACTGTAAGTCCAATTAAACCTCTTTCTTTTGTAAATTGCCCAATCTTGGGTATATCTTTATGAGCAGCATGAAAACAGACTAATATGGATGTGGAGAAAAGAGAACACTTATATACTGTGAGAATGTCAATTAGTACAGCATTTATGGAAAACAGTATAGAAGTTTTTCAAAGAACTATAAATAAAACTGCCATTCAATCCAGCAATCCCACTACTGGTATAAACCTGAAGGGAAACAAATCATCATAAAGATACCTGCACAGCTGCCACACCACTGTGCACATACCCTCAGCCCCACCACCCTGTTGATGGGCACTCACCTATGGCTCCCCACTACCCTGTTGGTGCTCACTCACCTGCAGTCCATCCTCCCACTGTAGTGCACTCTTCCATGGCCCCCTGTCACACTGCTGGAGTGCTTTACTGGAGGCACCCATTGGAATATTGCTTCCAGCAGATTAGAAACGCCTTGGCCCCTCAAGCATAGCGGGTGCTTGACATTGAGGGGCCAGAAAGCAAAACTGAAGACCTAGTCCCAGCACCCCAGAGTTGGAGCATGCAGCTCAGGAGTGCTGACCTGAGCCCTGACCCCCTGAAAGCATCCAGAAATGAAGTGAATCAACTACACCCAACTTATACCAAGTCAAACTTTTCAGGGCATCAAAAAATAGAAAAGCAAAAAGCCCCATCCAAAGGATAATGACTTCAAAGATGAAAGGAACATCAGCCCACACAGATGAAAAAGAACCAGCACAAGAATTCTGGCAACTCTAAAAGTCAGGGTGTTTTCTTACCTTCGGACAATCACACTAGCTCCCAGCAATAGTTCTTAACAAATTGAAGTGGCTAAAATGACAGACATAAAATTCAGAATCTGGATAGCAAGGAAGCTAAAAAAGACATAGAAGATTGAAACTCATCTAAGAAAACCAGTAAAACAATCCAAGAATTGAAAGATTGCATATCAATTTTAACAAAGCATCAAATGAAGCTTCTAGAAATGAAAAATTCACTACAGGAATTTAATAATGAAATCAGAAGTATTAATAACAGAATAGAAGAATCTCAGAGCTTAACACCTCTTCAAACCAACACAGGCAGACAATTTTTTTTTTAATTTAAACATGAACAAAACCTCTGAGAAATATGGGATTATGTAAAGAGACCAAACAAACAACTCATTGGCATTTCTGAAAGAGTTGGAGAGAGAGGAAGCAGCTTGGAAAACACATTTGAGGATGTTGTCCACAAAAAATTTCCCTAACCTTGCTAGAGAGTTTAACATGCAAATTTAAAAAATTCATAGAACCCCTTCAAGATACACTAGACAATGAACAACAATTCCCAAGACACATAGTCATCAGATTCTCCAAGGTCAACATGAAAGAAAAAAATCTTAAAGGCAACTACAAGACAGGGCAAGTCAGGTACAAAGGGAACCCTGTCATGCTAAGAGCAGGCCCTTCAGCAGAGACCTTATGAGCCAGAATAGATTAGTGCCCTATATTCAGCATCCTTAAGGAAAAAAACTCTAGATCGGGTGTGGTAGCTCATGCCTGTAATCCCAACACGTTGGTAGGCCAAGGCAGGAGGAACACTTGAGCTGAGAAATTTGGGACTAGCCTGGGCAACTAGGTGAGACCCACATCTCTACAAAAAATAGAAAATTAGCCAAGTGTGGTGGCTTGTACCTGTAGTCCCAGCTACTCAGGATGCTGACAGCTACTCAGGATGCTGAGGTGGGAGGATCACTTGAGTCCAGAATGTTAAGGCTACAGTGAGCAGAGATCATACCACTGCACTTCAGCCTGAGCAACAGAGCAAGATTATGTCTTTAAAAAAGAAAAGAAAGAAATTCCAACCAAGAATTTCCTGTCCAGCCAAACCAAACTTCATAAGAAGGAGAAATAAAGTCCTTTTCAGGCAGGCAAATGCCAAGGGAATTTATTACCACCAGACTTGTCTTATAAGAGATCCTGAAGAGGATGCTACACATGGGAATGAAAGACTTATGCCTGCCACCACAAAAACACACTCAGGTACATTGCCCACTGACACTGTAAAGCAACTATTCAATCAAGTCTACATAACAACCAGCTAACAACACAATGACAGGATTAAATCCTTACATATCGATATTGACCTTATATGTAAAGGTCAATGAATGGTGTAAACATATTTACAATTTCAGTAAGTGCGAATGTAAAGGTGTAAACATTCCACTTAGAAGGCACAGAGAGGCAAGCTGGATAAAGCAGCAAGACCCAAGTGTTTGCTGTGAAGAGACCCATCTCACCTGCAATGATGCCCACAGGCATCACTGACACACAACCTACCAAGATTGAACCAGGAAGAAGTTGAAATCTTGGATAGACCAATAAAAAATTCTGAAATTAAATTAGTAATAAAAAAAATCCCTAGAAACCAGAAAAAGCCCTAGACCAGATGAATTCATAGCCAAATTCTACCAGATGTAAAAAGAAGATGTGGTACCAATCATACTAAAAACATTCCAAAAAATTTGAGAAGGGACTCCTCCCTAACTCATTCTATGAGGCCAGTATCAGTTGGATACCAAAACCTGGCAGAGACACAATGAAAAAGAAAACTTCAGATCAATATCCCTGATGAACATAGATGCAAAAATCTTCAACAAAATACTAGTTTAGAATCCAAAATACTAACAAACAGAAAGCTAATTTACTACAATCAAGTAGGCTTTATTCATGTGATGGAAGATAGGTTCAACATACAAAACCAAAATTCATCAACTTTCATGTAAAAACCCTCAACAGACTACCCATTAAAGGAACATACCTCAAAATAATAAGAGCCATCTATGACAAACCCACAGCCAACATCATAGAATGTGCAAAAGTTGGAAGCATTCCCCTTGAGTACCAGCACAAGACAGGGATACCCACTCTCACCACTCCTATATAACATAGCCAGAGCAATCAGGCAAGAGAAAGAAATAAAAGGTATCCAAATAGGCAGAGAGAGAGTCAAACTATCCCTCTTCACAGATGATATAATTCTATACCTAGAAAACTCCATAGTCTCTACCTAAAGTCTCTACTTCAAACTGTACTACACGTCTATGGTAAGAAAAACAGCATGTACTGTTGCAAAAACAGACACGGACCAATGAAACAGATTAGAGAAGCCAGAAATAAAATCACAACCTACAGCCATCTGATCTTCAACAAAGTCAATAATAACAAGCAATGAAGAAAGGATTCCCTATTCAATAAATGGGATAACTGTCTAGCCATATGCAGAAAATTGAAACTGTGCCCCTTCCTTTCACTATATACAAATGGCAACTCAGAAAAGATTAAACACTTAAATGGAATACTTAAAACTATAAAATTTTCAGAATAAAACCTAGGAAATGCCACTCTGGACATCAGCCTTAGCAAAGATTTTAAGACAGTCTTCAAATGCAATTGTAAAACAGAACAGAAATTGACAAGTGGGGCCTAATTAAACTAAAGAGTTTCTGCACAGAAAAAGAAAGTATCAACAATAATCAGACAACCTACAGAATGGGAGAAAATATTCACTAAGTATCCATCTGACAACAGACGAATATCCAGAATCTACAAGGAACTTAAACAAATCAACAAGCAAAAAAAAAAAAAAGAAGAAGAAGAAGAAAAGAAAAGAAAACCCACTTAAAAAGTGGGCAAAGTATATCAACAGACACCTTTCAAGAGAAGACATAATCTCAGACAGCAAGCATATGAAACAATGTTCAACATCACTAATCATTACAGAAATGCAAATCAAAATCACAATGAGATACTATCTTACACCGGTCAGAATGGCTATTATTAAAAAGTCAAAAAATAACAGATGCTAGTGAGGTCATTCAGAATAGGGAATGCTTACATGCTGCTAATGGAAATGTAAATTAGTTCAGCCACAGTGGAAAGTTTGGAGATTTCTCAAAGAACTTAAAATGGACCTACCATTTTACCTAGCAATCCCATTACTACATATATACCCAAAGGAATATAAATTATTCAACCAAAAAGACACATGCACATGTACGTTCATCACAGTAATATTCACAATAAAAAAGACATGGAATCAACCTAGAGGCCCATCAATGATGAACTGGATAAATGAAATGTGGTACATATATGTCATGGAAAACTATGCACCCACTAAAAACCCAAAATTATGTCCTTTGCAGCAACATGAATGCAGCTGGAGGCCGTTATGTTAAGTGAATAAATGCAGGAACAGAGTATCAAATACCATGTGTTCTCACTTATAAGTGGGAGCTAAACACTGAGTACACATGGACACAAAAATAGGAACAACATGCATTGCAGAGTACTTGAGTGGGGAGGTTAAGAGAAGAGTGAGGGTCACAAAACTACTTACTGAGTACTGTGCTCACTACATGGAAGACAAAATTATCTGTATACCGAACTCTAGAGACATACAATCTACCCACATAACAAACCCATACATGTACCCCCGAACCTAAAATAAGTTGAAAAAAAGGATACCTGCACTTGTATGTTTATCACAGAACTATTCACAATAGCAAATATGTGGAATCAACTTAAGTATTCATCAACAGAGAATTGGATAAAGGAATTATGGTATATATGTACCATGAAACGCTACTCAGCCATGGAAAAGAATAAAATCATGTCTGTTGCAAAACTATAGATGGAACTGGATGATATTATCCTAATAACTCAGAAACACAAAGTCAAATACTACCATGTTTTCACGTAGAAGTAGGAGCAAAACAATGGGTACACATGGACACACAGATTCTAAGAACTGATATTGGAGAATACAAGAGGCAGGAGGGTGGGAGCGGGATGAGGGATGGAAAAGTATCTGTTAAGTACAATGTTCGCTATTTGGGTGATAGGTACATTAAATGCAAAGACTTCACCGCTACACAATATAGGCATGTAAGAAACCTACATTTGTACCCCCTAAATATATTTTTTAATTAAAAAATGTTTAAGCCACAGACTTATAATTCCATTTATATATTCTCTACATGACAAAATTATAGATACAGAAAACAGATTAGCCAGTGCCAGGGTTTAAGGATAGTGCAAGGCCAGGAGACAGGTGTAACTATAAAGAGCGTCACAAACAAGATCTTCATGGTGATGGACCAGTTGTGGCTACTGACTGCAATGGTGTTTACATGAATCTATACCTGTGATAGAATGACAGAGAACATACACATATTGTACAAATTGCCTAGTTTAGATATTACACTATGATTATGTAAGATGTAATCATTGGGGAAAACTGGGTGAAGCGTACATGAGTCTTCTCTGTATTATCTTTGCAATCTCATGTGAATCTATATTCATTTATAAATTGAATTTTTTTAAAAAATCAGCCATACATTCATGCTAAATATAACATTTGGTTTGTGTATTGAAAAAAAAATTTCTAAGACAAACTAGGTCTTTAAAAAAAGTAAGGTCAAGAACAAAGCATATAATGTACTCTTATTTACTTTTTTCTTTCAGAAAGGCAATATATGCAAGTACATATGCTTATAATACATATGTGTATATAATTTCTGCATATATACAGAAATTTCCAAAGTAAAAGACAAGATACTAATAGCAAAGCCTGACCCTGGGGAACAGACTGGGGAAACCCAGAGTAAAGGATATTTTTAACGTGAAAAAGGACTGTATTAATAATTGCACAGAAACAACAAGCATAATGGGCTCAAAACTCAGAAAATCACAGTTTATTGTCACAGACAGTAAGCAATAATAAATGCCAGTTATCATTGTTAGCTTTTTTCTTCCTTACAGTTTTATCTATTTTGTGCAAAAAAGTTTATGGTAATGATAGACTGTTATTTGTATTAACACTTCAATTTTTAAAAATGGATAGGACAGTTTTAAGTGTTGGTAACCCATCAAATATGTGATAGGATATCCTCTTAAACACTGTCAATCACTCAGTGGTCCACAACCTAAATGCCTACTAGGCCGGGAAGGTAAAGTAAATATGCGCGGGCCAGGTGTGTTATTTAGGAAAAGATTGAGATGGTGACAAATTGGAAAGAATGCCCAGACAAAGCATGTAAATACAAATGTATACAAGACATGGCTTGGGCAAAACAAAATACATCTATGTTCTGCTAGTCCCCCACAGCAACCCATGCATGTCTGCTTGCTAAGGAATCCTGTTCCACTCTAGGCAAATCTAATTACTAGAAAGATCCTTGTGTTCAGCTGACCTTTACGTTAGTAACTTCCCTCTATAAATCCAAGATCTGAGCATTTTCTTCATTACAGTATTTAGTGGTTTCAGCAAACACTTGCTGATGTCTAATAAGAACTAGTTCCTTTAGAACGCGTTCAAAGCTACCTACAGGTAGGTAGGCAATGTAACTCAAGTTTGTCCTCAGAAAGACTAGAGTTAAATCCCTACTCTGTCATCTAAAAGCTCTAGAACATTGGAAAAGTTATTTAATTCTTAGATATATTCATATTCAAGATGAGGATAATTAAACTGTTCAGCTTGCAGAGTTGCTGTGGAGATTAAATGTGAAAACGTGTACAATGCGTAGCACATGTCAAAGAAATGAACTTTTCTGTTGGAAATGTAAGTAATTTGGGGCCAATTGTTCAACGTTCCTGAATTTTTGAGAAAGTAGAAAATCAGCAAATTTTCAAAGTCATTTCATAGCCAAAGATTGAAAGATGAGCTACAGGTTTGATTATTCTAAAGAAACTTGTCTCCCTTCCCAGCTATGAGGTGTGTTTTCTCGCTTTGCCACTAGATGGCAATTGCCTCCCAGAGTATTTGAGTTCAAAGACCATAAAATCCCAGAGGCCCCATCAAGGCTAACTTTTAAATTAGGAACCTGTCTAGAACCACACACCCTAGTCTCTCAAAGATAATTTGTTCACTTAGTAACTAAGAAATACAGCGACCACTTCCTGAAATTCCAGGGCAAGGAGTGATCGTCTAGAAGAACAACTTAAGATTTTTTCCACAAAGTAACTCATTCATCTGACCTAGTTTGTTCCTGCCACAATCTTTGCTCTCACTGCCCCATATTCCTGGATCCTCTTTCTCCAGACGTTTGTGCAGCCCACTCCTTCGTGTTTAGGTACCAGCGTCCTACCTCCATAATGTAAGTCACAGGAGAATGGGGGCTGTTCTAGTTTCCTACAGCATATTCAACCTCAAGAATTATGCTTCCCACATAGCAAGTGCTCACTAAACACTGGCTGAATAAAAGTTAAATGAATACCCAGGACTCTCAAAAGTTGCTCATCTGGTAGCTGGAAAGACACCCTTCCTCTTCTCAAGAAAGTAAATCAAGATGCAAGTGAAAAAGAGACGGTGCATGTCCTGATGATGCAGGGCTGAAGCTTCAGGAGGCTCCCCACCCCACCACCTCTGGAAATCACATCTCATCTCCTACATTCTTGGGGCCTTCAGTGACAATAAACTAGCCTGAGATAATGAGTAAAAGTCAACAGCGACCGATTTCTTTCCTTATCAATAACATGCCTTTTAATAGAGTCCTTCTGGAGAGAAAGTTGCTCCCAAAACCCAGCATCTCTTTCCTGTAGTCTTTTGTCTACACCTTTAGGTCTCATAGGTGCTTCGGATGGAAATAAATGCAGTCTCTCCTTCCATAAACTGTCCCTGAGAGGGGCACCCCAGTCCCTGGACTTCATATCAGTACTCCCCTTGGGCCTCATATGTAATCTTCATTCCCTGAAAATCTCACCTCAAGCCTGCCTCTGTATTCCTCTTTCCCCATTCTCACTGCAGCCACCCAGGGTCAGGCCCTCCTTTTCCTGAGTTGGTGGACAGGAAATAAGCTATTTAATGAAAGCACGTTTCTGGCCATGACATTCTGCTCAAAACCTTCCAAGGACCCTGTAAAACCAGCTGATGTCATCTCCTTATGAAGCCTTCCCTGCCCGAACAGAATGGACCCTCTCCCCCTTGTGTCTCTGCTGTGCTTCATGTAGATTCGTCGCACACCATCTGTTCCTCTTTACCGCGGTGAATTGTTAGCCGGCTGCTTCACGTCTAGACTAGCAGGACTTGAGGGTTGGATCATATCATTTTTTACGTCCAGTACCTTTAAGTACCTGACTTTCATCAGCACATTAATACCTATAGTTGGTTCTTATTACCAATCAAAAACAATCAGAGCCTCTTGCTCTGTCGTTAACAGTCACCAGCATGTCCCTTCACTAGTTCCCCCATATGTCCCATCCACTCCCAGCCAGGCTGAGTGCCCCTGTTAGCACATGTCTGGGACCACCTAAAGGGCCATGGAGAAAGGCCCCTAAATGGTAACGTTTAGTAAATGATGACAGATTGTACTTAAAATGCTAGATGTTAGAATATAGTTAACTGGAGGTTCTAGAGCCTGACTACCTGGTTCAATCTCCCTTCTACCACTTACTAACTTGTGACTTGGGAAATTATCACTTTAACCTCTCTGTGCCTCAGTTTCTTCCCTGGCAAAAGGGTGTCAATAACAGAACCTATCTCATAAAGATTTTTGGGGGGATTAGATTGATATAGATAAAGCTCTGTAACAACCTTGTTACATAGTAAGCATTTAGTTAATTCTAATTATTATTGTCTGCTATATGTCAGGCACATGCTAGAAACTTGACATATATTACTAAAACGGGAAAAGTTCCCTTGTCCCCTGCACAGGGCATGCAATGGAGGAGTGGCTCCCTTCTTCAGTGCCCCACTGCTCAAACCTCTGGGGGAGCATGCAGATGGGCAGGCTGCGGGGCTCTGACCCAATGGCAGTGTCTAGGGGTGAATGTTTACAGTTGAAGCCCCAATGGGCGCGTTTTACAGGGTGCTCTTTTAATTTAGCCATCTGTAGGTGGCTTGCGTTAGCTCAGTTAGACCCCTGCTTCATTAGAAGGACAGAGGGCTTTCTGTACCCCAGGATTCTTGCCTTGGTGTAACAGAAGAATCAGATCATGCATGGGCTTGGAGAACGAGTGCAAGGTTTTATTGAGTGGAAGTAGCTCTCAGCAGATGGGGGAGCCAGAGGGAGATGGTTTTCCCCTGGAATTGAGCTGTTTGGCAGCCTGGGCTTTCCTCCAACTGTGCCTCATTCCGCCAGTCTATGGCCTGCCGGCGTGCCAGCATCTGTCCTGTGCTTTTCCCCCGCCGTCATGCTCCCCTGAATGTCCTCTCGATGGCCAGCCACTTGTGTCTTCTTCCACCAGTGTGTTCCTCTCAACTTCCAGCCGCTTGTGTGTCTGCTTATAGGGTAATGGGGTTTTTATAGACACAGGATGGGGGCGTGGCAGGCCATAGTGGTCTTGGGAAACGAAACATTTTGGGGGGAAGGCAGGATTGTCAGTCCTCACCTAGCTCTGTAGGCACAGGCGGAGGGTGGAGCCCTCGCCAGAGACCACGCCCTTCCCTTCCCAGCACTTCCCTTCTATATCATGACTTCTAATCCTTACAACAACACTGGAAGTGGGCAGTACTTTCTTCCTTCAACC
This sequence comes from Aotus nancymaae, assembly GCF_030222135.1. Taxonomy (NCBI): domain Eukaryota; kingdom Metazoa; phylum Chordata; class Mammalia; order Primates; family Aotidae; genus Aotus; species Aotus nancymaae. The sequence continues at coordinate 7,703,948 of NW_026988423.1, read as the reverse complement.
AGTGAAAGGGCTGAACCCCAGAGAGATTAAGTAGCTGTCTCAAATTCACATGGTCAGGACATTTTAAAGCAAGGTTTTGAATCTATGTGATGTTTGCCACATCTGTACTATTATTTAACAAATAGCCTTTAATTTGGCTCCTTTTCCTTTAAATAAATATATTAATAAATCTAAACTTCATTTCATTTTCACAAATAAGTTTGATGTGTTAGCTAATTCTCCTAATTCACATTAAAATAGGTTTACAACTGTCAAATGTTTGTCCATATTTCACCTAAAAATATCAGATATTCCACAGTAATAGAGTAAAAATAATATATATTCATAGTACATGCTACTGAACCACATTGCTTAGCCTGTTTTTATTTATATGCATTTCACAAGAATAAAGTAATCACTTAACTTATAAATTAAAAGGACTTTAAAAGCAATCTATGCCAGGAATCAGTAGGCTTCAATGGCTGCCCAGAATAAATACTGTGTTGGATGCAACTAGAAATAACGCCACACTCTCTGTGCACCATAGGCCCAGGAGGCAGGAGTGAGGGGACTGGCCACATATTTGCCATTCTTTGTCTAATCCAATCCACTCAGCATTTCAGAGATGACGCCTCATTAACTCTTCTTCCTCCCACCACCATTCCTTTACTGGATAACCAGGAGAGTCATATTTTACCAAGAGACACGGGTAAATAGGCAAGGAAGGAGACTGGCAACTCTTGATTCTGCAGCGATGGCACCTTAGGAGACACACAGGAAACCTAGGGCCATTGAGAAGGCAATTAAAAGGGCTGACAAACGACGTGCTGGATAGGACATCCAGGCAAGGAGGGTAGAAAAACATCATAGGAGCTGTAACAGCCAGACACAATAGGATCCTGGCAAGTAAACACTGTTTAATGTGATGACTGTGTATTAAACCTGAAATCAGCATTTAGCCCCTGTCGGTAAGCCAGCAGGATGCCTCTAAGTGCTTACTGGGGCTCTTGCATGTATATATTTTCCTGCTCCAACCTATACTTAAGGCAGACACTGGGTTGTGGTAAGGGATCTCTTTTATGGCTATTTATTTGGGCCAAGTTGTTATGCCCACTCAGGCAAGTCTCTACTTATTTGGTCTCATTTGAAGGAATAAAAAAAATTCTCCTATTGATTCTCCCTCTATAATTCTTCCTATTCTTTCTGTTGTTACAAGGAAGGGAGGTTTGTTCCGTGGTTAGGATCTCTCCAAAAATTACAAAATAAGAGTCAGAAGCCCTTCCTCTTCTGGCAGGACTAGATCCCTTTTTCAGAAAACATCTAAAAGGTCACCGTACAGAAAGGAGTTAATATCACAGACTTGTAAACTGCTATCCTTAGAAAGCCCTGCTTACAAGGTTGGCCTTTGGGCTGACATCTGGAAACTTAGATTTCAGAATATTCCCACCATTCACTGGCAAGAATGACTCACTGTACCTAAACTGTGCAAATATGGTTTATGCTGAACACCTGCTTTCCTTCTGGGAGACTGGAATTTGGGTATATGCCAGGCAGAGGCAAGTAGAGAGGGCATGCCACCAGACCTCAATTAAAAACCTGGGCTTTGCATCTCTAACAGGCTTTCCTGATGGGCAACATTTCACATGTGTTGTCATGACTCATTGCTGGGAAATTTAAGAGAGTCCTGTGTGACAACACTACGAAAGAACCCCTGGAAATGTGCGCTTAGCTTACCCTGGGAATGCACCTGCTTCCTTTGCTGATTTTTATCTGAATCCTTTCACTGCAATACATAATCGCTGTGAGTAGGACTATACATTGAGTCCTGCGAGTCCCTCCAGGGGATCGTGGAACCTAGGAGCAGACCCTGGAAATCCACTGGCACAGCACTTTCACTTTCCTGTGCTCTGGGAGCATAACTGGGTCATGGACAGAAAACAAATAAACAAACATTGAGCTAAAAATATGAAATTTAACTATAAAGTGTGAGCTCCAGAATCATCAACTAGAGAGCTGATCTATGTCTTAGACAAGTGGGGAAACATGATGAATTTCTTGTAGCAATTGGAGAAGGGGTATTTTGCCCTTTAAAAGCATCATTCAATGTATGATCTGATCTTGTATAGAAGAAGAGAAAGTTATTATAAAATAAATGCTAGTTAACACAACCTCTCTTGAAGTAGAACCACCTCCAAACTAGAAATCTAAGATTCCTCCCTGCTTTTTTATAAAGGCCCTGCCTTCCATAGAGGCCTTTAGAAAACCTTAGACCCAAAAGGGAGCTCAGAGCTCATCGTTTCCTCTCCTCTCAGTATAGAAATCCTCTTTAGAACATTCCTATCAGGTTATCTCTTGAGCACTTCCTGTTCACCCAATGCTTCTCAAAAATTTCCTCCAAACTACCTTAAGAAAATAACTCTTATTGGCAGAGTGGTTACAGGTATAGTTCCAATCAGACTTGAAAAGATAAATATCTCTGAACACACCTTGCTTTTCCTTAAAATTTATCTGATTTTTGCTATTTCTTCACATGTCTGTGTTATGCGGAGATATTCATCACCATTTTAAAAGCATGCCTCAGACCAAGCACCATGGCTCAAGCCTGTCATCCCAGCACTTTGGGAGGCCAAGGCAGGAGGATCGATTGAGCCCAGGAGTTGGGGACCAGCCAGGGCAACATAGCAAGACCTTGTTTCTAACAAAAGCAGTTTTTTTTAAATTAGCCAGGTGTGGTGGCACATGCTTGTACTCCCAGCTACCAGGGAGGCTGAGGTGGGAGGATAGATTTAGCCCAGGAGATTGAGGCTGCAGTGAGGTGTGAGTGCCATTGCACTCCAATCTGGGAGACGGAAAAAGACCTTGTCAAAAAAGAAAAAAAAAAGTATGTCCTTAGAGAGACTACTAAAGTAAATTTTTATATAACTTTTTTCTGTTTACAAAATACAAAAAGGTACAGAGAGAAAAGAACAATACCTATGCATAATCCCTGCACTCCTACCCCAAGATAATAATAGTTATGTGCCTGTCTTAGAAATTTTTATTTTAAAGAGAAAAAAACAATGGTAAGATAGTGTGATAGGTTCTACTTGCAGAAAAAATATAAGAAAGAAAAAACGAATCGGGAATTACAATCTTAATAGAAGAAGTGCCTGAAATCTACTTTGACTAGAAAACCTAGAGGTGAGAGAGACAGAAAATTAGACATAATAACCACGTTTCCATTTTAAAACACACCTTTCAAGTAAGGATCCAAATATTTCAGATATACTAGGCAAAGGCAGGGTCCAAGAAATTTAAGAAAGGCTGTCTGCACATGTATTCACCTTGATTCTTTGTTAATGTAAGGTTTGGTATCTATATACCCTTTAGTTATACTCACTCAGCAACTGTCAGCAGAATCATTGCACAAGTTAAGAGACAGTAGTGTTGGAAATTTATTTTTCAATTATATATACATATATATGTACATATATACCTATATATGTACATATATATACATATACATATATATACACATATATATTTTTTCAATCATATATATATTTATTTCAATTATAAATATATATATAATTTTATATATTTGAAATAAATATATTTATAATATATATATTTATATACAAATATATAGGTCTTTCATATATATATAAATATGTACATATAATATATATATAAATATATACATAAATAAATATATATATATAGGTCTTTCCAAGAGGTAGAAAACTTAGGTCTCTTAAGAAAAATAATTGTACTTCTAAGGCATCAGACTTTGTGGCTGGCCAGCTAAATAAGAGACCTAGGTCCATTTCAAGGACCTAAAAGAAGTAGATGTTGCACACACACACACACACACACACACACGAAGATGGGTGAAACTCCTGCTGAACAATATTCCACCAGGCATCTGGCTAAAGGAGTGGAATTTACTTCAGTGGTTGGAAACCTAAAGATACCTACAGTGTTTGAAAGAAACTGAGAACTACCTTTAGAAGAATTCCAAGTTCTGTCCTTTACGAACCGGTTGTCTTTGCAAGCCATTTCACTTCTCTGAGCCTGTTTTCCTATCCATAGAGTGGGTATGACAACGTCTACCTTGAATGATTGGGGGTTTATATAATTTAGACTGCCTGGAATGTAATAAATACTGAATAAATGTAGCCCAGAGAGTTGTTATGCTGATAAAATAAAAGAACACATGTGAAAGCCATTTGTAATCTGTATAGTTATCTGGGAGTGGGAGAAAGTCAAACCTTACCAGAATACTATTGTTTAGAACTAAAGATTACATTTAATAAGGGCCTCATACATCAAGGAAGGCAAACAGATTGAGACAATGCCATTTGATAAGGAGCTGCTGTCTCAAGTGCCATATTGTAAAAAATATCCCACAGCCATGGGTACAGAAGGGACAAAGAAATACAGCATTCATGGTAGATATTGTAGCATAATCAAATGAGTTAGAGCTTGAGCCTAGCAGGACAGAAAGACACTCTGCCTACACCCTAGCTCCCTGATCTGCAGTTGCAGCACTGAATGTTGCAGAAAAAGGTTTTATAAACAGAAAATGGCAATCATCAGCATTAGATTTGTAAAGTGTATACATTCTTTTCAAGTACATCTAAGTGTGTGATCTCAAATTACTGGTTATCAGCAAAAAAGAGCAGCGAATATTTCCACCCATAATCCAAGGATAAAATGGAGTATCTGTTTCCACTAAATATGAGATTAATGATAGCCCTGCTTGATAGGGTTTCTATGAGGAATAAATTAGATGAAACACACAAAATACCTAGAACAGATCTAGCATGAGGCAAGCTTTCAATACTATTTAACTATTATTATGAAGATAAAGATGTATTATCTTTTGTTTCAATAATTTACAATATAATTTTGGATTAGTTTACAAAATTAATGAGTAATGTGATATTCAAGTAAGATCAAAATTATTTATTAATCTCTAAATTATCAAGACCTGCAGATTTGGAAGCTCCAAAGCAAAGAATACATGACTTTAATTACTCTTCGTCTTTCAACTGAGATCTCCCTTTACCTAGGGCAAGGGAACCTTCTGCTTGATTGGAAAGGAAAAGAGGGGGATGGAGGGAATTGAAGCTGGAGTAGGCTTGTACAATGGGACAAATAAATGTAGTTTTTCTCTCTGACCAATACATACAGTTGGCTTCATTTTACAGTTGGCTTCAAGTTAACAGTGCATGTGCTGAAAATCAATTTACTATTTTTCTTAATAATTAAATCAAATAGTATTAAAATACCTAAAGCTGCCTTTTAGTATGCCTCAGTGTGACAACTGAGAGCAACTACTGCAACATACTGAATTGTGTCTTCTGGTATTCAACTTCATTTCTCTAAATAATGTGCTTATGCATTTACTTCTTGATTAATGTATCTTATACATTACCTAGTGACTTCTGTTAATATTTAGCTCTATTATATTCCCAAGCCTCCACCCCCATTCTTCCCTACACTCTACTGCCACATTGTAAAAAATATCATTCAGCCGTGTGTACAGAAGGGACAAAGAAATACACCATTCATGCCAGGTATGGCTGTTGTAGCCTCCAAGTCTGTTCTTTCATGTTGCAAATATTCTATAAGCTACCCAAAATGTTTTAAGTACATTCCCTTTCTGCTTTATGAGCCAGAGTTTTCTTCTCATGATTGCACCTAAGTACCCTGACTAATATAAATAAATTGGTCAATTTTATTAAAATGTAAATAATAGATAAAGTGGAAGATATGTCCCAGAAAATAGAACTAGAGGTTCAAAATCAAAGGAAAAACAGAAGAGAAAATTGGAGATCAAACAAGGAAAACAAACATTCAATGAAAGAAACAACCAATACATACAGCTGGCTGTATATATACATAATTAGAGGTTTATATAATTTAGACTGCCTGTTATTTAATAAATACTGAATAAATGTAGCCCAGAGAGTTGTTACACTGATAAGCAATAAAACATGTGAGAGCACTTTGTAAGCTATATAGTTATCTGGGAGTGGGAGAAAGCCAAACCTTACCAGAATACTATTGTTTAGAACTAAGGACTACATTTAATAAAAGCCTCATACATCAAGGAAGGCAAACAGATTGAGACAACTCCATTTGATGAGGAGCTTTTGATTTTCCTTTCCTCCTTTGATGAAGAGCTGCTTTATTCATCACAAAGTCTAATGCCTTAGAAGCACAATTATTTTTCTTATGAGACCTAAGCTTTCTACCTCTTGGAAAGACCTATGTGTGTATATATATGTATATACATATATATATCATTGGAAAATAAATTATATCAGAGTTTTTCTTTTATCACAGTTTTTCTTAATAAATCAATAGTGTTTCTATTTTTATTGTATAAATATTTATTTCTAAGTCAAATCGTTTACTGTGATTACATTCCCATTTACAGATAATTTTCTGGTATTTCTAAAAGAATTTATTTCCTGAAAGTTAGTGGTTGCTTTATTTATCACTGCTTGGTTTTCTGTGCCCATTCCAAGTTTTTTCAATTGCTGCAGCTGTTTTGGTGTGTACCTATCAATAATTATTTAACTCAAATGCTAACCAACCATTTAATTTAGTTATATTATTTTTCTCTTTGAGGATGAAACTGTCCATTCAGCTCTAATGAAAACTGGTAGCTTCCTTGCCCTGATGTTTAGCTGTTTATACTGAAACTTCCCCTTCACTTCTCTCCTATATTGGATCCCCTGATTTCTTGATGCCGTGTCTATTTTTCATTTTACCCTATCAGTTGCTAAAACATATTCTGCAATAACTTCCTGAGAAAAGATAGATAAAAAATTAGTTTTTGGACTTCTCATGTATCTTGATTGATTGACTGGTTGGTTGATTGACTGATTGATTGACTGATTGATTGATGGGGTACGGAAACGTAAGTTGAAATCACATCCCCTTAGAATTTTGAAGGTATTTGTTTACTATCTTCTAGAATCCTATATTTTAGCCATTTGAACTGCTATCCTTTGATTGTTTTTTTTTCTCTTTATAACTTGATGTGGGCCCTTTTGCATTTGTTGATCTGGGTAATTGGTGGACCCTTTCAGTCTAGAAACTTTCAGCCTTAAGTAAAGGGAAATTGTCCTATATTCCTTATTTGGTAATTTCTCCCTTTGTGTTTTCTCAGTTTTCTCTTTCTGGATCACTTTCTTCATTGGATGTTTGATCTCCAATTCTCATCTTTTTTACCTTGATTTTTAACCTCTAGTTCTATTTTCTAGGCAATATCTTCCACTTTATCTATTATTTACATTTTAATAAACCAGTTCATTTGTATTAGTCAGGGTACTTAGGTGTAATAATGAGAAGCAAACTCTGGCCCATAAAGCAGAAAGGGAATGTACTTAAAACATTTTGGGTAGCTTATAGAATATTTGCAACATGAAAGAACAGACTTAGAGGTTACAACAGCCAAGAAATCAAAGCACCCTCAATACTTCTCAGAACTTAATCCATAAAGCATTACTGTCACCATCACTGGGCATAGCTTGCACTGCAATGCCACCAACACTGGGTGCTGTGTGGTGTCCCTAAAATCTCCACCAATCTACCATTGAAGCCTGGAAGTACCTGCAATCACAACTTCCAGACTCACCAGAATGGATCTGTGTGGTACCTGAGTCTTCCTGTCACTAAATGCTAATTCAAAGTTTGGAGAAACTGACCATGCCCGAGTTACAAGCAAATGTTTGATGTTTTCAGTTTCAATATTGGAGACTGGCTCTGCCTCAAAAGGTATGGAATCCCCCAAATGTATGATAAGAGGTCAGAGGCTGGGCAATCACAAAGGATAAAAATGTCCACTGGGGTCCATGCTTAATCCATCCTCCACCAATGTTCACTCCTCTTCTACACTTCTAAAAAAAATGCTGCTACATAGCATAATGCAAGAAAAAATACCTTCTCCAACTAAAAAACATGCTTATCCTTTGCCCTAATATTTAAAAAGCAGTCAACTCAAAGTCTCATTGTTATTTATTGTTTTCATTCCAAGACCAAGATCTCTGAGTAATGTCCATGCTCCTCTGGTTCTGTACTGACAATCTTCCATTCAATATCCCATAATCTTGGATTAATTTGTGAATTTAACCATAATGAACAAACATAAGGTAGTGGGAGATGGGGGGAAAAAGGAAAGAAAAGAAGGCAGTTCAACTGTCTAGGATATAAGTTACTTTCAATGGCAAAAAACTCAATTACTTTTGCACCAACCTACAATACAAGAAAATATTGGGAGATGCTGCTATCCTTATTTCTCCAAATTCCCACAAAACTTGTGGTGAGCTGAAAAATGATTCTTCAAAGATGTGTCCACTTCCTAATTTTCAGAACCTGTATATATTACTGTATTTGAATAAAGAGTTCTTGTAGTGAGGGATCCAAGACGGCTGATTAGGAGCAGCTCAGGATTGCGGCTCCCAGTGAAAGCATGGAGAGTGAGTGGATGCCGCATTTCCAAACGGATTTCTATTGCCCACAGACCAGGAGATTCCCAGGCGGAGAAGCCCCATGGGTCGCCAGTGCGGCTGGTTTGACCGGTGCAGCTGTTTTGGCCAGCGCAGCTGTTTTGCCGGAGCCCTGGCACGGCAGTTCTCTGTACAAAATACACGGGTCTGGGTGCCATTTTAGCTGGCAATTGGAGCTCTGGGAAGGCAGAGTTGCCCATTCATCTGATTAAAAAGGGGACTGAAACAGGGAGCCAGGCCAGGAGATTCCCAGGCAAAAAAGTGCCATGAATCTCAGTGCTGCTGTTTCAGCTGGTGCAGTGGGTCACCACACGGGAAATCACACAGATCCCAGTGCCTTTTCAACAGGTGACTGGAACACCTGGGACATAGTCAACTGTTCAACTAAAAAAAAAAGGCTCTGAGGCAGGGAGCCAGGTGATCAGGCTCGGCTGGTCCCACCCCCACAAAAAAACAGCAATCAGAAACACTCTGGATTGAGAGTTTCACAGCAAGCACAGCTGAACCTGGGATGGTCCAGCTCTGTGGGGGAGGGGCGTCTGCCATTACCGAGGCAGTCCACCACTACGGAGGCAGTTTGCCATTGCTGAGGCAGCCTGCCATTGCTGAGGCAGCCCACCATTACGGAGAGAGTCCACCATTATAGAGGTGGGCCACTATTGCTGAGGCAGTTCTAACTACACCCATATAAACAGGACTGCAGGGAAGTTCACATGGCAGCTGGGCAGAGCCCACAGCAACTCAGCAAAGCCTCTGCAGGCAGACGGTGACTAGGCTGCCTCCTCACTGGGCAGGGCAGCCCTGAAAAAAGGCAGCAGCACAACAGAAACTCATAAATAAAGCCCTAACTCCCTGGGACAGAGCACCTGGGGGAAAAAAGGGGGGGTGGTTTATGAGTTCTGCTGCAGCAGACTTAAACATACATGCCCAGCAGCTCTTAATGAACAACGGAGCTCACAGCTCAGCACTTGAGCTCCTATAAAGGACAGACTGTCTCCTCAAGTAGTTCCCTGATCCCCGTATATCCAAAGAGTCACTTCATAAAGGAGAGCTCAGACTGACATCTGGCAGGTATCCTTCTGGGACAAAGATAGCGGAAGAAGAAACTGGCAGCAACCCTTACTATTCTGCAGCCACTGCATGTGATCCCCAGACAAGCAGGGCCTGGAGTGGACCTCAGCAGTCCTACAGCAGAGGGGCCAGACTATTAGAAGGAAAACTAAGAAACAGAAAGAAATAACATCATCATCAACAAACTGGACATCCACTCAGAGAGCCAATCTGAAAGTCAACAACTACAAAGACGACAAGTGGATAAATCCACAAAGATGGGAAGGAAATAGTGCAAAAAGGATGAAAACACCCAAAACCAGAATGCCTCTCCTGCTACAAGGGATCACAACTCCTCACCAGCAAGGGAACAAGGCTGGATGGAGAATGAGTGTGATGAATTGACAGAAACAGGCTTCAGAAGGTGGGTAATAAGAAACTTCTGTGAGCTAAAAGAACATGTTTTCTAACCCAATGCAAAGAAACTAAAAACATTCAAAAAAGATTTGATGAAATGCTAACGAGAATAAACAACTTAGAGAGGAATATAAGTGAATTGATGGAGCTGAAAAACACAAGAACTTTGCGAAGCATACACAAGTTTCAACAGCTGAATTGACCAAGCAGAAGAAAGGATATCAGAGGTTGAAGATCAACTGAAATAAAATGAGAAGGCAAGTTTAGAGAAAAAAGAATAAAAAGGAATGAACAAAGTCTCCAAGAAATATGGGACTATGTGAAAAGACCTAATCCACATTTGATAGGTGTACCTGAATGTGACAGAGAGAATGAATCCAAGCTGGAAAATACTCTTCAGGATATTATCCAGGAAAACTTCCCCAACCTAGCAAGGCAGGCCAATATTCAAGTCCAGGAAATACAGAGAACACCATAAAGATATTCCTCTAGAAGAGCAACCCCAAGGCACATAATAGTCAGATTCACCAGGGTTGAAATGAAGGAGAAAATGCTAAGGGCAGCCAGAGAGAAAGGTCGGGTTACCCACAAAGGGAAGCCCATCAGACTCACAGCAGATGTCTCAGCAGAAACCCTACAAGCAAGAAGAGAGTGGAGACCAATATTCAACATCCTTAAAGAAAAGAACTTTCAACCCAGAATTTCATATCCAGCCAAACTAAGCTTCATAAGTGAAGGAAAAATAAAATCCTTTGTGAATAAGCAAGTACTCAGAGATTTCATCACCACGAGGCCTGCTTTATAAGAGCTCCTGAAAGAGGCACTAAACATAGAAAAGAACAACCAGTACCAGCCACTCCAAAAACATACCAAACGGTAGAGCATCAACACAATGAAGAAACTACATCAACTAACGGGCAAAACAGCCAGCTAGTATCAAAATGGCAGGATCAAATTCACACACAACAATATTAACCCGAAATGTAAATGGGCTAAGTGTCCCAATCAAAAGACACAGACTGGCAAATTATATAAAAAGCCAAAACCCATCAGTGTGCTGTATCCAGGAAACCCATCTCACATGCAAGGATACACAAAGACTCAAAATAAAGGGATGGAGGAAGATTTACCAAGCAAATGGAGAGCAAAAAAAAAGCAGGAATTGCAATTCTTGTCTCTGATAAAATAGACTTTAAACCAACAAAGATCAAAGGAGACAAAGAAGGACATTACATAATGGTAAAAGGATCAATGCAACAAGAAGAGCTAACAATCCTAAATATATACGCATCCAATACAGGAGCACCCAGACACATAAGGCAAGTTCTTAATGTCTTACAGAGAGACTTAGACTCCCACACAATAATAGTGAGAGACTTTAACACCCCATTGTCAATATTAGACAGATAAACCAGACAGAAAATTAACAAGGATATCCAGGACTTGAACTCAGACCTGGACCAAGCAAACCTAATAGACATTTACAGAACTCTCCACCCCAAATCCACAGAATATACATTCTTCTCAGCATCACATCACACCTACTCTAAAATCGACCACATAATTGAAAATAAATCACTCCTCAGCAAATGCAAAAGAACGGAAACCATAACAAACAGTCTCTCAGACCACAGTGCAATCAAGTTAGAACTCAGAATTCAGAAACCAACCCAGAACCACACAGCTTCATGGAAACTGAACAATTTTCTCTTGAATGTTGACTGGATAAACAAGGAAATGAAGGCAGAAATAAAGATGTTCTTCAAAACCAACAAGAACAAAGACACAACATACCAGAATCTCTGGGACACATTTAAAGCAGTCTCTAGAGGAAAATATATAGCAATAAATACCCACATGAGAAGCAAGGAGAGATCTAAAATCGACACACTGTCAAAGAGCTAGAGGAGCAAGATCAAAAACACTCAAAACCTAGCAGAAGACAAGAAATAACTAAGATCAGAGCAGAATTGAAGGAGATAGAGACACAAAAAGCCCTTCAAAAAATCAATAAATCCAGGAGCTGGTTTTTCAAAAAGATCAACAAAATAGACAGACCAATAGCCAGATTAATAAAAAAGAAAAGAGAGAAGAATCAAATAGATGCAATAAAAAATGATAAAGGGGATATCACTACAGATTACACAGAAATACAAACCATCATCAGAGATTACTACAAACAACTCTATGCACATAAACTAGTAAACCTGGAAGAAATGGATAAATTCCTGGACACGTGCATCCTCCCAAGCCTAAACCAGGAAGAAGTTGAAACCCTGAATAGACCAATAACAAGGTCTGAAGTCGAGGCAGCAATTAAGAGCCTACCACCCAAAAAAAGTCCAGGTCCAGATGGGTTCAGAGCCGAATTCTACCAGACTTACAAAGAGGAGCTGGTACCATTCCTGAAGAAACTATTCCAAACAATCCAAAAAGAGGGAATCCTTCCCAAATCATTTTATGAGACCAACATTATCTTGATACCAAAACCCGGCAGAGACTCAGCAAGAAAAGAAAACTTGAGGCCAATATCCATAATGAACATAGATGCAAAAAATCTTCAATAAAATACTGGCAAACCGATTGCAACAGCATGTCAAAAAGCGTATCCACCATGACCAAGTAGGATTCATCCCGGGGATGCAAGGCTAGTTCAACATATGCAAGTCTATAAATGTAATTCACCACATAAACAAAACCAAAGACAAAAACCACATGATTATCTCAATTGATGCAGAGAAGGCCTTTGACAAAATTCAACAGCTTTATGCTAAAAACTCTAAATAAACTAGGTATTGACAGAACGTATCTCAAAATAATAAAAACTATTTACGACAAACCAACAGCCAATATCATACTGAATGGGAAAAAACTAGAAGCATTCCCTTTGAAATCTGGCACCAGACAAGGATGCCCTGTCTCACCACTCCTATTCAATATAGTACTGGAAGTTCTAGCCAGAGCAATCAGGCAAAAAAAAGAAATAAAGAGTATTCAAATAGGAAAGAAGGAAGTCAAATTGTCTCTATTTGCACACGACATGACTGTATGTCTAGAAGACCCCATCATCTCAGCCCCAAATCTCCTGAAACTGATAAGCAACTTCAGCAAAGTCTCAGGATACAAAATCAACGTACAAAAATCACAAGCATTCCTATACACCAAAAACAGACTTAAAGAGAGCCAAATCAAGAACGAACTGCCATTCACAATTGCTACAAAGACAATAAAATACCTAGGAATACGACTAACAAGGAAAGTAAAGGACCTCTTCAAGGAGAACTACAAATCACTGCTCAATGAAATAAGAGAGGACACAAACAGATGGAGAAACATTCCATGTTCATGGTTAGGAAGAATCAATATTGTGAAAAAGGCCGTATTGCCCAAAGTAATTTACAGATTCAACGCTATGCCCATCAAGCTACCAATGACCTTCTTCAGAGAACTGGAAAAAAACCACCTTAAACTTCACATGGAACCCAAAGAGAGCCCGCATAGCCAAGTCAATTCTAAGCAAAAAGAACAAAGCAGGAGGCATCACACTACTGGACTTCAAACTATACTACAAGGCTACAGTAATCAAAACAGCATGGTACTGGTACCAAAACAGAGATATAGACCAATGGAACAGAACAGAGGCCTCGGAGGCAACACAACACATCTACAACCATCCGATCTTTGACAAACCTGACAAAAACAAGCAATTGGGAAAGAATTCCCTGTTTAATAAATGGTGCTGGGAAAACTGGCCAGCCATGCACAGAAAGCAGAAACTGGACCCCTTCCTGACACCTTACACTAAACTTAACTCTAGATGGATTAAAGACTTAAACATAAGACCTAACACCATAAAAACCCTAGAAGAAAATCTAGGCAAAACCATTCAGGACGTAGGCATAGGCAAGGACTTCATGACCAAAACACCAAAAGCATTGGCAACAAAAGCCAAAATAGACAAATGGGACCTAATCAAACTCCACAGTTTCTGCACAGCAAAAGAAACAGTCATTAGAGTGAATTGGCAACCAACAGAATGGGAAAAAATTTTTGTAGTCTACCCATCTGACAAAGGGCTAATATCTAGAATTTACAAAGAACTAAAACAGATTTACAAGAAAAAAACAAATAAGCCCATTCAAAAGTGGGCAAAGGATATGAACAGACACTTTACAAAAGAAGACATAGATGAGGCCAACAAACATATGAAAAAATGCTCATCATCACTGGTCATTAGAGAAATGCAAATCAAAACTACATTGTGATACCATCTCACGCCAGTTAGAATGGCGATCATTAAAAAATCTGGAGACAACAGATGCTGGAGAGGATGTGGAGAAATAGGAACACTTTTACACTGTTGGTGGGAGTGCAAATTAGTGCAACCATTGTGGAAGACAGTGTGGCAATTCCTCAAGGACTTAGATATAGAAATTCCATTTGAACCAGCAATCCCACTACTGGGTATATACCCAAAGAATTGTAAATTGTTCTATTATAAAGACACATGCACATGTATGTTCATTGCAGCACTGTTTACAATACCAAAGACCTGTAACCAACCCAAATGTCCATCAACAATAGACTGGATAAAGAAAATGTGGCATATATACACCATGGAATACTACACAGCCATAAAAAACAATGAGTTTGTGTCCTTCATACGGACATGGATAACTCTGGAAACCATCATTCTCAGCAAACTGACACAAGAACAGAAAACCAAACACCTAATGTCATCACTCATAGGTGGGTGTTGAACAATGAGAACACATGGACACAGGGAGGGGAGCATCACACACTGGGGTTTGTCGGGGGAAATAGGGGAGGGACAGTGGGGGGTGGGGAGTTGGGGAGAGATAACATGGGGAGAAATGCCAGATACAGGTGATGGGGAGGAAGGCAGCAAATCACACTGCCATGTATGTACCTATGCAACAATGTTGCATGTTCTTCACATGTACCCCAAAACCTAAAATGCAATTAAAAGAAAGAGTTTTTGTAGGCCGGGCACATTGGCTCATGCCTGTAATCCCAGCACTTTGGGAAGCCAAGACGGGCAGATAACGAGGTCAAGAGATCAAGACCATCCTGACCAACACGGTGAAACCCCGTCTCTACTAAAAATACAAACATTAGCTGGGCGTGGTGGCACGCACCTGTAGTCCCAGCTACTCGGGAGGCTGTGGCAGAAGAATTCCTTGAACCCGGGAGGCAGAGGTTGCAGTGAGCCGAGGTCGTGCCACTGCATTCCAGCCTGACACCCGGCAACAAAATGAGACTCTGTCTCACACAAAAAAAGAGTTTTTGTAGATGCAATTGAATTAAGATCTTGAGATGAAGAGATAATCCTGGATTACAAACATGGGCATAAAATCAAATCATAGGGGTCCACATAAGAGAGAGGCAGAGAAATGTTTGACACATACAGAAGGGAAAAGTCAATGTGTGCACCGAGGCAGAGATTGCAATGATGTGGCCACAAGCCAAGGAATGCCAGCAGCCAGCAGAAGGTACAAGAGGCAAGAAATGAATTCTCCTCTAGAGCCTCTAGAGGGAGCATGTTCCTGCTGACACTTTGATTTTAGTTCAGTGAAACTGATGTCAGATTTATGGTCTTCAGAATTATAAGAGAATAAATTTTAGTTATTTTAATCAACCAGGTTTGTGAGAAGTTGTTACAGCAGCCACTGGAAAGGAATATGAAGCTACAGTACAATTTAGGATTTTCCTTTTCTACTATCAGGCTCAGAAGTCTGTGTTTCCCAAATGCTTCTCAGAAGATTCTAGACATCATTCAGTTTTTAAAATTATTTTTCTTTGATAGCAGCCACATCTGCTAAATGGGTCGCTTCTAAGGCCGGGTATGGTGGCTCACACTTGTAATCCCAGAAATTTCGGAGGCCGAAGAAGGCGGATCACCTGAGGTCGTGAGATTGAGAACACACTGACCAACATGGAGAAACCCTGTCTCAACTAAAATACAAAAATATTAGCTGGGCATGGAGGCACATGCCTGTAATCCTAGCTACTTGGGAGGCTGAGGCAGGAGAATCGCTTGAACCCAGGAAGCAGAGATTATGGTGAGCTGAGACCACGCCATTGCACTCCAGCCTCTGGGCAACAAGAGCAAAACTCCGTCTCAAAAAAAAAAAGGTAGCTTCTTCACCACCCCTGCTATTTCTTTCTATGGGGAGGAGTTCCTATACCCTACACCTTTAATACTTCTGATCTGCCCATTTTCTCACTAATTGATGAATTTGGAAGCAGAAGTTCCTTTCTGGGTAGTTGGCTTTTAACTGCTACAACCTGAACAAAAGACTTAAGTCTTAGCTGCACAGCATTGTAACTTTTGAGGATGATTATAGTTTAAGGAGGCTAATTCCAGAGGCAGAACCTGACCCATGGGTAGTTTCAGAGAAATGTCCATTGAAAGCCACTAAGCCTCAGCAAAGACACTAAAGACCTCGGGTCTCAGCAAAATCTGCAGAAAGAATATTTGGTGGAGGCAAGAGGACTGCAGTGGAGGAAGTTCACCCAGAAACTGGGAAGAAAACTGATTGCTCTGTCCTCAGCAAACTTACAGGCCCAGGTAGGCACAGGCAGCATCTTAGTACTGGCAAAAGCAGTTCAAACTTTAACTACATGTAACATACCTGTGTGGGCAGCAGGACCTCTGCAGATACCTTGGAATATGCTGGGAAGCCTGAGTCAATAGGAACATCTGAGGCAAGGATCCAGTTAAAGGGAAACACAAGTCTTTATTCCTATAAGCCTCTGAGACATTAGTTATAGCACAACATTTGGTATTTTTTTTAAGTTGAAAGGAAGGTAAACTCATGGGCACTACAGAGCAATAGGGAGATTCATATATATCCACACTAACTTTATATCATTTATCATCATTTATATCACACTAGCTTCATATATCCATACTAGCTTTATATTATTTGTGTCCAGCCAACATAAGATGTTCTATGTTGGCTGTCTCAACTTCCATTCTACATTCCCAAGGGGAAAACTGCAACAAGGTCTAAGTTTGAACTAGTAAGTCTTGTACATGAACTCAAGAATCATCCTCATTCAGTGGTACCTCATTTGGTTAATTTCTTATGAGGAAGAAACCTTCCCCTTAACCTAAACCACTTCATAGCTAGAGGGAGTGGAATCACTACTTGGCAGAAAACTAAGAGCACTTTCTCATAAGACAGATTCTATCTATGAACACAAGATAGAGCCTACACTTATATTAACACTGGGTGTTGGCAGGGGAGGGGCAGAAACATAATGGGGAAATGGAATGCAGGGATTTTTGTATACAGCAGATGACAAAGAAAGGCTTCTTATAAGTCCCAGAGATTGGAACCGCTCCCATTGCAAATTTCTACTTTTTAAAAAGACAGCAATATTTCAAATGATATTTTACTGGAAAGGAGAATGGACGTACAGGTGAATATTCCTCCAAGATATGTTAGATACAAAAGGTCATAATAGTTTGTCTTGGAGATTTCTCCTTATTCAGCTTTGGCTCACAGCATACATTGTTAGGAGGATTCTGGAAGCTTGACATTGACCTTCTTGTATCTTATAGACATTAAAACAAAGAAGGCTACCTTTTTTCTATTTTCACTCAGGAACCTTGGAGTATTTGGTAACATGAAATACTGAGTTCTAGGGAAATAACGGTCCCTGAGATAACTGCTCTAGAGCCTGAGAATTGATTTTTTTTTTTAATTTGGTGAATATGGCCAGTACTGACAAATGTGTGCAGCATATTAAAATGAAACACCAAAGTTGTTGCTTCAGAACAATTCTGGAGTCCCTGAAGGACCCATACTCCTGCCAGCATGAGGAATCCCAAGATACAGCTGCCACAGGAGCCTACCCCACGCTCTTCCTGAGACTGAGCAGAAAAAGAAACTGAGGAGGGCACTTTCATTTCTTTAGATTTTTAACTCACAAGAGTAGGAGCATTTAAATTACTGAGGGGGTTCAATTCCCGGAGACTTTCATGTTTTTTAACTTTAGCTTGCAAGGGGATTTAATCCTCAGGCCTTAATTTCTCTCTGGGAATTTGATGATGGGAGGAGGCTTATAAATGTGGAACATTTCTATCCTGTCAGCCCTTTTATTACTACCGGGTCACCATGCACTTCATTTTCAAGCATTTTATATCACTGGATCTCACTGTAGAACTTCTGACAACAGTGACTAATAGAAGAGCAAAGCAGTAAGAGGTGTCCTCTCCATGGTGAAGAGTGTTTTTAATCGTTAACATTGTTCAGAATTGTTGGTGAATTGTAATAATAAGAGGACACACTATTGCCTAAACCAAGGGTGGAATATCCACTGGAGGGTTTCTCCTCTTGGGAAACTATTTTCAGATAAGCCACAATTGGGAGTACAGTGGGTAATTTAGGATGGGAAATAGAATAAGGAATGGATTTTCTTAGCTTTGGATGTAGAAAGTACTTAAAATTAGTTTAATTAATGTACATTTCCAATTTATTTCAGAACCTTGTAGAGATGAAAATTCACATTGCCTCTCAATAGTCCCAGGATCAAAGCCACAGGATTGGAGGTTGTGATTGAGGCAAGGGCCTTGTGAAAGCCTGCTTATCTCCTCCCATGAGGAGGATAGATAGCCAATAGACATCCAAATAGAAAGACAGGAAGTCAGACTGTCTTTCTTTGCTAATTATATGATTCTTTACCTAGAGAATCCCCTAATCTCTACCCAAGTCTCCTAGATCAGATAAATAACTTAGGCAAAGTTTCAGGATACAAGACCAATACACAAAAATCAGTAGCATTTTTATACACCAATAACATCCAAGCTGAGAGCCAAATCAAGAATAATCTCATTCACAACAGCCGCAAAAAGAATAAAATACCTAGGAATACAGTTAACCAGGGAGGTAAAAGATCTCTACAATGAGAATTTTAAAACACTGCTGAAAGAAAGCAGAAATGACACAAACCAATGGAAAAACATTCCATGCTCATGGATAAGAAGAATCAATATCATTAAAATGGTCATACTACCCAAAGCAATTTACAGATTCAATGCTATTTCTATCAAACTACCAAAGACATTCTTCTTCACAGAATTAGAAAAAGAACTATTCTAAAAATAACTGTGAACCAAGAAAGATCCCAAACAGCCAGAGAAATCTTAAGCTAAAAGTATAAAGCTGGAGACATCACACTATATGACTTAAAACTACGCTACAACGCTACAGTAACTAAAATAGTGTGGTACTTGTAAAAAATTAATTAAAATAAAATAAAAGACAACTAGACCAATGGAACAGATTAGAGAAACTAGAAATAAAGCTGCACACCTATAACCATCTTATCTTTGACAAAGCCAAGAATAAGAAGCAATGGGGAAAGGACTCCCTATTCAATAAATGGTGCTGGGATAAGTGGCTAGCCATATGCAGAAGATAGAAACTGGACCCCTTCCTTTCACTATAAACAAAAATCAACTCAAGATGCATCAAAGGCATAAATGTAAAACCTAAATCTATAAAAATCCTAAAAGAAACCTTAGGAAACACCATTCTGGCCATTGGTCCTGGCAAAGATTTCATGATGAAGACTCCAAAAATAATTGCAACAGAAACACAAATTGACAAGTGGGACAACCTAATTAAACTAAAGAGTTTCTGCACAGCAAAAGAAACTATCAACAGAGTAAAGAGACAACCTACAAAATGGGCAAAAGTATTTGCACACTACATATCTGACAAATGTCTAATATCCAGAATCTATAAGGAACTAAAAGTCTAGTATTCAGAACTAACAAGCAAAAAACAAATAACTCCATTAAAAATAGGCAAAGGACACATCTCAAAATACATACATGCTGCCAACAAGTATATGAAAAAATGCTTAACATCAGTAATCACTAGAGAAATGCAAATCAAAACCACAATGAAATACCACCTCACATCAGTCCAAATGGCTATTACTAAAACATCAAAAAATAACAGATGCTGGTCAGGCCATGGAGAAAAGGGAAAGCTTATATACTGCTGGTGGGAATATAAGTTAGTTCAGCCAATGGAAAGCCATTTGGACATTTCTCAAAGAACTTAAAATAGAACTACCATCTGATCTTGCAGTTCCATTACTGGTATATACCCACAGGAATATCAATTGTTTTACCATAAGGACACATGCACATGTACATCCATTGCAGTACTATTCACAATAGCAAAGACATGGAATCAACCTAGATGTCCATCAACGGTGAACAGGACTAAGAAAGTGTGGTACTTATACACAATAGAATACTGTACAGCCATAAAAAACAAATGAGATCATGTCCTGTGCAGCACCATGGATGCAGCTGGAGGCCATTATCCTAAGTGAATTAAAGCAGCAACAGAAAAGCAAATACTGTATATTCTCACTTATAAGTGGAAGCTAAACATTCAGTACACATGAACACAAACAAGAGAACAACTGACACCAAGGTCTTCTTGAGCGTAGAAGGTAGGAGAAGGGTGAGGATTTACACTACCTATCAAGTGCTATGTTGACTACCTGGGTGACAAAATTATTTGTACACCAAACCCCTGCAACATGCAGTTTACCCATGTAACAATTTGCACATGTACCCCCTGAACCTAAAATAAAAGTTGAAAAGACAACAAATGAACAAATAAAAAAAAGACGCAAAGGCCCATTAGGGGGAAATGATTGCTTCTTCATTCCTGGTGTTTCCTTTGTAGGGAGAAAGCTCCGCAGTCATAACACAGTGTCACCTACTCCCTTGATGGATGAGTTGGAAGGGGAAAGTGGCCATGCCAAATCTATTTTCTCACAGTTCTGGAGGCTGGAAAGTCCAAGGTGAAGGCACCAGTAAATTTAGTGTATGGTGAGAACTGTTCTCTACCTCCCAGATGGCACCTCTTGCTGCATCCTCACATGGCAGAAGGTGTGACCAGTTTCCTCACACCTCTTTTATAAACATGCTAATCCCATTCACGAAGGCTCTGCCCTCATAACTTATAGTCCCACCTCTTAGTACTATCACATTGGCAATTAAGTTACAACACATGAATTTGGGGAGGGCACATTCAGACCACACCGTGGGTCCCTTAGCAGGCCGCACGGTGCTTCTATCATCACATTTTTCAAAAGTCTTTCTTAAGACAGCAGGACAGGAAGTCCACAAACAAATGATCAGTTTTCATATGATCAATATGCCTTGAAACAGCCAAAATGAATCTGTCAGGCAACTACCATATACATAATTTTAACCCTTAGAATTCTTTTAAAGAGTAGAGATAAAGAACAACCCCCTAGTAGAACAAAATGAGTAGAAAGAATGGGAAACCTAGAAATCTGATGGAAAGCAAAAGATGATGAGGATGATGATGACAATAATAATGAAGACGACGGCAAAACATAGCTTGTGTTGCCAGTGGTGGTGTTTGGCAAACGCCAGGAACTGAGTCACCAGCACTTTCAACAACCTATAAATGCTGCAATCTGGAGCAGTCTGGCTTTTTTTTAGAACCATGTAATCAGCTGTGGGTCTAAAACTAGATGATAGGTGTTGACCTGAGCAGAGAACCAAATAGAGAGGAAACAAGATTGTATTTCTGGAAATTAAGCACTATGTTGAAAGAACAAACGAAGGGAATCATTTATTTAAAAGAATACGTGAAAATGTAATGAGATGAAAAATCTCATTCACCAAAATCCCTGTTAGGGAAAGTACCGTATTTGTCCTGGAATAAATACCTTGATTAACAACTACTGGTCAAGAGTGAGACTCATCCCATATCCTGCCAATGCATGCTCAAGAAACAAGTGTTGTCTGTTAAATTGCTCTGCATAGCAGAAAGGTGAGGAGATTAAAGTTCTCTTTGAAAAGAGAAAAAGAAAAGTCAAAAGATTTATGCAAGCAGAAAAGAAACCAGATTAATGTCTGTATTGCCCAAAGCAATGCCCAGATTTAACGCAATCCCTACCAAAATTCCAATGGTTTTTTTTACAGAAATTAAAAAATAAATCCTAAGATTCGTACGGAACCACACACACACACAAACACACACACACACACAGAGACACACACACAAATTCCAATAGCCAAAGCAGTACTAAGAAAGAAAAACAAAGCTGGAGGTATTATACTTCCCAGTTTATAATTATATTGCAAAGCAATAGTAAGCAAAAAAGTGCTGGGTGTGGTAGCTCACACCTGTAATCCCAGTACATTGGGAGGTCGAGGCAGGAGGATTGCTTTACCTCACAGTTTGAGACTGGCCTGGGCAACACGGCATAACCTCGTCTCTACAAGAAATACAAAAATTAACCGGGTGTGGTGGCATGTGCCTGTGGTCTCAGCTACTCAGGAGGCTGAGGTGGAAGGATCACATGTTCGTGCCACTGCACTCCAGCCTGAGTGACAGTGAGACCTAGTCTCATAAAAAAATAAATAGATAAAGGAAAGCAAAAAAGTATAGTGCTGGCATAGAAGCAGAAACATAGGCCAATGGAGAAGGATAGAGAGCCCAGAAATAAATCTAAATACATATGGTCAACTAAGTTTTGATGACGGCATTAAGAGGACAGAATGGGGAACAGACAGTTTCTTCAATAAGAAAATTGGATTTACAATGCAAAAGAATAAAATTAGACCCTTAGCCTACACCATATAAAAAAGCAACTCCAAATGGTTATGAGACCTAAAATGTAAGACCTGAAATTATAAAATTCCTAGAAGATAACATAGAAGAAAACCTTCTCAACGGTGGTCTTGGTGATGATTTATTTTTAAACACACCAAAAGCTTATGTTACAAAAACAAATAAATAAGTAGGACTATATCTAAAAATTATTGCAAACCAAATATCTGAGAAGGGCTTAATATCCAAAATTTATAAAGAACTCTTACAACTTAATAGCAGAAAAGCAAATAATCTGATCTTTAAAATGGGCAAAGGACCTGACCAGATACTTCTCCACAAAAAAGACATAAAAAATAGCCGACAGGTATATGAAAAGGTTCTCAACATCACTAACTATCAGGGAAATGCAAATTAAAACCACATTGAGCTATCCCCTCGCACCTGTTTGGATGACTATTATCAAAAAGTCAAGAAATAACAAATGTTGACAAGGATATGCAGTGAAGGGAACCATTGTACAAAGTTGTTGGAAAGGTAGATTGGTACAGCCACTATGGAAAACAGTATGGAAGTTCCAAAAATAATTAAAAATAGAATACCGTAAGACCCAGAAATTCCTCTTTTAGGTATATCCCCAAAGGAGACAAAATCGCAACTTCATAAAGATATCTGCACTCCCATGTTCACTGATGCATTATTAATATCCAAGATATGGAAATAATCCAAAAGTCCATTGATGGACTAGTGGATAAAGAAAATGTGGGGTGGGTATGTGTGTGTGTGTGTGTGTGTGTGTGTGTGTGTGTGTGTGTGTGTGTGTATAGTGGAATATTATTCAGGCTTTAAAACGGAGATCCTGACACTTGCCACAACATGAATGGACCAGGAAGACAGACGTTATGCTAAGTGAAATAAGCCAGAAATAGAAAAATATTGCATGATCTCACTTATGTGTGGAATTTTAAAAAAACCTCAAATACACAGTGATAGAAAATAAAATAGTAGTTACCATGAGAGTAGCAAGGTAGGAAATTGGGAGATGTAGGTCAAAGGATAAACAAATAGCAGATATGTAGGATGAACAGGTCTAGCGATCTAAGGTACAATATGAGAACTACAGTTAATAAAATTGTGGCCGGGCACGGTGGCTCACATCTGTAATCCCAGCACTTCAGGAGGCCAAGGCAGGTGGATCACCTTAAGTCAGGAGTTTGAGACCAGCTTGGCCAACATGGTAAAACCCCATCTCTACTAAAAATACAAAAAAAATTAGCCAGGTGTGGTGGCGGGCACCTGTAATCCTATTTACTCGGGAGGCTGAGGCAGGAGAATCACTTGAACCAGGAGGTGGAGGTTGTGGTGAGCCGAGATCACCATTGCACTGCAGCCCAGCCAACAAGAGCGTGACTCCATCTCAAAAAAAATAATTATTATTATTATAAATAAAAAATAAAATGTTATTGTATTGGGAATTTTGGTTAAATAAGTAGATTTCAGCTGTTCTTGTCACACAAGAAGTAACTGTTAAAAGATAGATATGTGAATCTACTTTGCTATGGGTATTTTACTATCTACACATATCCCATAATACCGTATTGTAAACCTCAAATATACACAATAAAGTTTTTCCAGAAAAAAGAGATCAGAGAAAGAAATCTCCCAAAAGTGCCAAGAAAAGAAAGAATTGAAATAAAATGGCATATCTGATGGTTAAACCGTAAGTGAAAAAGGCTTAAATAAAATAGTGTTTATTTAAAAATGGTTTGGACCTCTATGTGTCCTTCCTTTCTTGGATATTTTAAAAGAAAACTATAGGGTAAGCAAGTGCTTGCAGAAGTTTAAACTTACGTCTCTTTAGAGACAGAGAGTAAGAGATCTTTTGAGGCCTTCTCAGTCTTGTGTTTCTATGACATTTCATGGACTCAAAAGCATGATTAAGCCTGAAGAACTATAATAAAAACAAGCCTTATATGTAATTATAGCATTCAAAAGTGTCTACTTGGTCTTTTTTGCTGCTGCTTCTTGTATTTTTTTTAATCTAAACAGCTTCAAACTGCAAATTAGCATTTTAAAAAAGATTCTGCGTTCTCAAGAAAGAAAAATGAAGTACGTACTTCTACATTCAGAACATGATTCTGGTTCCAGGTCAATATTTGTGCTACTGCTATAATTCTGTTGATACGAGTATTTGCTAAACTCCTCTCCACAATTCATATTAGATCTTATGGGAATGGGGAATCAAAGGTGAGTGAAATATGCTTTCTGCCTTCAGAAAACTCATAATCTAGTTTGGGGGACAGACATATAATGAATAGCCCAAATAAAAGAAATAAATACCTAATAATTCTTGAGACAGGGAAAAATACACCCACTGCAAATCTTAAGCATTGTCCTTTGTGGTACTGTCATATCTGGTTATCTTTCATATCAAAATATAACACTGTATCAAGCTAGCCTTGAGGAGACAAAAAAACAACATTAAAAAAAAGACGACAGTAGCTGATAACGCCAAATAAGAGAAAGAGCAAGGCTCTGAGCCCAGAAGTTGGAGTGTAACTCAGTACTGGCCACCAGCCTACCTGTCAGATTATTTTGCAGGATAAGCCAGAGCATGTCCTCACCATTCAAGGGACCAAAAGGGTCAGAAGATACTAAATACCCCAGGAAAAGTCAGCCCCTAGGAGGTAGAGCTCACCACTGCCACCGCCACTTCATTCAGATGAAATCGGGTAAAATGAACACCAAGGAGAAAGAAAGAAATTATAAAGAGACAATTTGCCACTTTTTCAGGCTGGTCTGTAGAAGTGCAGAATGGCTTTGACTAGCTTTAGTGATGATGGCCTTGGGGATGCAACATATGGAAATGCTTCAGATCATTTTAGCTCCACAGGCAGTTAGGTCATGCCCAGCACTGCCAGCCTGACCTTGGAACTTGAAAACCCCACAAGGTGATCATCCTTATTTGCCTATAGATGACCCTAACCTCTGCTCTTCCTACCAAAAGACACTAAAGCCAACTGGTTATTTGAAGATAAAGAAGCTACATCCCATGATCTTAAATCGATTATTAAATTCTGGAGGGGAAAAAAAATAGTATTCCTTAATAGTCTGAAAGCACAGCTGAGTTTGCTTTCCTAATTAAAATCAGATATTTTAATATATGAAACCACATTAAATATAAATTACTCACAGTGCCCTTTCTTTCTCATTTCACTTTTTACTTATTCCTTTTTTAATAAAATTTATGGGTGACAGAGAGGGAAACTGAATTTTAAATTACACATACAATAATGCTTTTTAAAAAATTCAATGTTCCAAAAAACCAGAAATACCTATTTTAAGAAATAAAAGGCCGAGTGCAGGGGCTTATGCCTGTAATCCCAGCACTTTGGGAGGCCAAGGTGGGTGGATGGGTTTCACCAACATAGTGAAACCACATCTCTACTAAAATACAAAAATTAGCCAGGTGTGGTGGCAGGTGCCTGTAATCTCAGCTACTCTGGAGGCTGAGGCAGGAGAATCACCTGAATCCAGGAAGCGAAGGTTGCAGTGAGCCAAGATTGTGCCATTGCACTCCAACCTGGGCAACAAGAGTGAAACTCTGTCTCAAAAAATAAGTTAATTAAAAATTTAAAAAAGAAATAAAAGAAACAAAACGGTGAAAAGAAGTTACAGGCAAAGGCTATAATTTATAGATATATGACAATCAGTTCTGAGGGAAAACAAAGCCAACGGCAATGAGGAAATGAGGAATGAAAGCACTAAGATTAAATTTCCCTTAAATTCAATCTCCAAGAATAAAGAAAAAATAATTCATTGAGTTCATATACATAACTTTAGCTAAAGTCCAAGGTCTTTGTTATTGCAGTAGCAATTGAAGAAGCCACTTTTATAATAAATATTATAATTGTTTATTACAATAATTGTTTTTGAATAATTGTTTTTCTCACTTTAATAATAGAATAATACTTACCAGTCAGAAATTTTCTTTTAAAACAGCAACAAGGAATATGAAACATGAGAATAAAATCTAGAAACTTTTAACTTGAGTAGAGAAAAATAAAGTTGATTACAGATAATTTTAAAAGTGAAAATAAGCTCTGAACCCAAAAGAAACCCACATGCGCCCAGGGAAAGCCCAGTAGTGCACAGTAAACTCAGCCCTAGAGGCAGGAGGAGAAATAAATACACAATAGCTTCTTTCTGTTCCCTGTGGACTCCAATTTCTCAGGAATATACATTTTCAGGCAGAGCTATGATTCTATTCTTAACACTGGAGGCAATAGGAGGAAGTCAACACAAACAGGAAAAAAATCAAGAAGTAAAAGTGAAAAATGCAAGAAAGGTCAAAACCCCTCAATGCTTATCTCTCACCTCCACAATCTCAAGTCCGGGCCCTCAGTGTGACCTGGCCCTGCCAGCTGCCTCTGCCTGGTCTCACCTTCCCCTTTAGGCTTCAGGAACACTGGTTTGTCGTGTTCTTGCACAAACCAGGCCACCTCATCTGACCTACTTCCTGATGTGCCACTTTTCCTTCGCTTGCTTCAGGGCTGCCCATTCACCCATGCTCTGGAAGTCTTGGTCCCAATAATTCCATAACAATGACATCCTATCTCTGCCCTTGCCCCCTGTTTTGTAATTGCACTTTTGTATGACTGTCTGATCAGCTAGTGAGCTGGACAGGGCTGGGGCAATGTTTACTATGACAGCACTGGTTCCAGGCATGTGGCCCTTTGTTAAGTGAATAAGTAACTGGGATATTTGTAAACTTTCATTCAGCCATTTACTCAACTTTTGCTGGCAAAAACCTCCTAAGAAATGTTCCAGGGGCTGTGAGGGTAACGGGGAAAAGAAGGAAGGAAGGGAGGGAGGGAGGGAGGGAAAAATCCACAGTGAGCCCTGTGTCCTTAAAGACAATGCCTTTTAATTGTGGAGTGGGTGGCTGGGCAGGGGTAGAGGAGATAAATTTAGGATATGTTTTAAAGATTGGGAAGGATAAAATTATGAAAGAGAAGAAAACCAGAGTACTCTTATAACCACTCATTAAGCTGTACCCATCTGCTCCACAGTTCTAAGCATGTTTGAAGGAGTTCAAGTCAAAAGGGAATGATGTTGAGAAACGCTTTGCAGATAAATTATAGCCTAGGACTACAATAATGACTATATAAGATATTAAAATATTGTGTTATATATGTACACATAATATATGATGCTATATAATAATAACAATCATTTATTCAGTACTTTTCACTTTCCAAGCATTGTGTCAATCATTTACACACATTTTCTCATTTAATTCACACAACTCAATATAGATGTTAATATCCTCACTTCATAAATAAAAAACTAAAGTTTATAAAAGTTAAATAACTTACTCAAGATCACACAGCTATAGTTCCTAACTATCTTGCATATATATAAATAATCAAAAAGATAAATAACTTAATTAAAATTTCCCATCACAATACATAAACTGATTTATCCAAACAGTAGATGTTCCTGGAAAGAGTTTGCTAATACTATTATCTTTTACGAAAACATCAACTGTGTCTCAAATACACCAATAATTCCTCCTCAAAATGGAATGCTGCCTTTATTTAGCTCTGGTTAATTATAAATAAAACATAACTAGTGAATTGTTTCCTTGAAATTTGTTTAAACATTTTTAGGGCAAAGGTTTATAAAACAAAATTGAGGTTTTATTTAACCATTACATAGGTCTTAAGACCTTGATTGACATAAGTACTTCAGAAATACAGAATAGAGAGATCTAGCACTCTGATTGTTAAAGATTAAAATAAAATTATTTAAGAACCTTAATGAACGCAAAATATCTTTTTATTTGCTGCGAACACTGAGCAGGAACTTCTGTGGTTGTTTCATTGTGTGCTCATGAATTACTGTGATTATGTGGTTTAAGACAAGTTGTTTTTATTTATATGTGCTTCTTTGAAACCACTGCTACCCACGTTGCCCTTTATTCATCATTTTTCTTATCTAAAAATGCAAATCTTTATGTTTAGTGACTTCTTAATTCTACTAAAATCCTCTGTCTCAACATTTTGAAACAATTGCTTTTGCAGAATTCAATATTTAAAATCCTTTTATATTCTTTGAGCAGAAACATTAAATGTAATAATGGGCACTAATGAGCAATAAACCTAAAAAGCTAGAATCAAATTATTTTTAAGTCGTTGTTACCAAAATTTACTTTCAATTCAGTTCTCAATTGAAGATTTGTTGAGTTCTGCCCTGTCCTCCCTCACAGAAATTGTGGCCGATGGTTCTGGGATCGTATGACCCAGCTCCCTTCTGTCTTCCTTGCATTGCTCTTTCCCAGATAGAAAATGTTTAAGTTGACTGATAGCTTCCAGTATGCTTCCTTCACAGCTATCTCTAAGAAAGAAAGGCTCCGCCTACCTGGATCCAAATTAAAGGATTTTGTTGTTGTTTTTACTGCCCTCAAAGCTCAATGGAAAGGCTGGATTTGTGCCCCTGGCTGAAGCCTAGTGCATTCTTAAGAAACGAGGTAGTCTCCCTAGTGACTACACAGAGTAATAACGGAGTCCAATCCACCGAGCTCATAGTATTTGTGGATGCTATGGTACAACGTCTAGAGGTTCCCCACCCTGGACTAAAGAATTTATTTCCTCTTGTTTTGTATTGGCTCAACTGAAGAGAATTTACCTCTCCCCAGGCTGTATCCCCTACCCAGAGCAGACTATATTCAAGGATTAGTCCACGTAGGGGCAATAAAGCCCTTCAACCATGCTCCGACCCAGGACAACTTTGAAGGACTGATACGGTTTAGCTCTGCGTCCCCACCCAAATTTCATCTTGAATTGTACTGCCCACGTGTCGAGGGAGGAAGATGACTGGCACATGGGGGCAGCTTCCCCCATGCTGTTCTCATGATAGTGAGTGAGTTTTCAGGAGATCTGATGGTTTTATTAGTGGTGGTTTCCCTGGCTCTTTACCCTCCTGCTGCCTCGTGAGGAAGGTGCCTGCTTCCTCTTTTGCCATGATTGTGAGTTTCCTGAGGTCTCCTTAGCCATGCAGAACTGTGAGTCTGTTAAACTTCTTTACTTTATAAATTACCCAGTCTCAGAGAAGTTCTTTACAGCAGTGTGAAAACAGGCTAATACAAGGGCTGTGTCACCTCCCAATCCCTGGGATGCTGAGACAATCCTAAGATGCCATTACAGCCCACCTTCTCCCTCTGCATATCCTGCTTCCTTCCCTTCCCATCTACACGTGGTGCTCCAAGAGCACTGCCCAGTAACTTCCTACAC
This sequence comes from Aotus nancymaae, assembly GCF_030222135.1. Lineage (NCBI taxonomy): Eukaryota > Metazoa > Chordata > Mammalia > Primates > Aotidae > Aotus > Aotus nancymaae. Next base: position 7,674,056 of record NW_026988423.1, on the reverse strand, counting down.
TCTTGTGTCCCTCTCAGAGTTGGCTTCCAGTGGAACTCAATCTATGACAACAGACAAATCCTCACTTTGACAATACCACAAAACTTAATTTGTTAAATATTTCAATTCCAAACAACATTATGTTTAACCTTTTTCTGGAATCTAAAGAAAGTACTATGTGATATTATTGTTACACACTGAATCTTCATTCTATTTCCATTTTTAAATCAAGTAATTTCATTAATTCCTTCAACAAATACATTTTGTTCACTTTTAAAATTTTTTCTAATTTATTCAACAAACATATTCACTTGATGCCAAATTTCCTTTCTTAAGGCACTCTCAAAGCATAATAGAAAGAGAGACAATTTCCCCAATAGCATGAGAAGTGTTAGGTGACAGATAAAGAGATGATATCTAAGCTGAGTCTCAAGAGACAGGTAGGCTAAACAGGATGTGGCAGAGGGTGTCCCTGGTAGAGAGGGCAATATTGAAAAGGGAGGGATTAGAGTTCATGGCACAATTCAGGGGTGACAAGGAGTTCATTACAGCCATAGCAGAGGCTGCAAGCAGGGAGAGTGGGAAAAGAAGCTGGGGACTGCAAAGTGAGAACAATGTCACGCAAAGGATGATGGGCATGTTCTTAAAGGCCAAGTACAGGGTGACATAATTATATTTTATTTTTTTTAATATTACTTTGGTAACAGGATAAAGTTTGGATCAGAATGGTATAAGACTGATGCTGGGAGACTGCAAGGAGGCTATTTTAGGAATCCAAGTAAGAAATAATGAGGGCTTGAACAGAGGCAGTGAAGGAGGAAAGAAGGAAACTGACTCCAAAGACATTACAAAACTAGACTCCACAGAACTTAGTAAACCATTTAGAGAGTGAGTTGTTACTCTCAACCATATGTATATAAAATATCCCATATGTTTAAATATCATATTAAAAATATTTTTAAATAACATGGGTTATTTCCAGGTGGTAATGACATAGGTGATTTTTAATTTACTTACTTTTTAAAATCTGTGTTCTTATGAATTATTAACAGAGATCTTGTACAAATTTTGTATAAACAAAAAAAATCATTAAAAATAAGTAAAGACAGCACAGTACCATTTGGCCCAGCCAGCCCAGATTTTGATTTCTAGATAGTGTTCTCCAATAAGAGGAAGCTCCTTGGAGAAATGGCTGATTCCAGGGCTGGGCCAGGGTAAGTATAAGATGAGCCCAAAATACCTTGTGATGCTGGAAGACAAGACAGTGCCTGACAAAATGTTAGAGGCATGTTAAATGGAAACAGGGGCCTCCATCAGCCAAGTTTGGACAATTCATCAGCCAAGTTTGGATGGCTATAGTTATCACATTAAGCATATTATACATTAAAATTAACAATTAATATTTAATACTTTAAAAATAATATTATTTGCTAATGTAACATATTTTTGCAAAAAAACAACAACAACTATATTTTCCAAAAAAATTGGTTGTGAAGAGTGGCATTGTTTTACGCTTCACAAACAAAATAATCATACCAATGTATTATAACCCTCTACAGAAAAAAGTAAGAATCTTTGATTCTATAACTGTTATAATGGAATGAACAAGTAACAGGTGAAGGAGAAGAAAAAGCACTTCCTTACCACTGAATTCCAATAAAACAATGCAGAAGGAACAAAGTAAATAGAAAATAACCACTGGAAAAATTGTTTCAGGCAAGAATCAACAGCAGATGCCAAAATCAGTGTACAGGAGTATCATGAATGACATACAGAGTAGCTCTGTAAGTCTCATAGTGTCTTCTCACAAAGGGAAAGCAACAGGTGGAAAAATCTGACAGACATCACAAGGATCAAGTGATCAGTTAACATCACCAGTAAAGAAACAAATTGTCTCCATTTGTCTCCTGACATGAGGTACTGAGGGGACACAGCACATGATCCGTGGTATTCTTATCAAAAATGTATGGCCTGAATTTAACCATGATGAATAAAAAAAATTCCAAATCGAGGGCCTTCCTTTAAAATAAATGGCCAATACTTTTCTCCTTTTTTTTTTTTTTTTTTTTTTTGAGATGGAGTCTTACTCTGTCACCCAGGCTAGAGTGCAAGTGGTGCGATCTTGGCTCACTGCAACCTCCACCTCCGCCTCCTGGGTTCAAGCGATTCTCCTGCCTCAGCTTTCCAAGTAGCTGGGATTACAGGCATGTGCCACCACACACAGCTAATTTTTGTATTTTTAGTAGAGACAGGGTTTCATCATGTTGGCCAGGTTGGTCTTGAACTCCTGATCTCAGGTGATCCACCCACCTCAGCTTCCCAAAGTGCTGGGATTACAGGCATGAGCCACCATGCCTGGCCTGGCCAATACTTTCTCAAAGTATCAAGGCCATGATAGATAAATAAAAAACGACAAAGAAAGATGAAATGTTTCAAACTAAAGGAAAATAAAGGGGCATGATGACTAAATGCAATGTAAAATCCTGGATTGGATCCTGGATAAGGAAAAAAAATTAGAAAGACAACTGGGCCCATAAGTTAGATCAGCAGTTCTCAACATTTTGGTCCTATGATCCCTTTAGCTTTCTAAAATATATTAAGAACCCCAAAAGCTCTTGTTTATGACTGGCTATAGTTATCACATTAAGCATATTATAAATTAAAATTGACAATTAATATCTAATAATATTGTCATTAATTAATATTATTTTCATGAATTAACATTTATATATTAATGTAATATGTAAATATTAACATAATATAATATAACATATATATTTATATTATTTATAATATAAATTAATATAATATATAAATGTTACATTAACAAGTAATATATCATTATTTTTAAATGAAGAAGGAAAATAATATGTAGCATTATTATGGCAAAGTTTTGACCTGATAGTTTCCCTGAAAGATTTCTGAGAACCCCCATGGGTTCCTAGACCACACTTTGAGAACTACTGGTTTAGACAATGGCATTGTGTCAAAGTCAATTTCCTGATTTTGACAATGAGAGTGAGATTTTGTAACCTGTTAACATTTGAAGAATCTAGGTGAAGGGTATAGGCAAATTCTCTGCATTATTTTTGTAACTTTCTTGTAAGCCTGAAAGCATTTCAAAATGCAAAGTTTAAAAATAAAAGTAGTAAACGTCAAATAAGTAAAGCATTTCATATTTCAAAAGCTGAGGAAAAATGCATAGAGGTAGAGGGAAGCTGTAATCAAGAATAAATTTCTGCTTTCTGGATAGATGTTGGCAGGGGTAATATTCAAAGTATTTTTCAACCAGCATGGCATTGGTACTGACACACCAAAAGCCCATGAGCAACTATGACAGTTCTACCAGCACACATCAGCTAAAGCTAGTGGCATTGCTCAACTGGAGAGTGTAAGAGGAGAAACAAGCGGGAAAGGTGGTAGGGGAACGGGCAGAAAAGGCATGCTGCGAAAGATGGCAAGTTTTATTCTGGACTAACCTCAATTTCAAAGTGAAATGCAAGTGACAGAAATCCCACTAGAATTAGTTCAGGTCAAGGGGAAATTTACTGGGAGGTTCACATAACTACAGAAAAAGAAAATGCATACTGAGCCTCACTGAAGATGAAACACTTTCAGTCTCTTTCTCTCATCTCTGCTTCGTTCCCTTCTACTGCTACCTAACAGTTCCACTGAGCAGGGAACATGACTGCAAATGATTCAAGAACCTTACATCTCTATCCCCAGAAAGAGCCCAATCCCTAATCCCAAATTCAGTAATACTGGGAAACCAGTCTAATTAATCCAGTTGGGTCACTGATTGGCCCATTCTTAGACCAACAGATGGTGGCCAGGAAAATAAGGAACTGTGACTGGCCCAGCACAGGTCAGGGGCCTTTCTTACCCGGAGCATTTCCCTCTCTTCCAGAGAGACAGAGCCAATAAGAAGTTTCATTCAAATTACATGTTCGAAAGGATACTTTTCCATTAGAACAGTGTGGCTACTCTAAGTAGACAGTACAGTAGGTGGCCACTTCATAGTTCCTATGGGGAGAGATTCACGTGGGGATTGCAGGAACCCCTTGAATATATCTCAAAACAAAAATCTGAGCTGAAGATAAAAATTAAGGTTTCATCAGCACGTATGTGATCTTTACAGTCTCATTAAATGGCAACTCTCTATTCTCCACCCCAATCCAACCCCTGGCAACATTGTGCTCTGTTTTTAACTATTTATTTTTATTTTTTATTTTTTTGAGATAGAATCTTGCTTTGTCACCCAGGCTGGAGTGCAGTGGCACACTCTTGGCTCAGCCAAGAGCTTGAACGTCTTGTTTGAATGTCAGCCTCCCGGGTTCAAGCAATTCTTCTGCCTCAGCCTCCCAAGTAACTGAAACTACAGATGCGCACCACCACACCCAGCTTTTTTTTTTTTTTTTTTTTGTATTTTTAGTAGAGATAGGGTTTCACCATGTTGACCAGGCTGGTCTCAAACTCTTTATCTCAAGTGATCTACTGCCTCGACCTCTCAAAGTGCTGGGATTACAGGCGTGAGCCACCACACCTAGCCAAGTTTAACTATTTTAAGTATTTCATGTATTAATAAGTGGAATCATGCAGTATTTGTTCTGTGACTGCCTTATTTCACTTAGCATAATGTCCTCCAGAGCATATATGTGATCTTGAACTACAGTAATTGATGAATTTATACAAAAAGATAAACACACCTAGAAGATGAGGATATATAGAAGAGAATACTCAAACAAGATGATTAGAGATGGGCCCTGGAGAGAATCAACATTTAAAGGACGGAATACAGAAAGGAAGTAGATTGAGGAGACTAAGATGGAGCACAGGGACACGGGTGTAACACAGCTAAAATGTTGAAATGAGGACACATTGAGCATAGTAATGGTAGATCTCTATAAAAAATACTTGTTATTTTCTTGCTTTTACTATCTAACAATAAAATTTTTGAGAAATTTATGAATTCAGAGAAGAAAAAAATTTATTATTTCATTTTTCCATTTTATGATGACTTGTTTCACGTACATTTGAAATGATACCGCATATCTGGCCACTGTAATTTTTTTTCTAGGTGTTTGAAAGACCATATAATTTTTCTTTCAATGTCAGAGACTTATGAGAACTAAACTAATATTAAGCTTGAAAGCTTACACCGTTTTGAATTTATATTCTTTGCATATTTCTTTAATGCTTATTTAAAGGTGATTTTCTTCTATAAATAAAGATCTTATCTTTTATTTATAAAATAAGATTTATTACAGGTACATAATGAATCACAAAATTTTAACTTATTTGAGCTTGTTTTTTATTCTAGTTTTTCTCTTATGGAATTAAATAAAGCTAGAGTTAATTTGTATAACCATGCATGGGCTGTTAATAATATTTTCTTTAAAAATGTTTTCTGGTTTGTGTGCTTTCAGAATAGTTCCTACTTTTCTAGAGTGTTTATTCTTCTCTTTGGATGACACGATTTAAATTTACAAATGACTTTCACACTACCTCCCTAGCCTAATCGTGAAGTAGGTGGTCTGAGTCCTATTTTTCCAACATAGTAAATGAGCCTGAATTATTTAGATGATCACTGTTTTAATGGGTTTTTTTAATTGTTTAATTTTGAACAGCTTCAAACATAGAGAAAAGTTGCAAAAATAGCACAAAGAACTCTCACCCAGAAACCCCATTCAAGTTTTGCCAACTGTGCCAGGACATTTCCACAGCAAAGGACCCCATGTGGCACCCAGTTACTATGTCTCTTCAGTCTTCTTCAATTTGAAACAGCTCCTCGGTCTTTCTTTGACTTTCATGATCTCGATATTTTTTAAAATCGCAGGCTGGTTACTTCGTAAAATGTTCCTCAGTTTTTATTTATCTAGTGTATTCTCATGATTAGGCTCAAGTCATGTATTTTTGCCCAGAGTATCACAGAAACTTTGTTCTTTTCTTTTTAACATAGTGGTGGTACACGATGTCTACTGATGCCATTCCAGTTGATGGTAACTTTTTTCCTTGGGAATTAATACATATTTTGTAAGGTGATACTTTGTAACTATATAAAACTCCTTTCTTCACACCACTTTTACCCACCATTTTTAGCATCCCTGATGTTTTGGCATGAATCAATTATTACTAAGATGGTTTCTAAATGTGTTATTTTATTGATACATAATAATCGTACATATTTGTGGGGTACATGGGATATTCTGATACATGCATACAATATGTAATGATCAAGTCAGGGTAATTAACATATCCATCTCTCAAACATTCATCATTTCTTTGTGCTGGGAATATTTCAAATCTTCTAACTATTTTGAAATATACAATAAATCACTGTTAACTGTAGTCATCATACTGTGTTATTGAGCACTAGAATTTATTCCTTCTATCGAACTCTATTTTTGTACATTAATCAACATCTCTTCATCGCCTCTGCCCCAACACTTCCTAACCTCAGGTAATAATCGTTCTACTCTCTGCCTCTGTGAGATTAGGTTTTTTTAGTTCCTACTTATGGAGTGAGAACAGGTAATATTTGTCTTTCTGTGCCTGGTTCATTTCACTTAACATAATGACCTCCAGTTCCATCCATATTGCTGCAAATGACAAGATTTCATTTGTTTTTACATCCGAATAGTATTCCATTGTGTATATATGCCACATTTCTTTATCCATTCATCCATTGATGGACACTTTGAAGCCAGGTGCTCACACCTGTAATCCCAGCACTTTGGGAGGCTGAGGTGGGCGGATCACCTGAGGTGATACCAGCCTGGCCAACATGGCAAAACCCCATCTTTTAAAAAAAAAAAGATGGACACTTTGGTTGATTCCCTATATTGGCTATTGTGAATAGTCACAATACACATAGACATGAAGACACCCCTTTAACATATGAGCTTTCTTTCTTTTGGATATTTAGCCAGCAGTGGGATTGCTGGATCATATGTCAGATCTATTTTTAGTTTTTTGAGAAACATTCATACTATTTTCCATAGTGGCCATACCAAATTACATTCCCACCAACAGTGTATTAGCATATCCCTTTCTCTGCATCCTCACAAGCATCTGTTATTTTTTGTCTTTCTGAAAACAGCCATTTTTACTGGGGTGAGATGATATCTCACTGTGGTTTTGGTTTGCATTTCCCTACTGACCAAATGCATATTTTCTAAAGCCGTCATCCTTTCTACATTTATTTATCAGTTAGCTTTTTACCATAAGGAAGAGCTTTCTCTTCTCCCCATTATTGCTTGTTTATATCAGTATAGATTCATGAGTTTTTATTTCATTCAATGGACCACAACCCATTACTATCATTATGGATTTTTATGCTCAGAGTGTCTTAGATTAGGCCAGAGAAGGCTCCAACAAGCTGGCTAGTGTCCTTTAAACATTCCTTCATCATTCTACTACCTGGCACAACAATATGCTCCAGGTTTATTTGTGCCGCTATAACAAAATACCATAAACCAGGTGGCCCATAAACAACAAAAATTTCTCACAGTTCTGGCGCCTGGGACCCCCAAGATTAAGGGAGCTTTCCCTGATACATAGATGGTGCCTTTCTGCTGTCCTTGCTTGTTGGAAGGGGCAAGGCATCTCTCTGGAGCCTCTTTAATAAGAACACTTACTACAATCACGAGGGCTGCACCCTCATAACCTAACCACTTCCCAAAGGCCCCACCTACTAGTGCTAGCACCTTGGGAGTGAGAATTTCAAAACATGAATTTAGAGGGGACACAAACATTCAGACCATAGCACTGGGGATATGGTAGATCTTTCAAAATAGTTAAACTGATTTTACCTGTAGACAAATTCTTTTTTTTTTTTTTTTTTTTTTTTGCAATGGAGTCTCGCTCTATGGCCCAAGCTGGAGTGCAATCTCAGTGGGGTGCAATCTCGGCTCACTGCAACCTCCGCCCCTGGGTTCAAGGGATTCTCCTGCTTCAGCTTCCTGAGTAGCTGGGATTTCACATGCCCACCACCACGCCCAGCTAATTTTTGTATTTTTTTAGAAGAGATGGGGTTTCACCATGTTGGTAAGGCTGGTTTCAAACTCCTGAACTCAGGTGATCTACCTGCCTTGGCCTCCAAAATGCTGGGATTTCAGGCGTGAGCCACCACGCCCAGCCTACCTGTAGACAAATTCTAAAGGAAAAAATGGACATGTTCAAAAGAAGCTGCCAGGCAAACTATCAGCTTCCAGAACTGCTGATTTGTAAATGAAATAAGTCTATAATTTAGCAAATTGACTCACTAAAATGATTGGGCAAGTGGAATGTGCTCTAATGGGACTTTTGACATCCCTCCCTCTAAAGAGGCAGCTGTAACACATTTACTACCCAATCTCAAAAGCTCACATTGGTGATCATTGCAATACAGGCCAGAGATTTTACAAGAATAAACAAAATGCTATTTATCCTGACAGCTTGTCTCTCACAGTTCATGACCTAAGATAAACATAGTGGTAAGCCCTCTGACTGGACCTCCTATAACCCTCCCCTCGGTGCCCCCGGCAGCCTCCATCAATCCTTATTCCTCTCCAATTCATGCCGAATGCTCCTTTCAGAGCAATCTTTGTGTAACTGCAAACCTCATCATGTCATTGCTGGGGAAGAAACTCTCCAGTGGTTTCCCATCACAAACCATTAACGTCTAGATGCCTTAGCCTGGCACATAAGGTGCCTGTGACATTGCCCAGCACACTCCTCTCCAGGCCCTTTAAATAAAACCCCACCAGCCCTCAAAGCCTCTGCTGCACTGTGGCTGCTCTGGACTTGTTCCATGCCATTCTGCCCATCTTCTGCCTTCTTTGTTTTGCCAGCCATATTCCAGCTCTGCACCCTGGAGCCTGATTTCAGTCCTGCCCTTTGGATCAGCAGTTTGGGCTAGAAATTGCTCTCTGGCTTTCCCCTTTGACCAAGGTTTACCCAGCAAACAACTCCTGGCCTCTGCTTTTCTGTGTTAGTACCTGAAATTATGGGTGAGAGCCTTCTCCAACAGACCCGTCTCTGCCTTTCTTTTCTGCCCACCTCCTGTTGGCTGCCCCCAAACTTCCCTGTACATAGAAATATCTTCAGTTTTTTAAGAACAAATGCTCTTAACAGCTCCTCATCTCATTGCTTCCTCTGCTTGGAATTTCCCCCTCCCCACTACCTGTCACTCTCCTTCCTTCTCACCTCACCCTTCTTGCAGGTGAGCTCTAACTCCATTGGCAATCAGCCCTCAACTAAAGCCCCATCCCCATGGAAAGTCCACTACGGCCCCTCCTTTCCTCCATTTTACTCTCATTCTCAACTGCCCAGGTGGAGATGAGCTTTCCCTCTTCTGCTCTCATTTGGACCCTTAAATATCTTTCTTGTTTCACTAACTACACTGTAAGATATTTTGAGTTTACATCTGAGCCTCTCTCTGGAGATTCTAAGACTGTGATGGGCAAGGACAGGTTTTTATTTGCCTTTTGTACCTCCAGCACTAAGCCTAGTGCCAGCATACAGAATAAATACAAGAGTTCTAGACTGAGTAAATAGAAGAATCACAGCCAAACAAATGAATGAGTTAAATATACCACTGAGTTCATCATATATGTCTTCTGTTTTCTCAAATACAAATATAAAGGTACATTGACATAGTCTTTCTTTCACACTTTCACTTACTGTTTTTTAAAAATGCATAGTAGTATTAAAGGAAATTTTGTAAGAACTGTTAGGTGTAAGGCCCTACCACCCTCATACTACTGTTTTCCTTATCTCAGGTTTCCTTTTCCTTTTTGCTTTTTTTGGCCTATATACTTCCCTTTAGCAGATATTGAATCAAATGTTGTATAATTTTCATTTGCTTTTTTGGCTAAAATTGCCCTTTTAATATTTTACACATTGCCAAATCATTTATAATTTTTTTAAGAAGGATTCTACCAACTTTCCATGTAAAGACACATTTTTTGTCACTAAGATTCCGTCGATCTTTATCTAAGAGTTTACTCCAAGTTCAATTTTACTGCAGCAGTAAATTTTGAGCTCCTAGAGTGTTATAACAGTGTCTCATATCTCTGTATTCCTGGTGCCTAACAAATAATTGATACCTAATAAATATTTATTAAAAATATGAAAGTATTTTGCTTATTGTATATATAAATTATATTGATAATTATTTACAAATTATATATATGTATATTCATATATATATGAATAAAATTTGGGACAGTAATCTAATCTAAGTTCTTTGCACATACCCCAAGACTGAGGAGACAGGCGAAACCTCACTTAACCCAATCTTTTCTAAAAGCATGATGCTCTATCCTATACTTAAAAACTGCTGAAGACAACTTCACAACCTTCTTTAATAGCTCATTTTAATGCTAATAATTGCTTAATCAGAAGGCTGTTTGCTTCTTCCTCTCTAACCAAAATTACCTATAGTATAAGTATATTTTTTCTTTTTTCTTTTCTTCCCTTCTCTTCCCTTTTTTCTTTCATTTTTTGTTCTTGGTGAAAATAAACCAGTTGGCTTCTGGATATAAGCTTGCCAGGTCCTCTCTGAGCTTCTCATTCTCACAAATGAGGTAAGATCATTCACTTATTTTCCATATGAGATTCTGGGGGTAGTCTTTGGTTTTAAATACACTTTTTTCTTTCCTCTATTTTTATTCCATCTGATTCTAGAATATGTGTGCTCTAGAAATTCAGAATATGGTTCATGTTATTATGCATTCTAGTCATAAATTTCTAAACTTAACAAATACCATTACAAAATAGAATATGATATAATTTACAAGTTATATAAATAAACTCTTTTTAGAGTCAACCATTTTAAAGTGTGAGTCATTTGAAAGAAGGGCCATGGGAAGGCTGGATATAGAATAAAACTTAGCTTTCACTCAGAATCCTGCCTCACTGTGAAGCATCCCTTACTCTGAAAAATCTACCAGGTTGTAACCGAACTCTTTAGAAATCCAGAAAGTTAAACATTTATGAAAGTTAAATTCACCGAAGATTGAAATACAGAAACCAGAGTAACAAAGGAATCATTTTTAGTGAGAAACATCATCACCAGCCAGGGAGCTTGTGCAGTCTGGCTGGCCCAACTTCTGCTCAGGCCAGACACATGGGAGTGCCAGGGAGCAGCTGGGCAACTAGAATCAGCCTAGGGATCTCCCTGCCAGCCAACTCGAGATACCACGTTTCCAAAGCACTGCTCCACAAAGGCACCAACATATGCTTCCTGTAACTATTAAGAACACAGGCTTCGATGTCTAACAGAGCTGGGTGAAAATCTTGGAGTCACCACCTTAATATCTATGTAAAATTAACAAATCATTTATCTTTCATGAGCACATTTCTTCACTTGAAAAACTGCATGTCATAAAGTTGTGTGAAAAGTGTACATAAGGTACTTGGCTACATGTCTGGCATATAATGTGGGTTTAATAAAGGTTTCAGTTCCTTAGGGTGATGCTATGCACCTTCATTTTATCCATTATATGGGTTGATTTAAAATTTATCTCTCTGAGGACAATCTTGTTTTTCTTCTTTCTGTCTTTAATCATTCAATTAATCACTCGTTCATACATTCATTTATTCAACAACTGTTTATTTTGTGCTAGGCACTGTTCTATGTACTAGTGATGCTGCTGCAAACAGAATTAGAGTTCTTACCGTTATGGGACTTACATTCTACTGGTAAAAGACAGTAAGCACATAACAAACATATAGTATGTCATATATACATTTAATGGTGTAATGGTTTATTTTTCCCATAACTTATTTAATTGATGATATTTTGCCTTGTATATTTCTGATAGGATCTCTCATTTTATTTGTTTAGTCATTGACTTACTTTGATATGATATTTTTAGATTTCAATGATTTGAATTTAAATTTAGAGTTGATAAAAGAATGATAGAAAGAAAGCAGAACTTTGCTCCCCTGTGAAGAAAGAAAAATCAGAAATAGGAAATCATAGTGAGAAACTACCAGACACTGATTAATTCTCTATCTGGAAAGGTCAAAGATGTTACCTAGTGCTGACTCTGAGGTGAAGTTTAGTTATACTAATAGGTAAATGACTTATGAGAACATAAATTGCTATTCCTCTTCAAAATTTTTGCACTTGATAATTGAAATATTGCACTTAGGAACATTGGGATTGACTGCATTTATGTGTTAGAGAAGTGGATACTGGAACCTTCTAGAAGTATCTAGATTACGCCCTACAGGCAGTCATTTACTTCCATGTGCTTCTGAAAATGGAACTTAGAATACTCTTTAGAGTCCTAGAGGTGAGAATATTTTCTCTCTACTGGCCCCAGAATTTCTTACCGTCATTCCTTCCACTCCAATGTTCACTTCCATGGCTGTCTTTGCATTGGGGCCATCGTAATGAATTGGAACAGTATTTAAAGGAGAAAAAAAGGAAAGAAGATGACCAATTGAAGGGAAGTTTCAAGGACTCTCTTCGTTCTTCAACTTTGGCAGCTGTTGAAGATAGGGCTCCAGAAGACAGGAGACCATATAAACGCAAATTTTGAAAAATTATTGCAATATCCTATTCCTTTTCTGAAACCAAAAAATGATGATTAGCATGTTTGTATATTCATTTATTCATTTTTTACCAAACTTTATTAAGTGCCATTTTTCAGAATACAGTCTTCAAAGAGCTTACAATTTAGTTAAATGAATCTAATAGATCTGTGGTTTTCTTTTTTCTTCTTCTGAGACACATGTTTTGTGTATCTCACAATACATGCCAGAAATTATGTTTGCATGTGTGTATTAGTTCGTTCTCACACTGCTATAAAGAAATACCCGAGACTGGGTAATTTATATAGCAAAGAGGCTTAGTTGACTCACAAATCCACATGGCTGAAGAGGCCTCGGGAAACTTACAAATCATGGCGGAAGGCAAAGGGGAAGCAGGCACCTTTTTCACAAGGCAGCAGGAAAGAGAAGAGCAAAGGAGGAACTTTCAAATACTTATAAAACCATCATATCTTGTGAGAACTCACTCATTATCATGAGAATAGCATGGGGGAACCATCCCCATGATCCAATCAGCTCCCTCCCTCAATACATGGGGATTACAATTCAAGATGAGATTTGGTTGGGGACGCAGAGCCAAACCATATCAATATGTGACAGACTTTTGTTGAGTACCTGGGGTTATTCACCAGATAGCACACACTGGCTGTAACTCCATCACTTTCTCTTTCATGCAAGAAGGTATATCAAATGCAACAGAGTGAGAAAGACTGTAGGAATTCACCACATTCACTATAGGAATAACATTGAATCTAGTCTGACATCAAAATTAGGATTTGAATCCACATCCAATGGATGCCAGGTGGTGCTAGCAGATGTCATGCTCTATGTGTTACTCCATAACGTTGAAGAGTTTATACATAGTAGAAGTATTGTCAGTCTCATGTAGATTAAAAACAAAACAAAACTGATGTTCACAGAGATCAAATGACATGCCTAAGGTCACACTGCTAGGAAATATCTTTTCAAAAATTTAATCTTTGTTTGTCTGACTCTCAAGTGCTTTTCTCACCATATGACACCATTTCATCATATCATCTCTGAATCAAAATCCATCTTAATCAGAGCCAGGAAAAACAATATGACTCAATTAACCAGAGTGCACAGAGATTAAGGAGTTCTGGCTAATGTTTTGGTTAACTAAAATGTAACTCTTGTCTTAATTCATCCAATAGCTTTCTAACAGTTATCAGTTCACTTTCCACCCTAAGTCAGCACAGTATAATGTAATCTTGCCTTGATGATTCAGGATCTTTTGTCTCAGAGCCATCATTATGAACAGTTGTTGCTACTGAGAAATTTTGAAGTGAAGGCAGAAGATACAGGTGATTGGGCTGAATGCATGGGGAGTTTGGGATTACTTGGAGGACATATTCAATTATACTGTAATCGTCTAACTTTTCTGTAGTTAGAATGGAAAAAGGCCCCCAAATTGAGACTAATCAAATGTTTCAGTTGAGCTGGGTTCTAATCAATCAAGTTTACTTCAATTTGTGTAACTAGCTGACAAACTTCATTAAAAGTGACTGTTTTTCTCCTTTTGCCACTTGGCAAATAACAAAAAAAAAAAAAATGAAGCTTTCCCTGATTCCTGTGTACAGTTGTGTTACCCCATCATCAGGGAGAGAAATGAGCTGTATAATTACTGTTTGAGACATGAATCATCCTTGCTCGGAGGGTCCAGACCCGTTTGACTCTATAAAAGGAGCTCAAGGTCGAAGTGCAAACGTGCACTGTCTGTCCTCCCCCAGGTTGATATAATTACCAAGCTACTGTGAGGGGATGAAGGTGCTCCCTGCATCTGGCCTTGCTGTCCTCCTCATCATGGCTTTGAAGTTTTCCACTGCAGCCCCCTCCCTAGTTGCAGCATCCCCCAGGACCTGGAGGAACAACTACCGCCTCGCACAGGTTTGTGAATTTTTGCCCAATTCCTTCTTGCTCCTCCGCCCTAGAAAACCTAAATGGGCATAATGAGAAAATAAGAAAAAAATTCAATTGTTCTTCTTTTAAAATCATTTCATGTAAGTCCATTGAAGTCTGATCGATGTTATCTTCTGTCCGTCTAGATTGATATCTGGTGCATATTAGGTGTACCATGTTACATGACTGAATAAATACATGAATATATATCTACCTAGCTATTCTGCTTCATAAAGAATTCCAGGTGGCTTGTGAAAACCATACAATATAAAAGAAAGGGACAAGTACTTCCCAGGAATGATGTAGGAGAAAAAATTGAAGCAGAAAAATAAGAACCGAGGTATAATCTGCATGCTAGAGGCAGGTTGTGAATTTAGAGCTAAGCTTTAGCAGTCACAACAAAGAGATGTCCTGTGTTTACATTTTTTTAGTGGCTCTTATATTCAAGGTAACCCTGACCAAAATTTAAAGTGGAGTAAGTTCTTCCTGGGTGCCAACCCACTTCTCCTTTGAGATCCTCCTCTCCCTAAAGCATATTTCCCAACTAAGTAAAAGTTTATGTACACAGTATATAACTAAGTTCAAGTAGTAAGTACAAAGTGCAAAGTTTATGTACTTAAACTTTGTGTATGTTCCTCTTTTAAGATCTCTCCCATATGTCTGCTGGAAAGGGTCTGATAGAAATGATTCATATTAGAATTTTTTTGCAAAGACTACTTAATTCAAAATGATTCAATATATATATGCTTCCAAGAGTTTTTCGTTTTTAAAAGAAGGATGGCATCCTTAACCTAAAGAAATGGATTTCTAAGGATGGGATTTCCAACATTAGTGAAAGATATGTAGAGGAAATGTTTTTGCATGCAGGCTTCTCTTTCAAGAGTCTGCCAAAATTATAGCACATCTGTGATCCCCAGCTCTGCCTCAGGGCTGCTTTCCTGCCTGCCAGGCTGCACCTGTGTACTGCGTACTGCTTGGCTGTCTGCATCATAGAGCTGATTTGCACCCATGTGCAATGGCATGTTGCTACCAACCGTTTCTGCCACTCATCCTTATAAACTGGTCAGTTCCCCTGCCATTCCAGTCATTAAACACTTAAATAACACCCTGAAGATGAACATTACAGCTGATGCCCAGCACAGGCACGTTGAATTGGACTTCCTTTGACTTTAGCCCACTTTCAGGTGAACTAAATACAAAACAACTCAGGATACTGGGATCTTTATTCAATTGTATTTTGTCCTTGCCACCTAGCTTTAGGTCCCTTCTTCCCAAATATAATTTTCCCTACCCTGCCTCATGCCACTTTGATTCTAAAACTAAAGAGGTTTTGTGACCTCCAGAAGGAGAGCCATACTGAGGCTGGGATGGATCTGAGGTAGTAGGAGACCCTCCTTCTAATCCATGGTTCAGGGAAACTACAGTTGGCCCTGACCCTTAGTTTACAGATTGTCTATGATTGCTTTTGTGCCACAATGCAGAGTATAGCCTAAAAGGCAAGAATATTAATTATTGGTCCTTTGCAGAAAAAATTAGCCACCCTTGACTAGTCTATGAGGGAATAAGGTTAGACCAGCCAGGGATCAGTTTCATGGAAGACAGTTTTTCATGGACATGGGAAACTGGGGGCTGAAGGGCGATGGCTTTGGGATGAAACTGTTCCACCTCAGATCATCAACCATAAAATTCTCAAAAGGACTGTGCAACCTAGATCCCTCATATGCGCAGTTCACAATAGGGTTCCTGCTCCTGTGAGAATCTAATGCCTCTGCTGATCTGACAAGAGGCCCAGCTCAGGTGGTAATGCTGGCCCACCACTCACCTCCTGCTGTGGGGCTGGGTTCCTAACAGGCCACAGACTGGTTCCTGGGTGCAGCCCAGGAGCTGGGAACCCCTGGGCTAGGCACTCTTGGGTGGAGCCATTCTTGCTGTTCTAGCTGGTCAGGAGTCATCTAGGCATGTTTAGAAATAATAACATGGCCTGGGAATGTTGAGGACCTTTAGTGATTCCTTACTTCTTCCTCCCCAAAATAAATCAGCCCTTCTCTGTCTCGCTTATGACATACTCTCAGAAAGACCTTAGACCAAGGAGCAGGAAAACGTGCCCACATCTCCTCACCTGGCACACAGCACCTTCTGCCTGCAATGGTCCCAGTCCTCAGCTCTGGCAGGGACACTCATCACTACTTAGGAGTCTGGAATGATCTGGACAACCTCTAATGAGGATCACAATGACAAGAAAGAATTAGTTACTAACATCCCACCTTATAGTTTATAGAAAGGTTATATAACAACCTCATAAAAACACAAACAAAGCAGTGAAATAGGCAGCGGAAGTTCATGTGTTGAATGCTTACAGCATGGCATGTGCTGCAGAAACATGAGGGAGTCAAACAAATCAAGCCCCTGTTCTTATGGTGCTTCCATGAAGATGAGGGAGCTGGTGGGAAGGTGCTGGGAGAAGATAAACAAGTCAACCAATGAGTGCACACGATTATTTGAGAAAGTGATCAGTGAGATTGGAAAGAAGTTAATCAGGATGACAGAATTACTGACTGGGGCAGTGGTCCAGGGAGGGAGTATTTTTAATGGAGTAGTCCAGGAAGGCTGCTCAGAGGAAGTAACCTTTGAGATGAACCTGAGCTGCATGAAAGAGCCAGCAATGTGAAGACCTGGAGTTGGGGCAGTTCAGGCAGAGGAAACAGAAGCTGCTTGGAATGCAATCATCAGGCCCATGTGGCTAGAGCTGAGAGGACAGGGAAGAGGGTCCCAGAGGAGTCCCAAGGACAGGTGAGGCCAGCGGGTCCTCTGGGGCCTGGTGGCCTGGGTCACGCTCAGCAGAGAGAGTGCTTAGAGATCCTCCCTGCTTGCTAACTGAACTGTTAGATCACTAGCTAAGAAAGAACAAATGGCTCCTGGAAACACCAGAGAGTCCATGTTTACAAACACCATACACCTCTCCCTACCCCAAAAAAATCTACACTTGAAAAGATAAACAGCTTCTTGATTTATTTAATGTCTACTTGCATCCTTTAAATTCTGATTTGCTCATTTGCATAAAGGCTTTGAAAATGATGAGATAACAAAATGCTTACCTAACCTCATAATCCAGGATTTTATTCTGGGTTTGTTTGTTTGTTTAAAAAAAATAGTATCAATAAGACATTTAAAACATATTTTTTTTAATTATCTTTAAAAATAACAAAAAAATTTAATTACCACATTATTATGAACTCATAACTAAAGACAATAAAAATAAAACCTTTCAATACAAACTGTTAATTCAGGTGTTTTTACTATCATTTTATTTTCTATGACAAAGACTTTAAAAATTGTCATTGTCTTCAAAATGTGGTTTTTACTTTTCTGACTATTATGTCATAAGACAATTTTGATATTATACTATTTTCATAACATCATTTTAAATAGCTAGAAATATTCCAGAATATGAGTTATAATTTATTTGACCATTTCCTTTATTTGACAAATAGATTACTTCCATATGAATAAGGCTTCTATAAGCATCTTTGTACATCAACCTAATTTAAACAATTATTTTTTCAGGACAGGTTTCCAGACATGGATTTAATGAGTGAAAGGGATTTTTAAAGTATTCTGACACATTTTAAAGCATTCACATTGAGGACCTCATTGGATCCTCACACTGGTGTAGCCAGTAGGGCAGAAACCAACCACTCTATAGATGAGAAAGCTGAAACCACAAGAAATTAAAAGAATTGCCCATGCACATTAGTGACCCAGCCTGGACTAGAACCTAAGATTTTTCAGAGAGCTTTAAAAGTTCTCACAAATCTATTTGTGTGACTGTAAGGAACATGACTGTGCTGCAGACAAGCAGGCATAGGCCCAGGTAAACATCCTGCATGACTCAGCAAGTTTAGAGTGCAGGCATATAACTCCACTTGTTACCACAGCCATGTAGCTACCACATGGGAAGGCCATCATTTGGTTCTAAGTCACTATTGTCTGTAAAAGGTATAAATTCCCTGCTGACACCGTACAGGAGTGCTCTCACCCAGAGAAGAGAGAACCAAAGTCGTCCGTCTTGCAGGTGGGCAGGGAGGAGCCAGGAACTGGCTTGTGCCCAGAGAGAGAAAGTTAAGCTGCTGACCCTGAAGAGAGAGCCGGCCACGCAGCTCTGTGTGGGAGCAGCTGGCCCAAGCTGCTGAAACAAGGCAGACAGTGTAAGAAAGTAGTTGATGAGAGAACAATGTGAGAAAACTGCTGCTGAGAGAGCTGCTGAATAAAACCATATTCACCTGCCTATGCCCCCCAATTCCCCTTACCTGAGGGTTCTTTCAGCCATCTGCCACCACTAACTCCCCTCCGACCTCAGCATGGGCTGGAACCTGACACTGAGCATGACATTTGGCGTAGTTGTGTCCCCGAACCTCACCCTGGAACCTGACAGCAACTTAGCCAAAAAAGAAAAATGTTGAAGAAACATACCTTAAGTTTCACACTGTCTTGGAGTGTACTTAAACTGAATTTTAAACTCTTAAGTCTCAGGAAGGACACTAGGAAAATGCACTGAATGAGGGCTTAGGAGGGAGACCTAAGCTGCTAGCCTGCAGGAATGGACCCTCTGGCCTCCACTACTTTTATTTGTCAAATACCAGAAGAGAAGTGGAGAGGGGACCACCTGTTAATTGACCCTAAAATTCTATAATTTTAACAATGAGGAAGTGGGGAAGATTGGGGGGAAATGGAAAAACTCCGGTGAATCCCAAATTCTTTGTCTCAGTGCTAACAATAAGTGCTAAGCCAACAGTATGCAAGTGTTAGAGTATCACATGAAAGCAATTCTAAGTACACACCTCAGTGCTTGACAGATACTGTGACCGTGAAAAGTATGCCAAAACCTTGTCAGTAACTTTAGCAAGAAAGTGCGCAGAGTTTCGAGCTCTCGGTACTTCAGCATATCTGATAGTTCTTCAAGGAAACATACTTTTATATTTTGCCTAAAGAAAAAGAGCTCAAACATTAACTGAGCATCTACTCTGAGCCTAGAACTGAGTCAAACACAGGGCTTGTATCTGTGAAGGCAAAACTGTGCCTGATTGGAAGGAGGTTACAAACAAGCAGGTGAGAGTGATAAGAAATTGGTAGGAAGTGATGGTTTATAGTGCAATGAGATAGGTGTTTTACTAGTGCAAGAATTACATCTTATGGAAGCACCAACTAGGGAGAGATTTTGTTTGTATCGCTGCAGAGATGAATTTTTGTTTTTAAGAAGGAATAGTTTCTAATTTTATTTTTACTTAATTAAAAGGTACTGTTTCAATCCTGCCTATATGATCAGCCATTAACCTTTTGTGCTCTAAGACTAACATTCTGTGCATATTTTAAAGGAACAAATGGTTGGTTATAAAAATTATGCAGGTTCATGGTAAAAAAAAAAAAGTAAAAACCCTATCTTTAAAAATATATCATCTTAACTCCATCATTAAGGTTTAACCACTATTAGTCCCTTAGATTGTATCTTTCATAACACTTTTCTAGGATTCAGGGCCGGGATTAGTGTGAGACAGCCAAGGCAAAAATGCATCCTGTATTTAAAATTCTGAAATTTTATCATGGATTTTTTGCATTGATTTTGTTTTTTTCAATTCTGCATTAAATTATGATTTATCTTGATTACAAAGTTTTTGGTAAACCACCCCGCCACTGGCCTCATCTCAGCCCTGGTGATATGACTGGGATTGTATGATTAGATATCACCTTTGTTTATAAACATAGCTTTTATTGTAATAGCAGTGGTAAACACGGAAAACACATTTTTCACTTAATTTATCATGCACATCTTCCCTTATATGGCCTATTTTGTGAAACAAAAATTAGAATATAGAGTGTAACACATAACCTAACAGAAGAACAAAATATTTGAAATCAACGATCCCAGAGACACAGAGCATCTGGTCTTATACATAGAGCTTAACCCTGAGGAGCATAATTGAGACATTACTGTAAGCATCACATTATCACAGAATCAACTTGCACAGAGAGGAACAACTCATCCAATCAACCTCATCTTGCAAAAAAGAGCAGAAACATAAATACATACTTAAGGTGGTCTAACTTGGGATGGAATGAAACCAAATAGTTGCAGCTTTGTTTCAGAACACCTAGTCTAGGTTTCAGGCCCTGGGGACCCCATGTCCCCTCTCCCTTTTCTTCCTCTTGGCTTCTCATCTCACCTAAGTTTTTACAAGGGACAAAACCAGTAAAGTGATCACAAGCAATGACAGCAGGACAGGGAGTGAGGGATCTGCTGATCCTGCAGTGAAAAAATAGAGCACCTTCTCCAAACAGATAAGTGAGGCTTACTCCTTTTTATTTTTTCCCCAACAGTAACAGTTCATGCTCATTGTAAAAAATTTTGGAATATAGGAGAAAATAAAGAATAAATTAAATCATCCATAATTTCATTACCCAGATATAATCAACATTAATATTCAGACAGACTTCCTTTTATTATTTATTGTGTGTGCATATGTGTGTATATGTATGGTTTATTCAGAAAATTTTTATTAAAACCTTATAAAGATTTTTCCCTTCTTTTCTCAGTATATTGCCATTATATAAAGAGCATTCTTTCATACAATTAAATATTTATTTTTCAAAACTGATCTTAGTAGAGGCCTAGTACTGCCTCACATGAATATGTAATGATATATATAACAAATCCCCTGTCATAAGACATTAAGATTACTTCTAATTATTTATTATTTTTATATGTATGTTAAAAATATGTGTGCATAATATGTAAGTAAATATGTTGCATAGTTTATATGTGATAAATATATGGTTAATATATAGATGAATAATATGTAATTTATATCTAATAAACATCTCTATACAACATAAATATAAAATTGTATATAATTAAATACAGTTAGTGCTCTGTGTCCATAGGATCTGTCTACATGGAATCAACCAACTGTAGGTTGAAAATATTCAGGGAAAAAAATCGATGGTTGCATCTGTTTTAGGGCAGACATGCTCAAAACAGACATTTTTTTGGTAGCTTTTCCCTGGACAATACAATGCAACAACGATTTACATAGCATTTATATTATAGTAGGTGTTCTAAGTAATTTAGAAATGATTTAAAGCATATAGGAGGCTGTACTTAGGTTGTATGCAAATATTATGCCATTTTATATCACGGACTTGAGCACCTGTGGATTTGGTATCTGAGAGAGGTCCTGGGACCAATCTCCCATGGATATGAAAAGATGACTGAACCTTTAGCTGCTCTTTGGTTATTTTCCTGAAATCAGCTGAGTAGGTAAAATTCCTCGGCTAAAGGCAGGCTTCAACCCTGTATTTGCATGCCCCTGCATCACTTATTTTACCCTAATCCCAGCCCCGAGTCATAGAAAAGTGTTTTGAATAATATATACTGAGGGGCTGTATGTCTTTTTGTGCACATGAAAGACTTATAATTTATGGCTTATTTTATTTGCTTCAAGGGACAAAGAGCCTTGCCTAGGAAACTTGTCTCATAGAAACAAACTCCAGCCCACATACCACATACATCTGAATTCATTAAAATCCTCAGCTGAAAAACAGGTGGACCCTCTGCCTTTGTAAAGTATGACAGGCTGGAATATAATGCCTCCAGAAGTTAAAAGCATACTGATCCTGCATTATTTACAATGGAAAGATAATACCAATAACTGTTTACCAAAGAAACAAGACAGCCTTTGTTTTGCAAATTGGGTAAAGAACTTCAGTGACAAATAAGTGATCCATGGAAATAATGTTCACATCAGTTTCCTTCTATGATTTTTTAAATTAAAGCAAAAACTCATATTTGTTTTATTCATTGTAGAAAAACTATAAAATGCAGGTGGACAAACAGGAATAATTAAATAATCTATAATCTATGATCACTACCCAAAACCAATCATGATTAATAATTTGGAGTGCAGCTAAGCTTTAGTATATAAATATATCTACTTTTTTCATAAATGGGAATATACTCTACACACTGTTTTTAATACATCAGGAATGCTGTCCCCTGCCCTACCTGAGCATGAGTATTTCCCAGACTACACTGTAGACGCGTCAGCCTGCCTCTCCATTTCAGGCATATGTTGACAAATATTACACAAATAAAGAAGGACACCAGATTGGTGAGATGGTTTCGAGAGGAGGTAATTCCATGGTAAGGAAGATTAAGGAGCTGCAAGCGTTCTTTGGCCTCCAAGTCACTGGGAAGTTAGACAAGACCACAATGGACGTGATCAAGAAGCCTCGCTGTGGAGTTCCTGATGTGGCCAATTATCGCCTCTTCCCAGGTGAACCCAAATGGAAAAAAAATACTTTGACATACAGGTAATGAGATTTCCAAATCCAGAGAGAAGCACCCCCTCTCTCTTTTTCCCTTTTCTTTGAAAAATATCTTCTTTCTCATCTGTATAAAAATCCTGACTCCTCACAACCATAAGAAAGAATAAGAACTTTATTCCTACGTCCATCTGTTAGGCAATGACAACGGGCAACTCACCAGAAAACATAATCTTAAGATTATCATAATGACCGGCTATTTTAGGCACTCCCAACAATTTTACCAGTTAGAAACAACACAATTATCTTTAAACTAGTCTAGGATTAACGACCTGGCAGTATAAACCAGTTTTCTTAAAACATCCTGCTTCATAAGAAAGATAAAAATCACCTACTAATAAAGTAATTTACTTCGATGATTCCAAAATCTTTTATTGATGATTCAAGAAATGCATTCCATTTGAGGGATATAACGGTGAACAGGTCGACTTTCTTGACCTTAGGGAACTCACAGTCCTTTAAGGAGAGATAGACATGCAAACAGATAGCTGTAGCTCCGTGTGAAAAGTGCAAAATCATAGGTCTAAGCAGTGAATTGTGGAACCACAGTTCACATGGAGAGAGCTACCAAGTGGCCTAGGGACCAAGCAGGGACATCTGAGCCCAATTCGAAGGCAAAGTAGAAGCAGTTCCACTCTTAGCCCCATGCTCCCCTCACTCCCTCCCTGCACTCTTTCTTCCCTCCCCTAACCCTCTGGCTTCTTCCTGTGTAAACCAAGGGGAAACACCAACCAGAACCTCTGTCCCTCCCTGCCGTGTTCAGGCTACAGAGGCTGGAATTCCCTAATCCAGAGCCAGAGGGGCCAGTGCAGACTTCCTCCCCAGGTTGGTCCAACCAAGGGCAAACTATGCATGGTACCTGCCCCTCTTTAGAGGTGGATGGTGCCTGCCTGCATGGACCTCATGCATGCCATATGGGTGCAGTTTGGAAAAGAAGAGTGGCTTCCACTTTTCGTGGTCTTGCCCCAGGCCTTTCACATGTAAGGAGTTGCTAAGAAGAAAAGCAGGCCAAGCATATAGCAGCAGAGAGTGGACAGCCTGGGATGCTGTTAGGCAGCATTCCCACCACCAGTGCCTACTGCATTCCGCTAGAGGAGAGGGTGCAGGAAGGGCAATGGCAGGAAGTGAGCTGGATGGGGTAGCCTGAAGGGCAACTAGAGCATGATGTTAAGGAGTTTGGACTTTATCCTTAGGGCAGTGGAGAGCCAGGCCAGAACTAGGATCGGATTGCACTTTTAGGATGAGCACATCTAGATGATAACTGGAGATGGGGAAAGGCTGGACTTGTGCAATGGTCCAAGCAGTTGTGTGTTAGAGCTCCCTCCTAATAGTTCACAGAAGCCAGTCCTTAAAATGTCAGGAATTTTGAAGCTAGTTTTTAAGTTTCCAAGAATTTTGTGAGCTGGTTGCCAAGACAGCCATTGTTAAATCATGTAAATTTACAATTAAATAAATTATATTATAAACAAAGATAATAAAAACATATTACCTTCTATTTCACTTCATTTTATTATTATCTCTGTTCATGAGGCTATCTACATCTGTATAATCTGGGTGGTAGAAACACTATACAATGGTTCATTCACGCTCATCTCTTCCCAACCTAGCGTTCAGTGATGGTAAATTGACAGCTTGAATTAGCCATAGTGAGAATATTTGCAACACAGAAATCAGCAAGTCATACAAATCAAGTGAGTTTTTTTTTCTCCTTGTAGAGCCACTTAAACTGTTCCAGCACACCAGTGAGTCTGTTTGATCAAATGAGGGTCCAGAACCCAGGGAACAGTCATGAATCCCTTAGGCCACTTGTAACCTGCTATGAGCCAATAAATCCATAAGGTGGCAGGCTTAACAAAAAAATCAAAGCAATTTGGGAAGAAAAACCCCATAGGGAGTTGAACACATTATTGATTCTGACACAGTAAGAATAAGACAAGAAAAATGTGTACACATCCAGAGTCTTTTCATAGCTTTCTTAAAGCAAACTGTAAGTATAAAATCCTTGAGATAAGCTGGGCAGCCCTAAATCCCCCTCAACACACACATTAACCATCCTCTCTTGCTCCTCAAGAATTCCACTGTCCCTTCCCCATGAAAAAAAGACACTAGAGGCTATCACAGTACTCTGCCTGTGTAGCTACTGATTTTCAGAATAAATTCTTACAACCGTAACCCAGAGGATTACAAAAGGAAAAAAAATACAACATAGTGCTTATATGCATAAGCTTTGGAGTCAGACAGAACTGTGCTCAAACCTGACTAATCATAACATGTAGATGATGATGATGATCTTCATCTTAGGGCTCGTAGTGAGGATTAGATAAATGGCACATTAAAAAGTGCATGCAGCAACAGCATAAGTATGACTTCAAAGAATATTACCTAGTATTATTATTGCTTTATCAATCTCCAGACCCTGAATCAGGGATTTTTCCATGTTTTCTTCTTCACTGGTGCTATCCCTCTCTCCTTCCTTGTCTTCTCCGGGCCAACACTCACAGTCAGCTCAAAGATACGGCTGACTATCAGTAATGTGAGGGCGTGTCAAAGTACTAAGTCTACCTAGTTGTGGTAAATTGCAGACTCATATTATGCAGTGGACTTGGCATACTTTGAAAGCATTAAATAGCCCTATTAAGGGTCTTTCTGGTTTCACCTTTCAATTCTACAGCTCCCTTCTTTTGGCCCCAACTCCTGGGGTTAAAGAGCCCCTGGTTCCTTCCCTCTCAAGTTCTGAATTGAGCTACTTGCTATCCTTTCTGTGGACACAGTCCTTCCATTTGGGACCCCAGGATTACTGCTGTTGGTTTCTCATTGAAAATGCACCATCTGCATCATAATAACCTAGGATACCTTTCAAAATGCAGAGTTCTGGACCATACCTGTATCTTTAACAAGCTTCCTAGGTAATTATCACAGGTCCTAAACTTTGAGCTGAGTGGGCCATAAAACAGCTAGCTTTTATCATTTAATTCATTCATTTATTTATCAAGCAATTGCTGAGCATCTGCTCTGCAAGGCACTAGAATGGGAGCTATAGAGAGAGAAAAAGGAGGCCAGTCCCTGCTCCAGGGGTTGGCTCACACAGACACAGCTTCCCACTTTGCATCATATTCCAGCCCAGCCCAAAGTCTCAGGTAGAAGTTGCCCTCCCTGCCTTTCCCTTGTGCACTGCCAGAAATCTCCAGACCCTGGGCTTCAGAGCAGAAAGTTCTAACAATCACCAACTCTGACTCCACCCACAACCCAAAAAGCACTACATTTTTCTGCCTTCAGGTGTCATTGTCACACCAGTAATTGCTGGGGGCAGTGTCTCATCCCTGTAATCCCAGCGCTTTGGAAGGCCGAGGAGGGTGGATCACCTGAGGTCAGGAGTTCAAGACCAGCCTGGCCAACATGGTAAAACCCCATCTCTACCAAAAATACAAAAATTAGCTGGGCATGGTGGTGGGCGCCTATAATCCCAGCTACTCAGGAGGCTGAGGCAGAAGAATCGGCTCAACCTGGGAGGCAGAGGCTGCAGTGAGATGAGATCATGCCATTGCATTTAAGCCTGGGCAACAAGAGCAAAACTCCATCTCAAAAAAAAAAAAAAATTCGTTATTCTGAGGGAAAAAAAACCTTCCCCAACAGCTCTGGGGAAATCCTGATGAGCTTTGAATAAGAATGAGCAAAACTTCAAAACTCCACATTTCTATTTTTCTCTTCTTTTTTTCAAATTATACTTTAAGTTCTGGGGTACCTGTGCAAATGTGCAGGTTTGTTACATAGGTATACACATGCCATGGTGGTTTGCTCCACCCATCAACCCATCATCTACATTAGGTATTTCTCCTAATGCATTTCTATTTTTTATAATTGAAAACCTCCAGTCCCTTTGGGGAAAAAGGGGTTCTCTCTCAGTGAAAATGACTTTAAGAAAAATGGACTACTTATTACCTGTAATATTACACAAGTTTTATTGATTGATTGATTGATTTTTGAGCAAAGTCTCACTCTGTCACCCAGGCTGGAGTTCAGTGGCCTGATCTTGGTTCACTGCAACCTCCACTTCCCAGGTTCAAATGATTCTCCTGCCTCAGCCTCCTGAGTAGCTGGGACTACAGGCGAGCACCACTGTGCCCAGCCAATTTTTGTATTTTTAGCAACAAGTTTTCACCATGTTGGCCAGGCTGGTCTCCAACTCTTGAACTCAAGTGATCCTCCTGCCTTGGCCTCCCAAAGTGCTGAAATTACAGGTGTGAGCCATCACGTCCGACCAAAGTTTTATTCTTTTAAGTTAGTGGTAGTATAATAACCATGAAACTCAACTGGGTTTCAGTACTGGATTATCCCAACTGTCTCTCATCTCTCCCTTTCATTTGTCTTGTTGTGTAATATGCAGCAATTTAACATATAATAAAGCAAAATAAGAATTATAACTTCAGAGAAAAAAATCTAAATTATAGATTTATGTTTAACATTTTTTTAACACAACATATAATTCTTGCCTTCTTCAGAGCAGTTACTGAAAAGAAAACATATTCCTTCTATTTTCACAGAATATCTAAATACACACCGTCTATGAGTCCTGCTGAGGTGGACAAAGCAGTGGGGATGGCCTTGCAGGCCTGGAGTAGCGCTGTTCCTCTGAACTTTGTTAGAATAAATTCAGGAGAAGCGGATATTATGATATCTTTTGAAACTGGAGGTACTGTGGTACTTGGATTCCACCTACTAATTCCAGGGAGCGTTATCCCAGTACTCTTCCTTCTAAATCTTCAATTTGAGTGATCACACTCCTTCTTCACACAGTGCTGCGATGGGTAGCGGCCAAGACCATGGCAGTCATGATCTTCATCCGGCCAGAAAATAGAACCAAAGGAGTTCTTAGCATGTCTTGTCATCATCAGACTCAGCTGTAGAGCAGATTCACTGTAACAAACTTTCATTATGACTTCACCCCACTAGGGGACAAATTCTTGTAGATTTTGCTTTCCCATTGGCCACCTGACCTCATCCATTACCGTGATGGTGTTCATCACTATATACCCCCTTCCGCATCAGCCAAGAATACCCCACCGTGAATCCCCACTGAAGAAAATACATTCCACAGTGACCTTGATGCAGCTTTCCCCCTGCAGCAATGGTTAGGAAACTGTCGTTCCTGTCTTGCCCACATTTGCAGACCACCTTTTGGGAGATATGTGAAAGGCCTGCCTCCAACTTGCCCACTTCTTGTCTATTCCATTGCTCATCCTGGTAAAGAGTAGAGGCGTAAGTTTGCACAGGGATTGGTGAGAGCTCTGAGCCCTTTTCAGAGAAGCAAGTCTAGGAAATAGATAGAGGGAGGCCCAAATGGCTCATGAAATTTCTTTCCCTTCTCAGCTTCCTAATGGGGTAAATGAGAGCTACTACCTATTATTCCCCTCCACAGATAACATTTCTAAGTGTTCTTGTCATTTCAAATCCAGATCTTAATTTTAATCTGATGTCACTGCGGGGAAAACACGATTAGGAGTTAGGAGAGAGAAGATCAAGCAAGTCCTGAGAATAGAGCCTTTAGAAATGGCCCTGGGTGTGACCTGGCCCAGGGCAGGTCCTGTTCCTCCCAGAGGACAAAGGCCACCCTTGGTGAAGTGGCAGGGAGGGCAGTGTGACTCGGGGAAGCTTTGAAGGCCAAGGAGTGAGTGTCTGGCTCTCTCTTGATCTTTCAAGCTTGCAGTCTGTCCCCTAATATACAAGCCAACTTAGGGACTATGCTGCCGTTGCATTAAGTCCTCTGTGCACGCAACCTAAATAGACTGCATTTCACTGAAACCTGAGAAATGGCATACCAGAACTTTGTTCTGTTGGTTTCTTTTTTTACAAAAAAACTAAAACTGGGTATCCTCACTAAGATTTTTTAACGTTGTAAACTATATCCCTCATTTTATTCTTCCTCCTCCTCTTCTATTAAATTTGTAATGAATTGTTAATTAAAATAGATTATTAAATAAAAACATAAAAGGTCTTAAAAGTTAGGATTTTATAAATACTTTTATGACTTTCATAAGTTTTCCACATGAAAGCATGTCAAAATTACAGATTTTTCACACTCCCTTAAACTGTATTGTGCTACAGAAACAGAAAGCACACACTTGTTCAGTTCACTATCACTGTCTCAGCTGAATCAAATTCAAAAGGTCATTCTCCCAAGAGGTTCACATTCCAATCAGTGGAGTAGGTCGCTATCGAAAGGCCCCCTGTTCATTCTCCTTTTGTAATCTATGGCACATGCAAAGTCCACAGTATCCTATGTGTCAGTTAACAGATGTCGTGATAAAAACAATAACCCAAAAAAGATGTTTTTAAAATTTTTAACACTTACTATCTTTGCAGCATAAATTAACCTTTTTTATTTTTCACTGGGCCATTACTCACTGACATATGAACTTCCTATTATAAAAAATAAATACTGACATGTAAATTTAAGTATCAATGCTATTCAAAATGTCCATTTTCTGTAATATGATGTGCCCCTCAAAATTACTAGAAGGACTCAATCCTGTTGGTCTTTCTCCCCACTTGTTTAGATCACGGGGATTCCTATCCATTTGATGGGCCTCGGGGGACTCTAGCCCATGCATTTGCTCCTGGAGAAGGCCTGGGAGGAGATACACATTTCGACAATGCTGAGAAGTGGACTATGGGAACGAATGGTATATATGCACAATTCACCATAACCTGGAAAATATTGTACCTTCTTCTGGGCTCCATCATGAAACCTTGAGGTTCAACGTCCCAAGCCACCCTTTAACTAGGTGGGCTGGCTAGGAAAAACAAGTAAGCCAAAAATCCAAAAGGGATCACATAAGGGAAAAAAATCCACCCCAAATTGTGTTGTAGACTTGTCTGATCTGTTTCATAGCATATCATCTGAAGAACCAGTCATCCCCTTCTCAACACGCTGCTCTATTTTCCTTCAACAACTTAGCATTTATGATTTCTTACTTGTTCTTGGAAAGAGGCTACATTCAGAAATGACCTGAGAGAATCAGTACTGTCCTGAGAAGTGTGATGGGGTTGGGAATAAAGGTTCCAGAATATCATACAGCTGGAAATCTTCAGTGTGAAACATGTGGATCAAAAGGTGTAGGCTGGAATAGCAGGGAACTATTAAGGCATTTGTGGTCTAAATCTATGAATTATTGCCAAATATCGTTGCCACTATTTGCTCCAAGGCCCACCTTTATCAGTCTACCAAACATCACTGATGATGAACTAAATGGATCTATGTGCATTTTTATCCTCCCCCACTTGCAACACCAGGGGGAAAGAATTAAAGTCACCAAAGCTAAGTGCCAGAATAGCCTACCAACCTTGAATAATCTAGTTAGGAAAAGGAGATGAGTTAACTGTGATGTGGGCATAAATTATCTTATAAAGACAGAAGATGGAGAAAACAAAAACCTGTGTTAATATTGTTCTTTTTCTCTCTCATATTGTCCAGGTTTTAATTTGTTTACTGTTGCTGCTCATGAATTTGGCCATGCCCTGGGCCTGGCCCATTCCACAGACCCATCAGCACTGATGTACCCCACTTATAAGTACCAGAATCCCTATGGATTCCACCTCCCTAAAGATGATGTGAAAGGGATCCAGGCATTGTATGGTAAGATCATTACCTTCTTTGACCACTAACCCTCAAATTGGCAGGCATTCAGTCTCCAACTTAAAGAAAGTACATTTTATCTGCATTGGTAAAGATTAATCTAGAAACCATAGCCCCAACTATGCCTTCTTGTGAAGAGCTCATTTGCCAGTTGTAAATATGTGTGTGATGTGTGGTTAAATTTTACATATTTCCTTCAGAGCGTAGTAGTCCTGGATAGCCTTAGGAAATATAGTCATTTGTCTGTCTTTTTTTTTCTTTGAGTGCAGGTCAGAATGTACACACTGGGAGAGGATGGATATAGTTTATAGTTCATATATGTGGTGCTTACCCATTTGCAGATAAGTGTGACCTTATCTTTCTAAAAATAGCAATCATGACTAAAATAAGTCCACCACCCAGTCATGTAGCCAACCTGCCATTTACAAAATAGGTTCATGTGTGTCGTCTCACATCAGCCTCACAACCAACCTGTGGGCTGTGAAGTGTTTTCCTCGTTTGATAGCTGAGAAAGCTGAGGTTCAAAGTCAGTAAGTATCCTAAGATATCCTAAGATAAGTTACCTCAAGGGTTAACGTTTCTTCCAAAAGGTAATAAGGGACTATTAGAAACTCTGGATCCAGTTTTCCTTAAGGGAAAAACAAACCAATTAATCCATCAGAAGGAATCCTGAAACATCCTTAGACCGTGTCAATTTTTTTTAATGGATAAAAGGCAAAAAGATCTAGGAAACTGCTTTTCCCTTAAGCCCTGGAGACCTGGTTATTAAGCTTCTGCTTATCAGATCCTCTCCCCATCTTCTCAGTGCCTAAGACCCAGATCTCCCAGCACCTTCGTGGGGTGCTAAGAATCTGGCCCTAGGGAATCCGGATAGTAGAAAGCCCACAAATGGGCCCACAATTCAAAATCAGTCAGATTTCACCTGAGGCACAAAAGACAAATTTCATCCGAAGAAGCCTTCAGTCAGCTCTATCCATTTCCAGGACGGGGGAAGCACCAGATCTGCCCCACCCTTGAGGGACAGGAAAAACATTGTGAATGTCTCCATGTCACAAACTAAGCTCCAGAACCTTGGTGGCAGCATTCCAATGGGAAGCAATTCCTGTGGGCCACTGAGAAGGGCTGAGCTCAAACACTTGCCTTTAGAGGTCCTTATGCCCTGGAAAGTCACTGCCTTCAGATGGCCACTGTCACTCAGCCAGGAGCCAAAGCACATATTTTGGCAGGTGAATGAAATGTTAAAACATGGGTTTACGTTACAAGGGAGGATTCATATTACCCACCTGACCGCTTGCTGCTCCTGACCCTCTTCAATTTCCAGCTTCGATCTTCTCCTGTAGCCTCACCCTGCCTCTGATCTTCACCTTGCTGCTAACCCTACTCCATCCCTGATCTCAAATCTCATCTGAACCTTATCAGAGGCCTGAAACTTTCCCTTTCCTGTGCCTCATTCCTTCCCTGACTCTCACCTGTGGTTATGACAAGGCTTCACCAAAGAGCAGGGACCTGCCAAAGGTGACAGTCCAAGCTGTTCAGGCTCATTCTTCTGGAGCTGGGGCATGGTCCTCAGAGATGCAGAGCAGGAGAGGAGACTCACTGACAGCTCTCACAAGAATTGAGTCTATGTTTTCCAAGAGGATCCACCAGAAGATAGCTGTAAATAGCAAATACCTTCAGTGTACTTCAATTCCACAAGAATTCACTCAGTTTTCACTGGATGCCTAGTAAAAGGCATAGCACAGGGGCAGATGCCAAGGAATAAATGAAAATAATAGGAAAACACAAGAAAGTTATCATCTCATTGAGAAAAAAGAACTTAATTACAAAGAAATATTCCATGACAATATTTAAATTACATTTCTAATTTGGAACACTTATAAATATCAAAGAAGTTCTGTAATAAAATAATAGTGACCATTGTTAGAAGACTTACTATGTATGTGTCAAGCACTCTGCTACCTGTTTAACAGGAATTATTTCATTCTCACAACAGCCTTCTGAGGTGGGTACTATTATTATCCCTCCCTTTTAGGAAGCTGAGGCTTAAATAGTTAAATGATTTGCCTCGAATCACACAGCTCAGCAACCAGGAAAGCCAGGATTCAAACCCAGATCTACCTGCCCTCAACAGCCATGGTCACAATAATATGTCCAGCGTGAAAGTGTACAGCCTCCCCTGGGGCTCTAGAACAAAAGTGTATAAACTCCAAATTCCCACTACCATTTTGACCAAGTCATTTTGAATCCTAGGACCTCGGAAATCATTCCTGGGGAAGCCCACTCTGCCCCATGCCCCCCCTCATAAGCCATCCACCCCCGACCTCTGTGACTCCAGCTCATCCTTCGATGCTGTGACAATGCTGGGGAAGGAGCTCCTGCTCTTCAAGGACCGGTAAGCCTGAGACTCGCCACCAACTCTCACTGGCTCTCATCTCCACTTCCAGACAAACATTGTCCCCCAGGTCCTCGTTGCTGCCGTGTATGACGATCACGCAGAAATGCTGTCCTTTGTAGCAGGAGGGTGGGAGGCAGGGGTCTTTGGAGGAGATATAGAACTGCCAAAACTACTGTTTGTGGTACACCTACTGTGGTCTTGCTGCAGTGCTATGTGTTTCATATATGGACAGTATTTCTTCTAATCCTTTTCACTGTAGCGATTAGAATCCCCAATGTGCAGATAAAGAAAGCAGCTCAAAGAGAGCAAGTAAGTTTCCCAAGGTGACAGTTAAATGGTTGAGCTAGGACACCAGCCTGAATTGATCTGATGTCTGTTTTGTTTAACACTTTATCCCTAGTGAGAGTGCATAGCAAATGCTCAGTAAATATTTGGTGAATGAGGGTTGGCTAGCTGAACAGATGGACAGACAGAAGATTGGATAAAAGGCAGGATGGATGATCAGATGGATAGATAGGTGGGAGGAGAATTCCAAGACCAGCATTCTTCCTAAACTCCTCCTTTTCAATGCCTCCGGGCCTTTCATCTGTCAGGCAGCACAGAGAAGGCAGATCCCTCTTCTCCCCCAACTCTGGTTTCTTGGGGAGCATGGCTGTTGTCTCCATGATGCTGGTTACTCTAATTACTTCTTTCCATGGAGGCAGAGAAACACAATGTTCACCCCATTCCTCCCTTTGCTGGAGACAGAATTCTATTACATCAGAATAGGCAGAGGCATCTCAGGAGCGTTCATGTGTGGCATTATTTTTTCTTCTTCTTCACTATTGCAAAAGTGTTTACGGAGCCCATTGTGGGTGTCAAGCAGTGCAGTCTTTAGGGGTACAAAGATGGGTTGATACCTGCCCCCTCACCTTTACATACCTCTAAGGTGTATGAGAAGGAGACTTCAAAAGCCCTGCAAGGAGGTGAGACATAAGCTCTAAAAGGCAGGGCCATGAAACAAAACAGGAAGCAAGTACCTGAAAAGATCTAGAGAAAGTTCCCTGAAGAGGTGACATTTGAGAAATGTGATGTTCCTTATCTTGTATGCTTTGGGGGATATATTGTTGAGCTACTATTATAAGAATACTCTTTGCTCATTCAGAACAGAGAGAAAGTAACAAAATATTTTTTAAAAAGCAAAATTTACCCAGAATCCCACCACCTGGAGTATATTAGTCTGCTGCAGCTGCTATAACAGAACACCATAGACCAGGTGGCTTAGACAACAGAAATTTATTCCTGACAGTTTTCAAGGGTAAGAAGTTCAAGATCAAGGTATCTGCAAGCTAAGTTTCACTATGAGGCCTCTTTCCCTGGCTTGTAGGCAGCCACCATCTTGCTGTGAGCTCGCATGACCTCTTCATGTACAGAGAGAGAGGGAGCAAGCTTTCCAGTATCTCTTCTTATAAACGTACTACTCCCATCACGGAGCCCCCACTCTCATGACCTCATGAGTCAGAAGTGTTCCCTTCCATCACTAACCCTAATTACTTCCCTAAAGATGAGCATAATAAAGAGACCCCGGTCTCCAAATACCATCCTATTGGGGGTTAAGGCTTCAACATAGGAATTTGGAGGGCACATGACAGAAAGCATTCCCATTGTTAACCTTGTCATTGTGTGTCCCTCTAGACTTTTCTCTGGATAGAGAGCTAGATATTGTACATATGGAAGGGGTGCAATGATTTCCACAAAAATAGGATTTTACTAGTGGTGTTGATTTATAAACATTTTTCACTCACAAAATTTTATTTTTTCTGTCAATGAATTTTAATTCTCATCCTTTATATGTTATTCCATTGAATAGATACATCATTACTTATTTAATCAATCCCATACTTTGGAATATGTGGATTGTTTCTAATATTTTAAAATTAGGAACAGCTTGAACTACATCTTTGACAATGGACAGACATTCACACTTCAAAGGCAAATTAAAGCTGAGCCCGGGAAGCCAGGCTTGCATAGCCAACTTAGTGGGCATAAATTCTGGCCCTACCACCTACTGATGAGGGTGATTCCCCAGCAAGTAATGTGCCAGACACATAGTGTCAATAAATGGCAGTTACTATTTTCAAGAGTGGGAATCAAAAAATATTTACAATGGCAGGGAGAGTTATAAACAACTTGAGATATTTAGAGAACCCAATTAATTCTTTTGTGTTATTAATTTTCTGACAGTTTTTTATTTTTAAGACATTGATCATTGATGTTCTTTTTATTGAGTATTACCAAAAAGTACACCGAATGGAATTGGTAGGCAATGACCCAGGAGTGGTAAACCAGGCAGAGCAGGAGGAGCTTGGAGCACAGATCTAAGTAACCTTGGCTTCCTCTAAGGGATACCATTGTCAGAGTCCATACTCTCAGACACTGAAATGGCATGTAGCACTCATTCAGTGATAAAGCAGTGAGGTGCCAGACATCATGCAGGATGTAGCTTATTCTTTTGGTAAATATCAGAGGTTGCAGTGGGGGCAAAGGAGGCAGTGAAGTCAAAGATATGATACTATTTCATTCAATTATCATTGTTTTCTTTAAAACGCAAAAAAAAAAACCCTCTGTTTCTCAAACTGTGAGCATTTAGCAATTGCTAATGACTACTTAAAGTCGATACATCTTTTGACACAGTCTTGATTATAAATACTGAGGGTGATAACAGACTAGTAAGTGAGGCATAGGTGCAAGAGATGCCTAGAAATGAAAAATCAGCAGAGGGACTACAGAAGGAGAGATGGTCTGCTACCACATATCTGCTTAGTCACCACCTCTCATCTTCTTCCATTTCAGGTTCAGTGAGCTACCGGGGTAGGGCAGATGATTCCAAAGAACTAGAACAAGCTATAAGCAGGATAGGGAGTCAGGAGCGCTCCCTTCCGGCACTGGACTTGCCACTAACTCACTGTGGCACCTGGAGCTTCTCTTTCTTTTCTATAAAGTGAGGGAGTTGTCTATTAAAAAGTGTTCAGTACTTACTAAGCAAACCACTATGTTATCACATCCTTATAATCCCCCTGTGAGGCATGAACTATTATTCCTTTTACAAGTCATAGAAAGGATAAGCAACTTGTTCAAGAGTACATAGCTAGTGAGGAGTGGAGCTGGAATTGAAACCCAAACTAGCAAACTTCAGAGCCTGTACTACCCTGCTGTACTGCCTCCTAAGGTGCTAGAGTCATGGAATCCCATGACTCTATAGCTCTGATTCCCTGCCAGCTGCTGCTAAAAGTCCCAGAGTACTTGCTAAGTCTGGACAAAGAACAAAGAATTCTTTCAAGCTACAGTTATAATGGCAACCAGGGAGCCACTGATTATGAAAGAGCTCCCAGTCTGCTCTCCCCCACTCACCAGCCTGGAATTCCCCATCACCAACAATAATCTGTTGATGGGACATTTCAAGCTGTGGGCATAATAACCACATGGTTTGTTTCCAAAACAAGATGGAATGCAGTACCTTTTAAAGTCACCAGTGAGATTGTCAGATATTCTCCATGGCATATAAATGTACATTGCAATGTTCTGTGTGAAGAGAAATAAGCATTAGCTATTATAAGTTGAAAGGCATATATATAGAGAGATAGATATACTTAATGAACATACACTTACTTTTTATAATAGATGACAAAATTATTAAAGCCATATCAGATTTGCTCTGTCACTTAGGGAAAATAAGAGAGTGAAATTGTAGCCATAACAAAATTATATTTGGAACTGTATCCATACCAAAATTATATTTGCATCTGTCACATTATCTTGGGTTTTACCCAATATAATTTTAAGAATAAAATCAAGAATATCACTATCATCTATAAATCTTAGAAGCATAATAGATTTTACAAATGGAGTAAGCATAAAGGTTGATCGTGTCCAAATCCTTCACTGTAGAGATAAGGAAAATAGGTCCAGGTCTCTTAGCTTCAGCAGACCTTCTAAGGAGACCCAAGTCTTCTGACTCCAGTCCAGAGTCTATCTTATCACTAATACAGAAATCTTTCTGGCTATGAAATGGATCTACCAAGAAAAGCACTGAAGTTTAACCTGAATGGCCATATGCCCGCTGACTGCTATGCACTTGAGTTAGTAGGAAGAGCACTTCCGAGCTGTTCCTTTGCTTCCATGCCCTCTGCTTGCAGGTGGGGTAATCAGCCACAAAGAGATGTTCATAGACTCTCTAGGTTTCTCAAGAATGTCTAATAGGTTTCTTCGCATTTGTTTTTTTTTTCAAAATAGGACTATCTATGTATATATTTTCAATGTCACTAATTGTCACATTTTAAAAGATGTTATGCACCTGAAATTAAAGGAAAAGAAAAATGTTTTTAAGGGTTATGCAAGTAGGAATTGGAGAGAAGAATGGATGTATTCATAAAAGGCATTCTGAGGACTCACCAGCAGGATTAGAGAAGAACAATGGAAAAGGAAGAGTTAAAGCAGGTAGGAGCCTCATGGCTGAGAGTATAATATACAGTATTGTTCACTTAGAAAAATTAAGAGGATTTGTTGGGTACATGATGTAAAACTCAGGGTTAGATGTGTCAGATTTAAAGCAATGACAATTTTCATGGAGTTTCACAGAAATAAGCTAGTGCTCAGGGAAGAGGTCATAGTTGGAGGCTTCGTGGGTTTTGAATCTCTCATGTGAAGGAGATGGTTAAAGATGTGGAGATGAAAAACAGCTCTAAAGAGAGACTGAGGAGAAAGAAAAAAGTCTGAAGATTGAGCCTAGGAAATGGGAGAAAAGGATTCAATAACAGCCAGAGAGACGCAGCACTTTGAAAATCATAACAATAATAATAGTCAATGCTTTGTGGTCATTTGCAATGTGCTATGTGTTGTGCTAAGCGTTTATTTTACAGACATTCACTCATTTAATCCATACTGCTATTGTCCTAGGCCAGAATTATAACTTAGTTCTGCTTGACATCAGAGACAAAATCCCTGTGATGGAATCCCAAATAAATCTGGGAAAAAAGGTGTATTTTTTTTTAAGTAATCAACAGTGGAAAATATTGCCAAGGTCACCAGATTGAGGACTGAAAAAAAGGGACTGAGTGGCCAGGATAATTTGGAATGTAGTCACAGCAGAGCAGTGAGGAAGAATGCCAAATCATGGGAAGGGGTTAAAGAGCAAATGGGGCTGGGTGCAGTCGCTCACACCTGTAATCCCAGCACTTTCAGAAGCCAAGGCGAGAGGATTACTTGAGGTCAGGAGTTTGAGGCCAGCCTGGGCAACATTGTAAAACCCCATCCCTACTAAAAACGCAAAAACAAAATTAGCCGAGCATGGTGGCAGGTGCCTGTAATCCCAGCTACTTGGGAGGCTGAGGTGGGAGAATCACTTGAACTCTGGAAGCAGAGGTTGTAGTGAGCCAAGATCATGTCACTGCACTCCAGCCTGGGTGACAGAGTGAGATCCTGTCTCAAAATAAATAAATAAATAAACAAAATAAAATATAAAGAGCAAATGGGGGGAAACAAGAGTTGCTATAGATCATTCATTTGAGAAGCTTGCTAATAACAAAAGCAGTTAAGATAATAGTTGGCAGTGGCAGCAGGGTCAAGAGAGGATTTCAAAGAGGAAACTGTTCATGTTTGAAGACAGTGGAGAAAAAGAAATACAGAATGCTATAGGAAGGGTAACAACAACAGTAACCACTATTTCTGGGGAGTAGATTTGAAATTGGGAATTCCCAGGATGCCCTGGGCTTGAGGTAAGCCCACCGCGGAACAGGAGGAAGTCTTCCTCCTTCACATTCTCCCTGTGGCTGTGTCTTTTTTGGCTATAAGGTTGCTTCACTGAAAGCAAACAAATAGCATTGTGTTTACTTAGAGTGATGGTTTGTGATCTATTAAGAATTCAGATAAAGAAGCAGAGGTGAATTAAGACCCCTGACTCATTGTCATTTCTTCTGAACCATCTGATTGTGAGAGAGGGGGCCCCTTTGCATGTTCACAGATTATGGCTTATGAATACAGATTTTCACAGGCTCTTCAGATGGGTACAAACACTCTTAATTTAAGGACACTATGCACAGCTTTGACTATCAATAATCCACACCACTGGCTACACTTGGGTTTTTAGTTGTACAAGTTATATTCTTCTTGGGTTCAGTGAGGCGGATGATGCATGACTGATTTCTTGGCTTCTGATGCATCCTGAACAAAGCGGCACTAGTTAATGAATCCCACAGAATGAATGGCTTCTCAGCCAATGACATGACAATTTGAACTTCAAAGTTTCCAATGAAACAAACTAAGAAGGGAACTTTCCTATATTGATAAACTCTAAGTTTATATTTTGCATATCATCAATTAATAAATTTATAGAATAAAAACGTGTCTTTTTAAAGTATCTACATTATAAAACACTTTCATATACATTATCTCAATTGGTCTTTTGAAGTATTCATGCAGATCTTATTATCACTCTTATTTGACAGTAGGAAATTGAATCTCAGAAAAATTAAATGACTCACACAAGGTCACACAGCGAGTTATAAAACAAAGTTTCAAGCATTCCTTGTTTCATTCACTGCAGCACATTGCCCGATCTCAGGGGAGTGAGTAGTAACTAAACAGAGCATCAGAAAGATAGAGGCCAGCATGGTGGTTCATACCTGTAATCCCAGCACTTTGGGAAGCCAAGGCAGGCAGATCACTTGAGGTCAGGCATTTGAGACCAGCCTGACCAACATGGTGAAACCTGTCTCTATTGAAAAAATACAAAAATTAGCTGGGCAGGCCTGGTGGCACATACCTATAGTCCCAGCTACTCAGAAGGCTGAAGCAGGAGAATCGTTTGAACCCTGGGATTGGAGGTTGCAGTGAGCCAAGATTGTGCCACTGCACTCCAGCCTAGGCACCAGAGCAAGACTCTGTCTCAAAAAAAAAAAAAAAAAAGGAAGAAAGACACCTCTTCCCACAAGTAGAAAAGAGGATGACAGAGAAGAACAGAATCTAGGAGAGTGAGAAACTAAAGAAAATGAAAAATGGGCCACTCATTCAGCTGGTGCTGAATTGCCTTGATTGTCCAGCAAATAAAGG
Organism: Aotus nancymaae; assembly: GCF_030222135.1. Taxonomy (NCBI): domain Eukaryota; kingdom Metazoa; phylum Chordata; class Mammalia; order Primates; family Aotidae; genus Aotus; species Aotus nancymaae. The sequence continues at coordinate 7,634,124 of NW_026988423.1, read as the reverse complement.
GTGAAGGCATCTCCTGAAAGTGAAAGACTGATGGGATCAGCTTAGGTAGGAGGGAATGAAGATGGTTGGGTATAACAAAAGAAGACCCTTAAGGCTTGACAACATGCATCAAGTCCCTGGATGCGCCAGGCACCATGCTAAGCCCAAGGATAAAAAGATGAATAAAACATGATGCTGGAAGAGGAGTTTAAGGGACTAGCAAAGAGTTGCAGGAGCCCAGATGGTTACCAGAGACTGAATTTCAAGTTTGATGAGTTAGTCACTTTTCTTTGGTAAAAGTGAATGAAATGTTCAAAGAATATGAAACTCGTGAATCAAGTAAGTTCTGCTTATCTCTCTGGCACCCGTTCATTTAGTCAGCAAATATGTATTGAACTTCGACTAGGTGCCAGCACCGCATTAAATAGTGAGTACGTGAAGATAAATACTGCAGCTAAATATCTAATCAGCAGATCTAAAATATCAATAAACTCCATTGTTTTGCCTTCCTTAACAAAGATATTATGGACTATTGATATAATCTGTTTATTTTCATTCCTACACATCCTGCAGCTGTTCTTTTCTAACAGGCTTATAGATTATTTTTGTTTATATTTTAAATCCATTCACAGATGTATAAGGAAGTTACTTGCTATTATTGTTTTTGTGAGTTTTACTTCACTTCTTACTGCAATCTATAGCTCTAAGGATGCAAATTCTCTGAGTATGTTACTGTTTTATTGCTCACAATGCATCATTTTTTTCATTAGTTTACTGACATTTTTCATGACTAAAGATTCTTTTTGAAATTCATAATAATTTATGTAAGTGATGGATAGCATTTATTCCTATCCTATGTGCACACTATATACATTATAATATGTCATAGTGGTGTTTAAAGTAGGGTTTCTTAACATTGACACCACTGGTATTTCTAGCCAGGTAAGTCTTTGTTATGTTGAGCTGCCCTTTGCATTCAGATGTTTAGTGGCACCCCTGGCTCTACTCATTAGACTCCATTAGCATTGCCCATCCCCAGCTGTGACAACCAAAATTGTCACCAGATACCGCCAAATGTCCCCCAAGATGCAAAATCACATTTGATTTAGAATGACTACTTCAATTTAATCCTCACAATATCCTACATCTAAGTTTTTTCAGTAAGAAATCTAAGAGTCTACCACTAAAGTATGGTTTCCCTTTGACTGAGTTCTTACCACTACACTTTACTACCTCTCATATTGAGTCATTCAGGACATCACTGTCCCATAACTTCAAATAAAAAGTAGGACTTAGCTTTGCCTAGAGTTGCTTGTTGATTTTTAAGTGAGAAATGAAAGAAAATTCATCTGGCTTCAGAGTGATCAGCTGGAAGCCAACTATACACCTCATCAGAGACATAATTCAGACAGAGCCTAGTTTGGGGAGGACATATCTGCTCCTCTACCTTCCCACTTTCCCCACATGGCCTCATCATTATATTATCCTAAAATGCACATTTTGTGTCTTAGCACAGTGACTTATACAGAGACAACATTTCAGAGCTACGTATATTGAACTGCATTAATTGGAATACACTTGCTATTCAGGTTGCATCCCAGGTTCCCAATTAACCCAAGAAGTAGTTGCTGAATTTCAGATACCCAAAACTATGTTCGTTGCAAGGTGGTGAAGAGAAAAGAGAAAAGGGAATCAGTCCCTCTGGCCTTCAGAAAAGCCCAGGTCTGATTGGACAAAGGGACAAAGTACAAAGAAAGAAAAACCAGAGATCACATGTGACTTTCATCAAGGCATGTGACTTCATCAAGGCAACTGGAGCCTGAGCCGGGTCCTCTCTGCCCCTCATCACCCGGTGACCTTGGAGCTCAGAAGCCTTTCTGGACCTCAGTTTTTCATCAGTTAATACATATGTTTTAGATAAGGCTGTGATGTTTTGGGTCTGTGTATTGTCTATGGTGGGTGCCCAATTAGTGGGTAATTAAGGCCTAAGCACATAATACCATTTCAAACAAACAGTATCTATCTATACAGCACCTTACAGTTTATAATACACTTTCATATTCATTATCTCATTTGATCCTTATAATGATCTCAGGATATTGGCCAGGAAATTATTTTTCCTATTTAAGATGATTAAACTGAGGCTTGTAGAGGCTGGTCAGCAGTGGAGTTAAAACCCTAGCCCACATCATCTGAAACACAATGTGCTTTTCAGAAGCACACAATGCTGCCTCTTATGAAACATGAGGAAATATTTGTCTTTTCTTAATATCTCCCTTTTTTGGATTTTATCAGAAGCTTAAGTTGCCTCAATGGGAGGATTATTGGGGATACCTTTATTAAGCCCCTAAATGCAATGGGATATCCTTCTTCTGTGTTCTCAAGGCATCCTAAACTTAACTCTTCATAGCACCAGTCACTCTGATCATTACTAATCAGTCTCTTCTACTAGATTGTAAACATATTGAGGGCAGGGCCAACATCTTCTTCAGTATTTCATCCTTGATGTCCACCACAGTGCCTGATGATAGGTGCTCCATAAATATTTGTTAGATTAACTGAATAGGAAAATTCAACGTAAGATTTGTAGAATTCCTAAACCTGCCACTAGGAAAGTTCAATGTCAAAACTTTATTACAGTTTCCCAGTCCCAGAATAATCCTATGCGTTAATTCTGGGCTCCTAAGAAGCCAAGTTAATCATTCATGTTTTATAAAAATGATTTTCATCTTCAAACTGTTAAGATGGAGTACATTTACATTGTCAGTTTTAATCCAGTACCCTCATGGGTATACTGCCACAATTTTATGACTATAACATTGGGTAACTGGATAGATGAGTTGCTAAACCTTAAATTAATATGTGTGTACTAGATTTTCTGTTAACCAGCCATCGGACTCACAGATGCAAACACTTCCAGCAGACAATTATGTAGGCGACACCATAATTTATAATTATTAATGTTTTCACTATTTTTACAGGGTCTAATCAGCATGGCTCAACCACAGACTTTTGGTTCATTTACATACTATTCATAATGTCCACCTTCTGGATCACAGTTACTTTTGTAAGATTTTTAACTTTTAAAAGATCAGAATAGGAAAGAGAAATTTGTATCAAGTGATATTTGGAATGGGGATATGCATAGCTTAAATTTTGCTATATTCTTTCATATTTTGAACATCCTTAAATAAATAAAGGAGAGGGGATCACAGAAATGCTAAGACAAAGAAAAGGGAGTATAAATTGTTTACCAAGGTCTAAAAAGTTGTGTTTTCCTTAAAAATAAGGCAAGGGTGGGCCAGACACAGTGGCTCATGCCTGTAATCCCAGCACTTTGGGAGGCCAAGGTAGGTGGGTCACTTGAGGTCAGGAGTTCAAGACCAGCCTGGCCACCCGTGATGAAGGGAACCCCTGTCTCTATTAAAAATACAAAAATTAGCCAGGCATGGTGGTGCACAGCTGTAGCCCCAGCTAGTCGAGAGGCTGAGGCAGGAGAATCACTTGAAACGGAAAGGCAGAGGTTACAGTGAGCGAAGACCATGCCACTGCACTCCAGCCTGGGCCACACAGCAAGACTCCATCTCAAAGAAATGAAAAAGAAAAAAAAAAGGCAAGGCAAGGGCAAAGGGCATTTAGCAAGTAGCCTCTGAGTACATTTCAGTCCAAGTGTTATTTTATATCTAAATCAATCATTGATCTTGATTTTTTTTTTAATGCCCCATAGGATTTTCTGGAGACGGCAGGTTCACTTGCGGGCAGGAATTCGGCCCAGCACTATTACCAGCTCCTTCCCCCAGCTCATGTCCAATGTGGATGCAGCTTACCAAGTGGCTGAGAGGGGCACTGCTTACTTCTTCAAAGGTACCCTACAGATCCCTCAATCAAAGAAATGGCAGGGCTGCAGTGCCCCATCCATTTGGCATATCTAGCACTGCCAGCATTTGTCCAGCCATCATGGAACACATTTCAGTTGCTCTTTGTCCTCAGGTTGGGTTTGAAATTCCACCCTACATTTGTTATATCCTACATTGTGTAACAGTGAAAGTGATGGCAGTGACCATTAACCAGAACCAAGCCCGTTAGCCTAGTAAGGCACTGTGTTAGATGGTAGCACCCAAGGAGCTAGAAACCTGGTCTCTGCCTCACAGGACCTCTGCTCAGAGTGACAGTGTATACTCTAGTGAGACCCTTTAATAAATAAAAGCCAACATGGAACTCAGTGTGAGGTAAACAATACCCTTACTTCTATGCCGTGGTCAGAAGCAGCCAGGAGAGGAGGATGCCTTTGAGCTTAGGAGGTGGACACACCTACCAATCTCTGGCTCTAACTCTTTACTATTTGAGTGACTTTGGGAAGTTATGTAACTGCTCTGAGCTCCACTGTCCTCTGTAAAGTGATTATAGCAATATAAACCTTGAAGATGTGTTGTGACGATGGTAAGCCAATGGAAGTTATCTAGTAAGTGATAACAGTTTTAGCTTACATTTTCTTGATGCTGAGGGATAAGTGTAGAAAGCAAGAGCCAATTTAAGTAAAAATCATAGCATTTTCATGTCACTTGCCCATTCTCTCTCATAGATCTATGAAGGTGAAATGAGATTAGAAATGAAGGATATCTTGAAAGATGTACTATGTTAAATGTTAAACACAATTCTATAAATGTTAATGCTTTCTTAAGGCATAACTAGGGACTTCTGCCTCCAGGGAAGTTTGAAGTCTTTTATTGAACTGCATAGTTAGAAGTTTATACCTCTTGTCGGGTTATAGCCATGGCAAATATCCCATAAACTAACCCCATTTATGATCCTTCATAGAAATCTTTATGAGAGAAGTGTATCACCAAGAGGTGCACAGTTTTCATAAACTTAAATTTCTGTTTGCAGGTCCTCACTACTGGATAACGAGAGGATTCCAAATGCAAGGTCCTCCTCGCACTATTTATGACTTTGGATTTCCAAGGCACGTGCAGCGAATAGATGCTGCTGTCTACCTCAGGGAGCCACAGAAGACCCTCTTCTTCGTGGGAGATGAATACTATAGGTATGGCTTTTTTCCTTTTGACTGTCTATATGTATTCAATGAAAAGGATTGAAAAAAAAAAAAACCCCTTCCATGAAAGAATGCAAGGCAAGTTTGCAATAACCCGTTGACTTTTTTAGCCACTGGGGTGCCACTTACAGATGGTTGACTGTCTTCAAGATATGGAACCATCCAAATGATGAGTGAAACCTTCATTCAATAATCCCATTGTTTGGTCTCTAGAATACGGCACATCTTGATCTTTCAATGCACTAATTAACTGGACCCCTAGTGGCCTAAAAGAGTAGATGCAGCATCACCAAATCCCTAACTACCCACTGAGAAGGCCTGACTTTGCCGTTATGTGAGCATCAAATGCATTCCACAATACTCCATGATTTGGGGCAAAATGGAGATGGTCCTGATCATGGAGCTCTTTAAAGGATATTTCTGCTGGAAGGAAAAGGCTTTTTGCTTAGTCCTTTTATCCAGCCGAGAATATGAAGATTCTTCTTATCCAAAGGAAACCATATAATTTCCATGCCTGTCCTCAGGGGCTTCTTATGAGCAAATCTGAATCAGATGTGATCTGTTATCCAATCACTGCACATAGCATCACATCTCATCTCAGCTACTGAGTTTCTAATCTTAATTGACTCATGTTGAGGAACAAGTGAAGCTCCTTCAAAGATCACCTCTGCTTCTGCACACCTTCCCTCTGTTCCAGTTTTCTGTTTTTACCTGTTTACCTAAACATCTGAAGAGAAAAGCAAAAGCAGATTCTAAGCAGGTGACAATGCTAGGCACCTTAGGCTCATGATAGGGTCTTGAAGGAAGCAGGAGAGCACCCAACTTTGTTCCAAGAACTTTCATTTTATTTCATATCACCTATTTTAAATAATCATTTTCATGGCATAAATTTAAAAAGAATTTATATGTCATCTTATTCCATCTGACTCATATTTTCTTCCCCAACTTGGAATTGAGAAAGTAATACAAGTGAGGCACATAGATATTTCATAAGAAAGCAAATTTCTTTTATAAAGAAAGAACTGCAAATAATATGGACTCTGCTGACTCTTCTGAGCCACTAAGAGCCCTGGAAGCATTGCTCAGTGTCATGTGGTATCATGAGCTGTCACTTCCAGACCAGTGTTTAAACCATGAGGCCAGCTATTTTTATCTCAGACCTTTCAAAAACATGAGGCTAGGAATTCACTTATTGAGGCCCTAATATCTGCAGGACAGAATATGATTCTCTAAAGTCTTTCTTTAAGGTAAGGTGGCTGTAGTCACAGAGCTGACATACAGGAAAACAAGTATTGAGAAATCCAATTCCCCTGGTGAATTTTCAGAGAATAAAATCAAGAGAAGCATGCATCAGCATGTGTGTTGGAGTATGAGGGCATTTATGTTAGGATTATTCAGTTCACGTTTTAAAAGGTGTTCACAGTGTGATTCTCATAGGGGGAATTATCCACTCTCCCATTGTCTCTCTTGCCCATATTTTACCTGGTCTGTGGTCTAATCTATCACCCACCAGCACCTGCAATAAAGAATATACCTTCAGCCAGGCTGGACTGAAGCTTAACAGCTAAGACAAGATATGTGGGCAGAGATTCAAAATTCCCTGTAAGTTTTAGGATGGGAAGGTCAAGGGTCTCTGATTTTAGTGATGCTCATTCCCCCCAGAGAAAATCATCCCATACCTTTCCAACTGGTCCTCTGTGAGTATCTACTAAGAAGAAGTTTTCCATAATCTAAATTAAAACAGATTCATAAAAAAGTTGGTCTAGGGCATTAACTAAAATGTTAACAAGCTCATTTTGCTGGTTAAGAAAGGAAACCATGGTAGGCACTTCTAACCTTCCCAGGTTATGGAGGTTGTTAAGTGATATAAAGCATGCAGATACAGACACCTAGCAGCGTCTGCACAAAGTAGGTGCTCAAAAAGAGTTATTCTTCAGCAACACTAGAAACTTATATAGTAACTAACAAATAATTTCTTAACAAGTTGTGATGCTTAAGAAATTGCTTAAACTCCAGTATTTCTCTGAGCGGTGATTCAGACAAAAATCTGGTCAAAGGGAATTTCCTGTTTAAATACCAAAGGCCCCAAACACTGGACTGAAATTACTGTTTTTGGCAAAACATAGATAATCCCTTCAGCAATGGGAGGCTTCTACTTTACATATTCCAACACACACACTGGTGTATGCACCAAGGAGTAAGACAACCCCGACCTACAGCTCAAAAGTTCAGAGAAAGCTATTGTACTTGCCGTATTCAGAAACACCCCTGAATTCTCCACAGTATGCTTTGCAGGGCCTCATGTGTGTGACATCTTTTTGTCATGTGAAGCCCTATATTGATTAGAAATTTAATTTAGCCACTAGTATCAGAGACCCCAAAATAACTGTGGCTTAAACACATGAGGGCTTGTTTTTCTCGTATATGTAAAAAGTCTTGACGGTTTAGAGCCAGTATGGCAGGTTGGTGATTACTGGGGACCCACATTCCTTTTAACATTTTGCTCTGCTATTCTTAACACATACTTCCATTCTCATGGTTGCCTCATGACTCGAGGTGGCCAAGGGAGCTTTAGCCATTATGTCCCTACTTTAGAAGAATGGAATTGAGAAGAAAGAACAAAGGAGATAAATGAAGTTTTGTAAGTAAGCACATGGCCACACTCAAAAGTATGGAAGGTCCCAAGCCTCAAGTTATAGAAAAAGAATTTCACTACATTGACATCCACTGAAAGTGTGTTAGGTCTTATTTCTCTTAGACATTTCTCAGGTTCTTCCTTGCTCCTCATGCTATTTCAGTCTGTGACATAAATAATGTGCCAAGGGAAGAAAAGCCTCTGAAAATTCTCCATGAACTCCCAGAGTTTGGACCCAGTTTAGTGAATGATATGCCATGAGAAAATGACCCAGGAACTTCCTTCACAGAGGATTGAAGGTTGGCTTGTGGCCCAGTTGGATTAGGCTCTAAAAGGGAGAATTCATGTGTCTGTGTGGTAGTTACTTACAGAGGAGCAGCACACAGAGGACCACAATGTCAAATCCAAATAGGAGGCTCTACCATGTTGATGTCGTTACATGCTACATCAGCAAATGACATATGGGTTAAACTTTGCCAGAGTCACTTCCCCTTACTTTTCTTTCTTTTCACTTTATATCAGGCCCTAATGGTTTCATAGTTTTTCCATTTTTTACATTATTTACCCTACCTATGGCTAACTTCTTCTTTTAGATGTTCTCCCTTTCCTACCAGTAGCAGAGCAGTGGCTACATCAAGGGATTTCTGGGGGCAGAGGGGTGCCACCACCTCTATAATTCTTCAAGACAGTCAGTGATTTCTGAATTTTATGCAAAGTGGCTTGCAAATCTGTATGTCCTACTCTTTTTCAATCACATTGCCCCTCTACTCCAAATTACTCTTTCTCTACAGTCAAACCCAGGGCATCATTGCTGCAAAGTAGAAAACATCTTCCACATTCTCTCCTTCCTGAATGCCTCAGAAATACTAGAAATAGATGTTTTTATTTGATGATTTTATAGTTAGTCACCATAAAGAAATAAATAATAAGTAATAAAAACAAGTAAGATAAAATAGAGTTCAAAATCTTGTTTTTTAATGTTTTAAATTAAAAAAAAAATTAACTAAACTACCACATTCAACCTACATTTATTAGGCATATTATGTGTCAGCCTGTGTACTAGTGACATTCAAGAGAAGGTATGGAGTTTGCTGGTTAAGGATGGGCAGAAGTAAAAGAGTCCTAGTGTTACTCTCAACTCCACCAGCAATTATCTGGCAATTTGGATCACCTTTCTGTCTCAGTTTCATTATCTGCAAAATGGGGGTAGAAATAGTATACACTTAATAGAATTATGGCATCGAATAAGGAAAATGTGAAATGCTTGTCACATAATAAGCATTCAGTTCATGTTAGGTGTTGTTAATGCCCTTGACAGGTTTTACAGTGGAGAGTAAATACATATATAAATAACTAACAGAAATCCAAGTGGCAAGAATGCCCTGATACAAGACTTCATGGAGTTCAGTGGGCCAAAATAAAGAGGAAATTGGCCAACTTACCAAAATTAACAGGAAAGAATTCTTAGAGGAAGTGATGGCTGAGCTCCATTTTGAGAGTTGTGTAGGAGTTTCCCAGACAGAGGGTGAGGTGGGGGTGGGTGGCTTCCAGGCAGAGAAAGCAGTTGAAGCAAAAGCACTGATGCATGAAAAAGCATGTGAGCACGGGGAAAACCTCAAGCGGTTCAGTATGACTAGAACATAGACTAAAATGAGAAAGGTGGCCCAAGGAAACCAGGGTACAGATCATGTCGGGTCATCGCCTTTCTAGGGAGATCAGTGTTTATTCTTCAGAGAAGAGGGACATGTTAAATATCTTCAATAAGGGAGCAACTCAATAAATAAGATTTATGTTATAAAAATAACACTCTGCCAGCAATGTGACTGAATTAGAGGGAAACAAGACTTGAAGTCAGATAAACTAGTTAGCCCAAAAGGCAATGGAAAGCATAGTGAAAGTTCTCAAACTAAAAACTCAACCAAGATTCTTATATCCACAAGAGTTATCTTTCAAAAATGAAGGAGAAATAAAGACATTCCCAGAGAAACAAAAACTGAGAGAATTTATTGCTTGCAGACTGCCTGACAAGAGATACTAAAGAAAGGTCTTTAGGCTGAAAGTAAGTAAGCCTAGATAGCAATTCAAGCCCCTTCAAAAAGCCAGAGAGCACCAGTAAGTGTAATTATGTAAAAGACAGTATAAATGTATATTTCCTCTTCTTTCTTCTCTTAATTTGAAAATGTAAAAATCAATTATATTAAACAATGTACATATAATTGTATAATTGTATTGTTAAGGCCATAATATGTAGAAATATATTTGTCAATAACAATATTAAGGAAGCAGGTGGGAGCAAAACTGCATTTGTCGAAAAAAATGACACCAGATGGTAACTAAAATTCACAGAAACAGAAAAACAGAACAGAAATGGTAAATAAGAAAGTTAATATAACAAAAGCTGCAAATATATACATCCTCTTTTTTATTCTCTCAGCTTCTTTAGAAGACATTAAATTATATAAAATGATAATTATAACAATTACTTTGGGGCTTCAGATGTATATAGATATATGTATAACAATAGTAACACAAAAGGAAGGGGAAAGAAATAGAGTTATATAGGAGTAATGTTTCTATATCTCACTGCAATTAATTTAGTAAAAGCCTTAAGCAGATTTTTGTAAGTTAAGATGTATAGGGCAAGCCCTACATTAACCACTAAGGAAATCACTTAGGAAAATATAGTTAAACAATTATAAAAGAAATTAAAATGTTAAATTAGAAGAATTTTACTAATGCAAAAGAAAAGAGTAAGGGATGCATAGAGGAACCAAAAAGACATGAGTTATGTAGAAAACACAAAGTAAAAAGGCAAGCATAAATCCAACTTTATCAATGACATTAAATGTGAATAGCTTAAACAGTCTAATCAAATGGCAGACTGCCAGATTAGATTGTTAAAAAATAAATAAATAAATAAAGACCCAACTATATGCTGTCTACAGGAGATATATTTTAGGTTCAAAGATACAAATAGATTGAAAATAAAATAATGAAAAAATATATCATGCAAATGGCAACCATAAGAAAGCTTGAATGGCTATACTATTATCAGGCAAAACAGACTTTGAAATAAAAAATATTACTAGCAATGAAGAAGGACATTTTATAATGACAAAAAGTCAATATGCCATAAAGACATAATCATAAACATATGTGAATCTTACATGGGGCCCCAAAAATGTATGAAGTGGTAATTGACAGAAATGAAGGGAGAACTCAATAAAGAAACAATAATAGTTAAAGATTTCAATGTCCCACTTTCAATAATGGATAGGACAACTAGACAGACCAACAAGGATTAAAAGACATGAACAATACTGTAAACCAACTAGACCTAACAGATACCTATAGAATGCTATACTCAAAATAAGCAGAAGACTCATTCTTTACAAGTGAACATGGAACATTCCACATAACAGACTAAATGTTAGGTCACCACACAAATCTCAACAAAACTAAAACAACTTAAGTCGTACAAGTATCTCTTCCAATCACAATAGAATAAAGCTAGAAATCAACACCAGAAAGAAAACTAGAAAACTTACAAGTATGTGGAAATTAAACAACACACTATTAAACAACCAATGAGTCAAAGAAGAAATCACAAGGGAAATTAGAAAGTAATTAGAAATAAATGAAAAGTAAAATACAACATATTAGAACTTATGAAATGCAGTGAAAGCAGTGCTCAGAGGAAAATTTATAGCTATAAATGCCTATATTTAAAAAGGAGAAAAATCTCAAGTCAATAACTTAACCTTCTACTTTAAGACAATGGAAAATCAACAACATATTAAATCTAAACCAAGAAGAAAGAAGGAAATATAAACATTACAATAGAAATAAATAAAATAGGTAATAAATAAGCAATTTGAGAAAATCAACAAAACTAAAGGTTGGTTCTTCAAGAAAATAAACAAAAATGACAAACTTTTTACTAGATTGACCAAATAAAAAAGAAAAAATTTAAATTACTTAAATCAGAAATAAGAGGAGACATTACTACCCACCTTCCAGATATAAAAAAGGTCATAACAGACTACTATGAACAATTGTATACCAATAAATTAGATAAATGAAATAAACAAATTCCTAAGAAGTCACAATCTAGTAAAAATGAGTCAATAAGAAATACGCAGTCTGAATATACCTACAGTAAGGAAAGAGATTAAAGTAGTAATCAAAAACTATCCACAAAAAAAAGTCCAGGCCCAGAAGAGTTCAATGGTAAATTCTACCAATACATTGAAAGAAGAATTAATGTCCATTTTTTACAAATTACTCCAAACCTTAGAAGAGAACAGAATTAATACCAATTTTTCGCAAACTTTTCCAAAACATAGAAGAAAAGAAAACACTACCTAACTCACTGAAGTCAGCATTATCCTTATATCAAAATCAAACAGAAACATCACAAGAAAATAAAACTTCAAACCAATATCTATTGTGAATATGGCTACAAAAATCCTCCAAAAACACTAACAAACTAAATCCAGCAACATATAAAAAGAACTATACACCAAGACCAAGTGGGATTTCTTCCCAGGAATTCAAGGTTGGTCTAACATTCAAAAATCAATTAATGAAATATACCATAGCGATAGAATAAAAACAAAAACCATATGATTATCTCATTCAACAACCTAGGATTAAAAAAAAAAAAAACCTTCTCAACTCAGTAAAGAGCATCTATGAAAACCCACAGCCTATGGCATTGTCAGTGGTGAAAGACTGGATGCATTCCTCCTAATATTAAAAACAAGACAAAAAATCCTCATACACTGGTAGTAGAACTGCAAATTAGTATATCCACTTTGGAAAACAGTCTCCTACTCCTCAAAAAGTTGAACATAGAATTATCATTTGACCCAGAATTCCACTTTCTCTTGGGTATATGCCCAAGAGAAGTAAAAACATAAGTCCATATAATAGCTGTATACAAATATTCATAGCAGCATTATGCATAATAGATGAATGGTGGAAACAACCCAAATTTCCATCAAGTGTTGAATGGATATATAAAATGTGATAAATTCATACAATGGAATATTATTTGGCCATAAAAATGAACTGCTGGTACATAGTACAAGATGAATGAATCTTGAGAGCAATATACCAAATGAAAGATGTCAGTCATGAAAATCTGCATATTATATGACTCCATTTATATAAAGTGCTCATAATAGGCAAGTTTAAACAGACAAAAAGTAGATAGTGACTGTCTAGGTCTGGTTGAGATGGAGAGATGGGGGTGTGGGATATGGGGACTTAGAGTGAAAAGGTGTAAGGTTTTTCCGGGGGCAGGTGATGGCAACATTCTAAAACTGATTGTGTTGATAGTAGCACAATTCTGTGAATACAACCATGCATCACTTGCTTAACAATGGGGCTATGTTCTGAGGAATGTGTCATTATGTGATTTGGTCAGTCAGCAAACATTATAAAGTGTACTTACACAAACCTAGATGGTATTGCTTACTACTCACTTAGGTTATATGGTATACCCCATTGCTCCTATAGCGCCTACAAACCTATACTGCATGATACTGTACTGAATACTGTAGGCAATTGTAATACAATGGTATTTGTGTATCTAAACATAGAAATGGTACAGTAAAAATACAGTGTTATAATCGTACGGAACCACTATCATATACATGGTCTGTCATTTCCTGAAATGTCAATATATGGCACGACTGGGCACTAAAAAAAACCACTGAATTGTTTAAATAAGAGAGAGAACTGTTGCAAGATTTTTGCCAGAGATGATAAGTTTAGGGGTTGGAGTAGTTTTGATTGTTTTTCAAGCAGTAGAAAGCATAGGTCTGGGTGACTGACTAGTTGGGGGCCATTTCTTTAATAGATGGGTTTCCAATTTTGGCATTTACCACAACAGTAAACTTAAGAAATGAAGCAGAATTAGGGGAACAAGAAGCAGTTTCATTTTGTACATATGGAGTTTGACATTCTAGTGAGACCTGAGAAGAAAAATATCAAGAAGAGAGTTGGACATACAGGTCTTTAACTCAAGAGCACTCAGGCTAGAAAGATAAGTTTGGAATTCATCATGTAATCAGGTGGTGATTGAGGTCATGTTAGGATATGAGACTGCCAGGAAGATGGGGTTCAATGGCAGCAAATGATGTTTGTTATAGAAAACACAGAATATATGAAAGGAAAAGAAATTCTTCCAATTGCCAACACTTGCTACATCCTTTGATACTCATTTAATATTTTTCTTCTATTTTTTCCCTTCAGTTTTCCCCATTTTTAAGTAGTTATGTATGCATTTTTTTGTCCTGACATTCTTCTACTTAATATTATAAAATATATATTTGTCTACGTTGTTAGAAATTCTTTGTCCCAGAATCTCCTCACAATCATTTTCCTCATGGGGTCCTATTTCTTAACTCTCATCTGGGATTGTACATGGCAGCTTCCGCCTCTCCTGCCTTCTCTTTGTTCCTGATCACTCTCCCACCTGCCTTTCTCTAGTATAGATCACAAAGGCCACTTCATTCATGAAAGTCATGTGATTTCTGGCTGAAAGCTGATCATTAACTTCAAAATGGAATTTCAGATTTCTATTTCATTGTCCCTCCTGACCCACACTGGAAAGGTCACTTTGAGGAAACTTCCTGAAACCATCTTAGAAAGGCTTTATCAGTAAATTCCCCTTTTGCCGTCCTTTCTTGCATTCTCTTTAAGCATCTTTTAGGAGACTTAGCTCCCCATTTAGTGCTTCCAAGAGGGTAGAATGGACTCAGGTATGCCATTGCCAAACAACTGAAATTAGCACAGTCAAAACACCAAAAATGCCATCTAAGTTCTAAGCATACGGATTAGGTTAAACAAAAACGCAGGTACTTTATCAAAACAGTCCCTGAGTCCTTAGAATACAAATGAAATGTGGAGAGTAAGATAACAAACTTGAAAAATTACATCAGATATCTCTTGTAGGCAATGATTTATTTAATATATATTAAATGTGGATACCTTGAATCAATATTAAATGGTGAAACAAAGGCCCATAAAGGAAATAAACATAATTACAGATCATTATTTCTAGTTTGGTATTTAGGTTTCACAAACAAGGCCTCAGTGATGAGAGGATATATGCAATGATTTTAGCAGATACTCAAGATATAGTTGATTCTCAATAAAAATTGTATTTCTTTCCTTAATATTGAAATTCAACTTATATTTATTGATGGCTGGCTCACTGTGCCAGGAATCATGCTCAGTGTTTTCTCATACTCTCTCATTGTCCCATCTACCTTTTCAACAATCTTGAGAAGTAGGTATTTCATTGAATATTGTGTCTCTGAGAGGTTACATGATTCACTCAAGATCACACAGCTACAGTGGTCCGTCTGAAGCTATATTTCATGTCCTCTGAATCCAAATCCAATAGGCCTTCCCATCCACCACATACGTTCATTCTTCGATTCTCTTCGCCATTTATTTATTGTTAGTCAAAACGCCTGTGATCTTCATCCTATCACATAATCTCCTTTTCTGTTATTCTCTCAGCAAAATCCTCACACCAGCAGACCTTCTTCATCTTAATCCCCTCTCTGACTTGGTTCTCTGGACTACCTCCAACATTTTTTACCCCTCCTTTTTCACCTCTTCTCAACCTTGCCTACTACTGCAAACATTATCTTGTAAAGTAAGTTTAAAGATTAAAGATTAAACTCCTTAATGACTTAGGATCCCAGATCAAACCACAAAGTTCACTCAACCTTATACTGACAAGTCAGAGTTAATGGTTTTGGGGGCCAAAATAAATGACAAAGTCTGCTGGTTTGAGCCTGCTCTTGGTGCTACACGTGTCAGGTATGTGTGTGTGGTGTGTGTGGTGTGTGTGTGTGTGTGTGTGTGTGTGTGTAAATTGTCTCTTTTCCTCATGACCACTGTTTTCCAGTTAAGAAAAACCAGGGCTCAGAGCTCAAAGTACCTTCTCCTGATCACAGAATTAGCAGATAACAGAGTTAGAAATTCAAACCCAGTACCATCAGACTGTATGTGTTGAGCTCTTTGCACTATAACAGAAATCCGTAAATATCTGTTCACACACAAAAGGCTAGATCATCACAAAGTTCTCACCAGTTCACGGCTAAATAAAAACAGCACAATATTATAAACCAGGGAGCTGCAGTCTGTGTCAGCATAAAAACAGATTATTGTCAAGAACCATTCTGAGTTTATGTCCTTTCTGCCTTTTTGGTGTTAACATTTCTTTTTCCTTGTGAAATGATAATGAAAACAGGTGGTAGTAGTTCTTTTGATGGTTAAATGGTAATGTTCTTAGTAAAATGAAAAGTAGGTAACCTTGTGTTAGTTATGCAGGCCCCTGTCTGCATGTCTACGCATAAAGTCCACATGACATATTAATGGTTACAGTTAATATGGATAAAATGCTGGGAGAGTTAGCTTCCACCCAGCCCCAAACATTCTGTAAAGCAGCTCAGTCCTGCACTTAGTTTTAGCCTGAATAGCCTTTTTCAATATTTGCTTCTGGCTCAGCAACACTAGAGAGTTGTCCCTGGCCTATGTAGTCACAGCCACACAAGAGGCACATTTCAGGAGACGGTGGGTGTGACCTGCTGCCATGGGAAATTTCTCAGCAGCCCAGGTACTGGGAGAAATTATCTGAGCTTTTGGTGGGAAAGGAGTAGGGTATCCACCTGGGAATGTCCCCATTTGGAGCTCTGTGCTAATGAAGAAGGGACTTTCTCACACTTTAAGTGAAGTCTTAATTCTCACACATATCACGCTGACTCACACAGTCACAGTCTTTTTTTACAATGGCTAATTTAGATCACAAAGAGATGTATTAATCAATCTTCAGAGTTATCTTTGAATGCTGGCTGCTGATCCAGAAAAAGAAAGCAGGTCTACTATTCAGTCAGTCATATAAGCTTTCCAAGAAACAAAAACAATGGAATTCAAGTAAATTGGTTTAAAAGGCAGAAGTTCAATTATTACATATTTCCTTGGTTCTGATTTACTTATTGTTCACACATTTATTCATTCAATGTGCATTATTTGTTCAAACCTTTCTTCATGGATACATAGCACTAAGTTCATGAATAAAAGCCCCTATGAAAGGCTTTCATCGTTTGATGAACCAAAGAATGGATACACAAAGAGAGAAATAATTACAAGAATAAACACGGCAATAAAAATATATAGAGATGCTTTCAAAAGGCAAGTGTTTTTTTAAGTTAACAGAATGTTTTGCTATAATATATAGAATGAATAATTCTAAATAATATATGTAGAAATTTTTTGGAGACTGCTTAAAACAAGTGACCTCCAAGTTTGTGGTGCCAGAATCTCAGGAACATGGGACCACAGTGATAAAAGTCTATAATCTCTTTTAGGTATTTTAAGAGTCCAATTTAAACAATAAAAAGGGCCAAACCCAGTGGCTTATTCCCGTAATCCCAGCACTTTGGGAGGCTGAGATGGAAAGATTGCTTGAGACCAGGAATTTAAGACCAGCCTGGGCAACATGGCAAAACCCTGTCTCTACAAAAACTAAAAATTAGCCAGGGTGTGGTGGTACATGCCTGTAGTCCTGGGTACTCAGTAAGCTGAGGCAGGGGGATAGTGTGAGCCTGGGAGGTCAAGGCAGTGGTGAGCCGTGATGGCACCACTGCACTCCAGCCTGAGCAACAGAATGAGACCTCATCTCAAACAAAAACAAAAACACAATAAAGCAAAAATAAATAATAACATAAGTGCATGTGTATGTGTACATGAGAGAGAGAAAAACACCTAAATAAGTTGCAAGTGTGTATATGCCTGACCATATAGTGTCATCTACAACAGTAAAAACCTCTTATTAATATTATTTATGAAATAATACTTTTTCTAGCTACGATGAACGGAAAAGAAAAATGGAAAAAGACTATCCAAAGAATACTGAAGAAGAATTTTCAGGAGTAAATGGCCAAATCGATGCTGCTGTAGAATTAAATGGTGAGTGTTTCCACTGAAAACTTTCTTCATGAAAATTATCATAAGAAATCTGAGCTCTGCTTTAACACAACAGAAAATGGATTTCCAAGTGGGAGGCATTGGTTCTTATTTGGTCCTAGGTCCTTTCATAAGTTTAGCTAACCAGATTATCCACTAGAAAGAGTAACTATAAAAGGTCTGGTATTGTAGTTCTCTCTTTCCTAATAGAAAGTTTTTAAACTATAGCTTCAATCAATTAGTCAGCTAGATCATAAAGTCTACCTAGGTCAAGATACCTTTTCTATCTTTAAAATACACATAGTCTTGGCCAGACGCAGTGGCTCACACCTGTAATCCCAGCACTTTGGGAGGCTGAGATGGTAGGATCGCTTCAGTTCAGGAGTTTAAGACCAGCCTGGGCAATATGGTGAAACCCTGTCTCTACAAAAAAAAATTAGCTGGGCATGGTGGCACACATCTATAGTCCCAGCTACACAGAATGCTGGGAGTGGGGATCACTTGAGCCCAGGAGGTCGAGGCTGCAGTGAGCTGTGATTGCGCCACTGCACTCTAGCCTGGACAACAGTGATGATACCCTCTCTCAAAAAAAAAAAAAAAAAGAGTCTCAACTTTCCAACACCCAACTCCTACAATTTAACACATAGCTAGGAAACTTGAATAGAATTTTGTTGAATAAATTTAATTGAATCTTCTGAATCAATCAGCATACTCTTCTTCAAAAAATAGCACAGGGCTGGACACTGTTCAGAAGTGCAAAGACCATTCCAGATGTGGCCTCTGCTCTCATGAAATGGTTCATCCAACACAGATGAAATGACTGGAAAACAGACAATCTGTAATTTCGTATTGAGTCATGTGGTAGACTTCACAATAATTGTTAAGAGCTGATCTGAGAAATAAAAGATCAGAATCGGCAGCAGTCATTGGAAATGTTATAGTGAGACTTTAGATGGGTTTTCAAGATTGGCCAGAGGCTTCATCAGAGAAAGAAAAGTCAGGGGGCTTCCTTGAGGAGAACAGCCTTAGCAGAAGCACAGCGCATGACTGAGCGTGACACATTGGATGACCCCAAGTAGAAGGCCTTACCCTGGCTGGAACAAGGAGAAAGCTTAGAAATGACTGAGAAGTTGAAGAGTTGGGTTCTAGGGTAGGGTGGAGCCATGCAGAAGACAAGCTAACTGCCGCCTGACAAATTCGCAATTCCCCTTTGATGACACCTTAAGAAAGTGACAATTACAAATTCCATTTATAATTTTGCTGGTCATCTTCAGTAACCACATTTTCAACTTTGTCTCTTTTAGGCTACATTTACTTCTTTTCAGGACCAAAAACATACAAGTATGACACAGAGAAGGAAGATGTGGTTAGTGTGGTGAAATCTAGTTCCTGGATTGGTTGCTAAATAGAAAAGCCTGGTCTTCCCAACAATGAGGATGATGGCAAGCAGCTTCTAACTGGATCTTAAGGACTAAAGCAGAATGTAGGATAGGGATTCTTTCCATGGCCTTCAAGTCAAATTAGAATTCATTGAAAATAATGTTTCCAAATTTTTTCATAGTTGTATATTCAGAATTTTCATCCACACTAGAAAGTGTCTATATGGGCAACTTTATACAAAATTCAAATCAACACAATGCACTCTCCAGTTAGACACCATTATTTTTTCTTACCTAATATACTGAAGCAGATCAGTTTGATTTTTATTTCCAGGAGGAAGCCTAGTGGTAAATTCCATGACATATACTATAATTCTTTTAATAGGAAATGTTATTACTATACAAATTATAATTATTTGCAAGCAATGGCTTTTGTGGCCATGATTTGACCATCATTTGTTATAATGAATACAAATTTCCCAATTTTTACTTAAAAGACATCACAAGAAAATACTGTATAAGATTTGTTTCCAGTTTGTTTAATTTGTGTCTACTCACTGGTCTCTGGTGTAGGCTTAGGTGGATAAACCTATTCAAACAAATTTTCATAGTAGGCAAGAGATGGGCACTTTGCAACAGGAAAATTTTTAACAAAAGCTAATAAAATGTTTGAATAGAACAGTTCCTCATTTCTTTCTCCGTTAATATTTACTAGCTTCTATAATACTTTATTTAGCCACCCACAAATTCTGTGTACCCATAGAAAAATTAAACCACAAGATAGCATCATAAGTACACAGACCCAGAAAAAATAACAGTAACTTATACCTTCTTCCTGAAAATAGACTCAGTGAAACTATCTTTGACGCAGCTAAGTGAGTGTCTTTTGAATAGTCTTCCATTCAGGGGAGTTCATCTTTTTGTTTTAGTTATTCTTTTTTTTTTTTTTTTGAGACGGAGTTTCACTTTTATTACCCAGGCTGAAGTGCAATGGCGCGATCTCGGCTCACCACAACCTCCTCCTCCCAGATTCAGGCAATTCTCCTGCCTCGGCCTCCTGAGTAGCTGGGATTATAGGCACGCACCACCGTGTCCAGCTAATTTTTTGTATTTTTAGTAGAGACAGGGTTTCACCATGTTGACCAGGATGGTCTCGATCTCTTGACCTAGTGATCCACCCGCCTCGGCCTCCCAAAGTGCTGGGATTACAGGCGTGAGCCACCGCGCCCGGCTGTTTTAGTTATTCTTATTTCAAGCTAAACCTTTTTTCCCCTACCTAGACATCAGTATAGGTAAAACTATGGCTGTCTGTCATTCTTATAATTTTGCCTTAATCTTACTCTCTAGGATGTAAGGATTCTAAAATATTTTAATGGTTCTAAAATTGAATGATAAAATACTTGTAATACTTCATAGACCTCCTGGTACATCTACAGTATTTAACAGATGCTACTATTGTTGCCACCATTTATGACATTTGTTTCGTACACTCACTTAAAAGACCTAATATTAAGAAGGGATGGAGTAGTTACTCAAGGTTATTCTATACTTTCCATTTGGTTTCTGTTACTGAAAGCGGCCATTTATAGCCAACCAGATGCTGAATATTTGTTGAAGGCAAGGTCTGTCATCCTTGCCTTCTAACGTCAAGGTGCTTCTACAGAGGTGAAAAGTCACTTTTGCAAAAACTGCTAAGGCGGACTTCTTACTATCAATAAGCAAGGAGGAAAACAAGCCGGCAATTTCTTTAAATGTTTAACATAGATTTATCTTATGACACAGCAATTTCACTCCTAAATATATATCTATGAGAAATTAAAATATGTCTACACAAAAAACTTGCACATAAATATTTGTAGCATCATTATTTACAATAGCCAAAGCATGGAAAAATGTCCATTAAGTAATAAATGAATACATAAAATGTGGTAAATTCAGACAATCGAATGTTATTTGACAATAAACAGAAATGAAGTCCTAACACATGCTATAACATGGATGAAGCTTGAAAACATCATGCTAAATGAAAGAAGCCAGACACAGAAGGTCATATATTGTATGATTCTATTTATATGAAATATTTATACAGAAAGCAGACCAGTGCTTGTCAGAAGGTGGAGGAGGGGGTTATAAAGGGTGACTACTAATGGGTATGGGATTCTTTTTTTGGGATAATGAAAACGTTCTAAAACTGACAATGGTGATAGTTGTACAACTCTGTGAATATACTGAAAGCCATTAAATCATACACTTTAAATGAGTTAATTTTATGTTATGTTAACTATATCTCAAGAAAGCTGTTACATTAATAAAATAAACAAGGAGATCAAAGTGGTGTGATGATTCATGGAGGTCATGCATTCTGGCAGCTGTGTCAGGGACCACATGACAATGGAGCACCAGCCTGAAGATATCCAGTGCTGCACACAACCAGCCAGATGTCCTCCTCATGTTCGGCACTAGCCCAGAACTGTGCATAAAGAAGACACTTCACTAGTCAATGAATTCACTGAAAGCAATAAAGCATATGCTCTCAGGTCTGGCTGATGGATTCAAACTCCACATCTTCTATTTTCAACTGTGCGATATTGACCAAATTCCCTCATCCTCATTCTCTGTCTCAGTGTCTTCCTTTATAAAAATGGAATAATGGCAGTTTTTACCTCCTAAGGGTATTTCAAGGCTTAAAGGTATGAGTTAAAAAGTAGTCCCTGGAACTCTACAGAGGCTCTATACTTGTTGTTGTTGAAGCCATTAGAGTTCATTTTGTTTTGTGATATTTTGGAGAATTTGTATATATCCCTTGAGATAACTAAAGATCTGATGAGCTATAATATGACAAGAGATCATCAATGATCTGAAATTTTTCTCTTCCAAATGTCAAATTAAATAATTTAAAAATACTATGTTTAGCCCCCATCTCCAAAAAATAATTCTTACAAATCATCATTTTATTGAGTTAAAGAATTCTTGGCTCTTAGGCCAGGCATGGTGGCTCACATCTGTAGTCCTAGCACTTTGGGAGGCCAAGGTGGGTGGATCACTTGAGCTCAGGAGTTTGAGACCAGCCCAGGCAACATGCTGAGACCCTGTCTCTACTAAAAATACAAAAATTAGCTAGGAATGGTAGCTCATGCCTGTGGTCCCAGCTATTTGGGAGGCTGAGGTGGGAGGACTGCTTGAGCCCAGGGGGCAGAGGTTGCAGTGAGCTGAGATTGTACCACTGACTCCAGTCTGGGTGACAGAAAAACCCTGTCTCAAAAAAAAAAAAAAAAAAAAATCTTGGCTTTCAGATATAAAATTTGTATGTCTTTTGGAAAGATACAGTCTCTCTAAAGCACAAGAAGGGGTGATTGTGTCATAACACAGAGCACTTATCCTCATATAAGAATTTTGTGTGAAATAATTTATAAAATATACTACTCATTTGGCTTCAGAGTAACTGAGTGCAAACATGACTCATTAAATAACAGTTTTGGACAAAGTGTGGTTGAAGTACTCCTTTGAGGATCAAGAGGTAGCAAAATAGAGTTCACTTTATGATGAATTCTGTGCATTATCCTATTAATCTCAGTGATGACTTTTTGTGAGCAGAGACCGTTGAAAGAACTAAACAAACTACGAAGGATGAATGGATTCACCTCAGTGGGGAGCTTTCCTAACAGCTCCATATTAAATTTTCTGTGGTATAAACCAAGCCCTCTTTCATTTAACCTAGTGCTAAATGGAAGACCGAAGTTTGTCTTTTGGGTCTTCTGTTTCTTTTCAAATGTTTATTGGGAAACACCTTAGATGTCCACTTCACAAAGCAGATGGCAAACAAACTAAGCAGTTTTTTATTTGGAATTCTGTATTTAATATTTTTAAATGGTCACAGGGTCTTCAGGGTGCTTTTATTTATATATTATCCAGATGTTTTTCTTTAATCCTGTTAGTTATTTTTCTCCTACAGACAATGAAATTGAAGGTTCTTGGTGAATATTCATAGCTAAAATTACCCAATGAAGTGCTATTCGAGAGGAAATGCATAATGCTAGCCAACAGGTTGGTGTTTTAGACCACTATAATGGAGCTTAGAAGAGTCCAGGCCAAAAGATCGTCTGCATTTCTCTCCAGTAGGTCTGGGTAAAAAGTAGAAACAGCATCTTTTGATCATCTTTCATCTGTCAAGCCTCCTGTCTTTGGTCTCATTCCAAACCCTAGGTGGTTTGTCAACAAGACTAGTTTAAAAGGTATACTGTTATACTCAAAATGTCATAATCACAGATTTGTTCCCAACACCTCGACCCTTGGAATTGAACTAGGAGCAGAATTGGGAAGCTTGCTGGTAAATAAATTACAATGGGAAATTAGTGAATGTCTTTGGGATCCAAAAGAGGACTCTTTTTTTTTTTTTTTAATGAAGATCTCTTCATTTTAATGTCTTCTCCATTAATCTTAACATTCTTTCCTTTAATTTAATGTATCATTTAACATGTTTGGAGATGAAAGTAAAATTTTGTTGCACAATGCAGCATGTTGTTCTGACAAGAGATTGAGGAGAGATGAGAATAGAAAAGCATGGGAGGGAGTTAATGGGAAAACAATTGCAAACATTTGTTGAGAAATGTTAACACTTAAGTCCATCTCGGATCATTTGCAGTGGAAAAAAAGAGTGTCTGTATAAATAGTTAGCAATGTGTTTATTCTTGGAAAGTCCCAGGCCCGTAATGCAGTGATAAACAATGTGAGTTTTGAGTTGGATATTAAACGTGTTGAGAGCTGCCTCTATAGAGAATGGACGTCAAAAGTCCATTATAGCACATTCCACTTGAATTGCAGACTGCTCAATGGTTGTAATGTGTCACTTTGCCAGATTCTAAACATATTTCCATATATGAATTAGCAATTTCTGTGAGTGATTTTATCAGTTGTTTCTTCTGAAACAATCTCTAAAATTAGTTCATCTTTTCATTCTTAATTCACTAGAAAATATTTATTTAGCACCTACTTTGTGCTGGCACCAACCTATGCTCAGCTGCTTTCTTGCATAAACGTCTGCCCTCGAGGAGCTTACATTCTATTATTGAGACACACAATATTCAAATGAATAGAGATCTATAATGAAAGACAGTGAAAGTGCTTTCAAAAAATAAATAAAGCAGGGCAGGTAATAAAGAATGCTGGAGTGCCATTTTATAAAAATATATTTGGGAAAAGGTCATACTGGATCCAGGGTATTCATGCAGAATGACTGAAGGGAGGGAGGAAGCTGTGGAAGTCTCTAGATGTTTCAGGTAGAAGAAGCAATAAGTGCAAGACCTTGATGTAGATAGGAAGGATTTGCACATGTTTGAGGCACAGCAGGAAGGCCAGTGTGGCTGGAGACAGTGAGGGAGAAAGAAACAGATGGGATTAGAGAAGCAGCTAACGAAGCCATGGAAAGTCTTCTGGGTCCCTGTGATAAGAAAGGTTTTGAGCAGGTGCATAACATGATCTGACTGCTGAGTAGCAAACAGATTACAAAAGCACATGAGTGGATTCAGGGACATTAGATAGTGCCATTTTCCAGGGTAGAAATGATGGTGGCATTGACCAAAGAAGTAGCAGTGAAAATGCAAAGAATGTCAGATTGAGTTATATTTTCCAGGTAAAGCCAATTGTATTTGTGTATAAAGTGCACCCAGAATTTAATAAAAAGAGAAGGGTCTGCAATGACTCCAATGTTTTTGGCCTAAACAAGTGAAAGAGGGGTGGTGAAATGACAAAGACTAAAGGAAGAGCAAGTTCATGGGGGCTGGAAATCAAGAGTGCAATTTTGAATTCATTGAGTTTGAGATGCCTTTTAGACATCCAAGGGAAAATGTCCCTATATAAAAAGCTTAAGTAGTTAGATAGATATAAAAAGCCTGAGTTCAAGGAAGAATTTGAGACCCAAGATAGAAATTTAGGAGTTAAGCCTTAAATTGTTATCTACATTCTTTTTGATTTCCCCCACATACTATGTGGAATTTAGGGCAACGTGAATTATTAAAATATAAGAAGGCAGATGAAAAATGATCTCAAGTTTTTTGAATTACCATCCAGGGTTTTAGTAAACACATTCTTTCCCACCTCAAGAACGTAGTTTAGTTTTCAGCAAAAGTTGCACACTTTTTTTGAAGTTTTTTTTTTTTTTTGGTCTTCATTTTTGTATTTCTTGTTTCCAAAGTCAAAGAAGAAATCAGAAAAGAAAATATAAAATCTTAAAGATTGCTCTGAATGAAAGTCATTGAAAATCTTAAGGATTGTTTTTTCAGGAACTAACAAGATCCTATGCTAATAAGTATTACTTATTAATACAGTAATAAGTAGCTTAGGAACTCACTAAGAAGGATGAAAGAACTTTTGAGATTTAAAAACATCTATGTTGGGCCAGGCGCGGTGGCTCATGCCTGTGATCCCAGCACTTTGGGAGGCCGAGGCGGGTGAATCACGAGGTCAAGAGATCGAGACCATCCTGGTCAACATGGTGAAACCCCATCTCTACTAAAAATACAAAAAATTAGCTGAGCATGGTGGCGCGTGCCTGTAATCCCAGCTACTCAGGAGGCTGAGGCAGGAGAATTGCCTGAATCCGGGAGGCGGAGGTTGCGGTGAGCCGAGATCACGCCATTGCACTCCAGCCTGGGTAACAAGAGCGAAACTCCATCTCAAAAAAATAAAAATAAAAATAAATAAATAAAAAAATAAAAACATCTATGTTATTCTTACAATAAAAACAGCTCTGTTTGTAATCTCACCAAGCCTTACAGAGAAAGTGACTAGCAAGGTCCCTTAATAAAGTTCTCAAATAAGGCAATTTTTTCAATTAACTTTTTAATTAACTTCTAATTTAATTGCATTGTAGTCTGAGAATGTGGTCTGAATGATACAAGCTATTTTAAATTTGTTGAGACTTACCTAAGTTTGACTTTTGCCTCAATATGTGATCACATTTTTGTCAATGCTGTGTAGATACAGGTTTTCAGTAAGTGAACTTTCTTTTGCACATCTTTTTCTCCTCGGATGTCTCACTTATTTCACCTGTGAGCTCACATTTCCATGGGATCATCAGTTTCCCCAGCTAGGAGAGGTGTGAAGGCCTGGGTCTTTTTTGTCTCCTGCTTGATGAGCATAGAGGCTGGGATGGGATTGAAGCACCTCAGAGCAGCATTCTTGGTAATGAAGTCTGGACTCAACCCCTCTCATTCTCATTCACTCTTATCAGTAAATCTGCTCTCAAGGACCCCTCAGAAATTCCATCTCAGGCTTTGAGTATTTCTGGGGGCTGCTACTATGTCTATAATAGTGTAGTCTCCAGCCTGGGGAGGAGTGAAGGAAGGGATCTCTCAGGAGCTGGTGAGGCTGACTACACACCTTGTTACAGACATCCTATCTCTGCTGACATCCAACATCAACTCCACATTAATTTATTTAAAAATATTCATTGAATGCCTGTTTGCTCTTGGGTTATATCAGGAAACAAAACAAAATCCCTTGCCTTTCTACGACTTCCAATGTTCAAGTAGAAGACAGGCAATAAGCAGTAGACATAATAAGTGATCAAATTATACAGCATGTTAGAAAATAAGGTCTATAGAAAAATAATAACTATAGGGCAGTGCCCAGACATTTAGGAATCACAACCTGGGGAGGCAGCTTGCAATTTTAAGTAGATCAGCCAGAAAAGGCCTCACTAAAAAGGTACAAAATATCATCTTCATGAGAAAGAAAATCCATTTTCTTTTCTGGGTGACTCTGTGTTCCCACCCAAATGTCATCTCAAAATGTAATCCTCAGGTGTTGAGGGAGGGACCTGGTGGGAGGTAATTGAATCATGAGGGTGGTTACCTCCATGCTGTTCTCATGATAGTAAGTGAATTCTCATGAGATCTAATGGTTTTATAAGTATTTGGCAGTTCCTCCTTATTTTTCCTTTTCTCTCTTTTTCCTGCCACCTTGCAAAGAGGTGCCTGCTTCCCCTTCACCTTCCACCATAATTGTTTCCTGAGGCCTCCCCAGTCATGAGGAACTATGAGTCAATTAAACTTCTTTCCTTTATAAGTTACCCAGTCTCAGGTATTTCGTCATAGCAGTGTAAAAACGAACTAATACAGCAAATTATTACTGGTAGAGTGGGATATTGCTATAAAAAGATCCAAAAATTTGGAAGTGACTTTGGAACTGGGTAACAAGCAGAGGTTGGAACAGTTTGGAGGGCTCAGAAGAAGAAAGGAAGATGTGGGAAAGTTCGGCACTTCCTAAAGACTGGCCTTGCTGAATGGTTTTGACCAAAATGCTGACAGTCATATGGACAAAGAAGTCCAGGCTGAGATGATCTCAGATGGAGATGAGGAACTTAATTGGGAACTGGAGTAAAGTTACTCTTGCTATGCTTCAGCAAAAAGACTGGTGGCATTTTGTCCCTGCCCTAGGGATTGTGAACTTTGAACTTGAGAGAGATTATCTGAAACTAGAACTTATGTTTAAAGGGGAAGCAGAGAATAAAAAGCTGGAAAATTTGCAGCCTGGTCATACAGTAGAAAAGAAAACCCCATTTTCTGGAGAGAAATTCAAGCCAGCTCTAGCAATTTGCATAAATAACAAGGAGTTGGATGTTAACAGTCAAGACAATGGGGAAAATGTCTCCAGTGCACGTCAGAGATCATCACAGCAGCCCCTCCCATCACAGGCCTGGAGGCCTAGCAGGGGGAAATGGTTTCATGAGCCAGGCCCAGAGCCCCCGCTGCTGCTCTATGCAGCCTCAGGACTTGGTGCCCAGCATCCCAGCCACTTCAGCTCTAGCCATGGCTAAAAGGGACCAAGGTACAACTCAGATCATTGCTTCAGAGGGTGTAAGCCCCAAGCCTTGATAGCTTCCATGTGGTGTTGGACCTGCAGGAGCACAGAAGTCAAGAATTGAGGTTTGGGAACCTCCACCTAGATTTCAGAGGATGTATGGAAATATATGGATGTCCAGACAGAAGTTTGCTGCAGGGATGGAGCCCTCATTGAGAACCTCTGTTAGGGCAACGTGGAAGGAAAATATGAGGTTGGAGCCCCGACACAGAGCCCCCACTAGGGCACTGCCTAGTGGAGCTGTAAGAAGAGGGCCACTGTCCTCCAGACCCCAGAAAGGTAAATGCAACAGCTTGCACCATGCACCAGGAGAAGCTATAGGCACTCAATGCCAGCCCATGAAAGCAGCTTCAGAGGCTGTTTCTTGAAAAGCCATAGGGCAGAGCTGTCCAAGGCCTTGGGGGCCCAGCCTTTGCATCAGCATGCTCTGGATGTGAGTCATGGAGTCAAAAGAGATCATTTTGAAGCTTTAAAATCTAATGACTACCTCGCTGGATTTTGGACTTGTATGGGTCATGTAGCCCCTTTGTTTTGGCAAATTTCTCTCATTTGGAATGGGTACATGTATCCAATACCTGTATCTTGGAAGTAACTAACTTGCTTTTGACTTTAGAGGCTCATAGATGGAAGGGACTTGCCTTGTCTCAGATGAGACTTTAGATATGAACTTTTGGGTTAATGCTTGAATGAATTAAGACTTTAGGGGACTGTCAGGAAGGCATGATTAGTTTTGAAATATGAAAAGACATGAGATTTGGGAGGGTCCAGAGGCATAATGATATGGTTAGGCTTTGTGTCACCACCCAAATGTCATCTTGAATTATGTTCCCTGGGTGTTGAGGGAGAAACCTGGTAGGAGGTGATTGACTCATGGGGGTGATTTCCTTCATGCCATTCTCGGGATAGTGAGTGAGTTCTTAGGAGTGTTATTAGTGTTTGGCACTCCTGCCTTCTTTTGCTCTTTTTCACTTTTTCCTGCTGTATTGTGAAGAGGTACCTGAATCCCCTTGATCTTCTGCCATGATAGTAAGTTTTCTGAGGCTTCCCCAGCCATGAGGAACTTTGAGTCAATTAAACCTCTTTCCTTATAAATTACCCAGTCTGAGGTATTTCTTTATAGCAGTGTGAAAATGGACTCAAGCATATATTATACCTAATACTGATAAATCAAATAAAAGCTTCAGCTATGTAAAAAAAAAAAAAAAAAAAAAATTACTAAATCAGTCAGATCTGCCAAAGATTTCATATTACTATGTGAACTTAAAGTTTTATCATTTTTCTGAAATAAAAGTCTTTGTAAAAAGAATTTTTTAAAAAGTCAAGTACATTTAACATTAAAAATTCAATCTTCTTATTTTCTGTGAATTGGGGAAAATTAGAATTATATAAGGGCTTACTTATCTCTATAAATAAGATGACAGCTTCTTTAAGAGACATTATAATCTAATTTATAAATACTTTCTAGAATTAATACTTTCCAAAAGCTGAAGAATTTTTCCAACTCTTACATTTAAAGGGCAGTGTCTTTCCCAATGACAAATACTAATACATATAGATGCATCGGTATGCAGAGAGCTTATTTCAGTCTTTTAATTCTGCCATGAGTCAAGAATAAATACAGAAATACAAACACTAACTAGGGTTGATATCAAAAATCTAGTCTCCTTCCCAGTGGACACAATATTCTATATTGATTTGAGTTCACAAATAGATGAACACACAGAAAAACAAACAAAAACTTACCAGATTCTCTGTTGCATTTACCCAACAAAAAAATCGTCTCCATTATTTAGAGAGATCACCAAATGGTTACATTATAAAACCAAATTCCCAATTATTGCAAGAACCAATTGAGAATAAGTTGTTGACTATGAGCAAACTAGAAACAAGAACTAAACACAAAATTACTAAAGAGGACCAAACTAGATAAACAGAGAGTAAGTAAGCAAAGCCAAAGATCTACTATTACTCAGAATTTAGTCTGAAAATAAAGAAAATATGTGCCCAGATTAAGCAACAATTGGTAAACTTCTCCAGCAACACAGTGTTAAGGTAGGAAAACCATCTTTTCTGTACACATCCTAGGTTCACAGCTGAGTTCCCTTAACAAAATAGATTCTCAAGAGAAAAGTATACAATTCATTTAATACAAGTTTCACATGACACAGAAGCTTTCATAAAAAAAAAAAAATGAAGATCAGAAAAAAATAGTAAAATCTGCATATGTTTATGTTAGGTTTGATGACAAGTGAACTGTCATGAAGAAATACAATTGGACAAAATGTATGATCTAGAAGTAATACAATGGGGAAAACAGCAAACCTTTGTAATCTCCTGATGAGTTCTTCCTGCCTGCTGCACAGACAAAACTGATTCATGGAGACCATGGCATTGCAGTAAAGAAAGAGTTTAATTGATACAAGGCTGACCATGCCATGCAGGAGAGAGAGTTATAATATCCCCGATATTATCAATATCCTCAAAGGCTCAGAGTCTAAGGTTTCTGTGGAGTTTGGTGGGCAAAGGGCTAGGGAATGGGTACTGTTAATTGGCAGGGGATGAAATTATAGGAGTGTGGAAAACAGTTCTCTAGCACTGAATCCACTTCTGGCTGGGGCCACAGGTTCAGTTGAGTCATGAGTCCATGCTGGGTCACTCTGAAAGATATCTCAAAAATGCCAATCTTAGGTTTTGCAATTGTGATGTTATCCATAGGAGCAATTAAGGAAGTCACAAATCTTCTGACCTCTGGCCATATGATTACTGAGCAGTAGAAGATTATAGAAATGATCCCTACATCTTAGCAGAATTCAGGCCCCTCCCATAATCCTATTCTTTTGGCCTTTCATTAGTCTTACAAAGATTGTCTTTGGTTCCTAAATAAGGAGTGGATTCATTTTAGGAAGGGATTATTCTCATCCTTGCTTGGAAGTTAAATTATAAACAAAATTCTGGGCTGGGCATGGTGGCTCACGCCTGTAATCCCAGCACTTTGGGAGGCCAAGGTGGACAGATCACCTGAGGTCAGGAGTTCGAGACCAGCCTGGCCAATGTGATAAAACCCCGTCTGTACTAAAAATATAAAAATTAGCCGGGTGTGGTGGCAGGTGCCTGTAATCCCACCTACTTGGGAGGAAGCAGGAGAATTCCTCAAACCTGGGAGGTGGAGGTTGCAGTGAGCCAAGACCACACTGCTGCACTCCAGCCTGGGCAACAAGAGTGAAACTTCATCTCAAAAAAACAAAAACAAAAACAAAATTCCTCCTAAAGTTAAGTTGCCCTATGCTCAGCAATGACCAAGGTCAGAAGCAAGATGGAGTCAACTATGTCAGATTTCTCTTATTGCTATAATTTTGCAAAGGTAGTTTCATTTTGTTTGCACAGATTCTTCTCTGTGTCATTTTATCTTAAAAGATAAGGACATTCCTTTCCTACAGGTATTGGGAGGGCACCCAGTCTCTTTCTTCAGGGAAAGATCAGAAAATACTTCCTGGGTTTTATGGTCTGCTTCAAGGGAGAAAGACTGGGGGGAAATGTAGTGAAATTCCTGCTTCTCAAATTTCTCTAGCTGAAAATAGTTAATACGCCAAGGTACTATTTTTGGAGTAGTGTGTCCTAAACCCCATTAGCAGTTTACTTTGTCAGGAAAGCCCACTTGGGCTTTTCAGTGGAACCTTCAAAACTGCTAAACTTCAAAATTGCTAATTTTTTACAAAGTAAAATCATGACTCAAACAAATGTAAAATGACCATGTGTCAAATAATTCGTTGATTTAATTAATGAGGAGACTAGCAAAAGAATTTGGAGAATGTATACATGCAATTAGGAATGCTAAAATGATCTTGCTAATAAGTGCAAAACTGGTTGATATCCCATAAGTCAGTAAACATTTTAAAGTTTTATCTCTATAATGTTTTATAAAACATAATAAAGTTTTATCTCTAAAGGCAATATGCCTTTGCATTTCTATGAACAAGAGTCATTTGCATTACTGTAGACAGGAAATACTTGCATTGTTATCAGTTTTCTCCAATGTAGTTTCTATTTCTAGAGAGCTATAAATATAGTCTAGTCATCAGAGAAAGTCATAGGTGCACACCCTGTAGAATCAAATACTCTCAGGAAGATAAATACTTTCATGTATGTGTCAGGATGATGAAAAACCAACACAGATACATTATAAGCATTCCACTAGAGTTAGCCATTATTTGAAAGTAAGCTCTAAAGTTAGTTCCTAACAATATGCTGGTACTTGGGATTTTGATTCTTTAATTTCCTTTTGAAGTAATTTCTACAATTAAAAACAACACATTGAAAGTTAAAACTAAACAGAAGAGAGTCCTCTAAATCAAAACACTGCTTTCTCTTCCCAGTTTGAAAAACATTGTTCTTCATAAAACTGATTACTGGGTGAACCTACTGAGAGAGGGGACATCTGAGAGAAGGGACACTTCCTGGGTCAGGTCTTTTCAGGACAGGTGATATGGCCTCCAGAAGTTCATCTGCGCACCTAAGGGCAGTGCTTGGCATCCGGTAGCTGCTGCTCCTTCATACCTGGGAAAGTGCAGGTGGGTCCAGAGCCTCCAGGCAAGAATTAGAAGATATTCCCTGTCTGTATTCACCCAGAAACCACCCTTTAAACCTATACCTGATAGGTAATTGGAGATGACTACTGAGGCAGTACAATGCCAAAATAACAGGCTAAATAAAAACTTTTCACCAAGTGCTTTTGGGTACAACTACAATTTAATCAAAAACATATGAAACTCTTGGCATTTGAGGTTTTGACAATTGAAATTTCAGCTTTTTGCAAGCACAGGATGTACAAGGACATGAGTTTGCCATTTTGCTAACATGAAAATTTGGTGCACTTGCAACATGAGGATGGTATGGATGGGAGAACTACTTGAGCAGTAAACCACCCGGCCACTGGGCATCCACATCCACACAGCTTACCCACATCCCTCACCAGTGTCAAGGTTCTGCTGTATTTTTAACTATCTTTCATACACTCTAGGGAGCAAAAAAAAACAAATACCATATAATTGGACAGGAGGTTGTTATTTAAAAAAAAAAAAAAGCAAAGAAAGAAAGGGAAAAAAGAAATTCCTTACCATTGAAGAATATTCATTTTCATTGGGAAGACAAGATAAAATTAATAAAATCATCAACACCAGAGATAACATAGCCAAGAGCTGAAGTAGTTCTATAAGAAAATTCCAGAAAAGTCAAGAGGCCCATGAGTGATTATGGAGGAGTGGGGTTTTGAATCTCATCCTGAAGGAACTATACAATTTGGGCAGATGGAAAAGGAAGAGTGGGCATTGCAGAAATAAAAACGGGAGTTGGAGCAGGAAGATAGTATCAGGAAACAGAACTAGTTTGAAATGTGCATTGTGTAGAACAGGAAAAGGATAGCCTTTGGTGTCAGAATTCAAGTAAATAGAAAGTAAAATTTTTTCTCATAGGTGACAAGAAGAAAATAGCATTGAATAAATTTTACATTGTGCCAGGTTCTTTCACCTCATTACTTAATATACCCTTTTTAAAAAAATCATTTATGAATGAAAGATCAGCATCATCCCCACTTTACAGATGAGTACACAAAGGAGACCCAAGGAGTTAGGGGTCGTAACCAGCTGGTATCACAGTCCCCAAGCCCTGTGATTCTCTACTCTTCCGACTATTGTTAGTGCTTTTTTTTTTTTTTTTTTGAGATGGAGTCTCACTCTGTCTCCCAGACTGGAGTGCAGTGGCACAATCTTGGCTCACTGCCACCTCTGTCTCCTGGGTTTAAGCAATTCTCCTGCCTCAGCCTCCTGAGTAGCTGGGACTACCTGCATCTGCCACCACGCCCAGCTAATTTCTTTGTATTTTTAGTAGAGACGAGGTTTCACCATGTTGTCAGGCTGGTCTCAAACTCCTGACTTCAAATGAGCTGCCTGCCTCGGCCTCCCAAAATGCTGGGATTACAGGTGTAAGCCGCCATGCCTAGCCATGCTTTTTCTAATCACATTTCATGGAGACATTCCTAAAGCAGAGGTAAGTATTTGACTATGTTCTAGATGTTAAACTCCTGAGTGGCAGGAACTCACTGCCCAGCATTTAATTGATGCCAAATATTCATTACATGGGTGAATTAAATAATAAGTCAGCAGAGAATCCATTCTTGGAAGATAAATGGTATAAATATACAATAAAGGGGAAATCATAATAATTTTTAAGGGAATTATGAGGAGTTAGGACTGTTATACTGTGCTTACATGGGAAAGATCCTGAAAATCAAGTTGAAGAACTAGAATTTATTCCATAAAAAATGTGGGTTACAAAATGCAGTTTTTCAATGGAGCTATAAGATAAAGGCAACGTTTAAAATAATATTTTAAATTAATAAGTTATCATCAAGGTAACTGAAAGGAACAATTACTTATGTACCTTGTATGAATATAGTGGACTTTCATATCTAGAGGAGGAGGACAAGGGAGAAGAAGAATTAGAATGAGCAGGAGGAGGAGGAAAAGCAAGACAAAAAACCACATTCTTCTCTTAGAAAAACATTACAGGTTTATTCAACAGACATAAAATTACTCAGAAATTGCTTACAAAAGTTTAAAAATACTTTCAAGTTCTGCAGAAATCTCACTACAGACAGGTAGTAACCAGTTTGCAGACAGGCCTTGGTCCATGGACCACATTTTGGGTAACCCTGGGCCACAGGGCATACCCATTTAAAATAATGTGCCTTCACTGCAAACTTGTCATTGTATGAACAATATCATTCAGCAAGTTTCCAAACTGAGGATGCTGTAACTAAAAGTTATCATCTGTAAAGTGTGTTGATATCATATACACCACTTTTCTGAAATATTTTAAAACACCACAGAGGAGGAAAGAAGGAAAAGCAAGAAGGAGGAAAAAGTAGCATTGGCTATCAATTTCATAATTACACCAAAAATTATTTCAGTAAGGGCTTTTTAATAAAATATCACAACCAAATGTCAAAATTCCACTGAGGAGAGAATAAAAGAACACTGGGTAAATTTACCAGGTGAGAATTTAATGAGGTACAGTAGTCCCCCGTTATTCACAGGGGATGCATTTCAAGACCCCCAGTAGATGCTTGCAGTGAGGGATAGTACCACATCCTACATATACTGTTTTTTCCCATATATACATACCTAAAATAAAGTTTAATTTATAAATTAGACACAGTAAGTGATTAACAATAATCAATATTAAAATAGAACAAATATAGCAATTTACTTTAATAAAAATTATTTGAATGTGGTCTCTCTCTGTCTCTCTCTTTCAAAATATCTTATGTTCATAAAAATAACCTACTGCGGTGACTGTGAGTAACTGAAACTGCAGAAAGTAAATCCACAAATATGAGGGGACTACTGTATAAATAAGAATGTCCTTTACAATGAAAATGGTCAAATACTTTAATGTAATAGCTGTCATGCCAAGAAACCCTGCCTAGTAGCCTAGTGTCATGAGACTTACCCTTGCCTATCTAGGAAGTCAGCCAATTTCTGCCTAAGATTTAATTATTCTTCTAACAGAACCCAAACTCCAAAGCATGACCACATGGCTTATCTGCCTATGGTGTGCCAAGAACTTCAAGCCAGTAAAGCTTAGGAATTTAAGTAGCAGAGAACACCAAACCACAGACTAATAGACAGTCCTCAAGTTAAAATCGGGTGTGTTTCAAAACTTTCTTCATTGGCTCTTCATAAGTCATAATATTTTTCCCATAATGATGATCTTACAAACTAACAAAAGGCTAATAATACATGTGTATGTAAGAGAAGTACTGTGTACTAGGAATAAAAAATTATAGAAAATTGTGAAAGTATGAATTTTTAATGTTAAAAAATACGTATTTATGAAAATACATAGTAAGCATGTTTCAAATATTTAAACATTAATGGGGGAACCATTAGGATGTTAAAGGTGGTTTAAAGAAGTATATACAAGACTGGCATATAGAATTAGTAAAAGAAAAGATGCTAAAATAAGATTGCTAAATTAGATACTGGGTAGATTAACAGCTCACAAAAGTGGTATAAAAATTATTTTAAACTGAAAGCATCTTAATCTGCAATCACCAAAAAGTAAAAATAAAACATTATCTACATTTATGCAGGTACTCCTAAGTGTAGATATTGACATTATATATTGACTGCCATTGACAGTGCCCACAGCCCCTCACCCAGGGAGTTTCCTGTTTCAGAAAGTACTTACCCTCAGCTTCAGGAAGTATAAATTTAGCTGCTTATCAGCATCAAAAAGCCAAATAGAGCCTTTCATACTTTCCTGTTGATGCCCTAAACCTCTCCTCCATTTTTGTTAAATTGTAATACAAACCTTTACGCCTGGCTACTAAACAAGTTACTCATTACTGAATACTTCTGTGCACACATAAACTTTTCTCCTATTAATATATTTTTAGCTAATCCAAAGGCCTGGACCATTCAAAACTAAGAGGGTTAGAGGAAAGATTTCCTCCCAACAGAGCAAAACTGGCTAATGTCCTAAAGAGCAATACAATAATAACCTCTGGATGATCTTTTCTACTGAAGGGGTTCAGAACATGCTACCCCCAAAATATGCCACTTGGCATATTGCTTATTTCAAGCTAAAGTAAACTGAGAACCAGCCAATGCAGAAAAAGCTCTTCACCTCCCCCTCACCTGCCTAAAATAACATATAAATTTCCCCTTCTGTAAAGAAAATTTACATTTACAAAGAAAATTTCTATTAGTAAAGGTATCTTACCAGGAAGAGAACAACTCCAAGACAACTTTTATCACCTGAGAGACTTGTATCCGCATAAGAAGGTAAACTATATTCGCCCTACATTTCCTTCCCTCAGCTTCCCATCATTTGCATCTACCACTCCCCAGAAGTCCCAAAGCCCTATTTTTTCATATAGCTTAGACGGACATATGTCTCAGTTATCTGGCCACTTCCTTGAGTCTCCTCTTTAGTGGGATTCCCATGCATATGTGCATAATTGAAATTATTTTTCTCCTGCTAATGTGTTTTATGTCCACTTAATTCTTAGACCAGCCACAGGACATAGAAGGGTAGAAGGAAGCATTTTTCCTCCCCTACACAATCACACAGAAATCAATTTCATCTCCACCAGACAAAAATTATTTTCACATCATAACATTAGATGTTAATTCCTAGAATCTAATCCTAATCAATAGTAAATAGTAATTTTAACAAAAGAAATGACAGGATTTTTAGGTGCCACTTTCCAGTTGGGAATTTCTGCAGCTAGTGGCCTCCTGCCCCAGCTTTGCTCCACTCAGGGCTCACCACTGAACTCGCTCCATGCACTCGGGCGAGCAGGCTGCACTGTGCTCATGCTGCTGGCCTGGATGTCACGCCCACCAAGGGCAACCCAGGAACTCCAGCTGCTACAGCAGCAGGGGTGGCTCCAGGCACTGGCTCTGTAAGAGGCTACAGTTGGACCAGGCATACCATACCACAAGTGGCTTCCACCTTGGGGGTCAGCATCTGGATGAGGAGAACATGGTGGTGGCTGAAACACTCAGAGACGTCAGCAACCATGGAACCCAAAGGGGGTGTTACAGTTACAGTTTGGGAAGTCCTGAGGTCTGGGCTGCAGAAGGGTTGCAGCTCTTCTCTCCCATGGTCCAGAAAACAGGAGCATGTCACTGCTCGAAGCTCAGTGAACCAGTCAGGAACATGTTACAGTCCTTTTTGCACATCATTCAGAAAGGCCCAGGTTCTTGTCCCACATCCAAGAAGAATGAGGTTATGCAGACAACCAGAGGGTGAGCAAGGCAGAGAAGAGTTTTACTGAGTGGCAAAACAGCTCTTCATGGAGAGGGGACCTGAAGTGAGTAGCACCTACCCAAAGTTGGGTAGGCCATCCATGTGGCTGAGTCTGGGGATTTTGTAGGCTCACAGTGGGGGAGGTATGGGCTATAGGTAGCCTTGGAAAAGGCAACATTTGATTGAATTAAAAGAAGGATTCAGAAAGAACCAATCAGAAAAGAGCAGGCAAACAGGCAAACAGTGAGAATAGTTCTCACTCAGGTCACAGACTCCATCTAGAACGGCAGTCCGGTTTTCAGGTTTCAGGCTGTTTTTGGCTTGGGGATCAGGTTTCACTGGGGACGTAGGAATATGTCTGCCTCCTGCTGTTACAGTAGCATCATTCTAAAGCATCAGATGTCCCTCAGGTGAGCTTGGTAGACAATGCTTTTACATGAATTTGAAAGGACTCAACTACGTCTACGTTTTCTAATTTTTGAATGGTTTTCCTTAATGATAAATTTCTAAATAGTAAAAATATTTGAAAATTTTTTAAATTTGTCCTATATTAGCATCTTTTAAAATGTAGGTTATTTAAATAAGAAGGTTGAGGTATCATTATTTTTATTGTTTGCCTAATTTGGGCTTATTGAGGTATAATGTATGCATGGTATAATTCACCTATTTTAAGTGTACAGTTATGAGTTTTGGTCAGGTAACCAACACCACAATCAAGATGTAAAATGTTTCCATCACCGAGAAAAGTTCCTTTGTTCCCCTTTGTGGTCAATTCCTTCACCTTTCTCTAGTTCCTGGTAACTACTGATCTGTTTTCTGTTCGTGTACTTTGACTTTTCCAGAATGTCACATAAGTAGAATCAGTTCTCATCAATGCCAATTTTTGCATTTGTGCTTTAGCTTTGATCAGTCTATTCATTCTACAATCATAAACATATCAGAAATATGCATATACATTATTACAAATATGCAGAAAACTAAAGACAGCATTTTGATTACTGGGTCTTTGTTTTTGTTTTTGTTTAAGACAAGTCTCATTCTGTCACTCAGGTTGCAGTGCAGTGATGCAATCATAGCTTGCTTCAACCTCTGCCTCTTCAGCTCAAGTGATGCTCCCACCTCAGTCTCCGGAGTAGCTATGACCATAGGTGCGTGCCCCCACACCTGGCTAATTTTTAAATTTTTTGTAGAAACAAGAGTCTTACATGTTTCCAAGGCTGGTCTCTTACTCCTGGGCTCAAGGGATCCTCCTGTGTCGGCCTCCCAAAGTGCTAGGATTATAGGCATAAGCCACCATGCCCGGTCTAGAGGTAGCATTTTGAACTAACTAGTCAGAATGCAAATACAACTCTGTAAAATAGCTGAAGTATTGTCACTAAATTTTTATCAATAAAATATAAAGAGGATCATCCCTAAGAAAAAAAATCTAATTTAATAATTGCATATAGCAGGGAATACAATTAAAATAATACCTGCAATGTTAACTTAGTAAACTAAATGTTGTTAGGAAGATTCTCCTCTATGACACTATTATGATCACTGTCCTCTGTACATGCAGCCATGGCCACAGACATCTCATAAACCTGCCTGATACCCTTACCATCCTAGGTAGCAACCATGTACCCTTGTTTTATTACATGGTTACTACAGACCCCAATATGTGAGAAGTCAATCAAGTGGTTCCTGAAGGCAGGAAGTACACTAAATTTTCTGAACTCTCTTGTCATGAATTCTTCATGCCCTAAGTCTAAGTTAGTCCTCTGTACTTGGGAATAGGCTGCCAGGGAGACCTACCAGAGCACTGACTCTGCCCAGAGCACTGACATAATGACATAAAAGACCATATTTTGTATTGACTGCCCTCCTATTACAGGCAAAATGGTTGTTGTAAAGTCACATCTTTCCTTTTTCTCAGAGTTGGCAATCTCTGAAAAATGGTTTGTGAAGCTCGCTCTACCTAAGACCAGAGTGATATATGGGAAGAATATAAAGTTGAAAGTCACTCATCTATGTTAAAATCCTGTCTGACTTTATATACTTGCTAAAATTGCTCCTTGAGCCTGTTTTCCTCAGTGAAAAATGGGGATGCTAATTATGATAAATTGCTTGCAGAAATGGCCACAGAAATTCTTACCGGCCCCGTAGATGTGCCCACTTAAATGTGAATTTGCCACTCCTTCCATGATGAAGTGAAATTTATTTTTTTATTCCTTAAATCTAAACTTCAATTTGGGCTTGAATAGGACATTAACAAATGTAATGCAAGCAGAGGACTGAAAAGTATGTACACATTGGAGATTGAGATGTCTTGCTGTCAGAAACTGAGACCACCATGTGAAAAAATCTCAGCTAGTCTTCCAGAGAATGGGAAGTTATACCAGAGAGAAGCCAGCTATTTAAGCCATTTTAGCTGCCTCAAGTCTCAGCCATTCCAAACATCCCAGCCAACGACAAATACCCAAAAGCTCGATAAAATGATTATTTTAAGGCACTGTGTTTGGAATGGTTTATTACATAAAAACAGCTGATACAATAAAATACTAATTACTAGTGTGCACAAACCCCTGGTACGTGGTAGAAGTTCAATAAATGACTATACAAATACATATTAAGTGACTTAGTACAATTTAAGCTTGTTGTAGAAAAGGAAAAATTATTTCCATCACTGAAAATATTTAGCCTCCTAATAATAATTTTTTGAATAAATTGACAGAGACTAATTGCTGTTCTTTCTCACAGCACGGAACTGCTTTAAAGTAATAAAGAATATATTTCAAGATATCTCAAGGGCCTTTAGGGCAAAGAGGGAAAGCTTCACTTTTGCTCTCTGAAGCTTTGCTGAAAATGAACTGGCAAGAGGCAGATTAATAGGAGAAAAAGTCATAACAAATGTATTTAATGTGCATAAGCATGGAGGAATCACAGGAAAATGATTGCCCAATAATCCAATGAGGTCCAGATGCCTATATAGCCTTCTTCATACAGCAAGGAGTAAATAACAAAGTTCCTCTGAGTTCAGAGGGAGGTGGTAAGAAGGCAAAGGGCAGAACTTCACTGTGAACAAAGGTAGTCTTATTATCCAGTTAAAGCTTCCCAGGTAATCTCCTGGAGCTGCCTTCAGTAGATGGAAAGTCTGTCTAGGTGTGGTGATGACTGCCAGTACCTCCTCTTCTCTGGTGGTTAGTCTTTTCTGGTTATTTGATGTGATTCTTAGGAAAGGTGTTTTAAGACGATTGCAATTCTTCTTGAAAGAAGCTTTCTTAGTCAGAAAAGAAAATTTCACAGAGTCCCTTCTTTCTTCATGAAGAAAAAGGATCAGAGAGAGACAGTGAGGAGGGGCAGGTCAGAGAAAGATCTTGGTTCTGAGACTTATTTCTAAGCTCCTTCAATTTTTTTTTAAATTCCAAGCACTCAGCATGCCAAAGCACAATATTTTAGGGTATCCCTTTCTGTACCACAAAAGGCCTCACAACTAATTTTCAATATATCTAATTTTTTTACTTAGATTTTCTGTTCTTTAAAGGTACACTGTGGTCTAAATCAATGTGAGTTACTAAATACATATTATTGGTAATGTCTACTATTACTATTTTGTAATAGGATAGAAAAAGATTATCAAGTATCATCCAAGTTCTTAAAAGGAAGTCTAAATGGAAAGGACTGCTTCTTTACCTAGAAAGAGGGTAAGTTTCGAAGAGTGTCTCTGTCTCTCAGAAATAAAATCCAAGGGGAGAAAGAAGTCCAGTACTGTTTCCAGTAAGTTCCAGCTATCAACACAAAATGGAGGGAGTCAGGAGGTTGGGTAAGGCAACTGCTTTGTAAGATTTTACTTTGTTAGATTGGGAACATTAGTAGTTTTCCCAAGCTCACTATCTATGCTATACTTATTTCTGAATAAGGAAAAAACCCTTGAAGTGAAACGAACATATACAGTATATTCTTTTTTGATTCCTTTTGCTAATCATTATGTGTGAAAGTCTTATTCATATTGCTGCATGTAGCTATAATTTGCTCATTCTCACTATTGTTCAGAATGTAATTGTGTATTCACACAATTGATTTATCCATTCTATTGTTAATGGACATTGGATTGTTTCCCTGCTTTAACTGTTCCAAATAGTGCTACTATGAATATTCTTGTGAGTATCTATTAGTGAAACTCATGTGGCAGAGAGCTTCTAAAACAGTTCTCAATGGTCCCTGCCTCCTGCTATTCTTGTCCTATGTAATCCCCACCCTTGTGCATGAAGTGGACATAGTGACTCATAACAAATAGAATATGGCAAACATGATGGAGTGTTGCTCTCCAAGATTAGGTTATTAAAGGCTGTGACCTTGGTCTTGCGGGGGATCTCTCTCTCTCTCTCTTGCTCATTCTCACTCTCAATCTTCTTGCTTGCTTTCTCTGATGAAGCCACTACCTTGTTTTGAGCTGCCCAATGGAGAGGCTTAGTGGCGAGGAACTGCGGACAGACTTCTGTGTGAACCTGAAGTTGTCATTCCAACAACCCATGAAGAATTGAATCCTGCCAACAACTTCATTGGTAAGCTTGGAAGTGGATCCTACCCCAAGCAGACCTGGAGGTGACCACAGCCCTGGCTGACACCTTGACTGCAGCCTTGTGAAACACCCTGAGTCAGAGGACCCAGCTTAGCCACACCCGAATTCCTGACTCACAGAAACTGAGATAATAAATGCTGTTTTGGCTACTACATTTTGGAGTAATTTATTATTAGGGAACTAATATGCATGTACTTGGGAAAGTAAAGGCCTAGAGTATACAGAAGTGAAATTGTTCAGCCATAATCTATGCATACATTCAGCTTTAATATATACCACCAGATTGTTTTCAAAAGCAGTTGTTCTCATGTACACTCCCACCACAGTGTGTGCGCCTTTTCATTGAGTTCTATTGAATGATCATTGTTATTCAGCATTTATTATATGCCATCCACTAAGTGAGTTACATGTGTTGTTTAATTTAATCTTCACAACAATTCAGTGAGGTTGGTATTACTGTTTTCTCCATTTTCAGATTAAGCGAATCTGTCTCTGTCATTTGCTAAAAAGAGGTGAGCCAAGATTTGAACCCATGTCCAATGCTCTTAGCCATTAAGCCTCCCTGAGACAGACTTCAATGCAATTGTAGCCAAGAGAAAACACATATAAATACCCATCAAAGCACACTAAAGGAAGAGCAGCATTTTATCTTGTGCATAAGTTAACTGTCAGCACTGCACAAGGCTGATGAGGAGAGGAGGCTTCCAGATGGAGTTAGCAAGGGGAGAAAAATCAGGCAATTTGGAAGGAGGGGAAGGATGGCCCAGGCCAGGCTGGGAGGTAGAGAATATGCAAGCAAGGTCAAGAGCTCTATGCATTTGGCTCACTCTGCCCTCTGCATTTGCAGCCTTATACAGAGATGTCATCCTTAGCAGTGAGTTGTCTGCTTTTTCTGGAGCTCTCCCCAGAATAATACAGACCCCAGGGTCTTAAATGAAGGAGTGATTTTTCCAGACATTTCCCCTTTCCCAAGGGAGAACATTACTCAGTTACCTCTCCTTGGAACTCCTTCTTTTGTTCTGCTTGTTGTTTCTGAGTGGGTTTTTTTTCTTTCTTCCTCATTCTGCTGGTGCTTGTCTGTAATGTGTCACCACTCTGATGGGAATTCCCCTTAAAATGCCGGCAGTCCCTTTGATGAGCCTTGCCCTGCAGATCTAAGGTAAACTCCTGGAAGGATGCCCTGAACCTCTAGCTGTCTAAACACCTTCCACAACCCACAAGTGGAGTGTTTCTGTGCATAGATCATCAGTTTTCCCCTCTTAAAACACTTGGACCTCCCTCAAGGGAAGAAAGCCCTGGGAAACTATCAACCTCTTTGAGATCCGAGATGAGCCCATCCTTACTTTTTGGGGGACACTTATCTGAACCAGCTTAAAGCATTACATTTTAGCTCAAGTGTCTCCAAATGTCCACCTTTGAGGCCACACGTTTCTCTAACATCCAAATACAGTGACGAAATCCCCCATCCTGACTGGTTCTCTAGTTATCCCCTTCCTGCCAGAACACCACCAGCACCCAAATCCTTCTAATAATACTTCTGTTTGGGGTGATGCCTACATTCTCTACATTATGGACATCAAATCCTCTCCAAGCTCCACCTTGAGCATTGTCATGATTGTCTGTGCTTGTCACCCTTCCTGAGTCTGGAGTTCTTCGGTGTGGACACAGCTCCTCCTCAACTCCATCTTACCTCTTCACAATGTTGATGAGGGCAACAGGTATAAGAGGGAGATCAGAGCATAGGAGAGGAAACAATTTACTAATGAGTATC
This sequence comes from Aotus nancymaae, assembly GCF_030222135.1. Taxonomy (NCBI): domain Eukaryota; kingdom Metazoa; phylum Chordata; class Mammalia; order Primates; family Aotidae; genus Aotus; species Aotus nancymaae. The sequence goes on along the minus strand of NW_026988423.1, from coordinate 7,590,084 downwards.
GGACCTCACTCTTGTAACCTTCCCTGGCCATTCTCATCTCAATATTGTTTCTTCCTGTTTCTCTTCGTGGGCCATAGTCTCTCACGGTTGCTGTGGCCTCTTTTCTCTCCTCTTGCCTCTCTTCTTCCTTTTCCTAATTCTCCACATTCAGAGACCCTATAATACCCCTTGGGACCCACTAGGAAGAAGAGAAAAGGCCTACTGCTTTATTACATAAATCAATTTTACTTCCTTTGCCTCCATTTCCCGTTTCCTGGATCGTGACTTTCATAATTCCAAAATGCCATAAATTATATTCTCAGGAGAAAATTGTTCACTCTAGTATTCCAATTTCATTGGTAGCCTGGATCTCTGAAATTATTTTTTTAACAGCTTCAAACTTTCCAGTTCTAGTTTCTTGGTAAAAGTACCTGTGCTTTCCCCTCCCAGGAGTTCAAAGGTAGAAGGAGAACAATTAACACTCCAGTTTCCCCGTCTCCCAGGAGCAAACAGAGGGGCTAACGCTCTTATTTTATCCTCTTTCATGGGTAATACTGTGAAGGAAGGGCAGGATTTCCAGCCCAACTGTCACAGCCATGAGTAAGAAGAATGTCAACTGAGAAGTGAGAAGAAAGCATCATTGTACAGGGGATGTAGATTGCTGACCAATGCATTGCGACCAAACACCACATGCCTGAGACGAAGCAGCTTCAAAGTCTCCCTGGCTATCTGTGAAAACTCCAAAAACGAGCAGGATTTTGCAGCTTGAGAGAGTGCAAATGGAATTCTCTGGACTCCATTGGAGCTGCTATGGTCAGCGTGCTCTTAAAAGGGATTTGTGCTCCACTCCCAGAAGGGCCCTTGATGACATGTGTCCCACCTTCTTGCATCATTCATCAGGCAGTGAAAGTTAAATAACATGTCTATAATTCCACAGGTTCTCAAATATAAACTAGAACTCAGACCCAGCATATGCTCCCAGAATCCTAAAGTAAAAAGGTGAATTGCTAGGTGGGTGGAGACTGGGGGAAGGTGGCAGAGGCTACAACAGGAGCTCACAATGTTAGGCAGTTATATGGTTCTGTGATCTGTCCTCCTTTACCTTTCCGATGACACATACCTTACTAATACGTCACTGGTTATGGGGTCTGAAATCAGGCCAGTAGGAACTATGTGATTTGGGACAAATTATTTACTTCTCTAAGTCTCAGTTTTCTCAACTGCAAAATGGAATGGGAATAATAATTACAGAATTAATGCTATGAGAATTGAGATAATCTAGATAAAGATCTTAGCACAATTGTTCACAAAAAGCAATCATTTAACAATTGGTATAATATTAGAATAATTTGTATTTTTATGTCCCTTCTAAATCCCTAAGGACATGCCCCATGTGGTGGCGCTATCCATCTTGTTACTTGGTGCCAGGTAATAAGAAGTGTGGGTTCTAGTCTAGGTCTCCTGCTGATAAGCTCTGTATTCTTGGATGACTTGCTGCATCTTTTCAGACTAACTAAAACTCAGTCTGCTTTTTATAATCACCATGTGCCAGCAATTCTAAACAATATCATTGACAAAATCTTCCTCCTTGACCAATCTCATATAGGTCTATGTTCTAAGCAAATGCTGAAGTGACTGTTGAACTTTACTAATATATAAGTATACCTCCAACTAACACATATTTATTACTTAATAGATATTGTATACCACATGGAAGTTAGTTTGGAGGACTTCTAGCTATTCAGTTCACCTGGGACAAATGAGGACTGAGCTGTACACATACCCTTTGAATATGAGTCCATAAAGGCTCTTGCTCACTCTGGCACAACTTGTTCTACCAATTCCTCTGCACTACACATTCCTGCATTCAAACAGTTGATTCAAAATTAACAATAGGAGCATGGGATTGTAAAGATGGGAAAACAGATCTTGAATTCCATCAGTTTTGTCACTGTCTGTGATACATACATAGAGCTTTTATTTGTATTAAAATTTTTCAATTCTAGAGATATATGAAAATTGCATGATAGCATTGTGATTTTTGGAATTGAGGCACAGTGGGATTTGTTATGACTTTGACAAATTTAATCTTATGTTTCACACTTTTCCTAATTACTTATATAACTTTTCAAAATTAAAATTAATAAAAAGTGTGTTCTCCAATTAACCATGAATCTAGATAGATTGACACATTATTTAACATAACTATGCAAAGATCAGTTGTGATGAAGTTCAGGCTCAAAAATAAAAACTGTAACATTAGTCCTTACTATGATAATTAAGTTTCCCTTTTGTACTTGAATATTTATTTTATTTTCTATTTGTTTTCCTAGCATGCTTATCTATAAAATGTTCAGTAACTGAAAATTTTGTATTCTGCATTCTTTTTCAGTTTATCTATATATTTTTTGAGACAGGGTCTTGATCTGTCTAGTTTTTGTATTTTTAGTAGAGACAGGGTCTCCCTATGTTGCCCAGGCTACTCTTGAACTTCTGAACTCAAGTAATCCTTCCACCTTGGTCTCCCAAAGTGCTGCAATTATAGGTTGGGCCACCCCACCCAGCCAACAATTTCCTGATTATTATAGGAAATAACTTTGGTGTATAGAGAATGGGGCTGCCAAAAGATGATCCAATCCATGGGCCGTATATACTAGGTTTGCTGCTGCCTCTGCCAACCAGAAGTAAAGGGACTGGACTGGTTCCAGGGTTGAAAAGGAGTGGCCCCTGGGTGAAAGCTAATCTAAAGGTATATTTTGGGGTTTTTTGTGGTGTTTGACCACACAGTAGTGTTCTTTTACAAATGTATTCGTTTTAATTAGTTGATACTTAAAAATCAGGGTTCTCATGCAGTGTTAACATTTTCTGACATCTCTTGAAAAATCAGACAATTCAGTCACAATCAATTAGAACTGAGTAGCAATTGCCCCACTCAGCCTGGACGTGGCTCTCCAGCGGACTGCAGTCATTGCTTCTCCCTTATCACCACCCTGACCCAGAGGCCAACACTTAGACACTTGGTCGCCAATTAGCGTGTGGTTTTCCACGAACTACTCAACTAGTTGAAGGTGTCCCCAACTTGTCTGTCCTCATTTGAGGTTCAGGGAGGCCATATAATTTCCCCCAGGTTACTCAACAGCAAAACTGAAACCACTACGTCAGATCTTCTGAGGTAGAATTCCCAGGTTCTTTCCAATGCACTACCTGCCTATCATGTGTGTGTGTGAAAAAGACAGTACCACCACATAGCACATGTCAGTACAACAGCCAGAGGTATGTATATAGAAGACTTGGTCTCGGCATATTGAGATTTTATCTTTCAGAAGAATCATTGCTGGATCAAGTTATGAGCCATATTTTTCTGAGTCCTCTATTCCCCACACCCTCCACTTCTCCTCCCCTCCCCTTCTCTTTCTTTCAACAAGGACATGTCCCTGGCTGCTTTATTGGGCACCTATGATATATCAGGCGCTCCCTAATCACTATAACATTTACTCTCCTAACATCCCTGCACTTACATTTTCTCAATTCTATGCACAGTTCTCAAACTGCATGTTGAGACAACCCAAGCTGCAAAAGTGAACTCAGAATACTTCAAGTTTCCAAGGGAAATACAGTGACACTCGATGTTTGCTGGACACTGTACAAACTGCTCGATGTAGTTCACCATTTTAATAGTAGATTCCATTAGATATCACTGAATTTTGCAAAGCTGGTTTTTCTGCTGTTGCTGTAATAAAAAGTAAACACTGTGAGGCCGAGTACAGTGGTTCATGCCTGTAATCCCAGCACTTGGGGAGGCCAACGTGGGCGGAACACGAGGTCAGGAGTTCGAAACCAGCTTCGCCAACATAGTGAAACCCCGTCCTCCTAAAAATTAGCTGGGTGCCTGTAATCCCAGCTACTCAGGAGGCTGAGGCAGGAGTATTACTTGAACCCAGGAGGTGAAGGTTGCAGTGAGCAGAGATCGCACCACTGCACTCGAACCAGGGAGAAAATGCAAGACTCCATCTCAAAAAAAAAAAAAAAAGTAAACACTGTATGAAAATCAGTGTGGATTGACCTTATTCCAAAAATCAAGAAATTGTATGGTATCCAAAAGGCACACGAATTCAATCCATAAGGAATTATGACTATTTAAGAATAAAATTAAAATTTATTTTTTCTTTCAATTTATGTATATTCTTTTTTTAAATAGCTACTAAGTTGTTGGGACATACTTAATAAGTTTATTTAGACCTAATAAACAGGATTGTTGGTCATTTCTTTTGGCCTAAGGGCACTATGAAAAAAAGTCACTAAGACCCAGGGGGACCAGAAACAAGAAAGTTTAGACCTTCTATATAAACACATTTAGAGGTAAGAAATAAGGCCCAGGGAAGTTAAATATCCTTCCCACATGATTAATTCTGAGATTTAAATCCAAAGGTTCCTTATTTCAAAGTCTATGTTCTTTTTACCATCCTCCATTGCCTCCTGCATGTCACACAACAAACCAGTTCTGTGATCACAAACCAGGGTCAGGGCTGGTCACTGCCTCAAGGGACTCGTAAATGTGGTCAAGGGTATCATGGGTGCTGCACCAACGCTTCCAGCATCTTGCTACCCACCCACATTATTTATAACCAACAAGGAACTTCAATTCTGCTTCCCCAATTCTCTGTCTGGCTCGTAAGCATACCCCAAACTCAGGCCCCTAAGGAAAAAGAATGTCCCTTATACAAAATAATTCTGCTAATAATGCATGAATTTAGGCAATCTGTCATGAGGCCAGACATGAAGGTGGAGGAAGTTCAGTCAATGAAACAGGCCCTGATAAAAGAAGAACTGGTGTAGTTTCATATCTACCAAGGGGAACGGACACTTCTGATTGTACAAACACCTTAGGAAATTCTCAGACTGAAATGACTAGTATGTAACATGGTGTCAGGCTTCCTTCCAAGGAATGTATGAAACATTAGAGAATTATTTCTTTTACCACAAATGAATACAACTTCTTCAAAACAAGAAAGTAGCCAAAAGAAAATCCTGATAGTGGCTGGGTGTGGTGGCTCATGCCTGTAATCCAAGCACTTTGGAGGCCAAGGCGGGAGGATCACCTGAGGTTGGGAGTTCAAGACCAGCCTGACCAGCATGGTGAAACCCTGTCTTAAAAAAAAAAAAAAAAAAAAAGAAAATCCTGATAGCAAAAGTATTGAATCTATTATTAAATGCCACCCAAAAAAAAGTAGTGGCATGCTATATAATCTAATAATGATTTACATTAAGAAGAAAAAGACCAAAAATAATCCAATGCAAATTATCCAAAAAAAAAAAAAAAAAAAAAAAAAAAGCACTAACTATTGTGTTTAAGGAAAGGGAGGAGACTTTTCATGTGATCAAGTAACCAAAACTCTCATGTCACTTATGTCTTTTGCACCAATACCTCTTCCCCAGCCAATACTTACAATCCAGTGAGGGTTCCCTATGACTAATATAGGATAAAAAAAAATATTATTCCCCCTACCCTCCTAGGTTCTCTGGCTGAGGCCCTAAAAATTACACCAACAAAAGATAAATTAACAGGAAAAAGACGAACAAACGTTTATTAACGCGGGTGTACACAAAGGAGCATTCAGTGATGTGTAGCTGAAAGCAGGAGTAAGAACCTGGATTTACATAGCATCTTAACAGAAGAACAATAAATTTTGAGAGAAGTGACAAAACAAAGGAAAAGGACTTTGAGTTTCTACAGCTGCAAATTATGTGAAGGGAAATGCATGAAGGAACTAAGTAATGGAAGATAATAGCTAGTTTAAGTAAAGTCTGTTATGCTTCTCCTGGCTAAGAAAGCTCTAAAGTTGTTTCCAGTGACTAACTTCTATCCTTCCTACTACAAATGGGATGAAGGACACCTTACAAATTTATGTCACACTCTTAGGCAAATAGGGAAAAGGCAGAGAGCTTTCCTTGTATCTGCTTTTTCTCAATTGCCTTCAGCTCAATATGATCCTTATGCCAAAGTGGCATGTTTTGGGGTGGCATACTCTGCTGCCCCTTATTAACTAACTTCACCAAGTAGGAAGAGAAAGCGCATGCCTGGCTGACTGAAAATAGACTGCTGCTGCACTTTCGCCTCACACAGTGGGACTCTGAAAGGCGGTGGAGAAGATACTGCTTCCAGTAAGCAGAGCTCTGAGTACATTTGGTATTGATGATGATGATGATAAGCAGTCACCAACCCAGCATGGCAGGGGAAGTGAAGCGATCATAGGTTAGAGTGCATGGAGATTACCGGGCAATCACAAGTTGCTGAGCTGGTTTGTCACATTCTGGATGGAGCAAGATACCAAGATTATAAAATCAGAGACGAAGATGTTTGAGAAAGTAGTGCCTGAATGAATTTATGAAATTTTAACCATAAAATGTATGGATCTTTGGGTCTCACATCAATGCCCAAGACAGAACATCTCCTAAGGAGGAAGCACTGAACACCTGTGTGGACAGGATGAGGCATCCAGTGGGGGTCAGCCAGCCTGTGTCCTCAGCTACCCAAGGAACATCGCTGGGCCCACAAACTGCATGTCTGTGGTAATAGGCGTGGAGGTGACTCATGAGACCCACTACGGTTGACCTAGCCTCTGCTGCTGCTGAAGGTCTGACTTGGCAGCATTAAGGATTCAGTCTAAACCCTCAGTATGGTACCATCCTTCAATGGCACCAACCAGTCACTTGCTTACAAGTTAATTAAGTCAAGAACCCTTCTACCCTGTAGGGGACAGCCACTCATGCTTATTAGGACTGACAGGGATTATAGGCATGGGTCTGCCTTCATCACCCTCAGTGCATCAGTCACAGAGACCCTGCTAAATGTTTAAATCCTCTCTATATTTTTTACCTCAGCAAATACCTTTACCATTGTGCAGACCACATTACCCACCAGTTTTGTATGTCTGTGTCAACATACATAATCTTCTTGAGGGCAAATTCCAGGGCTTGTTATTCATGAGTGCCCCATTCCCACCACAGGGCCAAACCACACAGCATAAGCTTTATAGATATTTGGTAAGCAAATGAAAGAGTGAAAAACTCATGCAGCTGGGCACAATGGCCCATACCTTTAATCCCAATGATTTGGGAGGCTGAGGTGGGAGGGTCACTTGAGGCCAGGAGTTCAAGACCAGTCTGGGCAACATAGCAAGACTGTCTCTACAAAAATTAAAAAAAAAAAAAAAAAAAAGGTAATGTGGTGGCATGTGCCTGTATTCCCAAGTACTCAGGAGGATCCCTTGAGCTTAGCAGTTTGAGGCTGCAGCAAGCCATGACTGCACCACTGCACTCCAGCCTGGTGATAGAGTAGGATGCTGTCTTTTGAAAAAAAAAAAAAAAAAAAGAAAGGAAAAGAAGGAAGGAAGGAAGCATGGAAGCAGAAAGAAAAACTCATGCAAACACCCAAATGAGGGATACTAAGAGCCATAAGTAGAGCAGTAGCAGTGGGTTTGGAGAATCCTCTGTCCTTTGACTCCGAGGGCACACCCCCTCACAGTTACCACCCCAAGAGTCGGGGAGCCTTTCATAACTAAAATGGGCTCAGGATACAGGGATAATCAGAACAGATAGCAATTTGGTTGGCAAAACCATTTTATTGTATATTCATTATTAATAACCATGATTATCACAATGACACAAAAACCTAGTATTAGAAATCTCGGTTGGGTGCAGTGGCTCACACCTGTAATCCCAGTACTTTGGGAGCCCGAGGCAGGTGGATCACCTGAGGTCAGGAGTCCAAGACCAGCCTGGCCAACATGGTTAAACCCTGTCTACTAATAATACAAAAATTATGATAGAATATTTTAGGAAAAAAAATTCAAAAAAATAAAAATAAAAAAATTAGCTGGGTGTGGTAGCATGTGCCTGTAATCTTAGCTACTTGGGAGGCTGAGGCAGGAGAACTGCTTGGACCCAGAAGGCAGAGGTTGCAGTGAGCCAAGATCATGCCGCTGCACTCCAGCCCAGGCAACAAGAGCAAAACTCCATCTCAAAAAAAAAAAAGTCTGTCATTTTGTCATGTGTCTCTATAGTCCTAGCACCTGGCATGACACATACACTAACTATGTTTGTAGAATGAATGAAAAATGTCTGAATTACTGAATGAGAAATAATATGGAATACTGAAAGGAATATGAGCTTAACAGAGAAGCAGGCTTGGATTCACACCCAAGCTCCACATGTGTTAACTATGTAACTTCTGGGATGAAATAATGATAACCTCCTGTATCACACAGAACTTATTTGTTCAAAAGTGTCAGAAAACCAGCCCAAACAATCTCAATCACTAACAAACTAAAATTGGGGAATTTTATTGACTTGCGTAATTCGGAAATCCATGCAGTGTAACTTCCATTAGCTCTGACTGGGAAAAGAGATTATAACTGGAAATCTAATGACCTCTGTTTGGTTTTATTCACAAACACTTTCTCCAGGTCCTAACAAGAACACCACTATGTGTTCCAAGTTTGTATGGTTCTTGTAACACATATTGCAGAAAAAGAACAAGACTGGCCAGGTGCAGTGGCTTCATGCCTGTAAACCCAGCACTTTGGGAGGCCAAGATGGGAAGATCACTTGAGCTCAGGAGTTGCAGATCAGCCTGGGCAACACGGCAAAACCCCATCTTAACTAAAAATACAAAAATTAGCTGGGAGTGGTGGCATACGCCTATAGTCCCAGCTACTCAGGAGGCTGACGTAAAAGGATTTCTTGGGCCTGGGAGGTCAAGACTGCAGTGAGTTATGATCGCATCACTGTACTCCAGCCTGGGTAACAAAGCAAGACCCTGTCAAAAAAAAAAAAAAGAACATGACCTTCTCTCAGTCATTGTCTACCCCAGAAACAAAAACTGTATATATTACACATGGGGCAAAGGACATTATATGAGACAGCTCCTGCCTCAAGGACTTCAGAGTCTAGACAGATGTGCTAAGGTGTAAATTGTGCTATAGTGAGAGACACGCAAACATTGAAACATGAATAATGTTTCCTTGGGACATGGGGGTGATTCAAGAAGGAGCAACATCTAACATGTAAAAGACAAATGAGATTCTCCAGACAGCTAATTTTTCTGTATAGGGTGCAGTGGGTAGGGAACTCAGGAAGGAGAGTAGGAAAGGCACGGTGTGGCGAATTCAATAAGTCAGATACAGCTTGGTATGATTAAAGCAGTAAGTGGGAAAAAGTGACAGAAAATGAGGCTGGAGAGGTAAATGGTTATCAGATCCTAAAACTCCATTAATGCCACATTAAAATAATTTTGTCTTTATTGTTAGGCTTCAGCTTCACAAATTTAGGCACTTATATCCTCAAGGGTGAATGGAAGGTGGAAGAAGGGTGGGTAATGGAGAGACAAGGTAGGGGCACAGAAAAGTGGTTCAGACCCTTAACCAAAAGTATTTAAGATCATAGACGTGGTTAAGTCTAGATTTCTAGACTCAGGCATCAGATTTTCTCTGGTTTTAAATCCTAGCTTCGATATTTAGTGTCTCATGAGAACTTGAACAAGTTACTAAACCACTCTGTGCCTTGGTTTCTTCATCTGTAAAAATGAGATTAACAACAATAGCTACATCATAGGATTGCAAAGATTAAATACTCATAAAGCATTAGAACAGTGCCTCAAAAAAAAGTTAGTTATCATTGTTCCTGAAATATCTGTTTGTTAATTCTTTTATTGTCTTTTGCTTAAAGATTTAGTAATGGAAGCTTTTTAAAATAAAGATATTATTAATTAAAATGTAAAATTGGCACGAATCATTAAAAACAAAGTGTAAGATATCAAAGAACTTTCCCCACCTATGGAGAGATACTTCATGTCACACCCTTAGGATACTCAAGGGTGGCTGAGTAGAGAGGTTTGAGAAGCACAATTATATGCGATAAAAAACAATAACAGGCCGGGCGCGGTGGCTCAAGCCTGTAATCCCAGCACTTTGGGAGGCCGAGGCGGGTGGATCACGAGGTCGAGAGATCGAGACCATCCTGGTCAACATTGTGAAACCCCGTCTCTATTAATACAAAAAAAATTAGCTGGGCACGGTGGCGCGTGCCTGTAATCCCAGCTACTCAGGAGGCTGAGGCAGGAGAATTGCCTGAACCCAGGAGGCGGAGGTTGCGGTGAGCCGAGATCGCGCCATTGCACTCCAGCCTGGGTAACAAGAGCGAGACTCCGTCTCAAAAAAAAAAAAAAAAAAAAAAACAATAACAGGATCCTCATGATGTAATAGAGGCCCAGAGACAGACCAACAAGTCCCTAGGTATTGGCGAAGTAAAGGGTACCTGAATGAAAAAAGTAAGCAGAAAAGAACAGGCAGGAAGAGCTCCCTTTCTCCAAAATGAATGACTCTTACCTATTCACTGATGCTTGACATCTCTTGAAAAGGAGGTGACCATCCTTGGCTATAGACATAGGAGTAAAATGTAAGTGGGAGTGTTAATGGAGGCTAAAGATCTTGCTGAGGCATAGATAACCTATATAGATTCTAAGAGCTGACAAAGGAATAATGAGTCTTGGGGGGGTTAGAAATGTAAGAGAGTGGGGGTAATAAACTTCAAGGAATGACTAGGATATGACATAGTATTAGACTTCCTTCCAAGGAATATCATTCAATTCAAAGAATATTTTAATCTCCATCTTGATTTCATTGTTGACCCAACAATCATTCAGGAGCAGGTTATTTGATTTCCAGGTATTTGAATGGTTTTGAGGGTTCCTTTTGGAGTTGATTTCCAATTTTATTACACTGTGGTCTGAGAGAGTACTTGATATAATTTTGATTTTCTTTAATTTACTGAGACTTGTTTTGTTGTCTCTCAGATAGTCTGTCTTGGAAAACGTTCCATGTTGCTGAAAAGAATGCATATTCTGCAGTTGTTGGCTAGACTGTTCTGTAAATATCTGTTAAGTTCGTTTGTTGTAGGGTATAGTTTAAGTTTATTGTTTCTTTGTTGACTTTCTGTCTGGACGACCTGTCTAGTGCTGTCAGTGGAATATTAAAGTATCCCACTATTATTGTGTTGCCATGTATCTCATTACTTAGGTGTGGTAGTGATTCCAGTGTTAGGTGCATATATATATTTAGAATTGTGATATTTTCCTGTTGGACTAGTCCTTTTGTCATTACATAATGTCCCTCTTTGTCTTTTTTAACTGCTGTTGCTTTAAAACTTGTTTTGTCTGATATAAGAATAGCTACTCCTGCTCGCTTTTGGTGTCCATTTGCATGGAATATCTCTTTTCACCCCTTTACCTTAAGTTTATGTGAGTCCTTAAGTGTTAGGTGAGTCTCCTAAAGACAGCAGAAACTTGGTTGGTGAATTCTTATGTATTCTGTGTCTTTTAAGCGGAGCATGTAGGCTATTTACATTCAATGTTAGTACTGAGATGTGAGGTACTATTCTATTCATTGTGCTATTTGTTACCTGAATACCTTGTTGTTGTTGTTTTCATTGTGTTACTGTTATATAGGTCCTGTTAGATTTATGATTTAAGGAGGTTCTGAATTCTCTCAGCATTTGTTTGTCTGGAAAAGACTGTATTTTTTACTTACAAAGTTTAGTTTCACTGGATACAAAATTCTTAGCTGATAATTGTTTTGTTTAAGGAAACTAAAAGTAGGACCCCAATCCCTTCTAGTTTGTAAAGTTCCTGTTGAGAAATCTGCTGTTAATCTGATAGATTTTCCTTTACAGGTTACCTGATGCTTTTGCCACACAGGTCTTAAAATTATTTCCTTTGTCTTGACTTTAGATAACCTGATGACTATGTGCTTAGGTGATGATCTTTCTGTAATGAATTTCCCAGGTGTCCTTTGGGCTTCTTGTATTTGGATGTATAGATCTCCAGCAAGGCCAGGGAAGTTTTGCTTGATTATTCCCTCAGATATGTTTTCCAAACTTTTAGATTTATTTTCTTTCTTGGGAACACCAAAAATTCTTAGGTTTGGATGTTTAACATAGTCCCAAACTTCTTGGAGGCTTTGTTCATTTTTTAAAATTCTTTTTTCTTTGTCTTTAATGGATTGGGTTAATTCAAAAGCCTTGTCTTCAAGCTCTAAAGTTCTTTCTTCTGCTTGTTTGATTCTATTTCTAGGACTTTCCAGTGCATTTTGCATTTCTCTGTGTCCTTAATTTCCAGTTGTGACTGTTTTTAATTTATGCTATTTCACTGAGGAATTTTCCTTTCATATCCTTTATCATGTTTTCGATTTCTTTAATTTAGACTTCACCTTTCTCTGGTGCCTCCTTGATTAGCTTAATAATCGACCTTCTGAATTCTTTTTCTGCCAATTCAGAGATTTCATCTTGGTTTAGATCCATTGCTGATGAGCTATTATGATCTTTTGGAGTGTTAAAGAACCTTATATTGCCATATTACCAGAAATGTTTTTCTGCTTCTTTCTCATTTGGGTAGACTATGTTGGAGGGAAGATCTGGGAATCAAAAGCTGTTGTTCAGACTCTTTTGTCCCAAGGGTGCTCCCTTGATGTGGTATTCTCCCCCTTCCCCTAGGAATGGGGCTTCCTGAGACCCAGACTGGTTAAACGCATGCTCTGAATGAAGAGACCCCCGAACAGGCTTTGTGTGAGCAACGTGGCTGTTTATTCACCCAGGTGCAGGTGGGCTGAGTCTGAAAAGAGAGTCAGGGAAGGGCAGTGGGATAGGAGCTGGTTTTATAGGTTTGGGGTAAGCAGTGGGAAGTTACAGAAGTTATAGTTTAGGGTGTTTTGCAAGCTGGGAGGGGGTCGTAGGTTTGCAAGCTGGAAGGGGGTCGTAGGGTCTGGAGTCACAAGGTTAACCAAGTTCGGTTACAAAGTCCAATGGCCTTGTCAATTGAGGCCAGAAAAAGAAACAACAGAAGAATGTCTCAAGGTGCCTCAGGGGTTGATCGTTTCTTCCAGGAACTCACCTGGGGTGTATGTGCAGGTCACAGAGGTTACCATGCCATTTATGGCACAGTCAGTCAGCCTAAAATACCTTACACAGACCTTACACAGACCTCAGTGATTATTATTGCTCTCTTGGGTCCAGCCACCCAGCGTAGCTACTGGGATCTGGACTGGTACTGGGGAGTGTCTGCAGAGAGTCCTGTGATGTGATCCATCTTCAGGTCTTGCAGCCATATGGATACCAGCATATGGATACCAGCACCTGCTCTGGTGGAAGTAGCCAGGGAGTAAAGTGAACTCTGAGGGTCCTTGGTTGTGTTTTTTGCTTAGTGGGCTGGTTTTGTGTTGGTTGGCTTCCAGCCAGGAGGTGGTGCATTCTACAGGGCATCAGCTGCAGTCCTGTAGGGAGGATACGAACATGCCCTAGGGACACCTGGTTAAGTACTCAGGTTTCTCAGGTGATGGGCAGGGCTATAGAGCACCTAAGAGATTATGACCTTTGTCGTCAACTACCAGGTTAAGTAGAGAAAGACCACCAGGTGGGGGCAGGGTTAGGTGTGTCTGAGCTCCAACTCTCCTTGGGTGGGACTTGCTGCAGCTACTGTTGGGGATGGGAATGTGGTTCCCAGTCCAATGTAGTTATATTCCCAGGGGGATTATGGCTGCCTCTGCTTAGTCATACAGGTCACCAGGGAAGTGTGGGAAAGTCAGCAGTCAGTCACAGGCTGCACCCCACTCCCATTCAGCCTTCAGTCCTAAAGGCCAGTCTCACTCCCACATTGCTCCCTCAACAGCACTGAGTCTACTTCCAGGCAGCCGGTGACCAGGGCTGAGAGCTTGCCCAAGACCATGAGCCTCCTTGTTGAGAAAGCAAGCCACCTCACAATTTTTCAGCATGTCAGGGAGCCTGCAGAGATAATCCAGTTCCTTCAAAGGGTCTATGGATTCTCTCAGCTTTCCTGCTATGTTCCTGCCATAGTTCTTGGAGCAAAAGTTCATGATGTGAGTCTCCACATGCTACTCCGTCCATCAGAGTAGAAGCTGCAAGCCAGTCCTGCCTCCTACCTGCCATCTTAATCCGGTATCCCTGCCTTAATTTGTTTTATTTTTGTAGAGACCAGGTCTCTCTATGTTGCCCAGGATGGTCTTGAACTTCTGGGTTCAAGTGATCCTCCCACCTCAGTCCCCCAAAGTGCTGGGATTACAGGCATGAGCTACTGTGCCCAACCTGAACCCAGTCTTAAACTTGCAAATTCCCTCAACCATAACCACGAGAAAAATGAGTGAAGACACCACCCTTGCTGAACCACAAATCTGGCCTCAAAAGAATCAGAGGGTGTGGTGGCGTGGTCCCGCCAGAGCCCAGGGGCTGCCCTTTGGACAGATTATCTCTATTCCTCCTCCTCCTGAGTCAGCCCATGCTGTAGGTACTGGGCTTCAAAAATTATTGCTGATTTTAGCTTCGTAAACTGCATAAAGCTATTGATATAAACAGTACAATAAAAAGTCCCAATAGATGTTTTATATATAAACAATGCAATAAAAAGTCCCAATAAATGTTTTGGTCCTAAGCATCAACTCTAGTTAATTTTCAACATTAATCTAAACATGAGAAAAGAAAGGACAGGGAAAGTCAAATATTCTGAGAGTTTCATTGAAAGACAAAAATATTCTCAGGTAGTCCAAGTAATTACTCAGACAATTTTTGCCATCACAGTTTTAGGCATGATCTGAAGTAAATTATTTGCTTCTATTTTTTAAATCACAAAATAAAATATAGTCATAACTATGATTACCTCTATACAAACTCTAAGGGGAGTTCATGTTACCTGACGTAGCTGAGCAGCTAAGTTCTTGTTTCACCAGTAGGCACAGAGTTTCTCTAGAGAAATAACTGTCTTTGTTTAAAAAAAACAACAACAAACCTAACTAACTGCTTGCCAATGGAAAGGAAGGCCTTGAAAGCTTGGATTATTGGGAGACAGCCTAGAGATTAGTAAAGGGGCCCTAATTTTAAAAAATGAATGAAAGTTCATTGGAAGGAGTGAAGGAATATAGAATAGGAAAAGCCAGGGCAGAAGCAGAAGATCTATTTGGTGAAATATTTTTTTTTAAGGACAAGGAGGCTTAATATTAATTTTTAAGTTATCTACATTATGATCCTGGGCTGAAACTTGCCTCTCCTTACTCCCTACTCACCAGTAAAATCAATTTTACAAAGCTACTTCTTGTGAGTCCATATGGAGGAGGTCAAACATAATATATCCTACTTCAGAGCTCAGGCTGGGGCAAGGATTATTACTTCACTTCCTTTCTGAAGTGTAACTTGTAAAAATTGGCACCGACAGAAAAAATATCTAGCCCCATTGGAACGTTTCCCTGCCCTTCCTCCTGCAAGCAGGGGAGAGGTACTTAGTTAAGTAACTTTTAAATTCTTCACAGGCTAGAGTTTGTGGGGAAAGGAAGGAATAGACAGAAAGGAAGAATACATAGTTTTGTTTTTGCTTTCTCCCTTTGGTGGTAAAGAAAGCAAGCTTCTGATAGCATGGCATCTGAGGGAAGGCTATAGTCTCTCAGACCAACCTTTCCTTCACTTTCCTCTCACTTTTCTTTCCTCTTTATCTCCTTCCTCCTGCAGTTCTAGAACTTTCCATCCACTGATGTATGAGCCCCAGGGAAATGACAGCTGCACTGAGACACAACGTTGCTGCAGTAGTTTACATGTGCCTTGCAAAAGGCTTAGCTGTCACCTTGTTTAGTTCCCTCTTATGTTATGAGAGGGAAGGCCACTCATAACATAAGGTGCATCCACTAAGGTGCTCCACCGCCTTCCCTTTCTCTGCATAAATCCTGCTCTGGAATATAAAATGTTTCCATTTGAAATTAAAATTGTGTTACTTTTCCTATCTGATTGACCCTATTTCAATTTTCATGACTATTTTCCCCACTAATCTGTTCCGTTGTTCATACTGTACACTAAAAGATTTTATTATATAAAGACCATGTACTTTTTCTTGTTTAAAAAGTTAATAGCTTCTACAGTAAGGAGATTACTTTGGTTGATTATTAAAACAAATCACATTGAAATATTTAAGATAGTTACCTCTTTGTGTCTCAGAAAACATTGATATCAACAAAATTGGAACTCAACCATTTAAACCTTGTATTTTTCCTTTATATGTGTCTGATCGCCATGCTAGGTTCATAGATGGGGAAAAAAGGATATTATAGTATATAAAAACTTTCAGCATAATAATGAGAACAATGACATCAATACTAGCTAGCATTTACTAAGCTTTTACTGTGCTTCAAAAACACTGCTAAGTCTTTTACACACTTAATTCTCTCATTTAGTCCTCACCGCTGCCCTAAGGAAAAGTACTATTTCCATTTTTCAGATAAAGAAGGTGAATTTCAGAAAGGTTAAATATTTGGTCACTGTGACACAGAAAGAATTTAACCAGGGCTGAATGACTCTCCTTTAACATAATTACAAATTAAGTCAGTCTGGTCAGATCACCAAAGCAGAAAATCACACTACAGCACGGAGAAATCAAAGGTATGTAAAGGAAAGCGATCAGAATCGAAGCATCTGGAACAATGAACTAAATATAATAGCTAAAACCATAAAACTCTTAGGAGAAAATGTAGAAATGAATCTTTGTGACCTTGGATTTGGCAGCTGATTCTTAAATGTGACACCAAATGCATGAGCAATCAAGGAAAAAAATAGATAAATTGGACTTCATCAAAATTAGAAACTTTTGTGCATCAAAAGACATTATCAAGAAAGTAAAAGACAACCCAGAGAAATTTGCAAAATATTTGCAAATCACATATCTGATAAAAGTTTGATACACAGAATATATAAGGAACTCCTACAACTCAATTAAAAAAAGTCAAACAACCCAATTAAAACTATGAGAAAATGACTTGAATAGAACTTTATCCAATGATATACAAATGGACAACAGGCATGTGAAAAGATGTGTAGCATTATTCATTGGTCACTAGGGAAATACAGATTAAAAAAACCGTAAGATACAACTTCACACCTACTTAGACAGTCATGATAATTTTAAAAAATAAAAATTAAATTAAAAATAACAAATGTTATTTTGAAAACAGAGGATACAGAGAAACTGAAATCTTAGTACATTGCTGGTGGGAATGTAAAATGGTATAGCCACTATAGAAACCAGTTTAGTGGCTCCTCAAAAAGTTAAACCTAGAATTACCATATGACCCAGCAATTCTACTCCCAGGTATATACGCAAAGCAATTGAAAACAAAAATTCAAACAGGTATTTGTACACCAGTGATCATTGTACAATTAATTATGCAGAATAGCCAAAAGCTGACATCTACTGAAGTGCCCATGGATAGATGAATGAATAAGCAAAATATGCTCTCTCCATACAATGGAATATTACATAGCCATCTAAAAAGAGTGAAATTCTGACACATGCTACTACAACATAGGTAAACCTTAAAAACATTGTGCTGAGTGAAATAATCCATATACAAAAGGACAACTATTGTATGGTTACATTTATAGGATGTACCTCGAAGAGTCAGATTCACAGAGAAAGAGAGCAGAGTAGAGATTACCAGAGTCTGGAGGGAGAGGAAAGAAGAGAGCTATTTGTTCATGAATACAGAGTTTCTCACTGGGATGGCAAAATAGCTCTCAAATGGATACTGGTGTTAGTTATACAACACTGTGAATGTACTTAATGACACTGAACTGTACATTTAAAAATGGTTAAAGTGATAGATTTTATATATTTTACCAGTTAAGAAAACATAGTTTTCTTCCTTAAAAATAAGTCACTCATAACCTATAGACCAGATCATTCTCATTAGCTCCAGACCTAATTCCCAGCTGAAACCTTGAATCCAGTGTCCAAAGGTTCATCATACTGTCTTTGTATTCCCACAACCAAGTTTGTTTCCCTCACAAAACCAACTCCTAGTTTCTTTTCCTGTAAGCCATGTTTCCATATTACCAGCACTACCACCCACCAAGTCTATTAGGCTCAGATCACCCTTGATTTTCTTCTCATTCCTGCAACCAATCATCCAATCATCTCCCAAGTTTTGGTTTTGTTTTGTTTTTATCAAATCTACCTTCCCAGGCCCAGAGGCCGAAATCATCATGCCTCTGCACTCTAGCCTGGGCAACAGAGTAAGACTCTGTCTCAAAACAAACCAACCAACCAACCCAAAACAAACACACACACACACACACACACACACACACACGTACCATTCTAGTGGGAAATGTTGATAATGGGGGAGGCTAAGCATGCGTGGTGGCAGGAGAATATGGGATATTTCTGTACTTTCCTTTTAATATTGCTGTGATCTTAAAACTGCCTTCCTCTTTTTCATCACTATGGTCACAATCTAGTTTAGGGCCTCATCTTCCCCCTCTTTCACCTGAGTTATTATAATAACTTTTTGCTTGGTCTATCTCCCTCTCCAGTATTGCTCTACAGAGCATCATCTCATCTTTCACAATCTGTCTTTACAACCACCACTAGCATTTTCTTACAGCGTTACAAATCTTGTCATGCTGCTTTCTTCCTTTAAAACATTCTTTGATGAGCTTAGGATAAAGTCCAAACTCCCTGGCACATGAGGCTTACTCTCAACAACCTGACCCCCACCTGCTTTTCCAGCCATTTACCATCCCCCACCACAGCCATGGTGACTGCCACCACGCATGCTTAGCCTCCCCCATTATCAACATTTCCCACTAGAATGGTACGTGTGTGTGTGTGTGTGTGTGTGTGTGTTTGTTTGTTTGTTTTGGGTTGGTTGGTTTGTTTGTTTTGAGACAGAGTCTTACTCTGTTGCCCAGGCTAGAGTGCAGAGGCATGATGATTTCGGCTCACTGCAACCTCTGCCTCCTGGGTTCAGGTGATTATCCTGCCTCAGTCTCCTGAGCAGCTGGGATTACAGGCGCCCACCTCCACACCTAGCCAATTTTTATATTTTTAGTAGAAACAGCACTTCACCATGTTGACCAGGCTAGTCTCAAACTCCTGACCTCAGGTGATCCACCTGCCTCGGCCTCCCAAAGTGCTGGGATTACAGGCATGAGCCACCGTGCCCGGCCTACATTTGTTAAAATTGATGAACCTACACTGACACATTATAATCACTCAAAGTCCACTCCATTGGGGTTCACTCTTGATGTTGTACATTCTATGTGTTTGGACAAATGGAAAATGACATGAATCCAACCTTATAGTATTATACAGAATAGATTCACTGCCCGAGAAATTCTCTGTGCTTTGCCTATTCATCCTCCCCATCCTACTTCCAGCCCACACAACTACTGATATCTTTACCTATTTTTGCCTTTTCCAGAATGTCATATAGTTGAATTCATACACTAAATAGCCCTGCAGATTGCTCCTTTCACTTAATAATATTCATTTAAGATTCCTCCATGTATATTTATGGTTTCACAGCTCATTTCTTTTTAGCACTGAATAATATTTCATTGTCTGAGTGTCCCATAATACATGTATTCATTCACCTACTGAACGACATCTTGTTTGCTTCCAAGTTTGAGCAATTATGAATAAAGTTGCTAGAAACATCCATATGTAGGTTTTTGTGTAAATACATATTTTTATCTCCTTTAGGTAAACACTAAGGAGCACCACTGCTGAATCATATGGTAGGAGTATGTTTAGTTTTGAAAGAAACCATCAAACTGTCTTCCAAAGTGGCTGTACCATTTTTTATTTCCACTAAAACAGCCTGCATTTGCGACCATCAGTGTTCTGGATTTTGGCCTTTCTAATGGGTGTTTAGTGGTATCTCATTACTGTTTTGATTTGCTTTTCCCCAATGACATGTGATGTAAGGAATCTTTTCATATGTTTATTCACTCTCTGTATATCTTTTGTGGTAAGATGTCTATTAAGGTTTCTGGCCCATTTTTAAAATCAAGTTGTTTGTGTTATTGTTGTTGAGTTTTAAAAGTAACTTATATATTTTGGACAGCAGTCCTTTATTGGATGTGTCTTTTTTTTTTGAGAGAGAGAGAAACACAGGTTGGAGTACAATGGAGTGATCTCAGCTCACTGGAACCTCTGCCTCTAGGTTCAAGTAGTTTTCATGTCTCAGCCTCCTGAGTAGCTAAGACTACAGGTGTGTACCATTATGCTTGGCTAATTTTTGTATTTTTATTAGAGACAGAGTTTGCCATGTTTCCCAGATGGTCTCAAACTCCTGAGCTCAGGCAATCTGCTGGCCTTGGCTTCCCAAAGTGCTAGGATTACAGTCATTAGCCACCGCACCTGGCCATGGATGTGTCTTTGCATTTATTTTCACCCAATTTGTGGCTTGTGTGCTCATTCATTTGAGGAAATGCCTTTTGATTTTAATTCAGTGTAAATATTACTAAAAAAAAAAAAATGTATTTTGTTTTTAGCTGATTCAAGTAAAGTTCATATTCATTATTCTACAAATATTTATTGTGCACCCTATATGTCAAACTCTGACTAAGGATACCAATTACTCTAGTTAAACTGTGACCATAGAGAATCAAGGTATCTCTGTAAAGAGAGCAAATTTAATTTACTGATCTGAAAATTTTACCTTGCTGGCTCACAATGATCAATCACCAGGTAATTTAAGTGATATGTGACTAATTAAATTTTTTAGCTTCAGCATATTTGGAGTGTTTCCCATGATGTATTAGAGTCAAAAGCCATGGTGCTCTCCCAAGAAATGTATAATATAATAAAGGAGACAGACCCATTACAAAAATGAATAGGCAGTGCAGTGGGTTAAAAAAAAAAAGCACTGAGCTTTTTCTGTGTGAGCTGGAAGAAGTATAATAATTTAAATTGTCATCTTGGCCTCAGTTTAATCTTTGGTAAGATTGGAGTCATTGGGCTAGAATCTGTAGGTAGTGGGTCCTTACTGCTATACGTAAAACAACGATTTTGTGTATTAAGGAACAACGCAGCCCTACCTGTAGCTGGGTAGCAGCCAGAGTCACAGTGATTGGAAGAAAAAAAATTGTATACAATGATTTCCAAGTTGAAGGTCTAGCTTTGGAAGAATCTGTTACTATAAAATGAGAAGCAGAATAAGTAAGTCAGGTGAACAGTTAAGCTCATGCTTGTAGATATTTGTTTGCTTGGTATTTTTTCATGTTTAATTCAAGAAGAATTAGAAGCAGTGTTCACCATTAAGAAAAGACATACACTGATTAAAAGGAGACCCAAAGAAGAGAATTATCACTACTCTGCTAAGGGACCTGGAAGGTGAGGGAACATAGCACAGTTCTATGGTGGCCACTAATCCAGCCACACAACGGCATTTCCATCTGCCTCCTGCCATCTTTCCCCACTATAAAGAACCATGGGATGTTGGCGATGTTTTATTTCTTGACTTTGGTGACTGTTATAGTCACCAAATACTGTTAATTGAGCAAATACAGTATTTCCTTAATTATTTCATTATGTATATGTTTCGCACACTTTTCCATACCTTTCAATTTTAAAAAATCCTTTAAAAATATATGGTATAATAATGTCCTGAATGATGCTCACCCACATTTTAAGTTGAGAAGACCTATGTGAGTAGTCATTTGACTTTGGCAAACAAATGAGTTTTCTCATGGATTCAATTCATGCAGCAGACAGAAAAAAAAAATCCTTTGAAAGACAAATACATCGTGTGCTTCCTGCCAATAAGGAAATAATACTTCCTCGTTTTAGTTAATGAAAAATAACACATACTTTCAAAGTTCTGTCGACTTTAAAAAGAAAGAAAACACTCAAATGAGTCACCCGTTTCCACATTCGGGGCTGAGAAGCTATATAAATTTCTGCAGCCTCCAGCAGAAAACACCAAATCAACCATAGGTCCAAGAACAATCGTCCCTGGATGGCAGCTATGCGACTCACCGTGCTGTGCGCTGTGTGCCTGCTGCCTGGCAGCCTGGCCCTGCCGCTGCCTCGAGAGGCGGGAGGCATGAGTGAGCTACAGTGGGAACAGGCTCAGGTATGTCACAGCCCACTTACCTGGGGTTCCATTCTTTTGCCATCTGCATTAAGAAATGTGTTTTTCAATTATTTCCCCTCCCATGTTAGTATTGCAGTGAAATTTTCTTTGGGGTAGCTTTTCTGATTATAAAAGCAATATATGTTTTCATCAAGTAGCCATTAAGAGCAGGTTTCAGAGTCTGCTAAAATCCGGCTTGAGTTCCAATCCCCATTCACTATGTAGATAGACTCTGGAAGGTCATCAAACTTCCCCTAAGCTTCAGGTTTCCAATTTGGAAATTGGAGATAAGAATGGTATCAACCAAATGAGGGTGTTGTAAAGCATTCAACACAATACTACCTGAAACATTGTTTAAATTAAGTTCTTATTATTATAACTTGGGATTCTTTTTCTATAGTATACAAAATGTTGCCTCTTAAGATACAACTTGTAAATATCTCCATTACTGTTTGTAACCGAGATATCTGAAGTCAGAAAATGTGGGTAGAAATTACAGTTCTCTCACAAGCCAATGACGATAGACAAGGCATTAACTTCTGACTTTGTTTTCTCATGTGTCCAGAAGAAATAATAATACTATGTGTTTTATACCTCATGGGGTATTCTAAAAGTAAATGAGGTGATAACAAAACAATTAGCATGTATGTAACAATTGTAGATTATAAAGTACTTACATATACATTGTGTCAGTTAATCCTTAGTTCTATAAAAAGAAGAAACCAAAGTTGATTTGCATACTTATTAGTGGTAGAGATAGGAATCAAGGACAAGTGCTTCTGGTTCAAAAATCATGTTTTTTCCAAAATGCTTCTTTTTTTTTTTTTTTTTTTTTGAGACAGAGTCTCACTCTTTCACCAGGCGCCAGGCTAGAGTGCAGTGGTGCGATCTCGGCTCACTGCAACCTCCCCCTCCCGGCTTCAAGCAATCCTCCTGCCTCAACCTCCTGAGTAGCTGGGACTACAGACATACTCCACCATGGCCAGCTAATTTTTGTATTTTAGTAGAGATGGGGTTTCACTATATTGGCCAGGATGGTCTCGATCTCTTGACCTCGTGATCAGCCCACCTCGGCCTCCCAAAGTGCTGGGATTACAGGAGTGAGCCACTGCGCCTGGCCCTCCAATATGCATTTTAATAAGCAGTTTAATAAATATAAGCAGTCTACTAATTATTATATGGTCAACTAATGAGATGATTAATCATAAGTATTATTTGTAAATTTAGGTTTTAAACATAAGAAAAGTAAAGTTTTAATTCACATTAACTTAGACTTTTAAAAAGTTCCAGTAATAAGATAGACTGAAATTATATGAAATTACTAATATTTAATTTTTAAAATTCCAAAACAATAATTTTATATGGTTCCACCTAATGAATTCTCCAGAAAGAGTACTTTGCATTTAGTTTCTTTTTTTTCTTCTTCTTCTTCTTTCTTTTCTAAGTTTACCTTAATTTGCTTTAAGTCCATGCATTTAGTTTCTTTACCTAGAGTGCAAGTTGGCAAAAACTTTCTTTACTTGGAGGGAAATTAGCTAGATTTAACAAAGAGCAGGAAAAGTCAACTCAACAACCCAGAAAGATTTCTTCCAGAGGGTATAAGGGATTAATTGGGTTATTTTTTTTTAGTAAAGATCAGTTATCAATTGTCATGTATGAACAGTAAGTATCTGTTGCATTTAAGGAAACACAATTGTTGGTAACAGGATAAGATGGTACAATATTAATAAGATTTCCTACATTAATTGCATATTCCTGAGAGGTCCTAAGACAGGTCACCATTACCATCTACTCCAAATAAACTGCAAATTAGTGAGCCAATGTTAAATCATTTTAACAACAATACTACCATGCATCATATAACCCTACACATATTTCTAATGTACAGAATTCAGAACACTTGAGTTCAAATACTAGCTCTTTCAGTTACTCACGAGGTGATCTTATGCAATTTATTTCACTTGTCTGAGCTATGTTTCTTCATATATAAAATAGGGATAATAATGCCATACCTGTTTCATGGGGTGGTTATGAGGTTTAAATAAAATAAATATGTAAGTGCCTGGCACTAGTAAGTGCTTAAAAATGTTCCTGTGAGGTTGCTACTATTGTTAGTTAATTCAGTTTTGTTTTTGTTGTATATGTGCTGCTGGATTCCCACCCTCACATCCAAATACTGAGAACCTTTAAGAAATTCCCAAGAACTCCACCTTACATGGAATAGACCTGGGAGACCTACTGTATCCTGCAATCCCCCAAAGTGGGTTTGACTAGAGATATAACAGCAGAAAGAGGGACTGGGAATGGAATGAGCAGAAAGAGGGAAAAGAAGGCCTAGGAGTCAGGAAAGTCAGGTCAAGCTCTGCTACAAATTTAATGTGTAAGCCTGGGCACATACCTCATTTAGTCGCTATGAGCTTTGGTTCCTTCACCAGATTATTAAATTGAACTATTTAATAATTTCCTAATATCTTTTCCCAGAACTAAAATTTTAAGACCCTTTTTTTTTAGCTGGAACCACATCTCAGCTGAGCCTTAGATAGGGCTGGTTGACCTCAGATCTCCCCGACAGGGTCTATGATAACACTGAGGAAAGTTCCCAGTCATACTTCTGAGGACACACTGGTACATGCCACCTGATTGCTCTCACAAACATCTAGGCTTTATAAAGCGTATGGTGTGTTTTTCCCCAAAACATTTAATGGGATTTTTCAAAAATTGAGGGATTCTTTTTTCTTTTGCTCACAAAATGGCATGCCAGTGCTTCATTAGTAATATTAAATTTTCTCCTCACTAATGCACACTTATTTTACTCAGTGACAGTGTAATTATTCTGTCTTCAAATCATTATTTGACTCCACAGGAACCTAAGGCAACACATGTATAGGATTCTAAGATAAAAGAAGATAATAAACAAGAACTATAGATTAATTGCTCTCTTTTTAATAGGACTATCTCAAGAAATTTTATCTCTATGACTCAAAAGCAAAGAAAGCCAACAGTTTAGAAGTCAAACTCAAGGAAATGGAAAAATTCTTTGGCCTGCCTGTAACTGGAATGTTAAACTCCCGCATCATAGAAATAATGAAGAAGCCCAGATGTGGAGTGCCAGATGTTGCAGAATACTCACTCTTTCCAGATAACTCAAAATGGACTTCCAAAGTAGTCACCTACAGGTTAGTTTTGCCCTAGCTTATTTTGGAAAAAACAATAAAGCCTGTTTCCCAAGAGGTCAAATACTGTTTTCTTGTTTGCTACCAGGATCATATCATATACTCGAGACTTACCACATATTACAGTGGAACGATTAGTGTCAAAGGCTTTAAACATGTGGGGCAAAGAGATCCCCTTGCGTTTCAGGAAACTTCTGTGGGGAACTGCTGACATCATGATTGGCTTTGCAAGAGGAGGTAAGAAAGATTCCTGTAGGCTAATCCTGTGTCCTGTTTTGTTTGTTCATTGTTTATATCAGTGCTCTTAAGAGGATTAAAAACCTTTAATGAGAGATGATAGACAGATAGAGAGATAGATAGATAATAGATTCAGCAATATTATTACAATTTGTATAATCTGATAATGTAGAACCACTTTTAATAGGAGCAGTTGGCAAACTACAACCCATGAGCCTAATCCAGCTCACCTTCTGTTTCTGTAAATAAAGTTTTACTGGAACACAGTCAGGCTTCTTCATCTCCCTATCATCTATGACTGATTGCGGTCAGGCTGCAACTGTGACAGAGACCATTAAGTTCACAAAGCTTAAACACTTGTTATCTGATCCTTTATAGAAAAAGTTTGCCAACCCCTGTTTTGTAACGTGAATTATTATTTATATATACAGTCATGCATTGCTTAACAATGGGAATACATTCTGAGAAAGGAGACCTTCGGCAATCTTGTCATTGTGCTAACGCCATAGAGTACATTTACACAAACCCAGGTGATACAGCCTTCTATCCACCTAGGCTATATAGTATAGCCTATTGCTCCTAGGCTATAAATCTATACAGCATGTTACATAACACAATGACACAAGTTACATAACACAAATACACAAGTATTTGTGTGTCTAAACATATTTAAACATTGAAAAGGTAATGCATTGCGCTGTGACATTACCACAGCTACTACATCGCTAGGTGATAAGAATTTTTCAGCTCCATTATAATCTTATGGGATCATTGTTGTATGTGTGGTCTGCTGACTGAAAGATCATTATGCAGCACATGACTATATGTTTAAAATATATCTTGCTAACATCAATATTAAATCAGTTACAGCTTCCAAAGGCCTCAAGAGGCCCCTGAGAAACGGTATAGTCCTATGAGCTGTTGCTAATGCCTTTCATGTGACAAGGAAGTAGGAAATGGAAACTTTCATATTAAACAGCTTAAAAATATATAACCCAGCAGGGTGTGGTGGCTCACACCTGTAATCCCAGCACTTTGGGAGGCCGAAGCAGGTGGATCATCTGCAGTAAGGAGTTTGAGACCAGCCTGGCCAACATGGTGGAACCCTGTCTCTACTAAAACAAAAATTAGCTGGGCGTGGTGATGCATGCCTGCAATCCCAGCTACTTGGAAAGCTGAAGCAGGAGAATCATTTGAACCCACGAGGCGGAGGTTGCAGTGAGCCAAGATCACACCACTGTACATATATAAATATATGTATATATATGTATATATACACACAGTATATATACACTGTGTGTATGTGTGTCTGTGTGTGTGTGTGTGTGTGTGTGTGTATATATATGCATGTGGGTTTTTCTATATATAAAACCCATATACATAAACTGTTCTTTTTTTTTTTTTTTAAATACGGGGTTTCAGGCTGGTCTTGAACTCCTGACCTCAGGTGATACGCTCACCTTGGTCTCCAAAGTGCTTGGATTACAGGTGTGAGCCACCATGACCAGCCCAACTGTTCTTAATTGCTAGTATTTCATGGTGCAAATTTAGAGAAAAATGTTACCCATTTCGGTCTGTTCTATGTGCAACTGCCTGGCTACTGTAGCTGAAATCTGAACTTCAACCCACAATATTGACAACACTGAAGCAAATGTTATGGGAAAGCACTAATCACAGCACTACAAGTTTTTTAAGAGCAAGATAAACTGGTTGGCCTTATATCACCTTGAAGATAATTCTGCATCACAAATAAAAAGACTATCAAAAGCTATTTTAAGAGATCTTGAGCATGGTTCTCCAAGAGACTGTGCCCACAAAGAATAAGCTAGGTTTTTAAGAAAAAAAAAAAAAAAAAAAAAAAAAAAAAGCATACGAAATGCTACACAAATTACTTGCCAAATGCAGTATTCACATTCATTTTCCCTCCTACCACCCTTTGGCCAAGCAAAGTGGTCAAATTTAACAAAAGTTTAAATGCAACCGTAAGTCAGATATAACTTCATTTTAAGTCCTGTATCCAGAAAGCTTTCAATATATGGTGATTATCAGTGAAGAGCAATGGTTCTGTGAAAAGAAAAGTGTCTGGGCCAGAAAAGCACCCAAACTACCCTGTGAATGCAACTGACAGTGTCTAACAACAATGCCAGCTACTAGCTACTTGGACTGGGCTGTTTTTTGGTTGGTTGTTTTGTTTGTTTGTTTGTTTGTTTTTTCTGAGATGGAGTTTTGCTCTTGTCACCCAGGCTGGAGTGCAGTGGTGCAATCTCGGCTCATTGCAACTTCCAACTCCTGAGTTCAAGCGATTCTCCAGCCTCAGCCTCCCGAGTAGCTGGGATAACAGGCATGTGCCACCACGTCCGGCTAATGTTTGTATTTTTAGTAGAGGTGGGGTTTCGCCATATTGGCCAGACTGGTCTGGAACTCCTGACCTCAGGTGATCTACCTGCCTCGGCCTCCCAAAGTGCTGAGATTATAGGCATTAGCCACCATGCCTGGCCTGTACTGGGCTGCTTTTTCTAGTCTCAACAATCATGTAAACTGAAAAGATAAAATGACTGGAGAAGAAAAAAAATCAGTCACTAAGAACAATCACTCCTTTTCTTTCAGTTCATGGGGACCCCTACCCATTTGATGGGCCAGGAAACATACTGGCTCATGCCTTTGCACCTGGGCCAGGTCTCGGAGGAGATGCTCACTTCGATGAAGATGAACGCTGGACAGATGGTAGCAGTCTAGGTATAGCATCCCAAGTCTCTTCTACTCCACGTCCTTTTTAAAATCCTGGACTTCCACTAACTTTAATAATTATTTTAATTTTTAATAAGTATTGATCCCTTGCTAAGTGCCAAACACTGAACTACATGCCTGAAATGCATTATTTCATGTGATATACTCATAATGCTACACAACAGAAGGTGGATGCTCAGGCTATGGAGTCAAGCAGCATTGGTCCAATTTGCTGTGCACCTACCAATTACTCTGTGTCATTGGGCAAGTTACTGAACTTCTCTGAGCCTCAGTTTCCTCCTCTCTGTAATGGGAATATAAATAATTCCCACATCAAGGGTTATTTAAATTAAATGAAATAATGTTAATATAGTACTTGAAATGTATTAATAATTCAATATATTATAGCTCCTTCTTCATATTTCTAAAAAATACATGCCCCAAATGGAAAAGAAAGAGAAGCAGAAACTATGATATTTAAGAAGTATATACAATTCTGGAATTACTCACTATTTTCCAAAAAGAACCAACTCCATGACATAGTCTATCATATTTATCATTTTACATAGTAGAATATTATAGGCACATCAGAGAACTAATGGAGAAGAGCTCTGGGCTATCATCTGGCCATAAAAGGAAATTTGTACTTGTGTTTGGCAAAGAGAATTCACCATAGTTTGCTGCCCTGCTATGAAAATCTATGTAAAATTGCGATGCTGCCTCCCATTCACATCTGGCATATCCTTTCATTCTTCTTTCCTCCCACTCAAGGTAGGTTAAAGGCAGCTTCCTTCAATCCAATGCAACACCACCAGAGCTCTCTGGCCACTCCTGAAATTCACAGGCTCACACCTTCTACATGCTTGCAAAGCCTTTCAATAAGTCTAAGGGAGAGCAAAGGATATATGTAATACAAGTTAATGAATCAAAATCAAAAACAAAGCCCAGCATTGCCTGGAGATCCTATACCTTTCGATCTTGGCTTTCTCAAAGCCAATTTTCTCTCTTCTGATATCCAGAGTCACTAACATTTATTGAATGGTCATGACTCCCAAATACTGAGAAACTCTAGTTATCATGACAAATCTATAGGGCAGCAATTATTGTCTCTGTTTAACAGGTGAGAAACTGAGACTCAGCAACATCAATTAATTTGTCCAGAGTTGTCCAGCTAGTAAGGAGTGGAGCTACATTTCAAACCTAGGTTTTAGTGCTTTAAAACCTTTGCTTTCCACTACAGAGTACTGCTGCCTCCGTGAAAGAAGCAAATAGAAAAACATTACACATTTTTAAGAAGCAGAAGTGGTGATGAGATTAAACCACTGCTATTCAGATTATCCTTCTAACCCCTCTCCACTTTTGAAAATCTAGAAACAAATAAGTAAGCTACCGAGGGCTAAGAATTAGGTATTTTTCTTTAGTTTGTTTTAAATTATCATATATTATATAATATTACATAATGTATGCAGTTATTTTTATCATTATGGTTTTGTCACTTCTTCGGTTGTAGGAATTAACTTCCTGTATGCTGCAACTCATGAACTTGGTCATTCTTTGGGTATGGGACATTCCTCTGATCCTAATGCGGTGATGTATCCAACCTATGGAAATGGAGATCCACAAAATTTTAAACTTTCCCAGGATGATATTAAAGGCATTCAGAAACTATATGGTAATATTTATTATTTTAAATAAGAGGATTTCACATTTTCTTTTTAGAGTGGGGTAGGAAAAGAAAGGCTAGGAAATGGGTATTTACCTGGAAAACCACACTGGAACTTATATCAAAAAGCCTATTGGGCCGGGCACGGTGGCTCATGCCTGTAATCCCAGCACTTCGGGAGGCCGAGGTAGGCGGATCACCTGAGGTCAGGAGTTTGAGACCAGCCTGACCAACGTGGAGAAACCTTGTCTCAAAAATAAATAAATAAATAATAAAAGAAAAAGAAAAAGCCTATTGAGGGGAGGAATTAGGGAACTTATTAGATACTCAAAATTTAACTAGGCTGTGTCATACTATGAAGATGTTGATGTGAGTTTCAGTAACATAGTATTATGTGGTAAAATTATACAAATGATATTGTCAAGATTTTCTTCAAGCTGCCACCCATTGCTCTTCCTCTTTCAGTTTAAATAGTTTAGGAGAGTGTCCCATATAGGGGTGGACTGAAGGGACAAAACACCTTTCTTCATTGGTGCCCCCTCCTAAGGATTCAACCCTAAATAATTAAGATTGACCCAACTCTTCCTGTTTGCATATACATGTAGAGAAAGTGGTTAACCACGGACAGCAACTGTTTATCATTCGTGGTCTTGACACTTATGTATATCCCATGTCTCAGTCCACACCTTTTTGGTTTTTTTTTTTTTGAGACGAAGTTTCGCTCTTGTTACCCAGGCTGGAGTGCAATGGCGCGATCTCGGCTCACTGCAACCTCCGCCTCCTGGGTTCTGGCAATTCTCCTGCCTCAGCCTCCTGAGTAGCTGGGATTACAGGCGCACGCCACTATGCCCAGCTAATTTTTTGTATTTTTAGTAGAGATGGGGTTTCACCATGTTGACCAGGATGGTCTCAATCTCTTGACCTCGTGACCCACCCGCCTCGGCCTCCCAAAGTGCTGGGATTACAGGCGTGAGCCACCGCGCCCGGCCTTACTTTTTTGGTTTAATCAAAATTCCAAATTCAGTTTTTTTTAAGTGTACTGATTTGTATTTACTGTATTGAGTCAGCCAAAAGTAGTATTTGAGAAAGAAATCAGAGGACAAGAATAAAAAGCACTGTCTCTGGATAAAGATAAGGAAAGTAAGGTTCAAAGAGGCTAAGTAGACTGTCTAAGGTCATGTGACTGTTGTTGAGTGCTTGAGCCATGATTCCAAGTTAGGGCTATGTGACTTCATACTCTCTCCACTACATACTCCTGCCTATCACTGCCCAGTAAGCTTTTTATCCTAGTAAGGATAAAAGAATACAGGATGACATCTTTAAATCAGCAGATGTAACTAAACCTAACCAGTAAAAATACCGGGATGAAGAGAATACACTACAAAAAGATCACAGAGGAGTCTTCAAATGCTCACATGAGCAACAAAAGTGCTTCCACATAATAGAGGACTGTCCTCAAGGGAGAAATATTCCAGTAAGACAATGGATTTAAGATATCAGTTCAACCTAGAATTTACTATAACTCAGCATGTCCCAAACTATATTCCCGGAACACTAGTCCTACCAGACGATTCCCAGATAAGGAGGCAAGGGAGAAATAAGTTCAAGATACACAACCTACTATATTTCAGGTGCACAGAATATGAGGGAGTATAGAGTATTGAACAAATGTTTAACTCAGTGTTTCCTAAGTTATAATCCTTTTTATAGGTCTCAGTGAGTGTTTGAAACCCATAAAATAGCACTTCAGAGAACACACTTTGGAAAATGCTGTGTAACTATTCCCAAAAGATCTGACTTAAAGAACCACTGCCGTCCAAAAGACTCACAAAATACTGACCATTGTTGGTAAAGTTACCACCAACAAAACTGAAAATACTACCCTCCCCTTAAATAAAACTGTGGAGCTCATGGAATATTCCACATCAATCTATAAGTATTTTAGAACTTAAAGAAAAACACAAGGCTGGGCGTGGTGGCTCACACCTGTAATCCCAGCACTTTGGGAAGCCAAGGTGGGTGGATCACCTGAGGTCAGGAGTTCAAAACCACCCTGACCAACAAGGTGATAAAAAAAAAAAAGAAAGAAAAATACAAAGAGACTAAAGATCTGAGGCATAATGATTAAATTTAACAGGAAGAAAAGAGACTAATGCATTAAAACCTTAAGTATTTAGACTAAAAGGCATCCCTGGTCAGAGTTGAAAAGAAGTAACTTCTGGACAAATGGAAATAGAATTATTTGCTGTAAATGTAGGGAGTTCATTAATCTAAAAAGTAATATGAGCAGAAAACAAAGATTCCAAAGAAGTGATTAAGCTTGTAGATACAAGATTCCTAATGCTATTCTGAGAATGATAAAAATAATAGCTGGCTGGGCACAGTGGCTCACACCTTTACCCAGCACTTTGGGAGGCCAAGGCCGGTGGATCACTTGAGGCCAGGAGTTCAAGACCTGAGCAACAAGGCAAAACCCCATCTCTACCAAAAATACAAAAATTAACCAGGCGTGAAGGTGGGTATCTGTAGTCCCAGCAACTTAGAAGGCTGAGGCACGAGAATTGCTGGAACCCAGGAGGCAGAGGTTGCAGTGAGTCAAGGTCACACTACTGCACCCCAGCCTGGGCAACAGAGTGAGACTCTGTCTCAAAAAATAAATAAATAATAGCTAACATGCATTGAGTACTTGCAGTATTCCAAGGCTTCACATGGATCAACTCATTTAACTCAAGAATTCAATGAGACATTATTATCCACATTTTACAGATTTGTAATCTGATGCTAATAGAGGGTAAGTGGTAAACTACCTAAGGTCACACAGCTAGTAAACTGGTAGAGACAAGAGGCAAAGGTACCTGAGCCCTGGGCCTACACTGTAGTCAATCCTGCCTTCTTAACCTCTGGAGGTTGTTCTTCAGAATCTTTGTCCCAGGCACACATAACTGAGCTGAGTGAATAATAGATTATACTTTCTGTGACATTTCCTTTGTCTGTATAATCTTAGGATGGTTTTTATGCATTTTCTACATGTCAGAATATTCTTTTTTTTTTCTTTCAATAGGAACCAGAAGTAATTCAAGAAAGAAATAGAAACTTCAAAGAGAACATCCATTCATTCATTGGATTTACATCATTGTTCCGCAATCAGAATTGATAAACACTGTTCCTTCACTCCATTTAGCAATTATGTCACCTTTTTTATTACAGTTGGTTTTTGAATGTCTTTCACTTTTTTTGAGGATAAACTCCTTTATGGCATGACTGTGTCTTACTCATCTATACTCGCAGTGGGTGATGTCAATAAATGTTATATACACAAATAAATAAAATGTTTATTCCATGGTAAATTTATTTATATTTTGGAGCACCATTTCTGTGGCAAATGAAGACATACTATATGATGAAATGAAAGACTAAGACAAAAAAAGAATCCCCTCACACAATTTTGGGGTCTTCCACAGCACCTCACCTACCACCCAAGAGGGAAGGTGGGAGCTCCATACCTTTTTTATTCATTAGTGTGGCCCAAACTTACACTACTTTCCCCTTACCTTTGTGGCCCATGCTCTCACTCTGAGTCTTCTGGAAAGTCTAATTTTTCCCACACATGTCTGAGAATTTCCAATGACTTAGGACTCATCGCCTCACGGTCACTTCCAGCTCCAAGTTTCTACCTCCCCCTCATCTCCTGATTTTCCTGCAACCTCTCCTGTTGCAACCACTCTCTAGGTTCCCTTCCCTCTTCCTCATGCCAGCCCAGATATCGGTCTCACCCTGTTCTCTTTAACTTTCTACAAACCAGTCCTATAGGCTTTTATGAGAATGTAGATGTTGCTGGAGATTTGCATAAATTGTGAAATTTTCTACTGTACAAAGGCCATGAAATTGAACAAAACTAAAATTGGATGTTATCCCCATCCTTTAAATCCTTTTTTTTTTTTTTTGAGACAGAGACTAGCTCCGTCACCCAGGCTGGAGTACAGTGGCACGATCTAGGCTCACTGCAATCTCTGCCTTGTGGGTTCAAGAGATTCTCCAGCCTCAGCCTTCCAAGGAGCTGGGACTACAGAGGCATGCCACCACACCCAGCTAATTTTTTTTGTATTTTTAGTAGAGATGGGTTTTCACCATGTTGGCCAGACTGGTCTCAAACTCCTGACCTCGTGATCTGCCCGTCTCAGCCTCCCAAAGTGTTGGGATTATAGGCGTAAGCCACCGTACCCAGCCCTTTTTTGTTGTTTTTTGTTTGTTTTGTTTTGTTGAGACAGAGTCTCATTTTGTTGCCCAGGTTGGCCTGCAGTGGAACATAATCTCAGCTCACTGCAACCTCCACCTCCTGGGTTCAAGTGATTATTTTGCCTCAGCCTCCTGAGTAGCTGGGATTATAGGCACATGCTACCATGCCTGGCCAATTTTTTTATTTTTAGTAGAGATGGGGTTTCACCATATTGGCCAGGCTGGTCTTGAACTCCTGACCTCAAGTGATCCACCAGCCTTGGCCTCCCAAAGTGCTAGGATTACAGGTGTGAGCCACCATGCCCAACCCAAATCCTTTACTTATCCCAAGTCAGGAATCTCTTACTCCTGCAGGCTGCAGCCTCCTACCAGGTCTCTCCCAACTCCTCTTGTCTTTAAACCAAACCCCACTGAAATTTACTTTCTTACTGATAAAAATTAACCCTCCCACACATACCCTAAAAGCAGATAATATCCCAAAATTCAGAACTGTCCCACAGCCTTAGGAAGCTATTCCAAGAATAAACCAAATGAGAGGAGAATCCACAGTCCAGGCAAAATATAAAGTATACATGAACAAGAGTTCAAAGACCCTTTTAAAACCTAAGGAAATATACATGATGCTGGAATAAAAAGGAAGTTATGTCATTAAATTCAAGTTCTTCATTTTGTAGATGACAAAACAGAGATTACATGATTTCCCTAAGGTTCACAGTAAGCCAAAGTGGTGATTTCAGCATTTTGTTGTTTATTTGTTTAGCTCTTCGTATTTTGATTTTGGACAGCAGGAGGCAGTATCTATCTTGCAGCTAAAGCGGATATCTATTGCTTTTCCCTGCCCAGCATCCCATCACCCTACTTTTGGGGACAAGAAACTGCCTCTTCCCCTTGTGTACAATCTTCATGAGATGTCACATAGGTTGCCACAAGCTTCCTAGGCTGAGAGAGTAATACAGAACCCAAGCTCGGCCTATCAGACACTCTCTCCCAAAAACACTGGCGGGAGTATAGGTGGATTCATCTTGGCCATGAGGCACTGGAGACACCGCCTATTCAATCCTGCACCCAGATAGATTCCCTGAAGCTTCCCTGGGCCCTGTCCTTCTCACAGCTTAGGTGCAGGGCTTCTTTTCCAGATTTACAACTGACTGCACTGCCTTCCAATACATTTTGTCTATTGCTTAAGTTATCCATAGTTACTTTATGTCTGTGCTGTGCACATCCCTGGCACAGTCACTTAGTTGGCTCTCCTAGGGTATCTAGACATATGGGCTCTGTTCTGTATTTCACCACATATTATACTTCAATCTTAACAATGAAGTAAGCTTTAATAGAGCATGAAAGTAAATAAAATGTTATTTTTATGATCAAATAGCACAAAACTAACAAGCAAACAGAAATTTTTCCTAGCAAATAAGGACCCATTTTTTTAATTGTGGTAAAATACATAACATAAAACTTGCCATCTCAATCATTAAGTGTACAGTTCAATACTGTTAAGTATATTCACATTGTTGCA
The DNA here is from genome assembly GCF_030222135.1 of Aotus nancymaae. Lineage (NCBI taxonomy): Eukaryota > Metazoa > Chordata > Mammalia > Primates > Aotidae > Aotus > Aotus nancymaae. The sequence continues at coordinate 7,554,591 of NW_026988423.1, read as the reverse complement.
CAAGAAAAAAGGTTCTTAACCTCAGCACTGTTGGCATTTTTGACTATGTAATTCTTTGTTGAGTCCTATGTATTAAGAATGCTAGGCCAGGCACAGTGGCTCATGCCTGTAATCCCAGCACTGTGGGAGGCTAAGGAGAGCATATCGTGTGAGCCCAGATATTCAAGACCAGCCCGGGCAACATAGCAAAACCCTATCTCTACCAAAAATTTGAAAATTAGCCAGGCATGGTTTTATGTACCTGTGCTCCCAGCTACTTGGAAGGCTGAGCGGGAGAACTGCTTGAGCCCAAGAGGTCCAGGCTGCAGTGAGGCATGATTGTACCACTGCACTCCAGCCTGGGCAAGAGAGCAAGACCCTGTCTCAAAAGAAAAAAGAAAAAGAATGCTTACAGTTACCTCTAGCCTCTATGCACTGATGCCAGTAGAATATCCTCAGTTCTCACAACCAAAAATGTCTTCAGACAGTACCAAATGTCCCCTAGGAGAAAAAACAGCCCCAAGTTGAGAACCACTGAGCTAAAGAGAATAAACTATTTCATTGCATTATACTTAGTATCCCTTCTACTTTTTTACCCAGGACCTACCATACTCTAATTCTGTACTATCCCATGAGAAAGGAAAACCAGTAAGAGATTAAGGTGACATTGCCTATTTTTGAAGGCAATGTCAAAAAAAAAATTGTCATATTTTAAGAAATAGAAGACACCTGTATTCTGGCCAGGAGCATGGCTCACGCCTGTAATCACAACACTTTGGGAGGCCAAGGCAGGTGGATCACTTGAGGTCAGGAGTTCAAGACCAGCCTGGCGAAACCCTGTCTCTACTAAAAATACAAAAATTAGCCAGGTGTGATGGCAGGCACCTGTAATCTCAGCTATTTGGGAGGCTAAGGCAGGAGGATCACTTGAGCCCAGGAGGCAGAGGTTGCAGTGAGCTGAGATCACACCACTACTCTATAGCCTAGGTGATAGAGTTGTGACACCCTGCCTCAAAAAAAAAAAAAAAATCTGTATTCCAAAGCCAGGGTACTATGTATTTATAGAAGTCAATAAGACTTCTGTGTATTTTGTAAATTCCTTGTTATTTTTCTAGTTTTAAAGTCAATAAACTCCAGTTTAAGAAAGAGATCTGAGCACATGAATTTGTCTTCCCTCCCTTCAAAGATTTCATTTAAGCACTAGGAAGTAATAAAACAGAACAGGAGGAGGTCTGCAATGGACAACAGATTTCAATAAATTTCTGTAAGATCTAATACAGCTGATAGACAAAACCTATCAGCCTCAGCCTAGGATGTACAAAGAGGCCTACAGTGAAAATGGAAGTTAAATTGTCCAACTCCTGAGAGGCTCAGAAGGTTTAAGGAAGGCAGGATGAAAAATGGTATTAGGGGATTAACTGTGTATGTGTGCATGTGTATAAGACAACTGACTTCATTTCATCCCTTTAACAAAAATGGCAGAGAGCCAGATGTTCACTTTCAGGCAAAATATCAAATGGTTCTTTGCTAGATAAATGTTTAAAAAATTTTGAGAGAGAACAGGACATTTAAATTGGGTTCTGTGCCTCTGAACAAAATATCCATATTTTGGCTTTGAGGCTGGGAATAGGGAAGGCTCCATGCATCTGCTCATCCTAACTTAAATGTGCCAGTGAACAAGAACATCCATGGACACCAAGCCTCTAGTCAGCTTTCGTATTGTTGCATTGTTCCGCAGTGGACGGATCTATGCAAACCTACCCACAAAGGCCTGGGAAGCTGTGGAGCTGAAGAAAGAGGCTGACAAATCCAGTTTCTCGGAAAGAAACATTCACTAGTAACTTACAAACAGAAGCCTTATCTTGAGCAGCCATAAGACAAGAGGGTGGATTCCTGCACCATTACCCCCAGAACCAGGACTCACATGCCATAGAGAAAGGGTATCCATGCTTCAGAAGGGACATACAGGAAAACTGTAGCACAGTAACATCAAGGTTGTTTTGACATAAGGGCAGAAATTTATGGTAAGTACCTACTCTTACACAAGGACCAAAAATAAACTGGAAATCTTGGAGGCCTTCCCAGAACTAAGGTTAATGAGAAGTTAACATGGTGGATTAACATCCAAGATGGAATTGCTTTAGCCTCCACGCCCATTATTACAATGAAATGGGGAACAAACTAATAGCTCATTGAAAAAAAAAAAAGTGCCACCAAAGAAATTTACCCCAGAAAAAAACAGAAATAATTTAGAGAATAGAAGAGGTATAAGAAAAAAATAACAGGACATTCTCACAGAAATTTGAGATGATATTTTATACATAAAAAATAGTAACCAGCCAGGCGCAGTAGCTCACACCTGTAATTTCAGCACTCTGGGAGGCCAAGGTGGGAGAATCACTTGAGGTCAGGAGTTCAAGACCAGCCTGGCCAACATGGTGAAACTCTGTCTCTACTAAAAACACAAAAATTAGCTGAGCATGGTGGCAGGTGCCTATAATCCCAGTTACTCAGGAGGCTGAGGTAGGAGAATTGTTTGGACCCAGGAAACAGAGATTGCAGTGAGCCGACATCATGCCACTTCACTTCAGCCTGGGCAACAGAGTGAGACTCTGTCTCAAAAACAAAACAAAACAGTAATACCAAGATTTTATTAAAAATTATCAGAGAATAAGCTGAACCTCTTGAAAATTGAATTTATGATTGTTGAGATAGAAGTATAAAATAAAAGAGTTGGAAGATAAAGCCATTCAGAATGAAGAGCTGAAAGACTACATACATATAGAAAATAGGACAGAGAAAAGAAGAAAAGATCAATTCAGGAGGTTCAACACCCAACCCTGTTGGCTTTGAAATAAGTCAACTTGACTAAGCAAAACTTTATTTCCCAGAATTCCATTCTCTATGTTTCTTGTTAGGGCTGGCCACAAGAAAAATCTGCATGGAATTTGGACTATGGAAGTAAAGACATATTTGCTCTACCAAGGCTGATACGGGTCTGGTGCTGTTGTAGCTCATGCACAAATTTGTGGTTCTGCTCATTCACATTGTTGGCACAAAACACTGCAGGCCCAGCTCTAGCTCCCACATTATCTCTTCCTTCAACTTCTCCGACTCCTCTGCTAGGCCTGAGTGTGGCTCCACACAATAATAATAATATCTACCACAGGGCACTCACAGAAGCAAGGTTGGAGACTTAGCAACAGGGAGAAGCCATCAGAAGTCCTCGTGATAGAAGGAGAGAGGTTCCAGCTTGTTACGCGCCTCACAGGTCCCAGGTGTGCCACTCTCCCCACTTTACTTCTATCTTTTAACCCCTAACACCTGTCCTGTAACTTCAAGCTCAGCACCAGATACAGAAGAAACAGCCAAACCAAGATCGTTTTACCAGTTCCCACAAAGGTATGAGGATAAATCCCTGTAAGTCCCTTACTTTACATCATTCTTAGTGGTTCTGCTCCTCTCATTGAACCTTGTCTGCTACAACAGCCAGTAAGATTTCCAAAAATGAAGAATAGACAAAATAAAGAAAAGAAATTCTCAAAGAAATAATTGGACATTTTCCAATCTTGAGAAGGAGGACTGGTTTGGAGAAAAACAAATCTTCAAATGAAAGAAATTACATTGTGTTAAAATTTTAGAACACTAAGAATAGATTTTAACCATGCCCCAAGGTTTTTTTTTTTTTAAATACTGCAACAAAATAGAATTAAACTGACATCATATTTCTCATCAGCAAAAATGATTCTAAGCTAGAGTGAAGCCAAGTTCTGAGGATGAGTTATTTTTATCCTAGAATTCCATACCCAGCCAAATCATCTATCCAGTGTGGTTGTGGGTTGAATTGGGTCCCTCAAAAAGACAAGTTGAAGTCCGCATCCCTAGTACCTGTGAAAATGGGACCTTATTTAAAAATGTGTTTGGGCCAGGCACAGTGGCTCATGCCTGTATGGGAGGCCGAGGTGGGTGGATCACCTGAGGTCAGGAGTTCAAGACCAGACAACACAGTGAAACCCCATCTGTCCTAAAAATACAAAAATTAGCCAAGCATGGTGGCACACACCTGTAATCCCAGCTACTCAGTAGTCTAAGGCAGGAGAATTACTCCAACCCAGGAGGCAGAAGGTGCAGTGAGCCAAGATCGTGCCACTACACTCCAGCCTGGGCAACAGAGACTCTGTCTCAAGAAAGAAAAAGAAAAAAGAAATGGGGTGTTTGCAGAGGTATTAAAGTTAAAATGAGGTCATTCTGAAGTGGAGTTGGTGCTAAATCCAATGACTGTTGTCATTCTAAGAAAGCCAAAGCTATGTAAAGACAGAAGTACATAGAGACACACAAGGAAAACGCCAGGTGGTAACAGAGGCAGAGACTGGAGCAAAGCAACTACAAGCCAAAGAATGCCAAGGGCTGCTGGCAACCACTCAAAGTTAGGAGAGAGACATAGAGCAGATTCTCCCTCAGATGCCAACTTAGCTGACACCTTACTTTTGGCCTTCTGGCCTTCAGAGCTGTGAGACTGTTATTTTAAGCCATACAATTTATGGTACTTTTTAATGTCAGCCCTCAAAAACTGATATAAATGTGAAGCCAACATAAGTTCAATCTTGTACGACAAGAGTTCAGAAAGTCCATCTCTCATATACATTTTCTGAGACAGCTAATTTAAAATATATTGCAAACACAAAGGTGAAATCCAAGAAAGAAGATGTGAGATATGGAAATGATGGAAAAGGAATCTGAGAATGATAGCTGTGCCCCAGGGCTAGAAAGTAGCCAGTCTAAATTACAACAGGACCTAAATAAATAAATAAATAAATAAATAAATAAATAAATAAAATTTTAAAAAAAGATGGTTTAAAAAAATGAAATAGCTACTAAACAATATATGAAATGATGAGTAAAAATCTGGAAAATATATAGGATATGGTGAAGGGACATAAATGTCATCTCCCAATGGAGAAAAATGACAATCAGATATTCAAGGGAAAATGAGGAATTATAATAAAAATCATAATCCAAATACAAGGCAACAAACTCAAATGTGACAAGAGTAATTCTCAAAGAGTAATCAGAGTAATCACTCAAAGAGGAACCAGAGAAGTGGAAGAAAGAAGAGTGCATTTGAAATAAAGGGAGAATTCTCCTGTGAAAGGAAGGGTGTCATGTCAGAACCAGAAAGAAGAAATGTGACTGTGGCTCACTGCTCAGCTCTGAATTGAGTAATGTGTACATGGTGATTTATTTATATGCTCTTCAGTATTTATAATCAGCCTATTGATAAAGCTCAATTCATTGATGGATACAGAATGAAAAAGTCATATCAATCATGACAATGTAACAATATGGGAAGTTGGGAGGTGAAGGGAAGGGAGAAATACAGAGAATGCCAGAGGCTTTGAGAGCCTCATATTTCAGGGTGGGGAATTGAGAGATGTACCTGAAACTAATGGAACAAGAAGCAAAGATTTACACAGATCATGTAAAGTTACAAGCAAAACCAATAAAGATGCAACTATCAAAATTAGGACAGAAAGGAAGAACAGCAGAGAGCAGTATAAGTGAGCAAATTCTCTGAATACAGAACACCTAAAACTGATAAATAAATAGTGATATAGGCCGGGTGTGGTGGCTCACCACCGTAATCCCAGAACTTCAGGAGGCCAAAGTGGGAGAATCACTTGGGCCAGGGACTTACTTTGAAGTCATCCGTCCCCTTCTCTGACAGTCTTTCTTCTCTAGTAAGTACCCCTGACCTATAGAAGGCCTTCATGACAACTGCATACTATCCCAACTCCTGTCACACTGGAGCAGGGGCAGACACCTGACACAGGCAGGACCAACATGGCAACCTAGTGAACTTTCATCTCTACATAAAATAAAAACTTATGGCCAGCTGTGGTGGCTCACACCTATAATCCCAGCATTTTGGGAAACCAAGGTGGGTGGATCACTTGAGGTCAGGAGTTCGAGACCAGCCTGGCCCACATGGCAAAGCCCCGTCTCTATTAAAAATACAAAAATTAGCTGGGCATGGTGGCAGGCACCTGTAATCCTAGCTAAGTGGGAGGCTGAGGCAGCAGAATCGCTTGAACCTGGGAAGCGGAGGTTACAGTGAGCCAAGATCACACCACTGCACTCCAACCTGGACTACAGAGCAAGAACCTGTCTCAAAAAACAAGCAAACAGATAGACTGATTGATTAATTGATATAGATGATAGGTAGGTAGGTAGATAGATAAATAGATAGATAGATAATTAGCCTGGCATGGTGGCAACACTGTAGTCCCAGCTACTTGAGAGGCTAAAGTAGGAGGATCACCTGAGCCTAGGAGGTCAAGGAGGCTGCAGTGAGCCATGATCTCACCACAGCACTCTAGCCTGGTAGACAGAATGAGATCCTGCCTAAAAAAAAAAAAAAAAAAAAGAAAAAGAAAAAGAAAGAAAAGTAATCGTGGTATAAGCATATTATTCAATAATATGGAGGTAACTATTTTTAGACAGCTAAAAATGAAAGAAAATGTATTACTTCTGGTGGCGGAAGGAAAAAGAGAAGTTGCTTTTCCTTCTGGGAACACTTTTCCCTCTGGGTTCTATTTTCTAATTTATATAAAAGTATTGTTTTTATTACAAATTAAATAAATGTAATATATGTCCATAGTGAAAATGTTTTAAAATAAAAATGCACATAAAGAATAAAAATAAAATAATTTAAAATCAAACAGAAATAATTACTGTTGACATTTTGAGATATTTTATTTATTAAAAATGTAAGGAAATAAGAAAGAGAAAGTCAAGAGTGTTGCTCATATGGTTTAATTACAGGTGTGCTAAGGAGAGGCTTTGAAATCTAATGCTTCCTCCACTTCTTAGCAAATGCCTGAAAATTTCTGCCACAATTACAAACACATTTTTGGGGGGAAAAAAAAAGGAAAGAAGTAATGTATAAACACAAATTTATACCAAGGAGAAAATAACTGATACTGATCCTCTCATGAGGGCACATGAATGAGATGAAATGATGATTCTCTGAATGGGGAAGAAAAGACAAATCTCACATGGAAATGACCAAAACAAATATCATCTAATTTATGCATTTTCTTAAAGGCCGAATTTACAATGATACTTGGAGGATGCTAAAATAATAAACTAGTCTTTCTGTGATTGCTGTTCCAGGAGACTAAATCATCTTTTCCGTGCCAGGAGATTAAATCTTTTCTGATTTCCATATATTTATCCTTTTATCATTCCTTAGCCAAACTCTCCTCAACCTCTCAAAACCTACCTTTATCCTGAAGTTAATCTGTGAATCTAGGATGCAGGAGAACTGGATGAATTTCCACAATTATTCAGCACATTGCCAATTTCACAGATTGTAAAACATACATTTGTACATGTTTACATTGCTAAAATAAGATGGCATCTTACAATAGCTGCTGGCTCTTCTCCTGAAGAGGATTTGGGTTTGTTTCTGCCAAACATATGGAGCCCTATCAATCTGAGATCACTTGATATTAATTCATTTGCTTGAGATTGGGCCACACTGTTTGTGTGAATTCAGTCAACGAACCTGCAGGAGTGCCAGCTTAGCATTCATACATTCAGGCAGTATGACGTATTTTCCTCCAGTACTATAATTGAGATAGTCATGTCCTTTCTGTTTTTTGGGTTTTTGTTTTTGTTTTTTTGTTTTTTTGTTTTTTTTCAGAGTCTTGCTCTGTTGCCCAGACTGGAGTGCAGTGGTGTGATCTTGACTCACTGCAACTTCCGCCTCCTGAGTTCAAGCAATTCTCCTGCCTCAGCCTCCTGAGTAGTTAGGATTACAGGTGTGCACCACCACGCCCAGCTAATTTTTGGATTTTTAGTAGAGACGGGGTTTCATCATGTTGGCCAGGCTGAACCTTGCTGTGTTTTTGGTGTGGCAGGTTTAGTTCTCATTTATCTTTGTACCACAAGATCAGCCACTGGTGTCTGAGCTTTATGTCAGTGTTGCCTATCAGACTCTACTTCTTTAGTATCTCCTCTTTTTTAATGGTATACAAAGAAATGGTTCATCCTACAATAGACGGTATTTTATTTCTCTGAAATGTGCTAATTGGAATACCAAGTTTAGATGCAGTATATGAAAAGACACCAAAGTTTATACAATAATCTCTTTTTATTTTAAATGCCAATTCTCCAGAACTGTTGGTTGCCTGTCAGTCTTTTAAGAACAAACACAAATAACTCACTTGCAAGTCATCAGCCCCCTTCTCTGACAGTCTTTCTTCTCTGATGAGTACCCCGACCTACAGCAGGCCTTCGTGCCAACTGTGTGCTATCCCAACTCCTGCCACAGCTGTTGGGAGCAGGGACAGACACCTGACCCGGGCAGGACCAATCAGGTGTTTTCTCCATAGGGAACTGTGGAATTCCATTCACTTACTCATTCAATATGTACCGAGTGTTTACCATTGTCTTAGTCTGTTTTGTGTTGGTATACAGAAATACCTGAGGTTGGGTAATTAAGGAAAGAGGTTTTAGCCGGCTCAGGCATGGTGGCTCATGCCTGTAATCCCAGCACTTTGGGAGGCCGGGGTGGGCAAATCACTTAAGGTCAAGAGTTCAGGACCAGTCTGGCCAACATGGCAAAACCCTGTCTCTACTAAAAATACAAAAGTAGCCAAGTGTGGTGACACACACATGTAATTTGAGCTACTTGGGAGGCTGAGGCAGGAGAATCACTTGAACCCAGGAGGTGGAGGTTGCAGTGAGCCAAGATAGCACCACTGCACTCCAGCATAGGTGACAGAGCGAGATTCCCTCTCAAACAAACAAAAAAAAAGAGGTGTATTTACCCCATGGTTCTGTAGACTGTACAAAAAGCATGGCACTAGCATCTGGTTGGCTTCTGGTGAGAGTTTTTGTGCTAAGTCTTAACATGATGGAGAAGGTCAAACAGGAAGCAGGCGTGTGTGAAACAGGGCCCAAAACTGAGGGACAGTGTGGCTTTATAACCATCCACTCTCATGGAAACTAAACTGTTCCCCTGTGAACCAGTCCAGTCTCCCAAGAACAAGAACTCACTCACTGCTGCAAGAACAGCATCAAGCCATTCAAGAGGGATCTGCCTCCATCATCCGCCCTCTTCCACCAGGCCTCACCCCCTGACACCACCACACTGGGGGTTAAATTTCAACATGAGATTCAGTGGAGACAAACAAACCATATCCAAACCACAGGAACCATTTTCCAGGCCCTGTTCTCACCTGAAAGACACCATCCTGAACAGAGCAAGCTCTTGGATGTGCATAGACGCCACAAACTAACCACAGTAAACAGAGAGGCCTAGAGACTGAGAGCTCTGAGCTGAGTCTCATTTATGGTGAGATCCCACAGGAAAGATCTATATGTTTCAAATAAGCTGCTGAAGATCCCAGAAATACTGTAGGACTTTTCTTTCCCAAGCCCTGGTTCTTTAATAGTTTTTTAGGATTTCATAAAGCATTCTAATGTTCTTCCAATAAATTATTTGTGCCATGCTAGCACAAAAACAAATGAATCTAACTATGAAAGGATAAAATAAAATATAGTAGTCTCCCTCTCCTTGTTGGTGTCATTCACCATCTTTGCCATGAAACCTTTCAGAAAAAGAGAGTCCAACAATGCGGAATGAAGACCAGATCAAAAGTGACTGAAGTGGTATAAACAAATAAGTTAATTACTTTTTTCTCCCAGTGCCAGCCTAGTGTGACACTAACCAGGGCTGTTCTCACATTGTTGTTGTTGTCAATGTAAAAATAATCATATGAAATGGAAAAAATATTGATCTGTATCTGATGTTCTGTTTTGATCCTAATTATGCTCTAACTAGTAGGGAGGCCTTGGGCTTTCTTATCTTCTCTCAGCTACGGATCATCATTTATTTTAATTCCCTTACTTTCTAAAGCAAGACTTATGATCCTTCTAGTTATAGAATTTAATGATCAACTAATAAGATAATATTTACCAATAATCGTTTATGATTTTAGAATCCTTTACATGTCGAAATATTTTATTTCACTCTTGATTAAATTTATGAATGCTATCAATTCTGTCATGAGAAACAAGGATGTGAAGGAAAATGTGTGCCATCAGAATCACTCATTGGGACTCTACAAGGGAAACAACCTAGCTTACAGAGTTCAAAACTGACATAAAAATAGCCGCTTCTTTTCCCTGGCTACTTCTGGAGTTCTTCATCTCTCAGTCTGTATGTCTCTACGCCCAGAGTATCTTCACTGATCTCACACTCACCTAAACCTGCTTAGATACTCCTCTTAAGAGCTGCCTTGGTAACTAAACTTTACCCCTCACAGTCATCACTCACTTCACTGAATTAACAATCTTCTGTTTAACTAAAGAGTCCACTCTAGATTGTCAGCTTCAGACACTTCTCAAAAGAAGACATTTATGTGACCAACAAACATATAAAAAAAAAGTTCATAATCACTGGTCATTAGAGAAATGTACATCAAAACCACAATGAGATACTATCTCATGTCAGTTAGAATGGCGATCATTAAAAAGTCAGGAAACAGCAACGCGGAGGAAACCGGAGTGAACCGAGAGCTTAGTGACCAACATGAGCCTCCTCAACAAGCCCAAGAGTGAGATGACCCCAAAGGAGCTGCAGAAGCGAGAGGAGGAGGAATTTAACACGGGTCCACTCTCTATGCTCACTCAGTCCGTCAAGAACAACACCCAAGTGCTCATCAATTGCCGCAACAATAAGAAACTCCTGGGCCGCGCGTGAAGGAGATGTGGACTGAGGTACCCAAGAGCGGCAAGGGCAAGAAGTCCAAGCCAGTCAACAAAGACCGCTACATCTCCAAGATGTTCCTGCACGGGGACTCAGTTATCGTTGTCCTGCGGAACCCACTTATCGCCGGCAAGTAGGAGCCACCTATCCCTGTCAGTCAACAGAACTCACTCCCCTGTCCTACAGAGACCACTACCGCTGGTGTTGAGAATAATAAAGCTCTGTGTTTTTTTCTAAAAAAAAAAAAAAAAAAAAAAAAAAGTCAGGAAACAACAGATGCTAGAGAGGATGTGGAGAAATAGGAACGCTTTTACACTGTTGGTGGGAGTGTAAATTAGTTCAACCACTGTGGAAGACAATGTGGTGATTCCTCAAGGATCTAGAACCAGAAATACCATTTGACCTAGCAATCCCATTAGTGGGTATATACCCAAAGGATTTTAATCTGCTATAAAGATACATGCACACGTATGTTTACTGCAGCACTATTTACAATAGCAAAGACTTGGAGCCAACCCAAATGGCCATCACTGATAGACTGGATAAAGAAAATGTGGCACATATACACCATGGAATACTATGCAGCTGTAAAAAAGAATGGGTTCATGCCTTTGCAGAGACATGGATGAAGCTGGATACCATCATTCTCAGCAAATTAATACAGGAACAGAAAACCAAACACCACATATTCTCACTCAAAAGTAGGAGTTGAACAATGAGAACATATGGACACAGGAAGGGGAACATCACACACCAGGGCCTGTCAGGGAGTGGAGGACAAGGGGAGGGAGAGCATTAGGAGAAATACCGAATGCATGCGGGGCTTAAAACCTAGATAATGGGTTGATGGGTGCAGCAAACCACCATGGCACATGTATACCTATGTAACAAACATGCACATTCTGCACATGTATCCCAGAACTTAAAGAATAATTAAAAAAAAAAAACTCAGAATGGGTCTAAGGGTCCGGGCAGTGGCTCAGGTCTGTAATCCTAGCACTTTGGGAGATCAAGGCATGCAGATCACTTGAGGTCAGGAGTTTGAGACCAGCCTAACCACCATGGTGAAACCCGTCTCTACTAAAAATACAAAAATTATATGAGCGTGGTGGTACACACCTATAATCCCAGCTACTCGGGAGGCTGAGGCACAAGAATTGCTTGAACCCAGGAGGTGGAGGTTGCAGTGAGTCAAGATCAAACCACTGCACTCCAGCTTGGGCGACAGAGTGAGACTTTGTCTCAGAAAAGAAAAAAGGGTCTATGACCTAAATATAAACCTAAAACTAAAATTCTGAGAAGAGGCCAGGTGCGGTGGCTCCGGTCTGTAATCCCAGCACTTTGAGAGGCTAAAGCAGGTGGTTCACTTGAGGTCAGGAGTTCAAGGCCAGCCCAAGCAATCTGGTGAAACCCTGTCTCTACTAAAAACACAAAAATTAGCTGGATGCAATGGCATGCGCCTGTAATCCCAACTATTTGGATTCTCTGAGGTACAAGAATCACTTGATCCTGGGAGGTAGAGGTTGCAGTGGGTCTAGATCAGGCAACTGCACTCCAGCCTGGATGACAAAGTCAGATTTCCTCAAAAGAAAAAAAAATTATGAGAAGAAAGCAAAGGGCAGGTGCTTCATGATATTGAATTTGACAATGATTTATTGGATATGACATCAAAAGCACAGACAACAACAACAAAATGCATATATTAGACTTCATGAAAATGTAAGAATTTTGTGCATCAAAAAACACTCTCAACAATAAGGGATTCATATTGAGAATATATAGAGAACTCCTAAAATTCGACAAGAAAAAAAAAGTTTGATTCAAAAATAAGCAAAGAACTTAAATGGAAGTTTCTACAAAGAAGATATACAAATGATCAATAAGCAGGTTAAAACATGCTCAACATCACTAATCATTAAAGAAATGCAAATTAAAACTACAACGAGATACCACCTCACATCCCCTAACACGGCTACAATTTTTAAAAACTGAGAATAAATGTTGGCAAAGGTACGAAGAAATTGAGACCTCTATGCACTCTTGGAGGAAAAATTGTAAAGCAGTTGTGGAAAACAGTACGGTGGTTCTCCAAGAAATAAAAGTAGAATAATTATCATATGATCCAGTGATTCCACTTCTGGGAGTGTACTCAAAGAACTGAAAGCAGGATCTCAAAGACACAGTCGTACACTCACGTTCATAGCAGCATTATTCACAAGAGCTAAAATGTGGAGGCACCCAAGTGTCCACTGACAGATGAACAGATAAAGAAAATGTGGTATATAGATACAGTGGAATGTTATCCAAAAAAAGGAAGAAAATTTTGGATAAATTTTGAGGACATTATGCTAAGTGAAATAAGCCAATTACAAAAAGACAAACACTGCATGACTTCACTTATATGAGGTACTTAGAGTAACAACATTCATAGAGATGGAAAGTAGAATGGTAGTTTCCAGGGCCTTTGGGGGAAGGGGCAATAGAGAGTTATTGTTTAATGGGTATAGAGCTTCAGTTTTGCAAGATGGAAAAGTGTTCTGGAGATTGATGGTGATGATTGTACAACCATACGAATGTACTTAATACCACTGAACTGTACACTTAAAAATGATTAAGACAGTAAATTCGGGCCGGGCGCGGTGGCTCATGCCTGTAATTCCAGCACTTTGGGAGGCCGAGGTGGGTGGATCACAAGGTCAAGAGATCAAGACCATCCTGGTCAACATGGTGAAACCCCATCTCTACTAAAAATACAAAAAATTAGCTGGGCACGGTGGTGTGTGCCTGTAATCCCAGCTACTCAGGAGGCTGAGGCAGAAGAATTGCCTGAACCCGGGAGGCAGAGGTTGCAGTGAGCCAAGATCGCACCATTGCACTCCAGCCTGGGTAACAAGAGCGAAACTCCATCTCAAAAAAAAAAAAAAAAGACAGTAAATTTTATCTTATATGTATTTTCCCCAAAAAAAGAGAAAATCTTTACAATGAAAAAAGATCACAAGTTAAAATTCAATTTGTAAAATACTATGTATTGAATTATCAGTTATATTTTTAGTATATTTTTTAACATATTTTAAAATATATAAATATAGTATAAACTTATGTTTGGATGCAGAATGATAAAGAACAAAATAGTATTCATAGTCATATCCAGGTTTTCCTTATAGGTATTTTCATAATGGACATGAATTTATTTTGTAATAATAAGATTATAAAATATTTTTCAAAAGCACATAAAAAATAATCACCACAAAGTTTCTTCAGGCAAAAAGTTCCTTTAATAAAGAAGAGGAAGGTAGAGACAGGATATCTCATCTGAAAAATGAAATGTGTCTGTTAGGAAGAAACAATACAAGTTACCATGGAATAAAAGTGTCCTTAAAATTTTTGTATCAAAAAGGAGCCAGCTATTTATCATTGCAGAGTTAATAAATTAGTAAAGAAATTACAGCTATTCCAGGTTTAGTTTTATTAGGCTGAAAGAAATCATTTTTAGTAACACTTTGCAGTGGTAGAACTCCTTTTCTTCAGCTCCATGTCTTCCGGAATGTTCCTGACAATAACTGAACTATATTTAACCACACATAGCAACCCAGTTTATGTGACTACAGATGAACAAACTAAGCCACTGCTATGGCTTGAACGTTTGTCAAACTCATGTTGAAACTTAAATGTCATTCTAACAGTATTAAGAGGTGAACCTTTTAAGAAGTGTCAAAGCTGAGGCCGGGCGCGGTGGCTCACACCTGTAATCCCAGCACTTTGGGAGGCCGAGGCGGGCGGATCATGAGGTCAGGAGATTGAGACCATCCTGGCCAACATGGTGAAACCCCATCTCTACTAAAAGACAAAAAATTAGCCAGGGTGGTGGCTTGCGCCTGTAGTCCCAGCTACTCAAGAAGCTGAGGCAGAAGAATCCCTTGAACCCAGGTGGTGGAGGTCACAGTGAGCCAAGATCACGCCACTGCACTCTAGCTTGGGGAAAGAGCAAGACTTCATCTCAAAAAAAAAAAAAAAAAAAAAGTGACAAATCTGTGGGGGCTCTGCCCTCATGAGTGGATTAATGCCATTATAGCAGGAGTGAGTTTGTTATCATGAGAATTGGTTCCTTATAAAAAGACAAGTTTGGCCCCCTTTTCTCTCTCTCTCCCTGTCACACCCTCTTGCAAGCTCTCATCAGATGCCAGCCCCTTGTTTTTGAACTTCCCATCCTCCAGACTCTGCAGATATAAATTACTGTTCTTTATATATTACGCAGTCCGTGGTATTTTATTACAGCAGCACAAAACAGACTAAGGCAGTCACTGAAAAGGCCAACTAATTTTCTCCTGGCATTTAGATAGGATGGCATAGACTGCTAGATGCCTACTCAAACATTCATTCTCCGCTTTTTTTTTGAGAACCCCAATTTTTAGCTAATAACATTGCCATTGTAAATCAAAGACCATTTCTCTGACTTTCTTAAAAGAGAGTATACAGAAACGTTATGTGGGATATCTAGGAAAGCTTAAAGGGAGGTGACTCTTGGTGTTATGCTTTTCTGCTTTTCTTACATTTTGCAGCCTGAAAAGCTAGCTGGAGAGAAACTCAAACAATACTGAATTTTATTTCTCTTTTATCTAACAGTCCAGCGGTGCACAGACCTGGACAGATGCAGGGGCTCTCCTCAACATGAGGCTCCCAAGCTTGCTCTGCTTGTCTCCAATTTCCAGCCAGCAGGCAGAAATACAGAGAGAAATTAAATTCTATTTTTTAAGCCACTGCATATATATATCCCCTTGTTAAGAAGCTTAGCTCATTCTCTACTGAAGCTAGTCCTCAAAGGACTGCGTGGAGCAGGGCCACTGCTGACATGGAACTCCAGCACAGAACTCTTCTGTAAAAATGAAATTAACTATCTTTTCTTTAAATCATTACGTTCTGGGGTCTCTAGCGTATTCTAAATAATGCATCTAGCAAATAGATCAGGCACACCTATCTTGCACCAGCAGGAAGAAGGCTACGAAATCTGAACAGACTTCTACAAGAACCTATTTCTAACACTTGCAAAAAGTAGAGAATAATGATTAAAGGACAATAGACAAAGAATTGCTCACAAAAAATGGAACAAGTTCTAACCAAGAATGTATTCCATTCCCAGGGCAAGGAGTCTGTTTATCTGCCCATTAGAATTTCGCCATTGTTATAAACCATTGAGTCCTGTACCTTTCCCATTTCCCAATTTTCCATTTCTGAAAGAGAGATATTATTGCAGCTATACAATTCTACAGCATCATTACGTATTGGACGTGGGTGTGGAAGGCAAGAGTCATCCTGTCACTTGATGAAGACAGCACATCACCCCACAATCCTGGACTTGGGGATGGATGCAGCACCCAGACAGGAGTTTGGGTTGTTAGTACGTGGTGATTATGCTCCACTGGTGAGAAAAAAGATGAGTCTGGCTATAAGGAGGGCCAAAGGAGTGGACTGTGATGGATCACTATTTTCTCCAGTATCCATTCTCCCCTTTCTTTCAAAAATAGAATCACCAAGTACATGGCCAAGAGCTACAGACCAGAATTCCCCAGCCTCACTGGTCTGTTCCTCCAACCAAGTCCGGGCCAACAGAATGTAAGCAAATGTGAGGTGTGCAACTCTTGTGTTGCCACTATAAAAATGAAGCATTGGCTAGGCAAGATGGCTCACACCTGTAATCCCAGCACTTTGAAAGACTGAGGCAGGTGGATCACCTGAGGTCAGGAGTTCAAGACCAGCCTGACCAACATGACAAAACCCCATCTCTACTAAAAATACAAAATTAGTTGGGCGTGGTGGCAGGCACCTGTAGTCCCAGCTACTTGGGAGGCTGAGGCAGGAGAATGGCTTGAACCCAGGAGGTGGAGGTTGCAGTGAGCTGAGATTGTGCCATTGCATACCAGCCCACCAGCCTGGGCAACAAGAACGAAACTCCATCTCAAAAAAAAAAAAAAAAAAAAAAAGAAGCATTGTCCCCAGGACATTCTCATTCCTCCTTCCCAGCTCCTGGAAAATGGCAGCTGCTGGATATGGTGATAAAAAAAAGCTGGAGATATAGGCCGAGCACAAACTAGGAAAGCCTTAAATAAGTTGAAATTGTAATTTACAACCAATAGTTCAGGTACACAGGTTGGTACCAAACTGTAAAGAAATGAAAAACAATACAGTAATGTATTAACTCTGTAATCTGTCTCTGTTCATTCCATTTTAAAATTCTGAGATAATTTATTTCTCTTTTTGTTATGAACATAGCCTTTCTTTTGTAAAATGATGGTAATAACAGGCCATAGATTATTTCTGATGTTCTTGCCTTACAAAATAAGTGTCAGCATCCCAATTTTTTAAAAATGATATTAATCCAGTGAAATTCAAAAATTCAGGAACCACCACAATAGGATACACTGACAAGGAAGACTTTAGGTACAGAACTTACAAGATCAAACATATTCTCTAAGAAGTAAACTAAAATGTCAGTCTAGTTAGTTATGAATTCTCCTATCCATAATCCTGTCAGAAAATGTTAAGAGAGCAGTGCTAGCAGACAAGACTATAGAAACTATTTACTAAGATAGGAATAGCAAAGTACCATTAAAGAGAAATTCCTGCTTTCATGTGACTGTCTTCACTATTATTTTCAAGTCTGTTTACAACATATTTTTAGAGAAATTCCTGCTTTCATGTGACTGTCTTCCCTATTATTTTCAAGCCTGTTTAAACATAATTAATATCTGAATATTAATTACATCTGTAATTAATATTTGTTCTGAGAACCACACAAGGAATGTGATTTCACTATTATTCATAGTCAATCGACAAGCATTCATTGAGCCAGGAACTTGGGGAATGAAGAGGATACAAAGATAAAAAACACACAGACCCTGCCTTCAAGAATCTCAAAGTCTGATGAATGGCATGGCTACATAAAAAATAACTATAACACATTTTGGCTGGGCACAGTGGCTCACGCCTGTAATCCCAGCACTTTGGGAGGCCAAAGGGGGCAAATCACTTGCAGTCAGGAGTTTGAGACCAGGGTGGTCAACATGGCAAAACCCCATCTCTACTAAAAGTACAAAAATTAGCTGGGCATGGTGGGGTACACCTGAAATCCCAGATACTTGGGAGGCTGAGGCGAGAGAATTGCTTGAACCTGGAGGCGGAAGTTGCAGTAAGCTGAGGTCACACCACTGCTGCACTCCAGCCTGGGAGACAGAACAAAACTCCATCTCAAAAAAAAAAAAAAAAAAAAAAAAAACTATACTACATTTTCAGAGGTATAATAATAGACTATATACAATGTGACAGGGAGAAAGTCCTAACATTGGGATTCTATAAGTTGCTTTGATGAACTTCTAAGCTACATTCTATCAATTCTAGCATGCCACACACGGGTTCAAAACTCTAGTTCAATCATAAAGCATTTGGGATGAGCAGTATCTTTCTAACAGGCTTGAGAACCTCCCACCCCCACTACAGCCTGGAAAAGAACTTTATTTTTTTGTGAAATAGCATAAGACTCTTCTTGCCTAATATTCCTTCCTTCAGATTCCAGACCTGCATCAGAATCTGAAAGCTTTCCCTGCCTACTCCACTCCTTCCTACTTTATCCTGCAAAGGTGATTCCCCAAAAACCTCTTTTACGTCAAATCTCCTCTTGGTATCGGCTTTTGGAGAACTTGAATTAACACAAGGAGTGTCCAGTTATCTAATGTTGCATAAAAACAACCCAAAAATGTGGCTCAAAACAAAAATCATTGTATTGTATCTCATTATTTTGTAGGCCAGGAATTCAGGCAAGCCTGCCCTGGGAGATCCTTTTGTTTTATGAGGCAGATGGGCTGGTTGAGAGGATCTGGGGTGGCTTCATTCAGGCATCTGGCTGCATTAATGTAGATAATTGGAAATCTGGGCTCAGCTGGTCTGTCAACCATACTGCCTACTCATGGCATCTCCTCCACCATGGAGGCTCTATGACTTTTAAGATCTAGTCATAGAAGTCATATAGCCTCACTTCTGCCATAACTCTACTGATAAAAGTAACCACAAACACAACCAGAGTTAAAATAAGGCAAACTAGGAATGCTAAATAATTTGCTGTTATGTTTCCAAATCGCCACATGGGGTCACCCTTTCTCTTATGAAACCACTAAGTTCCATCAATTTCACGAGACTTTTCATTCAAACCAGAAGAGATGTATTAATTCTAACTAAAAGTATACTTGCTACAACAAAAATGCTATATGGATCAGCAAAGATGAGTTCTAGTTTATAACCTCTTTTGTCATTACAGCCCAACTGTCAATGCCCCAATCAACAAAAAGGGAATTCAGATCTAGTGCTTTACAGTCCAGATGACATGAATCTAAAGACCATGACCCTGTTGACCACAGTAGTTTCTTTGAAGGTAAATTCTGTATTTTCTATAAGTATAGAAGGCTGTCATCCAGCATGAACCCTGGCCACTGACTCAATGATCATTCTAGGTGTGTGAAACTGTTACTCCTTTGACTACTAGCAAGCATACAGAGGAGAGTAAATTGCGCCTGAGCCTAAACTCCAGCTAAGAGACAGCTGTGATCTACTGTTGTCTTTTGGAACTTTAATTGAGAAGGTATAAAACATGGAGTTATGATCACCAAAGGATAATGAGTTAAACTTCAAAGGAAAAACACAGTCTTGTATACCTGTCATCTTTTGCTGAGGCATCTTCATAAAGATTAAGCACGTTAGGACCATGCAGCAGTGACTTTCCTTGGTTACAAAGCAAGAGTGGATTTGCCATCCTAGTCATTGATAATGGTGAATGTCATTGATAATGTCATTGATAATGGTGAATTGTTTTGTGTGCATGTGTATGTGCTAAACATTCACCTGAAAGATACCTTGAGAACTATGTTGGTATAATACAAATGCATTCAACAACAGGCTTTTCTGTCTTGGCTCTCAAATTAGCAATTTTTTTTTTATTTTTTTGAGATGGAGTTTCACTCTTATTACCCAGGCTGGAGCACAATGGCGAGATCTCGGCTCACCGCAACCTCCGCCTCCTGGGTTCAAGCAAGTCTCCTGCCTCAGCCTTCCGAGTAACTGGGACTACAGGCATGCGCCACCATGCCCAGCTAATTTTTGTATTTTTAGTAGAGGCAGGGTTTCACCACGTTGATCAGGATGGTCTCGATCTCTGGACCTCGTGATCTGCCCGCCTCGGCCTCCCAAAGTGCTGGGATTACAGGCGTGAGCCACCGTGCCCAGTCAAATTAGCAAATTTACTTAGCCCTGAATAAAACCAAGCAACTACAGTATATGGAAAAATTTAGGAACCCTAAATAATGGATTGAAATTCTATTCAAACTTAACACCTAACTGTACTTTTTTAGTTATCAGCAACTAGACCACTCATTCAGGGATCAATCTACCTCAAAGTAAATACATTACAATCTCTTAATCTAAGAAATCATTCAGCTATAAAAAATATGATTAACCTAGCACTTTTTTTTTTCAAGTTTTTCCTCCTCTACCATTATTGATATGAAAAGTGGAGTTCTTGGCAGAAAAAGCAGAGTCTATGTCTGAATCATTCAGAGTTAGAAACAATGTTTAGCGTAGTTTAGCACATAAAAGTTGTTCAATAAATATATGCTGAAGCCAGGCACCGTGGCTCACACCTGTAATTCCAGCACTTTGGGAGATCAAGGCGGGTGGGTCACTTAAGACCAGGAGTTTGAGACCAGCCTGGCCAACATAGCGAAACCCCATCTTTACTAAAAATACAAAAAATAAAAAATAAAATAAAATAGCTGGGTGTCGTAGTACACACCTGTAGTCCCAGGTACTCGGGAGGCTGAGGCAGGAGAATCGCTTGAATCTGGAAGGTGGAGGTTGCAGTGAGTCGAGATCATGCCACTGTATTACAGCCTCAGCGACAGAGTAAGACTCTGCCTCAGAAAGTAAATAAATGAAATAAAATAAAATATTTGTTGAATGATTGATTGATTGAATGGATGGGTGGGTGGATATTTATTTGCATTAACTTACTCAATTAGAATTTTCATTTACACATCTTCCAGGAGGGAGTGGTATAAATTAAAAATAATAGGTAAGATAGAGGCTAAATTTGAAAGAGCTAAATGGTTTCTATTCAGTTTGTTAGCAATTAATACTTAGGTGTTAATTATAATTTACCTAGGATAGATTTACTTTGAACTTCATTTCTTACATGTCCATATCAGATGATTAAGCCTTTTTAGCAAAACCCGATATTCCAGTTATCTTAATAACCATTACATCACCAACAATGATTAAAATGTATTACCTTAATTACTTTCAGGCAAGGAATTTATCTACTTTGTTCAGCAGCAAGAAGGGCACATGACACAGAGTAAGCACCCATTAAATATCTGCTGAATAAGGCAATGAATTATTAAACTCCATTTCTTAATGTGAGTACTAACAAAGAATGTGCAACCATCCCCAATCCACCCTACATACTTACATTCTGATCATTACAGCAACCCTGAAAAGTAGGTATTATTTCATTCATTTCATAAATGAAGAATTCTCATGGCTAGGGTGTGATAGTACTTGGATTTGAAGCTATATTTATATCCTCCCAAAGTCTTTTTAATTGCCTCTCCAGGCGTGGTGGCTCATGTAATCCCAACACTTTGGGAGGCTGAGACACGAGGATCACCTCAGGTCAGGAATTCAAGACCAGCCTGACCAACATTGTGAAACTCTGTCTCTACTAAAAAAGAAAAAAAATACAAAAAAAAAATTATCGTAAAAAATTAGGGGGTGGCACATGCCTGTAATCCCAGCTATTCAGGAGGCTGAGGCAGAAGAATCACTTGAACCAAGGAGGCAGAGGCTGCAGTGAGCCACGATCATGCCACTGCACTGCAGCCTAGATGACAGACCCAGACTCCATTCCGAAAAAATAAAAAATACTACTTAGAATAATTGCTTCTCCAATAAGATAATTTTTAGGACATATAGAAAATAAAAACAAACAACAATTACTGGATATCTGACTTCGTGTCTGAACTTAGTCATTTACCTCATGACTGTCCCTGATAGCCATGTTCAGGGACAATCTGTTTTCATATAGAATCATCTATCAGGGCTTTGTACTGCCTTTTGGCTCCAAATTCTCCCTCTTGGGGTTTCCCTATCAATTGCTGTCGACACAAAGACCAGACCACCGTTCCCTATTGAGCCTGGGTTTCTTGTCTTTTCACAAACCAATTATTCAGCCATCAATAAATAACCACTCCTTGGTTCTTTTTTTTTTTTTAAACAGAGACAAAACCACTTTCAGCTAGACCTTGGTTCTCTGAAAAAAGACTATGCTTACCTGAATTAACAACACAGAATTGACCTCTAGGCTAATTTGTTCTTATATAATCCAATCATTTTTTCTGATGTGTCCCCAGAGAATGCAAAATAGGTTAATACTAACCTGATGATCGAATTCTTCTCTACTCCCAAATCCTAAAGATATTCTATGTTTTATTTTCAGTTGTTGTTGAGACAGGGTCTTGCTCTGTCACCCAGTCTGGAGTACACTGCAGGCTCAACTGTCACCTCAACTTCCCAGGCTCAAGAGATCCTCCCACCTCAGCTTCTTGGGTAGCTGGACCACTGGCACATGCCACCACACCCAACGAATTTTTGTATTTTCTGTAGAGACAGGGATCTTATTATGTTGCCCAAGTTGGTCTTGAACTCCTGGACTCAAGCAATCCTCTCACCTCGGCCTCCCAAAGTGCTGGGATTACAGGCATAGCCACCATGCCCGACCTCTATATTTTCTTCTAGCAGTTACAATCTTTCACATTTAAGTCCTTAATTGTTTTTATATTTCCGCCTTAGGTAGGGATCTAATTTTTATTTTTCCATAAAAACTAATTTTTTCTCCAAAATAGACCAAATTCTCATTTGCCTGTTTCTGGATTCTATTTAATTCCCTGATTTATTCGTATGTTCCTGTACCAGTACTACATCAGTTTACCTATTATGGCTGGGAAATATATTTGAATATCTAATGGAATGAATCTGTCCCTCTTTTCTTTTCTTTTTCTCTTTTTTTTTTTTTTCTTTTCAGTGATTGTCTTAGGCCAGAGTCAGGGAATTACAGTTCATGGGCCTAACCCTATTCACTCACTATTTTAATAAGTAAAGTTTTATTAAAACTCAACTCCTCTCATTTGCTTCTTTGAACACTGCAACAGCCAAACTGGGTAGTTGCATCCAGCCACCAAAGACTAAAATGTTTACTATATGGTCTTGTATAGAAAAAGTTGACCAATCCATGGTCTTAATTACTCATGGACATGTATACTTTTACATGAATTTCAGAATCATTTTGTAAACTTCCCAGTTCCAAGTTATTGATTGTAAGGAACAGAAATTGATTCTAAATTAATACAGAAATAATTTATTTCTGTATTGGAAAACAGAGAGCTCACAAAATCAGAAAGAAGATTAGAGAAACAGGCTCAGAAAATGGGCAGGAATCAAGGGAGGCCTGGCAACAGGAAAAGTTACACTGCAGCGGAGAGCCTGGTTAGACACCACCAGGAGGCTGCCACAGAGAAAGTTCTTCCAGACTGTCCCCGCATCACCCTACCACTCACACAAGCTTCAACGTTCTGGAAAGGAGACTGTTACGTCCAAGTTAGGATCACATACTCATATCCTAGTCTCCAGAGAGAAAGAAGGTTCTGGTTCTTCTCCCACTACCACAAAGAGAGGCAGGGCCCTGCCCTCTATCAAGACTTAGTCAATGGGGGTTCATTCAAAACATGAGAAGGCAGATTCTCCCTAAAGGTGGCTATAATTTTGCTTGGAATTACCCCAAATTGGAGGAAAATGGTTATCTTAAATACTGCTGTCTCATTCAGGAAGATGATTTTTCTGATTATTAATTCAGGTTTCTTTATGCCCTTTGGTAGAGTTTCAAAATGTTCTTCTGTGATGGTCTTGTGAGTTTTTGTCTATTAAGTCCTTCATATTTTACAGGGTTTTTTGTGCTTGTTTTAGACAGTATCTTCTTTTCTATTATCTTCTTTATTATTTCTAGTACTGAAAAATACTACTGATTTTTGTATATTGATCTTGCAATCCACAAACTTCTTATTACTTCTAAGAGTTTGTTGATATACTTTAATTTTCTATGTAAATGGTCATAGCAATCATAATACTTGCAAATGACAATTTTATTCCCTCAAATCCAAACCTTATATTTCTTAGTGTTCTATTCTATGTTACTACATTGCCCTGAGCCTCCAGCTTGAGGCAGAACATTATGATAGTCAGTATTCCTGAATTATCCCTAATGTTAAAGTAAACATTTTTCAAGATTTTCCAGGTAAACAGTAAATATCTTTTTATCATATTACGGAAATTTCCTTCTGTTCCTAGTTTTCTGCCAATTTAAACTGTAAATAAATATAGAACTTTATTGAATGCTTTCTCTGTTGAAATGTTCTATTTTTTTCTTTAGTTTCTTAGTATGGGAAATCACATTAATAAATTTTTCTAATGTAGAATTATCTCCTTACAGTCCTAAGAACTAACCATAACTGGTCATGGTACGCTATATTTTTAAATCATGATATATATTATTTTAGTAATTACCAAATTCAGTTACCTAATGCATATTAGTACTCTTGCATTTATGTTCAGAAGTAAGACTGATCTGTAATCTACTTTATTGCACTACTCTTATCAAGTTCTGATAGTAGGGTTATATTGGCTTCATAAAAGGAGTTAGAAGTCTTTCTTATCTTTCTTAAAGGAAGGAAACAATAAAACTAAAAGTTTACAAAATCAGTAAGATAGATAATTTTTTTTTTTCTGAGGCAGAGTCTCGCTCTGTTGCCCAGGCTGGAGTGCACTGGCACAATCTCAGCTCATTGCAGCCTCCACCTCCTGGGTTCAAGCGATCCTCCTACCTCAGCCTCCTGAGTAGCTTGAGACTACAGGCATGCACCACAACACCTGGCTATATTTTGTATTTTTAGTAGAGACAGGGTTTTGCCATGTTAGCTAGGCAAAGAAGAATTTGTAAAGATTTTTTAAAAGTAGAAATGATTACAAAGATCACAATTTGTTCTTTAAAAAGTTAATAAGAATAAAGAAATTACCAAGTTTGCTGAGCACACAGGAAAACTTCGGTTTATACTTATAGTCCTGAGATAATTATTAATAGCAGCCCCTCTCATTCTCAAATTACCACTATTGGGCAACAAACAATCCACTAGGGTAAACCTACAATAACTGACATGGATTTGAAGCCACATACTAGCCATATTACTGTGATAAATTCCCCAGGCCTCTTTGAGCTTCAGGTTTCCCATCAGCAGAATGGAAACTGTGACATTTACCTCTCTGGGTAGTTTGAAGAATGAATGAAATAAAGCAAGTAAACTGACCAATTATTTTTTAAAGTTAGTTAATTTCAGCAATGGCCATCCCCAACAATTCACAGATTAGAGCAAAAATTCAGCACCGAGTACCAACAAAATTCCAAAGCCTTCTTGACTAGAAGCAGGAAAGTATATACAAGGTTAGACCACCAATGCCCAGCCCCCAACCCCACCACCTGCAGCCCTGTCTACTAGGTAACTGAGGGTATTCAGGTTTATCTATGGACCCTGAGGGCAGGCTCATTCTAAAAATCAGGGAAGCCCAAGTCTAAAGACACCACCTTCAGTCACTGTTGGACCCATCACATGTCCTGCCAATTGTCTCATTCACTGAGTCCTTCCTGAGGACTGGGTAGTTCCTCGTACTTGCTGATCTTCCTCTCCACAAATATGTGACAAGTTGTAAATGCTCACTACTTCAGTGCAAAATCTTAATTGTTTTTGGTTTTTTTTGCCTTTCTTTAATGGACTAGAAAGTGAAATGCAAATATTTTCCCTCACTTTGAATTAGTAATCCCTCCCTTCCCTGGAGCAAAGGGGAACATGTTTTTCAAGTTATGAATCTGACAAACGATGGAAGCATATGGTGAAACAACAAGAGGGAGAAATACCCACCCAGACTAGAGACTACTTTAATGGTGCTGAGGAGAAGAGATCTGTAGGTCTAGAAGCAAGAAAGACCCATTCTCTGCTTGGGTCATTGCTACGGGAAGCAAGGCTCCAGGCAGGAGGTACCAAGTTCATCTAGGAAAACAAAGCCCTAGGCAATGGGTTGCAGAGCTTTGCCAAATAGTCCAGTGTCCTAAATATGTCACGTAGACTGCCAGATTCTTCCAGATATGCTGGTATTATGTAGACACAGACAATGGGCACGTCAGCATTGACTGGTGTAGGAGATGAAAAGAAGGCCTCCAGAGCCTTGGCAGAGTAAGGGAGTGTGACTGAGGTGGGACTCAAACCTACTGGAATGATTTACGTTCACCTTCCTACCAGCCTAATGCATGGCAGCCTGGAGTCAAAATTAGGTGGATTCATAGGTCATAGAGAAACTTTATGCTTCTCTCACACCTGAGCTTTAGGATTTAGGGTAAAACATTCTAATACAGGTGTTAGACTTTCCTCCAAGTTCAATGAGGAAACAGAGACCGGAGTGAGGAAATTAAAAGCCAATTTATTCGGCTCCCGGGCGAGGTTCTATGGTCCGGGAGGGGCCAGAGAAGTCGCACTTCTCTTCTTGGGGGGTGGGGTTTTATAGGGAGTAGAAGTGGCTGATTGACTACGGGGGAAACAAAGACAAGGTAGTTCTATTGGGTATTAAAAGACTGGGGACGGGCGAGGTGAACAAAGCGGGGGCATTTCCATTGGGTATGAAGGGAGTGAGCACGGACAAGGGGCTGGCCGAGGACGTACGGGGGAGCTACCATAGGGCAGGCTCTTGGCAGGCCTTTTCAAAATTTATGGCAGGTGCAGGCTGAGATTGGAATGCGGAAATGGGAAAGGGGAGCCTGCGTGGAGAGGGCAAATGCTGAGCAATGTGCTCAGTATGATGATGTAGTTTTTAGGCACGGAGAGAGAAGGGCATGTCCATTCGGCTCCCAAGGAGGCACCGGCCTTACAACAGGATATTCCTAATTCAGGGTGTAAATCTAGTAGTTGAGAGACTATCCCCTGGAGAAAAACACCATGATTATTTTCCATACAAAGGAAAAAAAATTCCCTTTAATGACTTGGCTTTGCTTGACCTAAGGAGAACCTTTGAGCTTTCTTGGAGATTTTTCTATGTCAAACTAACTCACCAAAAGAAGTAGAAAGATACTATTTTTCTTTTTCTTTCTTTTTTTTTTTTTTTTGGTATTTTCAATTTCCATCTCCTTCTTGAATTATTCTTTTTTCTTTTTTCTTTGAGTCAGGGTCTCACTGTGTCACCCAAGCTAGAGTACAATAGCATAATCACAGCTCATGACAGCCTCAACCTCCTGTGCTCAAGCAATTTTCCCACCTCAGCCTCCCAAGTAGCTGGGACTATAGGTGCACCACACTATACCCAGTTAAGTTTTTGCATTGTTTGTAGAGATGGGATCTCACCAAGTTGCCCAGACTGGTCTTGAACTCCACCCTAAACCTCTCCAAGGGCTGGGATTACAGGTGTGAGCCACTGTGCCCAGTGATATTATTTTCTTGGTCATGGTGTAGCAGGAGAGGCCGTGGGAAATGGATCTCTCGGACACCAAATACAGGAGGAAGGAGTTTATTCGGCCAGGAGCAAGGTGGCATGGTTGCCTAACAGCCAAGCTCCCCTAACAAAGGAAGGTTCTGTCTTTATATAGGCTTATACTTTAGATGTTACACGTGGAAGAATCTTAGGTTTACAGCTTAACATATGAAAAGGGTCTCGGTTTACAGTCTCAGGAATTACATATGAAAAGGGCTTCGGTTTACAGTCTTAGGAATGAAAAGAAAAGGGGAAGTTGATCTGAGATGCCTGGGTCTCCCTCTTCAATGGATGCCATACCCTGTCATACATCCATTTTCCAACTTAGTCCACCAGTACTCACACTGGCAGAAATGAAAATTAGTTTAGGTTTTTTTGCATAATCTGGATGGCACTGACATAACCAGCAATCAGATTAGTTAATGTGGCCAAGTTTGGAAAACTGGTGTAAGGGGTGTTAGGTCTGCACTTAACCTGTTGAGAAAACAGTCAGGGCTAATAAAAGAGAGAGACAGTTTCAAAAAAAGGTCATAGTGGAGGATCAGAGGGCGAATCGAACAGACTGAGACAGTCATCTCCACAGTCAGCCTTAAATAAAAGGCCAATAAAGCAACATGATGGAGGGGTTGGTGAACAGAACCTATTCATAGGTAGCCTGTGATGAAGGAAGAGGGTTTTGTTTGTTGTTTTCAGAGCTCTTTT
Source organism: Aotus nancymaae (assembly GCF_030222135.1). Lineage (NCBI taxonomy): Eukaryota > Metazoa > Chordata > Mammalia > Primates > Aotidae > Aotus > Aotus nancymaae. The sequence goes on along the minus strand of NW_026988423.1, from coordinate 7,526,477 downwards.
GTTTTTATATTTATTGAAGTTGAGAGGCTGAAAAGGGGAAGGAAATATTAATGGAGCAAGCAAAGTTTTTTGATCTGTGATCTTGAGAAAAACTGTCTACTTCGTGATACTGTTTGCTTCCAGGGCCTAGGTCTAGACTCTGGAAATCCTTACTTTAGGGTCACCTGTGGGGATGGTCTTCCAATTGCCCTGGGAGTAGTAATCCGGGTCTAGTTTGGCATGGCTTGCGTGAATCTAGGAGGATTTTTCTTTTCTTTTGACAGCAGTGTAGGTGGTTAGTGGTACTTCATAAGGGCCTTCCCAGTTAGGTGACAGCATATGTTTTCTTCTAAAAACCTTGATGTACTCTGATTTCTCAGTCAAAAAGTTTATCATAAGGCTTGTCAGTCAGCAAAAGTCATGCTCCTTTTACCTGTTAATGATATGCTCTAAATACGATAGGATCTGTGTATAGCTAGTCATGGCATCAAATTGTTCACTTAAGTCCCTGTAATGTTCATTCAATCCAGAAATGGAGAGTTTAGAGATGCCAGGAGGCATGGGGCAACCAAACACTATTTCAAAAGGGGTTAATCCATGTCTTTGATTTGGCGTATTCTAGATTTTTATAAGGGCTGGGTGTAATGCTTTCAGCCAATTAAGTCCAATTTCTTGACAGACTTCTAAAGTCACTTTTGTGTCTCAGTGTTATACATTCCACTTGCTCTGAGGATTGGGAATGATATAGGGTATTAAATTTCAATGAATATTCCAGAATTTTTACAAGCAACTGTTTTATTTCTGCTGTAAAATAAGTTCCAGTGGTCTGATTCAATCCATAATGGAATGCCCAAAAGAAGAATGATCTGTTATTTATTATTTATTAATTGATTAATTTATTTTTGAGACAGGTCTTACTCTGTCTCCCCGGCTGGAATATAGTGGCACAATCTCAGCTCACTGCAATCTTCATCTCCCAGGTTCAAGTGATTCTCCTGCCTCAGCCTCCCGACTAGCTGGGACTACAGGCATGCACTACCACACCAAGCTGTTTTATATTTTTTGTAGAGCTAGGGTTCTGCCATGTTGGCCAGGCTGGTATCGAACTCCTGACCCTAGATGATCTGCCCACCTCAGCCCTTCAAAGTGCTGGGATTACAGGTGGAAGCCACCATGCCTGACCTGTTATTAACTTCTTTATCACTGTCATGGTGTCAGCACATCTAGTCAGATAGCATTCAGTCTATCCTTTAAACACACAGACAACAACCAAACCGTGAGAAGAGCCTAAAGCCTAATGTCTTAGAGGACCTGCTGAAGCATGTTGGTCTCCTCCAAAAATTTGATGGGATTTATTGGTACTGCACTGAGAATATTTCAGTCAGAAATTTTGTAAATACCCAAGGCAAAACCAATTATCTCTTCATTCCTTAACCTCTGTATGTACATATGTGTCATCTGAAGGGAGATAAGTGCTTTAAGCCAAAAAGGAAAAAAAAAGGGGAGGGGGATGGGCCATAGGAAGTCCATTGGCCCAATGCATAATACACCTGATAATTATCTGACATTCTTTTGTATTCATTTGTGGGGTTTTTTTTGCATTGTGGGGCATTTCTCTGGTAATCAATAACACCAGTAAGCAATAAAGGCAGGTAAATAAAGTGTGGAAAAGAACAGAATGGACCTTTTGGGCCGCATTCTTAGTAGCCTTCTCCACCCTCTCATTCCCTAGAGATATAGTATCGGTTGCCTTAGGATGAGCTGAACAATGAACATTAGCAATTTTAGTAGGGAGGTGAATAGCCTGTAATAGGGCAGCAATTATATGCTTATTGGCAACGGGATTATCAGCAGAAGTAAAGATTCTGCTGGATTTCCAGAGTGTCAATAGTGTGGCAGATGCCAAAGGCACTTCTAGAGTCAGGGTAAATAGTGGCAACTTTTCTGTTTGCCATTATGCCAGCTCTAGCAAGATCCATACATTCAGCAGCTTGGAATGACTTTACAGGGAACAAAGAGGATGCCTCAAGTGTTTCACAAGGAAAAATTATGGCTTAACAGTTACGTTTCCTGGAAATGTCATCTACAGAAGCCATTACAAAATAGAAATATGTCTAGATTGTCTAAAGGAGTGCCTAGGAGGTCTTCCTGTGGCTTTGAGACATTTTCTATGGTTGCAAGGCAATCATATGGAATGGAGGCTCTCCATCATAGGCGGGTAAGTAGAGCAGCTGGGTTTAAAGTGTTACAACAATGCAACATGATGGAGGAGGTGGTGAACAGAGCCTGTTCACAGGTGGCCTGCCACCTGGAGAAAGGTGTTGTATTTTACGAACTTGTAAATGAATGGACAGCATGGGGAACATATTGATGAATGAAGGAATCTAATAAAGAGTATACTGGCTGGGTGCGGTGGCTCATGCCTGTAATCCCAGTATTTTGAAAGGCAGAGGCGGATGGATCGTGAGGTCAGGAGTTCCAGATCAGCCTGCCCAGTATGGTGAAACCCTGTCTCTACTAAAAATACAAAAATTAGCCAGGCGTGGCAGTGCACCTGTAGTCCCAGCTGCTCAGGAGGCTGAGGCAGGAGAATCGCCTGAACCCGGGAGGTGGAAGCTGCAGTGAGCCAAGACTATGCCACTGAACTGCATTCCAGCCTGGGTGACAGAACAAGACTCCATCTCAAAAAAAAAAAAAAAAGCTGGTCGCGGTGGTGAGTGCCTGTAGTCCCAGCTACTAGGGAGGCTGAGGTGGGAGGATCGCTTGAGCCCAGGAGTTCTGGGCTGTAGTGCGCTATGCCGATAGGGTGTCTGCACTAAGTTCGGCATCAATATGATGACCTTCCAGGAGCTGGGGACCACCAGGTTGGTCTAAGGAGGGGTGAACCAGCCCAAGTTGGAAACCGAGCAGGTCAAAATTCCTGTGCTGATCAGTAGTGGGATCGTGCCTGTGAATAGCCACTGCACTCCAGCCTGGGCAATATAGCAAGACCCCGTCTCTAAAAAAAAAAAAAAAAAAAAAAAGATACTGGCTTTGTTGCTTTGTCAATTATTAGGGTGGTAGCTGTGGCTACTACATACCAGCATGGGGGTCCAATTGACATGAGAAATACGCTACAGGGTGTATCAGAGTGGCAAAAAAAATTGTTCTCAGTATCTGCAGCAATCCCATTATTTCATGGCAAGATGGGTGAAAAGGTCTGTCGAAATCAGGTTAGCTGAGAGCAGGGGATATGAACGTTAATTTTAAGGCTCTGGAGGATATGGCTCTGCAGGAAAAGAAAATGTGCTTACAAGTATTATCTGGGATAAGGGTATATACGAGCTTAGCAAGGACAACAAAATTAGAAATACACTGGTGGCAATAACTAGCTACCCCTAGAAATTTATGTAGATATTTTTTGGGAGGGGAATGCACAAAATTGACTCTAGGCATTTTGGGGTGAGCTTTTGAGTTACCTGAGGTATGACAACCTAGTAATTCAGTCCTACATAAGTAACAGTTACTTGCACCCACTGAAGTTTAGATCAGAAGGCTTTATGGCCTCTGTTGATCTAGTGCCTTTAGGAGAATGAGGGAGTCTAGAAGAGCAGCCGGCTTAGTTCATTAACAAACTAAAGGATCATCAGAATAATGAAAAAGAGCGGAGCCTTCGGTAAAGGACACAGAATCTCAGTTGGCTTTAAGGACTCCAGGAAACACTGAAAAGGACTCACAGTATCCCTAAGGTAGATGAGTTCATGTTAATTGTCTCCCTCTAAACGTAAATGTAAAGAGAAATTCTGAGTCAGAGTGCAATGGGATTGAAAAGCAAATTGAGCAGGTGTTACCATTGTAAACCCCAGGCTGTATCAGCAGAAATTGAAGTAGAAATGTCAGCTGGATTTGGGACTAAGGGGTGGTGAAAAATCACAAAGGAGTTTACGGGCTCTTAGATCTTGTACAAATCAATAGATTTTATTCCAGTTATCAAATGTTCCTTCTTTCTTTACTGGCAAGATTAAGATATTACAGAGTAAGAAAGGAAGTAAAGACAAGAACACCCTCTGTAAAAGAGAGTCTATTAGAAGTTTCTTGACCTAAAAGGAAGAAGCTGAGGCAAAATTAAAGAATTTATCTGCACCAAGGCTGAGGACTGCAGCCTGATTCCAGGTTGCCTGGCAAGCCTTCAGGAGAACAAAGGAGAGGCTCAAGTTTTTAAAGAAAAAGGACGAATCAGGAGAGGGGGTGATTACAAAATATGTTTGTAGGGCAGGGCGTGGTGCCTCACGCCTGTAATTCCAGCACTTTGGGAGGCCAAGGCGGGTGGATCACGAGGTCAAGAAATCGAGACCATCCTGGTCAACATGATGAAACCCAGTCTCTACTAAAAATACAAAAATTAGCTGGGTATGGTGGTGTGCACCTGTAGTCCCAGCTACTCGGGAGGCTGAGGCAGGAGAACTGCCTGAACCTAGGAGGCGGAGGTTGCGGTGAGCCGAGATCACGCCATTGCACTCCAGCCTGGGTAACAAAAGCGAAACTCCATCCCAAAAAAAAATACATTCGTCAAGAATTCTCATTAATTTACAGAAATACATTGGTTAGTGATTAGCTATACATTGTTGAACTATAGAGTATATGACATTTTATGGCTACACGGCATCAATTAGTCTACAGCTCACACAGAACATAAAGCTTTAAGAGATAATTCTTTAGCTCAAGGGCGAATGAAACCTGACTGTTATAAATACCTTTCTGGGCCTGGTAATTTAAAGGGGTTTGCATTCCTCAGATAAAAGGGGTTGTGTTTTTTCTTTCTCTTTCAGGTTTAGTTTCTTGCTCTGCATTTTGTGAGAGGACACACTGAGAAACTAACAGGAAAGGTTTATTCTTTTCCAGGCAATACCTACAGACTCTGCATGCAGTGGCAATTCAACCTCATTGGCATGTGAGGCTGGCAGATGAGTTGAGACATCTTTTAAGGTTGCATCCTCTTCAGAGGATTAAAATCAAGATGAATTTCCATTAGGGAAAGGAGGAAGTCTAAGGCCAGGGAAATAAAAATGCCTCTCTCCTTACATTGGATAACACATCTCCACCTAAAAAGTTTGTTGGTAAGGACTCAGAAACTAGAAAGGCTTGACTGAAACCACTCCCACAGGGTTGACAAGCATTGAATGTCAGTTTCTAGACAGAAATATAGTTATAATTCAGCATTAATCAGGCTGCACTTCGGCCCACTTCCTCGTTGCTGAAAGTCACATAGCACTAGAATCTGAGCCATCTGTAGATGCAACTGCTTTGTTCCTTATGGATAAGATTGCTGACATTCAGGTCATAACACTGTTTAAGAAGTGATTTGCATCCCCATTGTTCCTACAAACAGGATCTCTGACATTAGAATCATATATTTTCTTTCATACCCTGAATTCCAGCAACCAGTTTAAAGACCAGCACAGAATTGCCTGAACCCAGGAGGCGGAGGTTGCAGTGAGCCGAGATCGCGCCATTGCACTCCAGCCTGGGTAACAAGAGCGAAACTCCATCTCAAAAAAAAAAAAGACCAGCACAGAGGAACGGGATCAGCATGAAAATACAGCTTCTTCATCTGCCATGTCATTACTTTATCCTGTCCTCTTCAACCAATTAACAATCTCCATGCTTTGGCCTACTTCAAAATCCTTAAAAATCCTAACCTCAAATTCCTCAGAAAGGTGGATTTGAGGTTTCCTCTCATCTCCTCATTTGGTACAATTAAACCTCTTTCTCTGCTGCCCCCAATATGTGTTTCAGCATGTTGATTTGCTGTATACATTGTACAATGAACCTATTAGAGTTACATGATGGGTGTTAAGAAGACCTAAGCGTTTCTGGGTGCAGTGGCTCGCGTCTGTAATCCTAGCACTTTGGGAGGCCAAGGCGGGCAAATCACAAGGTCAAGAGATCGAGACCATCCTGGCCAAAATGGTGAAACCCTGTCTTTACTAAAAATACAAAAATTAGCTGGGCATGGTGGCGCACGCCTGTAGTCCCAGCTATGTGGGAGGCTGAGGCAGGAGAATCGCTTGAACCCAGAATGCGGAGGTTGCAGTGAGCTGAGATTGCGCTACTGCACTCCAACCTGGTGCCAGAGTGAGACTCCTTCTCAAAAAAAAAAAAAAAGGAGGCCTAAGGGTGTCGTAGTGACCTGATACATGGGCAGTGAAATAGGTTGCCCAGAAACTCCGATAGCTTGAATAGAATCAGAGGTAACAGGGAGAGACAGATCCTCTGAGCAGATGGTAGGGAAAGTTGCACCAGTGGCAATTAAGTATTACAGTTCCCAGCTGGCCCTGTGTCCCATGTCTGTAGTCCTAGCTACTCAGGAGGCCAAGGAGGGAGGATTGCTTGAGCCCAGGAGTCCAGTATGTGCAACATAGCAAGACTTTTTCTCTTTAAAAAAAAAAAAAAGGCAAGAGAATTTCCGTTCCCAATCCACTACTATAAGTTTAATAATGGGATCTACGGTGTGACTGAAAATTAGCTGATCCCATCAATTGATGGGGTGTTGTGCCACAGGACAGAGAAAGCTGACCTCATGAAGGTGCTGGGGTCTAGGGAGAGTGTTAAATTTAAGTTTTCCTTTCTCGTATGTGTAGGACAGTTGTTTTTCCAATGCCCTTGGTTTTTACAATATCTGCAAACATCTGAAGACAAAGCTCTGTAGTTGGTGAGAAAGGTGAGTGGGTTTTGAGTTTTCCCTGGAGTTATGATTTTGTTTTTGTAAAGAATCAATTTGCAAAGCAAGTACTATTGACTGTAATCCCTTTTTCCTCTTATTTTCCTGCAAGTTATTTTTATTTTTTTGTTTAAAGACAGGGTTTCACCATGTTGGTCAGGCTGGTCTTGAACTCCCGACCTCAGGTGATCCGCCCACCTTGGCCTCCAAAGTGTTTGGATTACAGGCATGAGCCACCATGCCCGGCCTCCTCCAAGTTATTTTTAAAGAATTGCATAGCTCCTTCTATAACATTGAGAGACTTACCTGTCCAGCCAATGACACTATTTTTGATTTGCCTCTTTATATCAGGGTAATTTCTAACCAAGACAGAATTTTAATTTTTTTTAATGTCCTAGTGAAGCAGAAGCAGCCGAAAACAAACCTCTCAAACACTAAACAGGGAAGGAAATGGTGATGTATTCAGCCGGGAGCTGTGGCAGGTGAAAATACCTTAACAACCAAGCTCCCCGACAAAGAAAATCCTTGCCCTTTTAAAGGCTTAGAATACTAGAAATTACACGTGAAAGGGTCTAGAGCCATGAAGTAGGCATGGCGTACGTGACTAGGTGGGGGTTTGATCGTGTTTAAGCAAAAGCAATGCCTTCTGGAAAGATTCCTCCATACCATGCCTGCAATCTACAGGAGTGTAATTTTTTTTTTTTTTTTTTTTTTTTTTTTTTTTTTTTGAGACGGAGTTTCGCTCTTGATACCCAGGCTGGAGCGCAATGGCGCGATCTCGGCTCACCGCAATCTCCGCTTCCTGGGTTCAGGCAATTCTCCTGCCTCAGCCTCCTGAGTAGCTGGGATTACAGGCACGCGCCACTGTGCCCAGCTAATTTTTTGTATTAGTAGAGACGGGGTTTCACCATGTTGACCAGGATGGTCTCGATCTCTTGACCTCGTGATCCACCCGCCTCGGCCTCCCAAAGTGCTGGGATTACAGGCTTGAGCCACCGCGCCCGGCCTACAGGAGTGTAATTAAGGGTGGCCCCCGGTCTGCCAGCCTTTACTTCTCCTATTGAAATGAAATGTAGAAGTCTAGTGAGAAGGGCTCTTAGAAGCTTAAGAGGATTAAGGGTCTTCTTCCTCACTAGAACTTTAGGATTTAATGCAGTACACCTTTCAAAAGTTTATATAAATCATTCCACATAGGCCTTTCTTCTGAGTACATAATTCAACCCTAGACCAGCTCACCTTAGAGGAAAAGCCCTCTGACTCTATCAGGTCCCATAACTCAGCCATTTCCTGGGAGGACCTGGGAGAAGTTTTGGCCACCTGTTCCCTCTAGAGGTAAGACATTCATCTGGAGGCTTTCTGGAATGTCTGATAACCACAGTATAATCATGGGTAGAAAGAACACCCCTTAGTAGTCAGTGGAGGTTCCTATGAATGGGAGCCTCCACTGGCTACTAAGTTGTAAATGGCCACTAATCTTTCTAACTCCTTTCTAAATTTGATAAGCTCTTTCAAAAGCGGAGGCAAAGGGGCTTTGTAATTTAAAAGATCTGTTTCTGTCCAAGGGACATGAATTCTTTGCCACGGGGAGCCAGGATATATTCTCAGGCATTGTATAGGAAGGTCTGTGACTGAAGGAGTTTGATTATAGAACACCAGGAAGTAGGAGGAGTTGTAAGGTACAGCAAAGCAAGACTAGCTGCACGTACCAGGACCTATGCCAGGTTTATTTTCTGGCTGTCAGTATTGACATGAGTGACCTACATACTCTGAGCCTAGAGATCAGGCTGGCGTGCTCTCTGAAAATTTTGCAAGGGAAGTGAAGATGAAGCAGACAGTTGGTGTTTAAAGGATTTTCTAAGGAAGTAGGAGTTTTAGAACTTACATAGGAATGCGTTGAGGAGGTGGGACTGGATTTTGGAGAGCAGAGTTTAAGTAACTGGCCCAGAGATCAAAAGATCTTCTAGAGGAACAGTGACAGGGAGCTGGAGATAAAGGGGCCTAGAGGAACTGAAATTGTCTCCTTGCAAGTTTCACTCATTGCTTTTGGAATACGTTTGCCTTCTTCACATGAGAGATTCCATATTTTTCAGAGAAAGAGATCTCATACCTCTCCCACCGTGAATCACTTTTCCAAACTCAACATCATCTGTTCATCCAATTCTTCCTAATTTGTTCCTAGACCTTTCACCATCTCCATACATGCCATGTTCTCAGCATCCTTCCAATATTGAACAAAATATTCAAGAAAAGCTGGGAAACAGACGAGTACAACATAATTGAAACTGATAGCCCTAGTCCTATTTTAACAGTTTAAACATTTCAGAGCAGAGACTCCCTAAAGATGATCTAGTCTCGTCCCCTTACTTCAAAAATGAAGAAACTGAAGTTAATTACTCATTAGAGCAAGATGCAAGACCTGCTCCTGGTCCAAGATCTGCCTAGTTGTAATTGAGAACTTCCTAGAAAATGAACAATAAACACTTAAAATTTTTACTTTTATGTTTATTACAAACTTCAGCTGTCCATAATTTGCACAAATCATTTTGGGGAGAATCTTCCTATATGCTCTTCTTTGTGAAAGACTGGTAATTTAAAATAGGAAAGTGCATACACATACAGTGTTAGAATTGCACTAGATGGTAACATAAAGACCACTCTAGTTTTTTTTTTTTTTTTTTTTTTTTTTGAGATAAGGTCTTACTCTTGTCGCCCAGGCTGGAGTGTAGTGGCACGATCTCGGCTCACTGCAAATGCTGCCTCCCAGGTTCAAGCAGTTCTTCTGCCTCAGCCTCCTGAGTAGCTGGGATTTACAGGCACATGCTACCATGCCCAGCTAATTTTTGTATTTTTAGTAGAGACAGGGTTTCACCATGTTGACCAGGCTGGTCTTGAACTTCTGACCTCAGATGATCCACCTGCCTTGGCCTCCCAATGTGTTGGGTTTACAGGCATGAGCCACTGCACCCGGCCCAATCTAAATTTTTATCTTGGGAATTGCAGTTAACTCTATTGGGTCAATTTTCGTATACTGTAATCATCCCCACTTTTGATACTTCCATCTACTTCAGTGGTTTGCAAAGTGTGGTCTGGTAGTGTAGACAACACCTGGTGACTGGTTAGAAATGCAAATTTTCAAGTCTCAAGCTAGAGCTACTGAGTCAAACTTGGGGTTGGGGCCCAGCCCTTCATGTCTTCATAAGTCTACCAGGAGATTCTAATGCATGTCAAAGTTTGAGGCTCAATGCTAGTCTTCTATAGCAATCCACCACATTTTGTTCCTTTATCCTTCCAATGTTTTTACCTTTACACAGGAACTATATCACCCCAGAGGTAAGAAAGGAAAAAGCAGCCCTTGACAACTGAAAGTTGGCCTGGCACTCACAGTTAGGCCTTGATGTGGAACATAAACAGTTTCACTGAACATCAACATCAGACCGGAGCACTCTGTGATCAAGACAAAAACAAGACCACTCCATCATCATGTCTGAACAGAAAAACAAGCATGTCCAAACCACAAAAATAACCAAAATATCCCCCATCCTAGCTAATATGAGAGGATCTTGCCTCTACCAGTTAAAGCTTTAGACTCAGTTTATTCCAGCCCTCTTCAGTAAGATTTGTTAAAATACTCAGTCATAAAATTGCCTCTGCTCCCTGATAGCAACCAATCCAAGCAAAGCTCCACTTCTCGGTATCACCTAATACAAGCCCAAATCCTAAAAGTAGCCTTTCTCACTTGCTTCTACTAAGATGTCCCAGGATGTGCAATCTCTCTTGCTATAAACGTAACCACCTGATGGGATTGTTATAGTAGGTAACTAGTCAGACATGAGCAGGGCAGCAGAGGACCCCCCCCCGCCCCCGCCACCAGGAATGTCAGGCAACCATCACGTGATGGCCAGGTGGTTGTGAATTGTCTCTCTAAAATAATACTTGGTCACTGGGGAAAGTGCCAGGGGAAAGGCAGTTCCCCAATAGGTAGAAAAAATCTGAAACTGGTGATCAGCAACTTTCCAGTAATATTTTAGGTGCTGAGCAAGTGGGTTCAAGCATGTGTACTAAGAGACAAAATGGTGGAGCTAAACTGGTATAAGACCTTCCTCTAGCAACACTAGACTGGTAAGGGAAGAACACCTTAAGTGAGCATGCTCACAACTCCAGTAACCACACCTTGCATGCAGCCCCTCCCAAGCACTGGCAGGGCACTGTGCACGTGGACAGGTCACCCCAAGGGAAGAATCAGGGCAGAAGTCATGCAAGGCCCTGGAAGTATGCCATCATATAAAACTCCAAGTCAAAAGATCAAACCCTGCACTTAATCTTGAAATCACCTTTGCAAACTTATGACTGAGACAGTGAGAGATAAAGTATACTATATTTCCTCTCTTTCCTGCTCGTAAGCGTTTTAATAAACTTTCACTCCTGCTCTAAAACTTGCCTTGGTCTCTCACTCTGCCTTATGCCCCTCCCTGGAATTCTTTCTTCTGAGGAGGCAAGAATTGAGGTTGCTGTGGACTCATATGGATTTGCCGCCACTAACATACTTTGGTGCCGCGTCTCTCGGATACTTCTGCTGCTAACAGGGTCTTCCCACCCACTGCACAGACAAAACCAATTCACTGTGACCATGATGTTGCAATAAAAAAAGAGTTTGACATGATGCTGGCCATGATACGTGGGAGACAGAGTTATTATTCAAAGCAATCGCCATGAAAATTTGGAGGCCAGGGCTTTTCAAGTATAGTTTGGCAGGCCCTGTTGGTGAGGGTTGGTGGGTCCAGGTGGAACCACTGGTCATCAGAAATGCAAAAACCTGAAAAGACATCTCAAAAGGCCAATCTTAATCTACAATGGTGATGTTATCTGCAGGAGTAATTGGGAAAGTTGCAAATCTGTGTAATGTTTATGTCTACCTCTTAGCCAAATTCAGGCGCCTCATATCCTCCTCATCTAGTGGCCTTTCATTAGCTTTATCAAGGTGGTTTAGTTTTGATCAAGGGGTATTATCATTTAAACTATAAACTATATGTCTCCTACAGTTATCTTGGCCTAAGCCCACGAATGATTAAGGGTGGTTTGAAGGTTAAAGGCAAGATGGAGGTTGGTTAGACCAGATTTCTTTCACTGTCATAATTTTCTTACTTAAAATTATTGCAAAGTGATTTCACAAACCCAACTTGATCAATAATAGGTGTGCTCCTGTTGGTCTTTGACCGGAGGGCATTGACAGAGTGATTCTTGCACCAGCTCCTGGCCAGTGCTGCTGCAGAGCAGTGCCCTTCCATGAACAGCTGGTTCCCAGTCCAAGGCAAGTGTAGAAATTGGGAGTTATCACAGTATTCACTGTGACCATGATATTTCAATAAAGAAAGAGTTTGACATGATGCTGACCATGACATGTGGGAGACAGAGTTATTACTCTGTGTTCAAATAAGGCAAATGCTGAGCTGTAACTAATCCAGCTGTTTCTGTAGCTCACTTCCAATTTCTGTACATCACATTACATTTTTGTCTGTAAATTTGTTCTGACTACGAGGCACCCCACGACAGAGGTACTGTCAGAGGTGTTTGAACCAGAGTAATTCCATCTTAAATAGTGGCTTGAAAAAATAATGCTAAGACCTGTTGGACTATATTCCCAGTAAGTTAAGGCATTCTTAGTCACAGGATGAGACAGGAGGTCAGCACAAGATACAGGTCATAAAGACCTTGCTGATAAAACAGTTTGCAGAAAAGAACCCTGCTAAATCCCACCAAAACCAAGATGGCGATGAGAGTGACCTCTGGTTGTTCTCACTGCTACACTCCCACCAGCACCAAGACACTTTACAAATGACATGACCATGTCAGGAAGTTACCTTATATGGTCTAAAGAGGGAAGGCATGAATAATCCACCCTTTGCTTAGCATATAATCGAGAAATAACCATAAAAAATGGGCAAGCAGCAGCCTTTGGGGCTGTTCTGTCTATGGAGTAGCCATTCTCTATTCCTTTATTTTCTTTGAATCTCTTTGGATTTGGGCTAGAAGTCCAAGGACTATCCATTGCACCACAGAGCCTTCTTGCTATTTCTTTACTTCCTTAATAAACTTGCTTTCACTTTACCATATGGATTTGCCTCAAATTCTTTCTTGTGTGAGATCCAGGAACCCTTTCTGGAGTCTTGATTGGGACCTCTTTCCAGTAACAGTACTATTATTATCCTCATATTACAGTTGAAGAAATGCAAGTTCCAAGAAGCTAAGGGACTTTGGTTTGTAGATAGAGGAAAGGACAGATTGAAGGTCAGGCTGTCAGGTGGCACAGCAAATGTTTAACTAGGAAGATATGCAGCCATGCATCTCTGGGGTCAGCATACACTTGTGTCTCTTGGTTTGGTTCTGGGTTTGCTGTTGTTTTTGGCAGCTAGATGGGACACTAAGGACACCCTTGTCAACTGAACCCTATGTTACCTTCCATAAGAGGAAATAAATGTGGTTTGTGCTCCACAGTTAGAAGTGGCAGAAATGAGATCAGAAGCCTTATCTTCCAACACTTATCAAGTGTCTATCTGCCATACTACACGGCTTCCTTAATCCTCAAGTCAGATATTTTGTTGGCGTTTTATACACTATCTGAGCAAACTGATATGGGAGATATATAGATCATATCATTTATATAGAAATCCAGCAAGTTGAAAATTGTTCTCACCCTAGGTCAGTTTGTTATTGTAACATTTATAATGTACAACAAGCAATAAAACAAGACAATACAAAACAAAGTAATCTGAACAACATGAACCCTGAAAGAAGTAACGGATGTCTAGTTAGAGTCTATTATAATGCCACCATTATTAGAGCCACTCGATACCACTCTAATATGCCAGAAGGCCATGTGAACTAACAGGTTCAGCAAGGAAAAAAAAATGTTTTAAGTCTAAGTAAAAAACTTCCTCCATCTGCTAAGGCATACTGATCTTCTGTGAACAGGTACAATAAAATATAATATAAATAAAAACCAAGGCTTCCCTGAATGAGAATGCAAATTATCACCTCCCATACTCAGCTCATCTCATCAGTCTCTTGTGTCTCAGGCACCAGCAAGCCACATGTTGGTCCCTTCCAACAAGGCTACGCAGGAGGACATGTCTCTGGATGATCTCAACCCACCTAGATTTCTTACAGAATGCACTGAGAATATGACATATGGAGATAAGCGTTGCAGGCTATGTTCTGCAACACTTGAGCTCAGCAAGTCCTGTGGCACCCAGGATATGAAAGCCCAGGGTGGAGTGCTTTCAGTGTCCTTAGCTGTAGTATGACATGGGATCTGTGCAGATGAGACTCCACCCACCCTTGGCAGCTTTCGTAAGCTCTGGAGGACCAGCTCGTTATGGATCCTAGGCTTTGGTTTATTCTTGATGCTTATCTGTGAGTAATACATCTGTTTGCCTAATTTGGTTGTATGAGTGTTCTCTCTCACCAGACTCATACAAGTGGTAGAGAACCTTTGCAGGCTAACACTTATTAATGAGAGTGAAGATCAGGCCTTGAAACAGATTCAAATCAGGGCATACTACCTCTGAGACTAGGGTACTCAGATGTTCTAGCTAAGTAAGTACTCCACTTACTTGAGGTTCCACAAGGAAGGAAACCCGCCATGTTCACCTTTGTCTCCCTGCCACCTAGCACAGCCCTAATGCATACTGGGAGGACAATAACTATCATTGGAATGCTAACACAGTTAGATAATAAAGGACTCAATGAGTTAATGGATGTCATGGTGACTAAAAATCAGGGATAGAATGGTTCACATGCAACATATTCCTCCTGTAGTCACAGACAATGTCTGTGTGGAAACACCAGAAGATTTCAGTTCATCTCAAACTCCAGATAAGCCACTAGTGAGATATGGCTGATAAAAATTATGGCATAACCTTAAGATTGACTTAACAAGAGTATGGTGCTCAGAAGAAAGAAGATTAATAGGGCAGTCTTCACTTCTGTGTCACTTCCAGGCATTCTAAATATTGTGCTCAATCTAATGAGAGTTGGTCCTTCTTTTGTCCTTTCTCTTCACATTGTTTTTCTTATACTTCAAAGAAGACTTTCCATCCCATCTTTTATCTCTCTACCATCCTTGGAGTTCTTTCTGGTTCCACAATACCAGTCCCCACAATCAACTTATTTCTGTTTCCCCTGGAATCCCTATTACAATGTTATTGCACTTATATTTTGCCTAATATTTTAGCTATTTAAATACACATCTTCTTTAACATTGCAAAGCATTGTTCAAAAGAAAGCGATTTTCATTATCTTTTGTTAGATTTGCTCCATGTGTGTTTTATATTACTTCTCTTTGCATCATTAATTGTAACCTCTGCATTTATGTGTAAATTACACATTGCCCTAGCTAGTTGTTCTGAACAAAGAACAAATGTTGCTCATCTGGTGATCTATAAGCCACAATAACAGGAAGCTTACATGCTAGGAAGGAACAAGAACATACACTCCAAGCCAGGAGTGAGGTTTTGAAACATCCCTTAGTACATAGCTACAAACATACATTTTCTGGTTACCTTATTTTCATGTCGACAGCTCAGTAAGTAACTCAAGATATAAACAGATAATTCCCAGGAGAGGACATTAAAATGTCAAATAAACATAGGCAAAGGTGTTCCATCTCAGTGATTAAGAAGGGAAATTTAAATTAAACAAAATGAGATGCCGTCATTTGCCCATCACATCGGCAAAAACAGTGTCATTACATTTATATTAGTAAAAATCAGAGATAACTGAATATCTGTCAAAAGTGAAATGCTGAAATAAATTACATCCATACTCTGTAGACTATGTAGCCATCACAATGAAGTATATCCATTTGGGTATATACGTGGAAAAATTATTATGACATATTGTCAAATTTTTATAAAGCAAGTTTCAAAGCAGTGTGTTAAAAAGTCCTGTATTTTGAGGGGAAAAACCCTTATGTTCTATGTTTCTATGTTCATATAAATACATATTCAAATTACTATATAATTGTAGGTGCAAAACCTAAAACTAAAGCAAAGACACAAATGAAAACAAAGGTCTGAAAAGAAAAACACTCAAGTGCTAAATGTGGTTACCCCTAGGGAAGTAAAACAGAAAGGATTTTTTCTTTTTACTTTAGGTACTTCTCTGCATTGTTTAAGTTTTTTCAATACTAAAGTAATATTTTTGACTTTCTTTGAAATGAAAAATAAAACCAATAAAATTTGTGGTCATAAAAGTAGTTATAAAATGTTTATTCTAGAAAACAGTGATCCAACTTCAGGGACTGCATGCATGAATAGTCTAAGTATTCTTCAGAACTCTATGATCACAAAATTATTCACACATATTTGTGTCAGTTACAGAAATCTGAAGCCCTATGTGGTAGCTTAGGAGAGTCTAGCCTAGACTACGTAGCCATCACAATGAAGCATATCCATTTTTGTATATATCTATGGAAAAATGACTATGACATATTGTCAATTTTTTTAAAAAAGCAACAACCCTTCTAGCCTAGAAGAATTGTTTCCATATTGTAGATGAGGCAAGAAAGAAACCAAAAGAAAATAAAACATTTAACACTTTATGTAAATTGACAACCCAGGGACAGGGCCCTCAGAAACAATTTACCTGATTATTGTTTTATGTTAGGGACCAGAAATTCAAAATGCAAGTACCAGAAAAAAAGACGCCAGCCGGAAATAAAACAATAAGGACCAGAAGGCCTGTACAGAGTTCAAATACTGCCTAAAGGGAGCAGCCATTTCATTACTCCTGCTGAGAGGATGGGTCTGGTATTACCAGATCATTCAATGTTTCAAGAGAAACCAGGAATTAGGATTTTTTTTTTTTTTTTTTTTTGAGACAGCATCTCTGTCACTCAGGCTGGAGTACAGTGGCATGATCTCAGCTCACTGCAACCTCTGCTGCCTGGATTTAGATGATTTTCCTGCCTCAGCCTCCCGAGTAGCTGGGATTACAGGTGCAAGCCAACGCGCCCAGCTGGGATTACAGGTGCAAGCCAACGCGCCCAGCTAATTTTTGTGGCTTTTTTTTTTTTTTTGAGATGGAGTTTTGCTCTGTCTCCAGGCTGGAGTGCAGTGGTGCAATCTCGGCTCACTGCAACCTCCGCCTCCTGGGTTCAAGCGATTCTTCTGCCTCAGCCTCCCGAGTAGCTAGGACTACAGGCTTGTGCCACCACACCCAGCTAATTTTTTTTTTTTGTGGTTTTAGTAGAGATGGGGTTTCACCATCTTGGCCAGGCTGGTCTTGAACTCCTGACTTTGTGATCCACCCACCTCAACCTCCCAAAGTGCTTGAATTACAGGCGTGAGCCACCGCACCCAGCCAGGAATTAGAATTTTTGTATCAATACTCTCAGGTTTTAAATTTTAGCAACCAATTTTTAAAAATCCTAAATGCTGTGTTGATAAACACTGTGAAAGCCAAACAAAACTTATCTCCCAGCTGGATTTCACCTGCAGCCTCCTGTTTGCCATTTTCCCCAAAATATTCTTGCAGCTAGAATTAGTGGACGAATTCTAACACAACAGTCCCCAACCTTTTTGGCACCAGGGACCACTTTTGTGGAAGACAACTTTTCCATGGCGGTGGGAGATGGTTTCCGAATGAAACTGTTCACCTCAAATCAGGCATTAGATTCTCATAAGGAGCACACAGCCTAGATCCCTTGTATGTGTAGTTCACAATAGGGTTTGTGTTTCTATGAGAATCTAATGCTGCAGCTGATCTGACAGGAGTGGGAGCTCAGGCGGTAACGGCTTGCCACTGCCACCTCCAGCTGTGCTGCCTGGTTCCTGACAGGCCCAAAACGAGTGATGGTCTGCAGCCCAGGGACTGCAGACCCCTATTTTAACACATCCTTCAAGACTCAGATCAATTCCCTCTTCTTACACTAGCCCTTTGCCTGTGGTATTACAGAATATTAGAATTCTAAAGTGAGCAGATCACCCGAGCTCAATTGTTCAAGACCAGCCTGGGCAACATGGGGAAACCCCATGTCTACCAATAATAATTATATATATACACACACGCATAGAGTTCAAAGTATTTCAGAAATATCTTGTCAAATTTCTTATTTTTTATTGTAATAAAATATAACATAAAATTTGCCATATTAACCAATTTTAAGTCCACAACTTAGTGGCATTAATTATAGACACAATGTCGTGCAACCACTACCTCTAGCTATTTCTGAAAATTTTTCATCACCCCAAACAGAAGCTCTGTACCCATTAAGCAATAACTTCAATTATTGCCTCCCCTAGTCCCAGACAACCTCTAATCTACTTTCTGTTTCTATGACTTTGCTTATTCTAGGCACCTCACATAAATGGAATGATTCAATATATCTCCTTTTGTGTCTGGCTTATTTCACTTAGCATAATGTTTTCAAGGTTCATCCATGCTGTAGCATGTATCAGAACATCATTTTTCATGGCTCATTAATATTCCATGAAATGTGAATACCACATTTTCTTTATCCATTCTTTTTCTGATGGACAACTGAGTTGTTTTTACCTTTTGGATATTGTAGGCAACGATTAAAACAGTTGTGTATAAGTATCTGTTTGAATTCCTGCTTTTTATTCTACACCTAGGAATAGAATTACTGGGTAGTGTATACTGGGTATACTGGATATTACTGGGTAATATATACTGGGTAATTCTATATTTCACTTTTTGAGGAACCACCCAACTGTTTTCCATAGTGACTGTACCATTTTACATTCCCCCCATCAATGCATGTGAAATGCTCATTTTTAAGATGAAGAACCCAAGGGCAACACCAGTGAGACAGCTTGACTACAGACACAGGGAGTCAGCTGCACTGCACAGCTTGACATCAAAAAGCAGGTATCTTGACTCTCAGTGTAGACATACCCTGTTTCCAAGGTTAAATCCACTAAGATTTAAACCACATGATCAGGCAAATGGCTGGAATGTCTACACAAAGACTGAATCATTACAAATAGATCTCTTGATATATTTAGAAGAAGGAATCTGAGTAAGTTCTAGACTCTTTTCTCCATCATAAAATGTGGTTTTCTTTATCCTTTTCTTCCTCAGGCCTAGGTTCTAAAAGAAGATTAGATCATATTTTTTAGTCTGGTACCTAATTATAGGATAGTCAGAAAATGTTTATCAAAGGAAAAATAGATATTAAGTTCTACATTTAGTTAGTACGACATTTAGTTAGTACTTCTTCCTACCAACTTACAGCCCTCATAGTCTGGTGACAGTTTTGGGTGGAGTGCCATTACTTACCTTTCCACATGGAAATGTATGATTTATTTAAATATAACACCTGCAGGGGCATGGCCACACACTATACTATTTTGCTTTTTCTTCCATGCCTCATACAATGCCGCACATACAACAGATGCTCAGAAAAAAAGCATTTGGATTATTTTTACTGATTTCACGCCATTATTAAGGTTAACACCCCTCAGAATCTCCACAGGCAGTAACCCAACCCAGGCCCTGCAGGGCCATCTTGGCGACTTTCACATTCCAAGAAACTTGCTTTAGTAATCAAAGGTACTTTAAAAGTTATTTGAATCTTTACTTTCATTGCTTTAAGAATATTAAACAGAATTCAACTGGTAACCCATAATGGTATTCTTAAATCCTCCTTGGTCCCATTATTCTTTTTTTCCCCCTTTTCTTTTCTCCTTTCATTCTTCTTGCTTCAGTATGTCTCAAGTTCATGACTGACTTAAAGACCTAGTCTCAAAATTTCTACCAAAATTCTCTCTGAACTTGATGCCTTGTAATTTTTGGATTTTCTTTTCTTACCCTTTCCTTTGACTTCTACTCCTTCTCCCTCCCTGCCAGGAAATCACAGCCCCCGGCATCATCTTGGTACTCACACTTGTTTCTTCACTCAGCCCTTTTCTCCTCGGTCACAGATTCTGCTCCCATGAGCAGTCGGTAGTGGAGCTGGCAAGCTCAGCCTCTCAGCAGGAGACACAGGAGTCAGGGCTGAAGGGAGAAGAGAGGAGAAGATCACAAATGCTTATCTTGTTATATCCTTTCTTTTATTCTCATTACACAGTGAAATTTAATATAATACTTATTGGGGGTGGGCTACATGAAAGGTCTCTGGAAAAAATACGTGGGGATGGGGAAGGGTAAAATAATGAAATTTTCTTTGAGGAGGGAGGACACTGCCTACCCACCCTCCCCTCTTTAGGGTGTCACCTTGACAACATAATAGTTCTGACCTTTGGATTTTACATGCAAGGTCATGGGCCTTCTGACCTTTGAAACTGTCGACGCTTATCTCTGGGATTTTGCTGAGGTCTCTCAGAGATAGAATGATGGGTGTAATGAGACATCACACAGTATACCTTTTTGTCTCTCATAGAAATAAGAGCTTTTAATTGTTCTTTTACTTATCTGTATAAATTTGTGTAAAAATCTCTAACTTTATAGTTGCTTTTGTGTTTTCTTACATGCATGTTATCTCTGATAATGTTTATCCAATATTAAAATTATGTTCTCTCTCTCTTCTACATTGGGAAAGAGGGTCCTTTTGTTAGAAGGGCTATTTTATTGCTCTAACACTATGATGACCATCCAAAAATCATTTTACATAGTTAGCTAGAGTTCTTATTTCCTCTCTTTCCTCAGTCCAAGTGTTATAGTAGGTAGCTAGTCAGACATGAGCAGGGCAGGAGAGGATCCCCTGCCCCCCGAACCAAAAATGTTAGGCAAGTATCAGGTGATGGTCAAGCAGTTGTTAAAATGGTCTCTCTAAGAGAATAATTGGTTGCAGCCAGTGCCAGGGAAAGGCAGTCACCCAACAGACAAAAAACCTGAAACTGGTGATCTTCCCGATAAGATCTCAAGAATTGGGTGAGTGGGCTCAAGCATGCACACTAAGAGGCAAAATGGCAGAGTTTACCTGGTAACTGACCTTCCTCTAGGAAGGCTAGACTAGTAAGGGGAAAACGCCTCAAGTGAGCATATGTACAATTCCAGTTAACACAGTGTATGTGTGGCCCATCCCAAATGCCATAGGCCACTGCACAGGCAGACAACACACCCCCCCACCCGCAGGAGAAGAATCAAGGCAGAGGTGATGCAGACCCCAGAAGAATGTCAACATATAAAACTCCAAGTCAATGGTCAAACAGTACACTCGATCTCTCAAGTTGCCCACTTGGCCCTCTTCCAAGTGTATTTTCTTTCATTCCTGCCTTAAAGCTTTTTGATAAAATTTCACTCCTGCTCCCAAACTTGCCTCATTCTCTCTCTGCTTTATGCCCCTTTGTCAAATTCTTTCTTCTGAGGAGGCAAGAGTTGAGGTTGCTGCAGACCCATATGGATTCACCACTGCCAACACAAGTAATACTCAAAATGCAGCATTCCTGGGTGAGAGTGAACTTAGGGAACACCCAATAGTGCTTACTTCCCTCTTGATCCATGTAGATACCAATAGAGGATCACTGAAATGCTGTATTCAATTTGGCTAACTCTGTATACATTCCTGAGGGAGGCTGCTATGACAGACTCAGAAATGACTGAAAGATAGTAAGACAAAATTCAAAAAAGGTGTGAGAGTATTCCAAGATATGGGATGTGAAACTACCACTCACCCAGTTGCTCAAGTCACAAATTAAAGAACTTAATTTCTCTTTTCCTCAGCCATCATATCCAATTGACACTACTCTCAATCCACATCCTAAATCCATTCACTTCTTCCATTTTCACCACTTCTATCCTAGTTCAAGCCCCAGCAATAGCCTCATAACTGGTCTGTTTCTACTTTTGTTCCTCTATAGCAGCTGGTGTGATTTCTTTTTTTCTTTTTTTTTTTTTGAGACAGAGTCTTGCTCTGTCTCCCAGGCTGGAGTGCAGTGACACAATCTTGGCTCACTGCAACCTCCACCTCCCAGGTTCAAGCAATTATCTGCCTCAGCCTCCCGAGTAGCTGAGATTACAGGCACCTGCCACCACGGCCAGCTAATTTTTGTACTCTTAGTAGAGACAGGGGTTCACCATGTTGGCCAGGCTGGGGCTTGAACTAGGATTATGTTGAACTAGGATATGTTGACATATACCCGCCTTGGCCTCCCAAAGTGCTGGCATTACAGGCATCAGCCACTACACCCAGTCCCTGGTGTGGTGTTTTAAAAAAATATATAAAGCATAAGGTGACTTGCCAACTCTCGAATGACTTCCCATCACATTTTGTTGTGTTGTTCCTGTTCCTTCTGTACATCATATTTAAATTAAATCTAAATTCCTCATCTGCTCATCTGAAAAGGCCCAGATCTCCCCTTGTACCTCTCTGTTCTTGTTCACTGAGCTTCAGGCTTTCTTTCTGTTTCCCCAACACACCATGCTGGTTGAAACGTACTTTCCCCTGGTTTTCACATGGCTCCTTCTAAGGACTCAGTGTCACTGTTACCTACTACAGAGGACTTCCCTGACTACTTATTCTGAAGTCACCACCCAGCTGTTCATCACACTGGTGTGTTTTCTCAGCACCACACTTATTTCTAGTTGTTTCTTGTGTGTGTGTATGTATGTATGTGTGTGTTCAACTGCTCAATTTTTGTTGAATGAATGGACTGGTAAGCCCTACTCCTCCATTTTTTAGATGAGCAGCAGAAAATACTGAGTAGGGGTTAAGAATCTAACAACTTTCATCTTTTTTAAACCTTCTCCACAATAGCAATGTTATCTTTTGTCAATTTCTCTGTCGTGATTGCAATTAAACTTTTGCTATGGAAAGTGACTATGTTCAGAGGCAGCAAAGAGGAACGGCCTGGAGACTTGCAACTCACTCCATATGTAGACTTAAAGACATAAGAACACTAAAGGATGGGGGCGGAAAGCAGTGACTTTCAACAGAGAAATAAAATAGGCTGAGTTCATATAACCTCCTACAGAGAAGAAAAAAAAAGTCAAAGTAGGAGCTGATAAATAACCTGGGACTTAACACTGGAAAGGCCCATGAGGCTTCCCTACACGCCCCTTAGAAAACCTCTAAACTCACGTCTCTCCTCTTCCTACTGTCCTCTTAGCACAACATAATCCTGCCTAGAACTGACACTGAAAATTCACACAACCACCTCCCATCAGCTCCCCCACTCCCTTTCTGAGAAATTATCCTTAAAAACTTCAGTCCTCACAGAACTTTTTCTGATCTCATTTCAAAAATCCAACTGCACTGGATTTCATTGTTCTCTGCTTATTTTTTGTTTGTTTGTTTGCTTACTTTTTGAGATAGGCTATCATTATCACTCAGGCTGGAATGCAGTGGTGAGATACTGCTCACTGCAGCCTCAACCTCCCAGGCTCAAGTGATCCTCCTGCCTCAGCCTCCTGAGTAGCTGGGACCACGGGCACATGCCACCATGCCCAGCTAATTTCTTATTTTTTGCAGAAATGAGATCTCACTATGTTGCCAAGGCTGGTTTTAAACTCCTAAGCTCAAGCAGTCCTCTTGACTCAGAATCCCAAAGTGCTGGGATTATAGGCATCAGCCACCATGCCTGGCCTGTTTGGTTCATCTTGGCTTTTACTAGTTTTATTTTTACTTTTGCTCATCCGAATCTAAGAATCCTATAAGTGTTGAACACAAAATAATAAATTTCATTTGATTAATTATATAGATTCATACTCTGTCTGCAGTTTGTACTGTAAAGGAAGAAACAAGAAGGAAAAACCTAACAGTGAGGGAAGAAGAAGGTGCAAGAAAATAGGGGCTCTAAAATACAAGGGAAAGGAAGCAGAGGCACAGAAATGGGGAAAATACCCAGCAAATCAGCTTTCATTGTGAACACTTAATCACAGTTTATAACATGTTGTCAATCTGCTAAAATGGAAGGTGACGGGAATTTGGCAGAAATGGAAATGGACACAGGCCAATTTACTCTCTTTTGTTAAATCTCTCCAGTGCCTTGCCTTATTTGCAACCACTTCAGTCTCAAAGCCAGGCAGATTATGATTCTTTCGTTATGCAAATATTGATTTATTAACAGACTAATTCATACATAGCTAGAAGATAATTATCTGTGCACATCAAGCCAGATGAACCGTCCTCTGTCACCTGTTTCTTTTAAAAAATGAATCAAAATTTCCTGTGGGATATAAGTAAATCTCACTGAGAAAACATGCAATTTCTATATATTTTTACAATGATAACAGAAGCAGCTTTTACCATTCATATTTAGAAACCAACTCACATTTTTCTCTTATCAACATTTTAAATTTTATTGTTCTATTTTGGGGGGCAGGGGTATAATTTTTTTCAATTGTGGTAAAATATATATAACATTAAATGTATCATCTTAGCCATTTTTACATGTACAGCTCAGTAGTATTATGTATATTCAAACTGTGTGTAATCATCACCCCCATCCATCTTCATAACTCTTTTCATCTTGCAAAATTAAATTAAAACTCTGTACTCATTAAACAAAACTCCCCATTCTTCTCTTCCCAGCCTTTGGTAACCACCATTCTATAATACTCTCTGTCTCTATGGGTAGAAACCAACTAACTTTTAAAGGACTCATTGGTGTCTTTTTACAAGGCAGATAGACTTGTGTTATTCTCTATTGTTTCCTAGCACCTAGCATAGTGTCTGATACATGTCATGTGTTCAATAAATGTTTGAATATTGACTAAGTGAGTAAATGATAGTTCCAACTTCTGGTCTACCCTCAGGTGACCCTAAGTTAAAGACTCAGATATACAGGAATACAGGTTGGATGCAAAGTGAACATTATTGATGGGGAAGGACACCAGCATTCTGCTGCTGTTTATCTCCACCCAAAATTCATGCCACAAATATAAACTGAATGCTTCTATATGATGAAAGTGCATTAAAGCCTCAGATACAAAGACGAACACATAGACTGTGTCTCCAATGTGTGCTTTCCCATGATCACTTCATAGCATTTATCACATTCTAGTGTAATAATCTATGTATCTGCCCTGCCACTATACTGTAAGCTGGGCCAGGACATTGTCTATCACTGAGTAAGCACTCAATAAATATTTGGCAAATCATCTAATGGAGACTGTAGCCCACTGTGAGGAAAAACATGCACAATTTTACAAAGTCAGGATCCTCAGTTGTATGAAAGAAAAGCTGCTGACTCTTGCCAACATAGAAAAGAATTATATTGAAGATATTGGGTAGCTCTCAGGTGTGTTGGAAGGTGTAGAGATTTAGGACTGGGGCCAAGCCTCCAGGAATAATGCACAAAAGCACTGCAGAACTAGCCCAGTGAGAAAACTATCACCATTGCAGCTCTCCATCAATACCACTATTACATTAGAAACTAAATGTTACAATCACTGAGGAACTAATTTCACTGCTAGTGCTGCCAACAAAGCCAGCGCCTGGCTACTAGGGCTATTCATACCAGCAAGTCAAGGAGTTCCATAATGAGCCACTTTCCTCTGATTACTCATACCTGAATTTATGCTTGATATGGATGAACCTGACTGGCAAAGCCTAGGTCATATTCTTGAGCACAATTGTAATGAAGGCCGGGAATCTGAGTTCTAAATAAAAGAAAGCAGGCTGGGCGTGATGGTTCATGCCTGTAGTCCCAGCACTTTGGGAGGCCGGGGCAGGTGGATCACATCAGGTCAGGAGTTTGACAATAGCCTGGCCAACATGGGGAAACCCCGTCTCTACTAAAAATAAAAAAATTAGCCAGGCATGGTGGCACATGCCTGTGGTCCCAATTACTCAGGAGGCTGAGGCACAAGAATCCTGTGAACCTGGGATGCGGAGGTTGCAGTGAGCTGAGATTGTGCCACCACGCTCCATTCTAGTGATAGAACAAGGCTTTGTCTCAAAAGAAAAAAAAAAACTAAAGTGACTTGTATGACAAAAATTCAGTATCAATATGCAACAGGCATTAGGCCAAAGATATACATTCACTTTTTTATTTTCACGGAACTTATATTCTTGTAGGATAGACAAAAACACATAAATGAACATAATGATGGATAGCACTAGACGCCACAAAGACAAGCAGAGCTGTAAACTAGGGAATTCAAGAAGGGTTTTTCTCAGATGAGCATAGTCTTGAAGGATGTGAGGAAGCAGAAAGTACAGAGGCTCTGGGAGGGGAACTGACTTGACATTTCTAAATGCTGCAAGGAGGCTACAGCTGAGTAGGTGAAGAAGAGGGTAGAAAATGAGGTGGAAAGGGCAGCCATGGACCATGTCACATAGGCCTTACAGGCCATAGTTTTGGACTCTGTAAGGCGGCAAGGGAAGAGCATAATCTGACATTTTAAAGGAATCACACTGGCTGCTATGTGGGGAATATTTTATAGGGAACAAGGGTAAAGACCCATCTGATCAAAGTATGAGCAGAAGGATCCAAACACTAAAATCTGCCCAGATGGCTGGGGAGATGAGATATGAAGGGAGTCTTGCGACAGGAGTGGAAACTGCCCAAGAGCAGAGGTTAGAGGGCATTTTAGGCAAAGGGAAGAACAGGAGCAAGAACACAGAGGCATGGAAGGCCCCAGCATATTTGGAAAACTTTGAGTGGTCTGGTCAGGTTACAGAGAGGGATCCAGACATGAGGCTGGAAAGGAGAGACCTAAATGGTCAAGGGCTGCTCGTGCTGTTCTTTTAACTTTTCACATCACCAAAGTAAAATGTTGGTACAGTGATAGGGGCTGACCTCAAGGCACACCTGGGGCTACAACTTCCCCTGGGAGGATAGTCCTCCCAATAGAGTTCCTAAGAGAGCGGGAAGGCCACAGTTCCTTGCTC